>NC_079159.1:125538676-126738676 GCF_947563725.1 Argiope bruennichi
TATTAAATATAAATTCATAAGTAAAAAAATAATGCAAAAGGGACAACTCGAGCCCGCAGCACACGCACTAGCTAGTTTGTTCTCACCACACGGCGAATCGGAAGTTGATTCAACTTATTCTAATAGTGTGTGTGCGTAAAAACGCATTTCTTTCAAGAAAGACGCCTGTAGAGAGAAAAAAAACAAACCCTTATTCCCTAAAATTCCATTTAGAGCCCTTTCCGAGATAAATATATACAAGAATTGTTCATTTAAAGGCATAAGACACTTACCCCGAAATGGTTAAGATGTATCCTAGATTGGGCCAAACTAGACTTTAGGAATATTTCCTTTTACATTCCTATTTTGAAGTAATATATTCATGCATCTATGGTCATTTATAATTATTAGAGAGAACTCAAAAAATCTCATCCCTTGTTCCTGAAGTTTTAAAAATGAATATTTTATTTTTTTAGTTATGATTTCTCCGAACCTTATTTCATTCTCCACAATATATATGATCTTGAATTATTTCTGAAAATATGACTTTTGTTTAGAAAAGAATATTATTTTAAACAGCATTTTTTAACTTTTAAATTTATTCGAACAACTGGAGTCAAGAGCTACGTTTGAGTGAATTCGAATTATATTTATTTATTTGTTAATATTTTGGTAAATTTCAAGAAGTTTGGATTAAGTTGTTTGATTTTTATTGATCTGCGTAACATTCCAGCCTACAGTAATGTCCAAAAATATAAAGAAATCTTCGACACAACATTATTAAAGATCGAAAGAAATGGGTAATCGTGAAAATCTAGAAAAAAAGAAAAACGTGTCGAAGTTGGATATCTACTGTCTGTGAAAGAGCCGTACGATGACAAAATCAAACAAAAACAAATGAGCACGAGGCAAGAAACCGAAGACAGGTGTAAGGGAAGACTATGCGCGAAGGATGGTCTCAGAATCAAGAACTATATATCCAAGGAGAGATAAGGAAGTCTTGAAATTTATTGTATTAACTCTCCATGGAATTCACTTATATGATCAGGTCCAGTGCTTCTGCAAATGAATATCCTGCAGATCGTAAAACATGAAGGAAGAAATTGAATTATGTGGAGACATTTTTTCTGTAAAAATATGAATAGTACAATGATGATTTACAGTAAGTGACTGGAGGTATGGATGTTATCTTATTCTAAAATCTAGAGAAATTCACCACAGATGTACTTATCAACCAATAGTATCTTTGAGCGAAATAATGATTTAGAACACTTGTAAAAAACAAGATTAAGGTGCTGGAGGGGCCATCACAAACTCTTCATGTCGTAATCCCACACAAATATGTAAGGTAATAGAAATTGTGAAAAGGAAAACGAAAAAAATAAATATCAGCGTTTTGGATAGAAATGAGTGGCGCCGCATCTACTAAGAGACAACGCAGAAACTAATCAAAGGCTAAATCAGAGATTCCTGAGAAAACTTTGTTAAATACAAGTTTGGGATCTTAGTAATACTTGCTATTTAATTTTTAAAAAGCTTTTATTTCATTTTTATTGTGAGTTTTTGAGCATTTGAATCATTTTAAATAAAGCATTATTTCAAATTATCTGAAATATTCGCATCCTTTGGTAAAATTTTTCAAAGCTTTTCTGATGAATAAAGTTCAATTTATAATAAAATTAATACATTTGAAATATAAATAAAAATTATTTATTTTCTATAATAAAATGTGTAAAATATTAGTTGGCAGTCTAATAATTTTTTTCAACAGTCTACTTGCATATCGATTATTGCGCAAACATTTGACTGTATTTCTCCATGGACGGCATTTAACTTCGGTGCTTCAAACAAAATTTGAAATGTTTCTTTGGCCTATTGGACCATGAAGAGGATTCATGAACCTAATGAGATACACTAATTATACACTTATATATCCAACAAGGGAATGTGAGCATCAAAGTGAAAGCTCTGTCCTTTTGGAATTAAGAAAACATAAAACGAGACAGTGAGATCCGAAAGTCTATCGATTAAACAAAAGAACAGTTTTTAACATTTGGAAGACCCAAACGTCTGTTGTTGTTGCTTATGGCATTTGCCATAGACAATATCATTCACATTCATAAATTACCATGAAACACAAACCTCATTATGTCCTATTTTCTAGCTGAAAAGAAGCATGGTGTTCACTTTATTCTTATGAAGTTATGTAACTGAATCGGATGCAGTAAAAATGGAAAAATATAAGCTCAAAATAACTTCTTATATTCTATCTACAAAATATATCCTTCACTGCACGCCAGAGATGAATCTCTAAATAACTCTCCAAGAGTCACGCAATAGATTCCGAAAAAGGGCGAAATTCACGTCAAAGTTAATATTTCGCAACAATTGCACATCACTGTCGTCCAAGTTGTTTCCCGAGATAATACCTTTATTATAGAATTGCAAGAAAGTTTTTGAGAGACCATTCCCACTTGTTAATATATTATGCTATGGTTTGATTTTCCATCTCTTTCAAGTAATGGATATTTTTCAATTCTAAAATTCAGATTTGAATAAAATTTGAAATTGAAATAATTTATCCTATATTCTACTTCTGAATTTATTTCCTTAGCTAGATTTGCATATCATTTAAAACTATGAATTGAACTTTTCCGTATTATTTCTCACCATATTAGAACGTAAATGTGAAATCTGCATTCATTTAAGCGATATCCCTTTTTCAGAGACTCTTGTTTTACAAATCTGGTTTTATAAAATGAAGTAATTGAAACCTTTATAGCTTAGAAGAAGACGGGAAGCTTTTAAGACTTCAATAAAGGATAGCATATCTACCACAGGCTGATGAAAAAACTTAATTCATTTATTGTTTTGGGTACGACAAGAGCACCTCTGAGGCTCTAACATGCTATTGAAATATCGTTCTAATGGGCTGGACTTCGAGAGAGAAAACATAAAGTCGTTTTTAACTATCAACATGAAATTTTATTCATTTGCATGAAATTGAATTATTACATTTGGGGATTTGAACATCAAATGTGTGCCAACGAATTATAATCAACCCATCTCCCGAAAATTCAATTACTCGGACCCAGAGTTTGTCGATTGCTGCCATGGAAACGCGACACATTAAAACAAATTCAAGAGGAATCAAAATTCTTTGGTGGGATCAGTTGTCAGGAGCGATGGCATTTGCATACCACTTGTAGGAAAGGAACAAAGGGATTTCTTTAGTTTTTAGACAGTACCATTTGACTATTCTGTCGTGTTTGCGAAGGTGGCGTTCCATGATTGATTTCACACTCACCTTCTGATCTATTGGTCCATATTTTATTTTATGCATTGTTTTGTTCTGGATGACAATACACTATTTAAATATATCCATGACTAATATATAAGTTAAACACACATAATGATTTAAATAAATTTTGATTCCAAAAGAATGGTGTCACATGTTAGAGAATATGAGAAAAACTGATTTTCTGACTTCAAAGTATTTATAATAATGAATTGGTAAATAAAAGTGTAAAAACTAAAATAATTAAAATAAAAAATCCGCATTTTTAATACACTAATTAAAAATGTGTTGCAAATATGAGCAATAAAATTTATTTTCACCTGGCAAGGACGTTTATTTTCTGCCTTCTTCTTTCGACTATTCGAAAGCTCGAAGTGCTCATTTCAAGTTGGGCGATTTGGCATTTTTGATTTTAATCAAAGTTTAGAGACAAATATAAATGCTATGCCAGGTCTTAATTTTGTTCTTTATTTGTACCAAATAAATGCATAATTTTATTTGTAATATCGTTGTTTGTAGGAGTTTGTTTGCAATAAATTTAAAAAAAAGATTCGAACCTGTAGTTGGAGGCATCGTAGTGTGATAATATTGTAGGCTTGATTAACCTGTCTTTATTTTATTTTTTAAAATTTTATTCTACTTTTATAACAGCGATTACATTAACACAAAAAAATTTATTTAATATCATGTCTATTGTGTGCAAGTATGAATCCACTAACTAAAACAATGAAACTTTTTGCACTAAAATATGATTAAAAATTTATTAAAATGAGAAAACTATTTCACTGATATAAGATAGATGATACTGATGCACTTATTTTTGAATTTTAAATTGGTGTAAAAATGATTTTTATGGAATGATATGCTCCGAATATACAGAAGCCGAATATTAAATGTTTATTAATTTTTAAGTATAAATCTTATCAAAATTCAAAGACATTTCTTAATGAGCACATGCTTTCCAAAAGTCAATTAAAAAATAAATTTGGTCCAACAATCTACTTTATAGAAAGATTTCCACCACACTTGTTGCATGATTCCGACATAAAAATTATCTTGCAGAAATAAAAACACTGCCTTCCCTGTGTTGTAGCATGTTTTGTGCCTGGGAACGAGATACGAATGCGTCTTTGGGATCTACAATAAATTTGACTTGTTTCCAATTATAATAGCAAGATTACATGCTAACTTTCATTTATCTATCTGGTTACGTTTTTGAATCACCATACTCCTATGCCTGCAAATAGCCAAATCGGTAATGCCTATTGTCAATTTAATGGTTAAAGCTCAAGAACTGATACTCATGTGCATCTATGTTGATAAAAGCATTTGCTACATTTCATCCATCTTGCCTTTTGTATTTATTAATTATGCATATAGATAAATAGATATGTATGAATAGAGGAATGGGCAACAAATTCCACCAGTCTAGCTCATCGCCTGAGAAAAGTCGCTGTATGTTAACTTTTAAAGGGATATTCATTTCAATTCATATTCGGAATGCCTCCATTCCTGTGATAATGAAATCTGACTTTTTAGGAGTAGCATTTGACTTAAGCTCACTTTCCTTCAGTACCTGCGGAAGGAGCATGACAGGTCACAGAACAATCACAAAATATTTTCCAGTCTTGTGATAAAACGTATTTCCTTGTTCCGATTTCACCAAACGGTTATTTTATCACGCATTCCTTACCAATATATATTGTAATATATTGTTCTTCCACTAAGTCCGTAAAGTTAACGGGATCGCTTGTAGAGGGTGAATGGAGAAGCGCCATCAACAAGCATCGATAACAAACGACGACTTTATTAACATGGAGTCACCGAAACGCACACAAGCAATGCACAGCAACACTTCTAGCAACAGCAAATGATAAGCAACTCTAAGCATTCTGGGAGAGAGTTCATTCAACTATTTACCAGAGTTGAACTCAAAACACTGCCTCCAGCTCGGTCGCACGGCCTTTTATAGTTCCCGAGACACGGCAGAGATGGTTCTTGAACAGTCAAGTATATCTCGGTTCCTATTGGCTCTCTAACCAAAATTCTAGAAAAAAATCCAGTATTATTTATTTTGTCGTCAAAGTTTCCAAATTCTTCGCCAAGATGCCAAATGGTTGTCAAGTTTGATGCGAAGCCCCGGGATCACTGATTCGGCATCCGATCAGCATTCAAAAGAGCTGATCGAGCTGATTGAAATGATCGTGCTGGGAAGCAACATTACAGATTTGTAACAATGTACAGGATGGTTATAATTGAACTTCCCCTATAATCAGCATCCTACAAGGAAATGGGTGAACGGATTAAAACGAAATTTGATATCTAGACTATACACGTGTATTTGGTATATAGATTATACACGAGATGCGCTCACGGAATTTCAAAGAAGAAAAAAATAGTTCCATAATGTCTACCAGAGGGCGCCTTTTCCGGAAAAACATTAAATTTAACACAATAAACAACCAAAAGGGAATACAGAAACAATATTAACATTTATTGACTAGTTTCTGATCACCTTGTCATCAAACCACATTATGTAAAGGTAAGGAAAAAATATCAGTAAAAAAAAAGTTTAGTTTACTTATAAAGTCTGGTGTGTCGTTGAGGTATTGGAACGTTGAATGACTTAAAGAACTCCATAATACTTCATGTGCGAAGCATCACAACTGATCAGTTACAATCTGCTGTTGAACACACTGTCCATCGACTTGAAATTTTACAGGTGAATGAGGGTGGGCGCATGGCACAACTTTCCCTACATCTACAACAACTGCTCCTCTTGTGCAATTTCATCCTAGTCTGTTCTTGTTTCTGCAAACTGAGTTGGGGTTTGTTTTTTTTCCTCAAACAGCATACTATTACTTAATGGGACTCGAAGACAAGGTGATCAGAAACTAATTAATAAATGTTAATACTGTTTCTGTATTCCGTTTTGTCGTTTGTTGTGTTAAATTTAATGTTTTTCCGGAAAAGGTGCCCTCTGGTAGACATTATGGAACTAAAAAATTTTTCGAAATTCCGTGAGCGCATCTTGTGTATAGTTTATAAACCAAATTTCATTGCAATCCGTTCACCCATTTGTGTTGTAGGATGCTGTTTACAGGGGAAGTTTAATTATAACCACGCTGTATATTAATATGTAATATACCTTTCCAGCGCAGTTCATTCCTTCATAAGGAAGACACTTCCGATGGATACTGAATCAATTACTTCCGGGCTTGGCGACAAACTTGGCGATTTGATAGAGAATTTTACATTTTTGGCTAGAAAATAGAAATCTCTAGAAATTCACAGGCAGTTTGATAATCATTAAAACTCGAATTATTTCAATCCTTCTAAGAGTTCCTTTGCCTTGCTTCGGAACGATTAAAACTTCGAGGGATCGAGTTGGATTGAGTCAGCTGAGTGGTCTCAAGCGATTAGTGCATCAAGTATTGAATCGCGTACCGAATCTTGAAGTCAAATATTGAGGCAGCATTGAGTCGAGCGCTGAGTAGCCAGTGATATAGTCGAGTCCATTTTGAGTCGACAATCAAGTCACTCCTCTAAGCCGAGGCCGACGGATGAAATACACATTCAACTGTTAGATACTAATTTATTATTGCTTACATACTTTTAATTCATTTGATTCATTTCATATTCGTAATGATGGATTTTTGGGATCGATTTTTCATTCGTTTTCTGATATCCTGCAGTTTGAAATATTTTACGTTTATATTTTCAAATGTTTTACGCTACGCTAGGAAAAAAGATATTATTTTAATATTCGCAGTATTTTAGGATCAGCTCATCGATATATTAAATTAAATTTTGATTTCACATGAGTGGAGATATCTGTTAGAGAAACTACGAAACAGTTGAGTCCATGACTCACTTTTTTTTAATAATGAAGTATAAATAAAAGATTAGAAAGGAAGAAATAAGGAAAATCTACTCTTTAGCCAAATAATAAATGTGTATTTTTAAAAATAATTTTACTGTATCTTTTAAATTTTTCAAAATTATTTATTTTTTTTTCGTTTGCGAGATCCTTGTATTTCAAGAAATTTCATATTCCCCTAAATTCAGTAAACAAAATGCTAATGTCGGATGTGTCTAAAGATATTTATGAGAGAGTATCTACAGCATCCTTTGGTGTTTTCATATTAATTTACATTCACTTTCGATAGAGATTGTGAAGGAAAAGATTCTTTTTGTATAGTTTCATTTGTAATTTTAATAAATTTTTAAAAAGTTTCATAAAGCATACATTCCTTAATGTGCTAAAGTGTGGATTTTTTTTAAAGAATTATTTTCAAGTTTTCGGTCATTCATTTCAATTTCGTTATCGTAAGCATAATGGAATTTAGAAATCATTTGTTTCCCAGTTCATTATTTGAGAGTTTTACTTCTGTGGAATCGAAATTTTTAGAAATTAATTGATAGAGTGTTAATTAAGTTAACTGACATTATAATATTAAAATATTTTATTGTCATCTTGAATAGGCAAGTGTAGGAAAATTAAGCTTCTAGGACATCAACTTTCGAGTGAAAAGTTGATTCCAACATTCCACCTTCAAAAGCTTGAAGCAAGTGAAGTTAAATAAAAGTAAAGAAAGGAAAATTCCGAAACAATGCTAAGCATTCAAAAATGCATATATTATTCCCAGACATAAAAACTTTTTTTTTTAATTTTAATAATGAAGAAAAATATTTATCCACTGATATATTTTTTCTTATTTTAACACTGTATAACTTGCCATAATAGACATATTTGATGGCTGAATGACTACTTCAAAATGCAAAATTGAAAGCAGTATCCTCTATTTTATTGTAATATTGAATTTTTTTCTGTATCCAATTATCAACCTACTGCTACCAAAAATACGAAGAAACAACTTTTTGTTGAAAAGTGAGGAGATTATCAACACAAAAACAGAAGTCTCATTTTATAGAATATTTTAAAATGGAACCCATTACAGAATATATTATACTTTTTTAAAATGAAAAGCATCCTACTTATTTTATAGAAGCTCGAAATGTTTTAGACATTAAAAGTTTATTCATTTCGTAAAATATACTTTAAAAGAAGTCGTTTTTTGTCTGAATCTGTTTATTGCCGTTGAAAAAGGTCGCTCTTTTGAAGTATGATCTTATTCATTTTTCGAGGCGAATGTTATTTCTCTTTCCTGTCCATACGAATTGAAAATTTGAATTTTAGCCTCTACAACTTTCAGAAAAAAATGAGCCAATAGATTTATGAAAGAGAAGCTCTGTTAGTAAGAGAAAAAGAAACCACCGAAACTTTTGCATGAGCTTTTATTTTAAATAAGGTATTGTTGGTGCACCGTGTCTTGTTTCGTTTGTAATTTAAAGAATAAATTTTTAGTCATGTCTTTTTCGCTTGCTGTTTTGAAACTGGTACGAGAGAAATTCATACGAATGACTTTAATAAATGTATTTGATTTAAATTTTATGCTGGGGTGACAGATCATAAAACTTACGAACTCCAAAATAAATATTGATTTTTTTCTTCTTCTTCTTTCCTATCTCATTTGCATGTTGTTCCCTTCTGCCGAAAAGGTGTTGAATAAATAACGAACATTTGGGTCTAGAACAATAAACATTTGTTGCGCAGTCATGTCCTAAGTAAGCAATGCGTTCTGCAAACTTTCAGGCAACTTCAAATTTATTTAAGTCACATTTGCATGTGTAAGCTAAGGAAGTTTAAATATTTATTGATAGAGACAAACTGTGTTGAACGTTTCATATGTTGTGGGTAAACTTGATTGCTTATTAAAAGAAATTATTTGTTAAAGTTGAATCTTTTATAGCCTTCTATATTAGGTTTATTTTTTACATTACGTATTGATTACACATATATTTTTAAACTACTATTTAAAGATAAATGTTACTTATGTTAGGCGATACATATTGTTACAAATCTGTAATGTTGTTTTCCAGTACGGTTAGTTCAGTCACTGGAAAGACCATTTTACGATCAGCTCTGCTGGATGCTGATCGGGTGCCGAATCAATTATCCCAGTGCTTGACAACAAACTATATATGTCTGATTGTTCTAAAACCTTCTCTGCCCGGCTACGGGAACAATAAAAGGCTGGCAGTCTAAGTTGAAGACAGTCTTGGAAAGAGTCGTCGAGAGATTTAGAGTCGCATAGCGAGTCAACGGCTAATAGCTATACTAGTCCAGCGAAGCGCAAGCGTTGTGAGGAACTCAAGCGTTTCGTGAATTGAGTTGAGTGCCGAATTGTAGAATTCATGTAGAATCAGCCTCCAGTCGTGTAGTAGTGAGTAGGCAGTTGGATACAGGCGTTTGGAGAGACCGTGGAGCGCAGATACGCAGATTCCCTCCTCCTGCTGAATTCTGTCTGTTCCGGGGGATCGCTATGGTTGTTATTATTACCGATTACTACTTGTGGGCTATTGTCTGTTGCAGTGTGCTGTTATGCGCTGCTTGTGTACGTATGCTTGTGTGTTGTATGCTGTGCATTTGCCGTCTTCGTATTCTTGTCATCGAGTTCGTTAAAATCGTGGTCTTTTGCTACAGAGGCCTGTTGATTGTGTTTCTTCCTCTATTAACAAATCGAAAGAACACCAGATCCATAACAATATGTATTTCTTATTATTAGGTAATTTGTATAATGTCTTAAAATCACCGATTACGTTAAAAAAATCTTTATAGTATGTTTAAATGTACCTATAAAATGGAAAACGAGATAAAAAAAATTCAGTAAATAAAGTTCATTACGTCGAAAAATTTAAAAAATATATATTAAAAGTATAATATATACTCCTTCAGTCTTAACAATTGAATGCTTTGCTCATGTTGTGCTTTTAATTTACATAACTGGATCATTGAATGAATTTTTTTTTAATTCATGACAAAAGGCAAAACAAAATGAAAACGCTCAATGGGGAAGTGACACATATCTTTAAAGCGCACAATAAATATAATAAATATAAAAAATAAACCTGCAATGAGCTTTCGAGATCATGGGAAAAATTGTAAAGAGAGGCTAGGCATATAGAGACAAGTCATTTTTTTGCAAAAGAATGTGGGATCTTAAATGCAAAGGAAGAGCCGCTATTTGTATTGAATCAGTGGGGCCATGTGGACCTACGACATTGATTCGGAATCCGACTCATTTGAAAGTCCGCTCTGTGCGTGGGGTTACTGCATGTTGTATCTGTTGTTTTACAACTTTTCAAAGCCATGAAGTTGTCTCATCACATTCTTGTATAGATTTAAAAGGAGTGGCAAAATAAGCTGAATTGAATATAATTCCTGTGTATGTGCAGATTAAATTTGTTAGGAATGAAAAATTAAAATTCAAGTGTGCGAACAGACGGACAATTTTATTGAATGTGTCAATTTTTTTAATTATTTTTCTACAAAATAATACGATTCTCAATGATCATGCGTTTATAGCAAGTTCATGTTGAAATTTAATCTTCGTCCTGAATTTTCTGATTAGCAATCTTTTTTAATTTCATATGACGACCATCATAAATTCTAGGTAATGACCGTAGATTAATTTTTACTTTCTCAAACTCGAAATATAGAGTACGTAGTGTAATCGTCAAAATCGAATGTTCTGTAGTCGGCAACTCGAGATTTCGACCACTTTTTAAACTTCCCTCAGATCGAAAAACACATTTTTGACTTTAAGTCCGTTTTTCTGTGACAAAGATAAGTCCAAACTGCTGTAAGCTTGGCAGATGAAGTTTGGTATACAATCTTTATGCATTTGTATATTTGTGGATTTCTATTAAATTTTGAGCAAAATCCGTTTAGAGACAAAGAGAGCTAGATGGATAAAATTCAATACACATATATATAGTAATCACCTATCAAATTTAAGCCGTGTTCTACAAAAAGTTGACCGTCTATCCGTCTGTATTTTCAGAAACACATAAACTCTATAACTCAAAAACGCAATGACCTAAATATTTCAAATTTATATGTGATTTTGCGGTTATAATTTTAGATTGTTTTTTACATTTAGATATTAATCAGAAATGACAGCATGTTTGATTTATGTATTTTCGACAGCATTTGTTTTTCCAACTAAAAAACGAACAGCTGATTTCGTTTTTCAGTTGGAAAAAACGTATCTAAAACACAAATTCATTTTTATGCGAGGGTATGCCAGAAAGTTTTTTTAGGTGGGAGACTACTTCCGCTAGCTCAAAATGATTTAAGTTTATTACATCCACAATAAGCGAAATATGCACGCGAAAGATATAAATTTACTTAAATTAAAAAAGAAATTTTAATTTACTGTGTGACACATCAGCCTATTTACATCACATCTCTGATTGAATTGTCTGGAGTTCGTGGATTCCCGCCAGAGGTGACGTTGTTCTTTACGAGATTGCTCATTTCAAATAAAGTAATTTGAAAATGATGTTTTATGCTCTTTTTCTGAAATATAAATTATATGCGTATTTTTAATTTTAAATAATGAGTGTGAACAACGGAAAACATTTCTTGCTGTCTTCATATGCTGTCATTTCTACAGATATTACAAAAGCGTGTACAGCAGCGTTTCTCAACCTTTCAGTATTTGCGGCCCAGTTTTCAATCATAATTTTCATCGCCCCCCCCCCCCACTTACAATAAAATGTATACAAAAATAATGTATATTGAGTATTTTGGATTCTGTTTTAAAATTATTTTTAACTAACTGCCAAAACAAGAGTAAAACCGAGCCAACGTCGGCGAGAAACCACATCTTGCATCTTGGACAAGCCGGCGGTAAACAGATGAAGCGAATGAAAGCGGGGAAAATTTAAATATTATATCTGAAATGAAAGCCAAACAGGGAGATAACGTTAAAAGAATATGAAAGTCAAAAATTTCGTTAATGAAAGTTAACCTAGACGGGGTGAGCTAAATTTAGAAACTGGGAATACCTTTTTTCGAATAATAAAAGAAATAAAACATAGCATAACTAAACAAAAGAATAAAACATAGCATAACTAAACAAAAGAATAAAACATAGCATAACTAAACAAAAGTGAAGAAATAAGCAGTGTTTGTGGAAGGAAATCCACACGATCTATGGCGTCTCGAGCATACGCGGTGAAAATGTCTTCTCATAGGAAGAAAGAAAATGTTCGATAACGCAAGTTTCAATTCCAGCCGATCTCATTCGAGTCGGTCTTTTTAATGCTATCGAATCTATAGTGAATGTGTATGTTATATATGTTTTCGTGTTAATTGCAATTCACCATATTAAATATTCATCGCAGTAGATTTATGCAGACTCATGGATAAATTTTTAAGCGGAAGTAAGCAAGCATTAGACGATAGTCAAGCATCAACAAGTACACAGACGAGCGTGGTTCCGAAAATAAAATCAAGAAAATATTCTCAAGAATATTTGAATTTTGGGTTTACCAGTGCTGAAGTAAATGAAGAAGGCCCTTATGTGTCATTTGCTCAAAAATGTTGGCCGCAGACAACATGAAACCTAATAAACTTAAATGACATTTGGAAACTCTTCATAGTGAGTATGTCAACAAACCCAGAGAATTCTTCGAATTAAAATTAAAATCATATAAAAAGCAAATATCATTTTTAAAGAAACTTTGTCTGTGAATAAAAAGGCTTTAATTGCATCTTACAAAGTTCATATAAAATAGCCAGATGTAAAAAACCTCACCATTGGTGAAGAGCTTATTTTGCCAGCAGCAATTGAGATTGTAGAAACTATGTTTGGAGATAATTTTTCAAAACAATTGCAGTCCATACCTCTTTCAAATGATACTGTTGCTCGTCGAATTGGCGATATAGCCAAAGATGTACAGTGTCAGTTTTTCTCGAAGTTGCGTGATACTGAGAAGCTTTGGCTTCGAAAGCAATGAGTCCTAGTCTGAATATTGTGTTAACTATGATTATAACTGTAGTAAATTATATAAAAATGAGAACCCTGAAATCGAGAATCTTTTCCGCACTTTGTAAAGACATGGTGTTCAGTACATTCAACATTACCATTTTATTGCGAGGCAAGATGGTAATCACGTGGGAAATTTTTGCAACGTGTTTATGAATAAAGAGAAGAAATCGCCATTTTCCTAGAAGAAAACCGACCGGAGGCCGAGAATTTCCTCGATGGTTTATTTTTGATGAAACTGAGGTACCTGGTCGACATATTCGTGAAATTAAATAACTTGAATCTTCAACTCCAAGGAGCAAATACACATATGTTGGATACGAGTGATAAAGTTAATGCTTTTTGTAGAAAATTGGAATTGTAAAGCAGAAATTTAAAGCAAAAAACCTAACAATGTTTGCAAATGTGGATGATTGTACTGAAACTTACAAGGTTGAAGAAGAGCAAGTAAAAGTTTTGTAACCATTGAAAATCTTTTAGCCATGCTGGTAAAGAGTTTTAAAAAAGTATTTTCTTACTGACATCAAACTGATAGCAAGTTACGAGTGAGTTAGGGATCCATTTCATAAGACTCCCGAAGGACTCTCACTTGAGGAAGAAAAATTCCTAGACTTCATGACAAGTGGCGAAACTAAAAGACAATTTAGTAATAAATCGCTATTTGAATTTTGGGCAGGAGTAAGGAAGATTTTTCTGCCCCAAAAACAAGGGCATTTCACATTCTATTACCATTTTCAACATCCAACTTTTGTGAAACTAGATTTTCTGCTGTGGCTTCTTTGAAGACAAAATATAGAAACAGAACTGAGAGTGGTTATTTCTAATATTAAGGCTTCCTTCGAAAAACTTTGCTCTGCAATACAGGCCCAAGAAAGTCACTAATAATTATTAAATTTGTTTTTAATTTAGTATGTTTTGATTTAGTATGTTTTGATTTAGTATGTTTTGATTAAGTAAGTTTTGATTTTGTAAGTTGTTTTACTTTAATAAGTTATTAATTATGTCGAAATGTATTTTGTTTTCTGTGTGTATGTGTGCTTCCCATTCAGTCAGTTAATCAATTTTTAAAATAATATTTTCTCTTGGATATACTCGCGCCCCACCTCTAGTGTGCTCGCGCCCCCCGTGGGGGGCGCGCCCCACAGGTTGAGAATCGCTGGTGTACAGAATAGAACACCGTCTCATACCCTCGCACCCATAGCCATTCTGGTCACTGAACGGTTTGATGGGCATGTTACGGGGATTTTATTAAATACGAAAATATTTACAGAAGAAAAAACGAAAATAACTATGTACAGAAACAAAAGTGTGTACTGGAGAGTTATAGACAATTATTATGCATCGACGGGGACGCGTTCTGGCACTTGAGATTCTACTATATTACTTCCATAAAGTTCAAAAATAGTTAACATTTATAAAATTAAATTACTTTTTACATATTCTGTATTAAATTAAACGTTTTTACAAAAAAGCAGTTTTGAAAGTTAACTTGCAGTTCAGTCGACAAAACAGTCTTTCATAGTTTCAAATTCGTTTTATTCCTACAAACTTGTTTCGTTCTAGAATATCTTTATACAATTCTGTAAAAAAAAAATTGACAAGATAATATTTTGTGAGATCCTACATCTTTAAAAAACTGTTGATGTATTAGAAAAAACATACATTAAATTTAACTAAAACCAAGATAATAGTTAGTATAAAAAAGGATGCAGTTGTTTTAGAAATGCAATAGCCTTATTTTTAATTTCCCCCACATCATGCATTTTATATCAATAAACAATGCATTTCTTGCTGCTTTCGATGTTGTTGATTAACAAGAAAAAAAAAGTACCTTTTATTAATTTCTGATATAATTTTATAAACTTTTAGTCATCCATTTCGATCAGCCATGAATGAAACTGCTCTTAAAATGAATGCAAAAGAAAGTTCTTGAGAAGATATCGTTATTATCTTGAACCGCTTTCCTTTTCATTAAAACTAACTTAGATCATTACTTTTCATAGATAAAAGTTGCTTTCGACAAACTATATCGTAAAGTATGATCATGCTAAAATGCGAAATTTGTTTTTCTTTCTTATTCTTAAGTAACTAAACATTCCATTAAAAAAAATTCATTTTATCTCTTCTAAAGATTACTTATTTGGGGGGGGTAGATACACCTTTCTTTAACTTCTTATTCTCTCCAAATACCTCTACAAATTTTAAAATAAATTACCTGAGATTAAGAGTTTCCAAAATATTCTTCTTTTAAGCCTTCCTTTTCTATTTTTACTTTTCTTTTTCAGGCCCTGGTAACCTACTCATCGACCTACGTGCTGGTGGCGCTGAGCGTTGATCGTTATGATGCCATCGCACATCCTATGAATTTCTCCACCAGCTGTAAGTGAAGAATTTTTTCTCTAAACGGTTTCTCAACAAACCTGCGATCAATAAAATCGAAGGGAAAAGAAAAAAAGAAAGGCCTCATCTGCTCCCTCGAGTATCTGCGGGTTTGTCATTGGCTTAATGACTTGCTGTCCACTCATTTTTTTCGAACGATAGAATGCAATTACTAGTTTGCTAACTAGAGATGGAGACTAAATTAATAAGATAAAACGGCTAGCTTGTAACCGCTGAAGGGTTAACACTCATTTTACAAAGTAGCTGTACTTTTTGCAAAATGTACCTCTTTCAGTGTCATCGGATAACTTGTCAAAAACTTTCTGCCTAAGATAGATAAAAATTAATATTCAACACTTTAGAAATACTTGTATGCTTTTTTTTTTCGTGAACGATATTGTTTTCGTTAAGGAAATAGAATTTATACCTAGCGTCACTTTGAAATCATGATGGATCGCAAACCATTAATCATTTTTGCTTTAATTTTAGACGCATTCACTTTTATCACACATGTTAAAATGTTTATAAAAAAATTAATATACTTTTTTAACCCTTCTTTGCATGATTTTTTTGTGAAATAAATCATAATTATATAGTTTATGCTCTAGATTAAAGGAAAAATGTTAAAAAAATATTAGTATAAATATATAATATAATAAAAAAACAGTATGATTGAAATATCCATCATCATGCAAATTTACATGTTAAGCTCAGTACAAAATCTTCAGTGTCCTAGTCTTCTCCACTCATTGTAGCTTTTATTAGCAAACAAATCTCAGATTAGTTATTAAAAAATGTTCAAGGAATCGCACGTTTCTTCCAACCGCAACAAACAGCAGAATGACGAGTTCAAACCCGTTATAAGGATTGCGACGTTTTATTTATTTATTGACAGCTACGTTCCTTATTACGCAATAGTCGTGAAAAAGTTGCCTGTATTCAAATTGTATTCAAAACACTTATTTTGAATACAATTTTTTGTTAACTTAAGTGTTATGATGGAAATTTCCATCGTCATGCGAAGGAGGGTTAAATTCAACAGGTTCTAAAATGCGCTTTAAAAATATTTGATTAATGAAACTGCTAAGCGCTGTGCCATGAGCGAAATGTTTTGCATTAACGACCTCTTTATGCGATCTTTTGCACTTCTTGACATGCATTTTTCACGTTTTTCTAAATCATTGCTCATGGAATTTGCTTAGAATCTAATATTATTTTCCTCTTTTGGTATTCATTTGTAGGTTTTTGCCTTTGTATAAATTCTTTTTGTTCAAAATTGCTAGGGATATGTATTGCATCAATATTAATATACAGGGGCTGCTCGTGTCTAGAAAATACAACAGCCCTGGCATTTTCTAGCGCACCAATTCATAATTACCTTTTTTGTTTACATGCAATATTTAAATACATCAACTATTTAACCCATTTTTACTTTCAGTAACTACATACTAGTCATAGCAAAAGCGAGATAAACAATATATAAAAAATCTTCCCTAAATACTGCATTTCTCCTTACTTCCTTTTCTCTTCTGCTACGCATGTGCAGTTTTTGTCATCACACGATTTAAAGGAACTGGTTGAAATCTTTAAATGAATGAAATGTTTCCGGAGATGCTAGAAATAAAACCATAAACTTTCTTTTTTACTTTGACGTGAGTTTGAAAATGAAATCCAAATAATAACAGTTAAGAAATTTAAAAAAAAATTAAACACATTTCTTGAATAAATATGAGCTTCCGATTCCTATGTTTAATTTATCCATACACTTTGTGATTTTTTTTTATTACTCAATTGTTGTTCTTTATGAACGAGAGTTATTATGTCACCCTCCTTTATGTTCCCGCCAAATACATTATTTTTATCGCTCCGTTAGATTAAATTTAAATGAAGTCTTTAGTTCTTCCTAATTTACACTTCTGCTCCATTCGAAAGCGGAAAAGCATAGTGATAGAAAAATTTATTTCGAAGTTAAGTTTTTAATTAAAATTAATTTAAAAAGCTAACAATTGCTGATCAAATTATTCTTACGATATTGTACGCGTCTAATCAATTATTTAATTAATAAATTTTTATTCACTTACTATTTTAAATAATTCAACGAACCAAAATTTAAGATGTGCACCTTCTGATGTTAAGAGTTACAGTGCACAACTTATTATAATGCATTTTTTTTTCTTTTTGCAAAGTTTTATTTCTGCACAGTTATTTACGAAATATTAATGGTTGTTTAGAAAATAATGGTATTTTTAGCATTAGTTTTTAAAAAGGAAAAAAGAAAAATCTCATCAATTTTCGTTTTCAGTGAAACGGAATCAGTTTTGTTCCTTCTAAGTAAAAAAACTCTTTACCTTTAATTCTTGGAATATAATTTGACTTTAAAGATAACCTTTAGCCCATCGCTTCAAGGGACTGATTTCCACACAAAACTCTAATCCCTTGGCTGTTCATGAAATGGGAGTTTTTTCGCATTTTTAAGGATTCACCAATAACAAGAATTAAGAACTTGCATAAAATCTATCGAATAACTATTATAATTTTAAATCTGAAACGTGATAATTTCAGTTTCAAATAAAAAAAACACGTTAAAATAATTTTTTATACTACTTAATAATTCGAACTGAAATTATTTCGCATCTTTATTCTGTAAGAAAATTAGCTGTATAATAAATTGTTTTTAAACCTTCACTAAAATCAATATTGTGTTTCAGTCTTTGTGAGCAAAATTGAAGTCTTCTAGATACTTTTAGTGTCATAGAAGCCATATCACTTGTTGAAGGTTAAGATCTAAAGGCTTTATACGAGAAAAAATGTGCATTTAATTGTTTGAGTGATGAACAAGTTAAATATCGAATTGTCGATATATACAGGGTGATCGAGAAATAACAGGAGGTGTTTGGAGCCCTGTAGCGTGTTATGTAGTGGACGAAATATAACAAAATTTAGCCACCATACACATTAAAGTATGCGGTTTGATTTATCAAGAAAAAAATTAGTACCAAAAATCACCGATAGGGGAAATTCTGGCGCTGCAAGCGCATAATAAGTGGAAAAAGAATAAACAACTGCTATAACAACTGCTAAAGAATAAACAACTAATAAACAACTGCAAACAGTAAATAGCAACACACCAAATACCAATGAAAAACATTTATTGTAGCAACTCAAATTTGTCTTAAGCTGACCACCAGCTTGTATATATATATTATATCTTTCAGACTTCAGGAGTTCTGAATCTTAGCATCGTCTCCAAGTGAAATGTGTAAACATTTAAAGTTTACTTCAAACCTGGGAGAGTAATTAGCGGAAGAATTACCCCTCGATTTTCAAAATAGACCGCGCTTCTCTTTATCATTAAGAAGTGGCAAGGACCACAATTGAACACACAAACTGACTGACGTCGAATTTCTTCAAACTTAGTAATAGATTTACAAACATGAGGATGAATCTGAAGGCAAACTTCGATTCATTTAGCTTTTTACTTTCTTCAATATAAAGTGTAGGGAAAGTATTGCAATCGTCAAAAAATTCGAACTCGAGATTCTGACGAATCTGCACGTCCTATCCATCCTTGACCTCGAAAAACTCAATTTTGGTATTATGTCCGTAACAAAAAAGACTCAAAAACACTTTGATCTAAACGGATGAAATTTTGTATAGGGTCTTTACACCAAATTTATTGGTTTCTATCAAATTTTGACCAAAATCTGTTCGGAGTAAGATTATCTACCCAATTGTTCGAATACAAGTTACCATGTTAGTTAAGTTATAAGTTTATCATAAGAATATAAGTTACTACAAAACGAAGTAAACTATGTAGATAAAATTTAGTGCATGGATTCACCATCTATAGTGTAGAAATCTACCAAATTTTCAGCCAAATCCAACAAACGGTTGACCGCCGTCTTTCGATCTCTACTTTCAGAAGCATGTAAGCGCCATAACTTAAAAACTCAATGATTTATATCAAATTTGTTATCTGATTTTGTGACTTCAGTTGTATTTCTGTGCCAAAGTTTGATTTTAATGAATTGCGAAAAATGGGTTTAAAACATAAATTCGGTTTTTAAATACTATTAACTGTATGTCAGGCATTCATCGCCAATACATTCAACAAGTATCTCACGGTAGATTCAGTAAAAATGCCGAAGGTTAATATTTCGTAATGATGAACCCCAATGCCAAACGTTCTCAAGCATTACCCAAGATTCATAATTTTTTTCGAGGGATAATAAGTTTATTAAAGAAAGCTTGAAAAAAATTGGGTACACTACTCCCTCTGGTTCCATTTTATAATCATCGTGTTATCAAGCACACGGATAGTTCGAACTCCCTAGTGACAAACTTCAACAAAAATTCAAATTTTTTTTTAATTTTGCTTTAAAATCCTGTACCATATTCCATCCCTCTTATTCATGCCTTCTTCTAATTATCCTTTACAAGACAGACAAATAGAAATAATTCAAAAGCAGTTTTTTTTTTTTCAAAGGCATCTAGAAAGAGGAGATGCATCAAAATTTCGAGTGCGGATTTTTTGATGCTTACAACTTTTTTCTTCGGAAACAAAAAGGAACATTTTTGTCCGACTACGTGAGCTATCTTTCCCCCCACCAAATAAAATGAGATTGGTAAGTTTCTGTCTTTTCAAGTGATATTTGATGCAGGAAATAGCCAACGGATACTTTGCAGAGCGGCGCATTTGTTTGAACTTCAGAAATACCGGTTATTTGATTTCAATCTTTTCTACGCCGTTAGGTTTCCCCGAGAGCTGTCGACATGGCTCCAAAAAAATCTCTTACTTTGCCTTTTTGACATATAATGGCGGAATGTTTCTACATCGGGTTCATGACAAACCCCGAATGGTCAAAGAAAAGTCATCATATTTCAATGCTTCGATGTTAATTATAGCTGTACTATATTCGGAAAATTTTAAGAAGCCTAATTAGAAATAACTGTTTAGGTTTGTAATTATTTTCATATTTAGAGTTAGTTGCAAATGAGCATTAGATAAAAATAATTATCATTAGTTTGATAAAAATCTTAAACTTCTTCTCATTACGATAATTTTGTAATATCTTGATTCAGACTGATGAAATAAAAGAGTAGCGTAACAAAACAATTCTTTTATTTACAGCATTATAAATATACTAAAATCAGCTCATTGTCATCTAGGTTAATATTATTTACAAATACCAAATAACAGTTCAATCACGGAATAGTTCCTCGACCAAATCGGAGAATAAGTCATCAAAAAAGGCCGCAAATAGGCTGTTAGCTCTAAACGGCTACATCTGGGCCGTTTCAGAAATCCACCGATCTTTATCAGGTGGATCCTAACACAGAAGTCCGAATCACGCGCAGCTTTCTCAAAAATTCAGGAACAGCTTGTCTGGAAACCGACGTTTCTCCGAATTCCAATTCGAAGCCTTTCTCTCTCTATCCAAAAAATACCGCACTTTATTTCCGTCAAATATCCGCCTCCGATTTTCTCATCAGTGAACTTGAGTTCCTATCACTCAATAGTTGCTCAGCAATGCTTCCTCAATGGTCTCCACTCGATCGTGAGAGTTTCTGTTAAGGATCCCTCTTTGTGGCCGACCCCTCTCGAACACATGTTAATTATAATCAATTAACGGCTAACACCGGCTGAAGCCACACGGATTCGACACTTAATGACAACGGCTGATGGTGATGGATCGTTTTTTGATGATTTAAGGAGTCTCTTCATAAGAGAAAAAAGGTTTTCATCTGGATGTCTTGATGTTCGTTGCTTGAAGATGTGATGGATCTATTTGAAACGACGAAACACACATCTGTGTCCCCTCAGGTGACGTTACATCTGGCCGGAATGCCAATTACCATGTGAGGAAAAGGGGGAAACGTTACTATTCTGATTCAATCCCTCCGGTTAAATACTCTCGTTCGATGTATTTAATAAGACGGATAACTGTTCGGTAAATATCATAATTTAAATCTGTTAATAGACATTTAGCAGACGATTCCTTTTCAGACATTTTATAACTGACTCTATTTTTCTTTCAGTTAAAATGTAAAAGCAAATGATTTTTCTTTCATACGCATATTTTATTAATATTTTTTCGTTTATTTATTGTATAATAGTAAACCTTTTGGAATCTGGCAATGGTTTTTTTAACATATATGCTGTTAAGTTGAAAGAATAAACAAGCCGATGGAATTCTAAAATGTTTGGAGTATTATTTTAGTTTTTAAGAATTTAAGATGCTCTGCAAGCTATAGTTTGAAGCTTAAGAAAACGGGTAATTTTCTAGAAAGCATGTAAAAATAACATTCATCTTTCGCCTTTTAACCCATATACACACTATAGTGCGTTTTATGCTTCTAAATGCAGGAAAGAAAAAAAATTAAGGTTTAAATTTGGTTGTTTAATTCTCATCTGCAATATGGAAGGCGAGAGTGTCATATATCTAGTTGGTGTGTTTTTAGATCACCCTTTTCATTCAGCCATTCCTTCGGAGAACTCAGCCCACACAATGCAACATGATGACAAAATTAGATCTAAAGTATCATTTATTTAGTTTGTTGCGTTTTTTAATGATCATACACTTCGTGTATACAAAATTCCATTTTTTAGACTCGAAAAAATATAAAAAGAAATTCTTTCACTTCTCGACGTCAAATTTCTTTTTGATAATTATTATCCTTTTTATAACACGGTGCGTGAGAAAGTAAAAGAAAGATGCTTTAGTATTTTCATTCATAGTTTTAATTCTACAATTCGTTTTCGATTATTAGAACAAAAAGAAAACAGGAATTCAAACATTATTGCTCCTTTCTTTGGAGGAATATTTTTTCCTGCTGCTGCTTTTTAATTCTTAAACCGATTCTTTCATCGTAACTATTACATTTTCACACTGCATTTTACGTACGTTCCTCACATTTTAAATCACTTTTCTTTCTCCTCATTTTACTGTCTTGTGTTGTTAGTGTATTACCGAAATCACGATGCAGGTAGTATATCATCAACTAAAATGTCAAGAATGTTGTGCTTTCCTGTCCGATATTTATCCCCTCAAAACACAATACAGAAATTAAAATATGAAATTACAAGCAAATTTTTTCTTCAATATATTATTTTTTCATTATAAAGCATTTTTTTAAACTACTATCCATTCAATGTTTTTGTCTTTTACATTTTTAGCAATAAAACGCTGAATAAAATTGTGAAGCAAGGTGTCAGTTTCAACCAAAAGCTGATATTTGCTTGCTCTTTCGGGTAAAATTATCTTCTTTAGGCTTCAAAGAGAAAAAAAAAACCATTGCATCTCGATTTTTTTCTGCGTTTTACTAGAATTACATTTTTTTTAAAAAATGAAAATAAGATAAAGAGAATTCGTTAGCAAAGAGATTTCGCCATGCAATGGCAGCCATCTGAGGGTAAAAATTATTATTTATCATGATTCAAAGAGTTAAAACACGGAGCCGTAATTTTTGACAGTAAGAAAGCAGAAAAAAAAAATCTTCTTCAAGTTCTTTTGCATGAACCTTGCGGCATTTTCAAAGAAAAAAGAAAATATTTCTGGACGTTGATATATTAGAAATTTTTTTGAAATAAAGAATGATTTATTTCCAAAGTAAATAAAAAATAAAACTCTTCTAAGAAGAAAGTAAATAAATTGACATGTTTTGTATTTCTGTTCTGTTGGAAAGTGACAAAGGGGGATTTAACATTCAATGATTTTAAAAATAAAAGCGAATACCGGTACAATCAACAGAACACTTTGTTTAATACAGAACTATCAAATACGGTCCAAATATTGAAATTTCAAATATGAACCTCAAAATGACATTAGTTATTTAATTAATTTAGAATTAGGTAATTTTGATCAGTAATTTCCGAAACTATTATTTTATAAAAACAGATTTCACGGCTTGTTAAAATTCAAAAATTACTTTTTCAATAATATTAATTTAGCTATGCATGAATTTCCCCCAATTTTTAACAATTTAATAAAAATATTTTTATATATAATTTGCGGCAGTTTTTTTCCATTTCAAGTCACTTTTATTTTTTCATCAAATATTTAATTTCGTAGTTTTTATCCATTTTTTAAAAATATGAAGTGAAGATTTTGCTTAATTTTTCATATTATTTTAAAAATCATGCAATAAATTTTACTTTTTTTTTCGTCAAATTTTTTGGAGAATTTGTCATTAAAATCTTCTAAAGTAAGTAAGTATATTATGAAACATTATCATTTAATCTAAATGAATCGCTATTTTTTTATTATTTTTGTTGGCGGGTTTTAATCCAGCTAGCGTGCTTTTGAGCGTAAAATGCGGCGCATTATTTTATAATTAATTATTATAAAATTGCATATTTTGATTAAGTTAAAAAGTTTTATAATTTTATAAAAGAGTTTCATAATTAATTATTATAATTAATTGCATATTTGGATTAAGGAATAAGAAACTGAAGATACCTTTCAGTTCGATGTCTGCTATATGATTTGACTCCTTTAGGGCAGTCAGTGGCTCGGTTTCAAAGTCTCAAACAATTTGCAATGCCATGAATATTAAATTATGCGCAAAAATTTAAACTCCATCAATATTCGCAGCGAATAAATTCGTCGCCAGAAGCAGTAATTTAAACATTCGTTAACTTTTCAGGACTATCTGTGTAAAATTAAAATTCTCTGGACAATTTTTTAACGAAATAGAACATTTGAAAATTTTACAAAATAGTACTAAATTTGATATATTTAAATCGCCGAGTTTTTTTAATTGTCACATTCATCTGCTTATGCCGACGGATTATATTTGGTTTTTAAATTTAAAACGTGTCTACAATATACATGTTGAATTTGTATACCGAATTTTATCCATCTAGGTCTCTTTGATTTGTAGTTATAGTATTTACTTATATTGGAAAAGCCGTGCAGACTTCCCCTGAATGTATTTTCTTGAAAATTTGATAGAAATCTACTAATGATCGAATGATCTATTTCAAACCATTTTATAGTTATCTTTGTCACGGACAAATAGACATTTTCCAAAAATATATTTTTCGAACTCAGGGTGGTGTAAAAGATGGATATTTTTCAAAATCTCAATTTCGATTTTTTTATTTTTTTTGATAATTACATTTATTTCTCTTTACTCCGCATACCAGAATGTAAAAAAAAACTGTACTACAAATTAATTAATATCTTACAAATAATTTTTTTTAAAATATTTTCGTGTGATATTATTTCCAGAATGTATCCAATGTCGTTTTTTCGTAGAGACAGACAAGCAAATTCAGAAACGTCCTATACCAAGCATTGTATACAACTCGATTTGTTTCATGCATATAAAGATGGAATTTATAATCGATTTTTCACTTTCTCCCTAGGTTGCATTCTGAAATTACTGGTTCAGAATAGTATTATTAAATATTTTAGTAACTTAACTATCAGATTGTCTTGCTTTATTAATTTAATTAAAATGTGGATTCCAACTTCCATTGGCGCAACTTGATAGTGACTATCACAAAAATTTTGTTTCAAAATTTCATAAGGTTTATTACAATAAATAATAAAATAAAGCTCAGATAAAATAAATGAACTGAAATAAAAATGACCCTTTATTTTTATGCATTGATAAAAATGAGTTTAAAAAACACTATTTATGTTGAAATTATTTCATCCTTTTTGTCACGAGACTGACTTCATCTGATTTGACAAAATTCTTTTTATTCTTTGCTACTTAAAATTGAGAAAAGGATTGCACATTTTCTATTCTGATAATACAGATTAGAGTTCCTTTCCTGTTAGCAGTTGTGTAAACAGAATATAATGCAAAATGAATGATGCATTTGTGATGCTGAACTCTTGGGAAATAAAGTGCCTGAGCTGTGCGTTCGAAAAGCCGAATTAGAATACGAATGATTCATATTTTGCGCTGAAAAGAGCCAGTAAATTAGGTTTCATTGAAATGTCTTGAACCAACATAAATCTATTAAGAAACTTCTATCTGTGAGATTTTTTGGAGAAAAATGATGCATAGGCCATTTTTATATCTCTATATGACATTCGGCACTTCTAAACAGTTTATTGGAGAAAGAAGACGCATGCGCAGTTATATATAATTTATTCGAATCATATTTTCCTTTAGGAATCAAAGAAATGTGTCCCACTATTTTTTTTAATATACTACAGTAAAAAAGTAATTTTAATTAAAAAAAATATTTACTTTCAAAATAATTAATTAATTTTTAATTAATTTTTTTACAAAATGTAAAAATGATTTTCCAAATTGGACCACCAGTTTCATTCAACATAATTAAAGATGTTTTCCCTTTATTTTTAAATTCATTGTATTGCACTAAGTACGAATTCAAAAATAAACTTTTTTCACTTCCTTTATTTTCTCGTATGATCTCCAGAACTAAGTTACAAGTTTTCGTCATCTCTTGTCTTCTATTCATTTATTTTACTTTGACTTGTTTCCATTCCAATTTTTTGAAAAAAGGCTGTCTTTATGAGTTAAAGATATTTTTTGATATCTCTACGATGTTATTTGATATTTTGAATGCCGGTTAACATCGTGAAGATATCATTAGAATGTTGTTGGACATTTTGTGCTAGTAGGGGTTCGTATTTATAGCTGCTTTCAGGACTTTGGCTATAGTTCGAGAGAATGGTCCCATTGTTTTGATTAATAAATTGACGGTAAAAGTCTTTGGTCTAATCTAATGAATAATTGTACGAAAATAAGAAAAAGGACTCTCCCCTTAACTTTTTAACTATTTTAATTAAATGATCAGAACCATTTCTTCTCTAAAGGTATAAAGGAAGACGTTGTTATTTACTTTAAAACAGCAAAATAACTATTGTCTTTGAATGTATGTTAATTATTAGCAAACAATTATTTTCTAGTACAAACTTGTAGTGCTTTGTATAAAAAATAACTAGAAACCACATTTATATCGTTGTGACACAAGTTGCCTGTTTTAAAAACCGAATACTTTGTCGAAAAGAAATTAGCTCACCGGTGTAAATTCACCTCCTCTGTCCTATTACGAAACACAACTTCAAATATCTGTAAATTTTTAATTGGAATATTAATGGGAGGGGTCTATCTAAAATTTTTACGCATACAATTTAATAAAGGAGGATTTGCGCTTTAGACGCGTTTTTTCCCAATCCACTGAAATCAAAATTTGACACAGAATCATAATTTTAGGCACAAAGTTACTTACTAAATTATATATATTTAAGTCAATGCACATGTAAATAAATTTCATATCATTAAGTCATTCATATGTTTAACTCACTCCAGAGTAAATGGAAGTTGCAACATAGAATTTGGATACATTTATAGATTTATTGCAACTTTCTTGTAAAATTTCACAGATGGAATAATTGATTTCAAATATTTGTAACCATGTTAAATTTAATTGTCAGTATTCATTTTAAAAGCTGATTTCTCCAAGATTTAACTCTAGGCCCATTTTATTTAGTTTTGATACCACACACAGAGCACGATCTGATAAAGAGTTTGAAGAAACAATGATTTCCAGATTGCAAAATACCCACTATAGTGAATTGTAAATTAGAGACAAAAAGGTCACAAATTATCAAAAACTATCATTCTATTTGCTTCATGAGAGCGTGCCGGGACGTTCCCTTTTCTGTCTGTCAGCCTTCCGAAAGCGCAGATACGTATGTATTACTGTACTTCTGCTTATTGAATATGTACTTGTTTTGACAGGGCGCAAGGCTCGGTGGTTGGTGGCGTCTGCGTGGGGTGTGTCAGCCGTCTTCTCCATCCCCTCCATCTTCCTCAGCTCGAAGGAGGAAGTAAGGGGCATGTCGCAGTGCTGGATTGATCTGGACCCTTGGCAGTGGCAGCTGTATATCACACTGGTGGCTGCCTCCCTGTTCTTCTTGCCTGCGCTTATCATCGCAGCCTGTTATACGGTCATCGTCTACACCATCTGGACCAAGAGCAGGCTCATGAGCTACCCGAAGCTCTCCAAGTCCTCCATTGCCGACAGCAAGAAGAGTAAGCTATATTTGATGACCTCAACTTTTTAAAAATGTATGTTGTTTTAATAAATTTTCCGCAAGTGACAAGACATTTTTTTTTTTTTAGATTTTCAAAATATTATCTATAAAATGAAAAAGAGTTAATATGTTGAAATGCTGCAAAGTGAGAAATATGGAGTAGTTTCAAGCAGTTGTTTTACTTATTATAAAATTACACATAAATATGCACTAAATAACACTAATAACTTTTTTTTATTTTCGTCGTTTTTCCATAAAGATGTCCTAACGTTTCATTCACAGTCAATCAAATATTAGTGATTCCTGTCCCATCCAAATAATGGATTTCCCTTGCAGTGGGGAGATGATAGCGAGTTCTCAGTTTTTCCAATGGAAAAATTATCAAGAATCATTTTGTGTGTAAAATCACCACTCATCAGTGTAAACAATATGTTCCCATTCTTGATAGTCCAAGAATGGTAAGTTCGGCTCCACGATAAAGGAATTAATTCAGAAGCAGACACTGTATTGGGAGTTGGACATTAAAAGGCATTCTTTACTAAGCGTCTGTGTACAGTTTACATAGAATTTTTTTTCAGACGGAGCAACAAGGTCACGAAAATTTTTGTTGCAGTTGCCTGCCAATGTCATCTTGCACTTTATGCCAAATATCCTTTCCATGCTGTTTCTGCTTTCTTGGACAAGCTTAGCTGTGTCTTCTGTTTATATTGTCATTTTTTTTTTGTAATGGATTCGATAACCCGAATACCATTTTTGTTGCCTCTTGTAACCATCAAACTACTTCCAGCAATGTCTGCCCAGATTCCAACTTGCCTTCATTTCATTGAATCATCTAAACGATTATGGGAATTCATTCTCACAAAGTCAGTCATTCTTCATTAGTCAGTCAAACTTTTGTGTTTTAACACAATATTCATAACATTGCTGTCCAAATACTCAAATGCACCGACAGTCAGTTTTCACCTTCTACTAGAACACTAACTATAAACATCGTTTATTTAAAATTAGATGCTAAAATTGTGTAAGCAGTTCTTCAAAATATGAATAATTCAAATTTTATCAATTTCTGATAACAATTTTGAATTACTGTGAAAAACGTGTTTGTGACCTTCATTTTAGACACCAGTGTATTTTCAGCGAGATCTTACGCTCATTGAAGGGAAATATGAAAAGGCATCTCTGTAATGAAAATTAAATGCTCGCCTGTGATATTGCTGATACTATTGATAATTGGTGTCAGACAATGCTGATGATACTATTTCCCATTACGTGTTTTGGTTGTATCATTACAATTAACCCTTTTTAGTTATTAATGTCAATATCATTATCTTTAAGCTACATTATTTGAATATTAATATTTCATTACCAATACCATTCACTGGTATGATATGGCCGACATATTGCTCATCAAGCTCGTGATTTACATTGATGTGCTCTTCTTCCTTTATTCTACATTATATTTCAACTCTTATTTTACTAGAAAGATGCTATAAACTTTTCTTCGTCCTTTGATACTGTGGTCAGTCCATGCCTCACTCTGAGTTTAAGAAATTCAAAAGTTTTTAGCCTAATGAGCGAAAGCATAGCTAAGCATTGGAGTTTGTAAATTATTTGTTTATTCTCACATATCAGATTAAAGGAATGTACACCCTATCAAATAGACAGTAAAATTGAATCTTAAAGATAAATTATGGAGGGAGGGGTAGATTATTTTTTTTCAAGATTTAAGCTGTTTACGCTAGTTTAAGATTCATAGAGTTTTTTTTTTTTTTTTAATCTTTCTTCGCCTATTTTTATGATGTGTTCACAGAATATTGGTTATATGGTTTGTCTCATATTTGTATAAATGAAATTTTATAAGTCTTTTAATACATTTCCACAGATTAGTATGCAACGTTTGAGAAATATAAGTATTTTATATTCGAGCTATCGATATTTTCTCTCCGCCATTTTTTGCCTACATAGTTACACCTATTCGGAATATGCAAGAACATGACCATCTAACTCGAGTTTTCCAACAATTCATTATGTTCTTTTCTTAAATTTTAAAGGGAAAAAGTCTCTGACAAAAAAGAACACAAAACCGTTTTGAGCCAGACAGTTGCAATTTTTTTACAACAAATTTGTAGATTCCTATCACATTCTTAGTAGATTCCATTCTGAGGAAGTATGAATATATATATGTCTATATGTTTGAAATTCTTTTATTTCGAATTTTCGGATTCGAAGGGCAGTATTTAAGAAATAATTTATTTCAAGTTTAATAACCTGAATGAATTTTATACACAAAAAATAATTAAAGCAAATGTCTACTATTACATAATTTTAAAAGTTGTTTTGGCTTAATTTATTCTTTTGACTCTAAATTGAAAAATATTTCTTATATGCTAGACAAATGGATTCTATTTTCCAACTATTGTTCCTGATTTAGTTATTTATTTAAGAAAGGAACAAATGGGTCTTTTCTCGAAATTTCAGCATTTGTTTGTCAAAAGCAAACCGCTTCGTTAGTTTGGTTACTTTCCTCCTCGCTAAAATTTCCCTCGAGATCAGCCACTCTAATTGTGAACAAAATCCGTTACTTGGTTCTCTCGCTTCTTTGTTTCAAGTGAAATGCAGTACTTTAAAAATGAATACCCTTTAAACCAAATCCATTTTATTAATAGTTGTTATGTAGAAATGTAATTGGATAGAAATGTAGGGATTGCATAATTACCTTTCATTTAATAAAATAGATATAAAAGAATTCTCAGTTTCAAAAACTACAAAATAATCGTTGATGTTTTAGAAATATAATTGTAAACCATATTTTCAATTACCTTTCTCTGTTCTTAAAATACATTTTTGAAATTGAAAACAACAAAAGTAATTGGGAATATGTTCCATTACCTTGTTTACTTTAGTTGTCATCGTGTTTAAAAAAATGAAATTAAACTTTTCTTAATAGTATTGTTGTTCTTTAGGTCAGTCACTTTCTAGGTAAATTGCTAATTTTTATATTTTTTTAATCTAAGCTGTAAAAGCTACGAGAAAAATTCATTTTCCTTTCTGGGATTTAATCCAGAAAAACTCATCTTGTTCTCAATTAATTGGGATAATTTTTATTTTGAGGTAACTGGGGACAGATATTTTAATGTAATAAAAAACAATTTTTCATGCATTTGGAATAATTTATTATACGACAGGAAGTAATAATAAATCTAGGAACATGCTTGCCAATAATGTTTATTATTTCATATTTAATTAAGAATTGTTATTTAAAAAATATGTAACAAGGAATCTACATACATATTACATATGAAAGTTTTTGACTTGATATAGAGAGAAAAGACAAAAAACTGATGTTTAAGAAGAAAAAATATCGATGCTGACGGAGAAATCTGAAAATGGTGACTCTGGCTTCTTTTAATAAGAAAGTTGCCAGAGATAGTGGTTGGTTGTGGAGATAAAAGAAGTAACTTCACTCGATTCATCCATGGATGATTTCAACAGATGTATAATTTTTTATTCATTATGTTGCAAGTACCAGAATGAATACCCATTATGTTTTATGTCTAAAGGATTGATCGAGTTGACGTTGGGTGAAAAGTTCGGAAAGATTTGATTAAGTAAAAGTTTATTTTGGTGGTTAATTATATTAGTAGTCAGAGGATTCCAGGTACTATCTTAAGTGGGTTTCTTGCAGGCAACATAAATCTCGAAGAAAAATGAAATGAATATGAGATTTAGCATTCTGCTTGTAGTGGGAGCTCTATTTTTAACTACTTCATTGGAATATTAGTTTTTATTCATTTTAAAGTTCGCTTCTATGTCTCAGGTATTTTTTTTTTATTTTCAAAATTATCCGCCTTACGTTTTTTTTTTTTTTTTTTTTGAAATTTTTTTTTCTATCAGAAGAGCGAAGAAACTAATTATAAATTTCTCTTAACTGGAAGTATTAAATATTTATAAGGGATTATGTACGATTTGTAATTTAGAGGGAAAATGCTGCAATGTACTTTGAATACGTTTTTTCCCATAGATTGGATCCAATTTTTTTAAACATGCAGTCATGGTCTCATATCAAATTCTATTTTCCAAATGTATTTGTGTAATAGCTATCACATACACGCAAATATATTTAATGGTATCCCTTAATCTAATTTAAATCCTAATTATTTTTGTATTTTTTATCTTAAATTAGCCTTTATTAATTTATTTTAACGCTTTCTCTTATTTCCTGATCCCAACATTTCTTTAATTATTTCTAATATGCGCTCTAAAAAATTGTTGAGCTCGCTGTTAATAGAACCAGCAAGAATCGTCCACACACTTTAAAAAGGACTTAAATTGGACGAGAAGAAGATCTTCAATTATAGACTCTGATTGAAATGTTTGGAAGACAGAATAAAATTCGTTGAGTGCGCCTATCACGCATCCACGAAAGGAAATAGGAGGTAGTGATGAACTTCGTATCAGTTCTTACTATCCTCGTTCTACTTAAAGGATATGATTATCTGATGTCTTTTTATGCAATCGAAATTAATATATGTGACATTTCTGCCCATACTTCATACTGTCTCTCGAGGGGGGGGGGGGCAGGACATCTCGAATACATAGATGGCAGGTCTTCGTATAAGTAAGAGGATTTTAGCTTCTCATGGATATTTTGTTGGGATTTGGAATCTGGTGACCGCCATTCAGATGACGGCACATACCTCCAGAAGTTATACTACCGTAACATTTGATAACTCTTAGAATTTATATTCCCAGTTTCCGTGCTCTATTCACATGGCCTGGAATTCAATATATACTTGAAGGGCTGTGCCGAACTGAGATTTGCATAGAGATACAATGTCTATTTTTTGATAACAGACTATAACATTTAGTGGCTAATGACACTTTTTCGTAAAATATTCGTCAGAGAAAGATAGAATTTATTAATGTTGAGTGTCTCGAAATGTTTCACAAAATAGACCGCCTGTGTTTGAGTATTCCGTAATCCTATTTGAAATGATTAGGCAATCTGGGACTCCATATAACTTTCTACGCGGCGTTCAGTTTTTAAATTCACTTAAAGCGAGGGATGACAACTTTCCCATCTCCTGCGCCGTGATAATTATCGCCGGCAAAGCGTGATTGATTATGGCACGATAGAGCGTCGCACTAACAGAAGGAGTGGGAGTCCCACGCACGACTGAGCTTCCACTCCATCGTATAATTGCAATTACTATTCGCAAAAGAATCGATTCGCGTCAAGTGTTCCATTTCGTTTGGCGTTTAATATGGACATTATAAATGCAATTACAATTCTTTGAACGCTGCTCCCGACTGGTGGCCGTAATGAAAGGAATGAAAAATTCTGAAGGGCCTCGTTCTCGAGGTTTCATTCGAATGAAACCAAAAGACCTTCAGCTGAAAGTATTCGAATGAACGCCGGTCGAAGAAATGACGATGAATAAATTTGGGAGCTTTTCAATAAATTAATATATGTGCTTTCTATTACTTTGTATTTCGAAAGGAAATGATTTCGTGAACTGTTCGATATTTTCTCATTTATGTGAAAAGAAATGAGAAAAACAGTTTTCTATAATTTTACAACGATGATTATTTTTCGTGAAGGCCGTACATTAGCACAGACTTGGATTTATTAAAAACACAGAGACAAGCTTATTTTTTCACTCTTATTTCTTATGGTCTTATTTTCATATAAATAAGACCATAGTATGTAGCGTACCATTCTGAAAAAAATACTCAGAAAAATATATAATAATGTAATTTATTATTTATAATGTATATTTTTATAAGAAAATTATCTAAAGACATTTGTCTTTGGTTATGTTTCTAAATGTGGAGACACCAAACATCATCTTTGAATTTATAGTGCGCATAGAACTACTGCTTTATTAGAGTGATCTTTCTCAATATAAGATGAAATTATTTTTCCCCGTTTTCAGAATCTCCCTTATTTTACTGGAAGGTTATTTTAAGTTAAAACTGTTATTTCTTCCTCACTTGACCAAATTTCCTCCTCAGCTTTCTGCGGTGACACAGGATGAGCGTCCTAAATTCTTAAATAATAACTGCTATGTTCTACCACAAGTTCTCTGCGTCATTGCTATCCATCGCTAGTCCTATAATCTTGGCCAGACACACAATCTCCTCAATTAAGGTTTAACAGATACTTGCTCAAACCCATCGGAGTCATATTGAGCAACACTATCCGGCCAAACACCGGCCCATCCAGCATGTGGCGTCACGGTGTCTCCTCGCTACTCGTTCTGCTAAACATCGTTCATTAAGCGGTCATTTTTTTCTCATTTTGTTTTGCTCTTTGCGAATCACTCATTAAACTAGATTTCACTGTGTTCTCAATTATTTTAAAATTTATGGGGTCTTTTGATCGAATAGCTTTGTCAGGCAGTGATACATTTAATGGATGTGCAATTTTGGATGACAACGACACCACTAAATCCTACGATATCCTCTAGAAATGAAATCAACTCACAATTTTTCAAAGAAATCTTCGGAACATCACTTTCTCCACTCTGAAAATAAATTCTTTGAGCCGTTTGATCTCCTGTGTTCTGTGAACTAAGCTTTAGCCATTTAAGTCTCTGGAGAGCTACCATCTGGCTCCTCTTTTTTCTTCTGCAATTAAGGATTAAAGTTTTAGGGAAGAACTCAAAAGAAAATTGAAATTCGGATTTCTTCTGGAGTTACAAAAATCAAAGAAACCTTTTTTTTTTTTTTTATGGATGAAACGTTTTTTCTGTTTTGTTTCAGTAATCGAGGAAAAGAAGACTATGAAGCAAAAATTGGGCAAATAACTCAAACTCACTGGCTACAAACTGTTATAAATTATTGATAAAGCATAAATGCTTTTTTCGTTTTGCTTTGGAAGTACATAGCTTTTTTATTTCTTTTCTCTTATAAAAAGAGGAAGCATTGCCACCGACCCACGAACATTGATGAATCATTATATTTTAAGACTTTACCAAGACTGGATGAACAGTTTTTAGTTTTATGTATGTTCATGCACGATAATATGTAATAAAATGCATCAGAGATAGAAGAATGAGATTTGTTATGTATTCTTTGCGCCAAAATTATAGAACTCGTAAAAGATCGTTCCGAAGACGCACTTTGTATGAGTGACAAGAGACGGTTCAAAATTATTTCTTCTTTAGATAGAAAGTTTCGATATAAAAAGTTTTGTTTCTCCAAGTATTTTTTTTAAAAAATTATTGATTTCGTTTTTTGTCTCGGTAGAATTCATGGCATTATCCGAAAGTGGCATTTTGTATTTTCCTCACCTGGGAGCGATTTGGAGCTGATATGATCGCATCGAAAAACAGAACAGATTCTTGTTCAAATATATGGCTTCGTCCACAGCAAATTTGTGTTTTATTTTTTTGAAAGGAAAATCCCCTCTTAAATAGCTTAGTTTTGATACACATTGTTGGGCAGTTAATTGTCAAGGATAGATCTCAAATTTTAATGTTCATAACATCAGGGTTGGGCATTAAGTCGATCGCGATCGACCGGTGGACCACAAAGACATTGTAGGGTGATCGCCTTTACTAAAACCTAAGATTATGAAAGAAATATATTAATGGAACATTCTTTTCTCTTTATTTCTTGAGGAAAACGAAGTTTTTCTCATTCAAAATGACATGATTTTAAATTCACGTTGTTCAGAACTTAAAAGTAGCTTTTGGAATCTAATGGACGTACTCTAATTTTTTTAAAAAGTTTTATATCATTTAACATCTTTGTTTGGTTCTACCTACATGTGTGAATCTGCATTTTAACAATGGATATAATTAAGACAACATATCGTTCCCGTCTTACAGGCTACAACATAGAATTCAATGTTAGATTAGCAGTTAGTAATTTTATGCCGAGATATTGGTGGACAGTATGTAGCCGAAGATTTCTACTAACTACAAGAACTAACTTAAGATGAAAATGCTTTATTTTTTAATGTATTTTGAATCAATTGTTTGATATTAACTGCTTCATTTGATATCATTATATTTGTGATTATTATTAGTATGTTTGTAGTTATGTAGGTAAGTACATATTCTGTATTTGTTATTAGGTTATAATAAGTATTGTAGACCTACACCACTGTGTGGACTGCAATACTTTGAAAAAATTAATACAGGTACCCTGAAAACTCGTACCCTGAAGAAGTCTGTCCACCCTTGCATAACATTAACGAAGCGTTGCAGGCTAAAATATTGTTACGGATTTGTATTGTTGCTTCCTGGTGGAATGAGTTCCACCGCAAGAAAGACAGTTTTACGGAGAGCTATTATGGATGCTGAATGGATGCCGAATTAAAAATCTCCGGTGTGTACAAAAAAAAATGGAAAATTCCTGAATTAACAGGAAGTGAGTAATTTTTTGTGACCATTAAGTTCCATTAAGATACAAATTATTGTGATCCTTCAGGTTTCTGTGCCTTCCTTCGAAAATTATAAAAAGCCGGGAGACCGAAGAAAACATTTGGCTAGTCTTTCTTAACCTAAAACAAAACTAATAGTTTTTGAAAATGTTTTTAAAAAAAAGGAAGGAAATTGATTTCGAAGAAGGTGGATTCGGCTCTCCGGTGACAGCTCAAACGGAAGTAGGCATCAACATCGTTATTGTGATTGTAAAGGGATATTGAAGAATAGCATTGAGAGACCTATCAGAAAGACTGAACATTTCATTTGGCACCATTATCACGTTCTTGCAGAAAAACTGCACAATGCATGTCTTTATGTGCAAATTGCTCATCATTATCTTTCAAAAATCAAAGTCATATGTGATCGTCCTCCGTATAGCTCTGATTTGGTGCCATGTGATTTTTTTTTTCTTTTCCCAAATGTGAAAAAAAATATTTCGGGGATAAATGTTTCTCATCGTCAGAAACAATGGCGAAAATGGTAGCGACGATTTTGAAGGACATGTCAAAAAATAGTTTTCAGCATATGTACGAAAACTGAAAGAAAAAAGATAAATGCAAGATAATGAAAATAATAAACGCAATGCGTATGATGCAAAGTACTTTGAAAAAGACCTGGAATACAAAATAAATTGTTCTTTCTAAAATACTTACTTTTAAAAGTATCAGACAAATCGCCTCTTGATGAAGTCCTAATGCTCTTGATTTTCTTTTATCAAAACCCACACAACTTCTTAATTGTTTAGCGTCTCATTTAATAATAAATTTCTTTCAAATGCATCTGTACCAGCATACTTGTTTAATTCATATGTGCGCAGCTTGAAGAACTGTTGCTTTCATAATATGTGTTTGAAATGCATCTCGAACTCTTTCAATCACTTTACATTATCTTTTATGGATACTTTTAATGAACAAACTTTTGTGGCGGCATTTACTTTTCTGTTCATCTTACAATTCACTAAAATAAAGCTTTAAATAATTACCCTTCCCCATATTTACTCGAGAAATTAGCAAAGGTAAATAAGAAATTTTTTATTTTGGTTTGTGAACTCTTAATTTAAAATTTTCAGCATTAGATACTTTTCAATGCTTAGAAAATAAAATTTTGGATTCCACTTTCATATCTTCTTTATCCTTACTGGAGATGTGATTTAAGTTTGGGGTTTCAGATAAACGAATAGTTTTAAGGTGTTAATGATTGTTATTTACTGATTTGATTTCTCATAAGTTTTCATCATTATTTGCCAAAAGCTTTCAATCTGTTTGAAGATGCTAATTTCTTTTTTATTGGCCATTTTTGAAGAAATGTTATATTTGTTGTTTTCTTCTTAGTGACCTTTTATTTTAAAACTTAATGAATTACTAATACCTTTACTAATGAAGTGGGAAACTGATGTCAACAAAACACTGATAAATAGGAACGAAAAGGAATTTAAAATTACTAGAGAAAAGAATGATTATAAATCATTTCTCAGAATTATTTATTTCTATGTAAAAAATAATCAATTATTATTTTCTTTTTTAAAAAAATTTGAATGCGAGGGAATTTAAATTGAAACTCCCATTCTCACATACCATGTGCAAGAAAAAAAAGATGAGCCCAAAATCTTTCCATTCTTCATTTATATGTAGAATTCATTGTCTCAGTTGATTCGTTTAGTAAAATATGATAAATTCCCTTCAAAACATAGCAAACATAGCACACCTGAAATTCATTTACGTTTTCTTTTCATTCAATTTTGCACAACTTAAATTAGATCTTGCAGAAAGGAAATTAGATTCCGACTGCTTTTAAATATCTGCCAATAAACGTTTTCCATTTGAAACTGATAATGACGTCTATAAGAGGTGACATTCATTTATTTCATTCAGATATAAAATTGAATTTTGGAATTAATTTTTTTATAATTATTTTTTCACTTGTCAGCTATTTCTCTCTGACTGAATTTTAATACAGGGAATCGGATACTTTTAAATGAAAGTTTTTATGACAGGGATATAAAAAAATAATTTTGCATAATAGCGAATGTAATAAATTTTCGTGATCTGCATAATATCATATTTGGACAAGGATTCTTAGCATAAATAACTATCTCCTTTAGAGAATCCGAAAAAGTGAAAATAAACAGGAAACGTTTTATTATTACAAAAATAAAACACCATTTTTGAAAGTAGATACATATATAGAGTGCCCATTGAAGAATTGTGGCCTGTTTAACTCCAGAATGGTAATAGTTATGATAATGTAGATGACGTCTAGATAGAAAAAAGTAGTTATACATTACGCGATCACTTACCTTGATTCCAGATTGATTCTACCTAAATCCTTTTATGACCATAGTTGTCACCTTTCTGGAGTTAGAAATAGTGTTCGTGACATAAATAGACACTTTATATGTATTCGAAATTATTAACTATTTAAAATATTAACTGCTTTTGATTTAATTGATAAAATTTTCATCTTTCCATTTTGGTGTCATGAAATTAGCCACGAAATGATTCTAGTTGTATAAAATGTATGCAAAAAGCGAGCAACCCGGACAAGTCTTGAAAGCAGACAGTCACTCCCCGAGATCTTGTATGAATTTCTAAGCCTACTAGAAATATCAGTGGTCCCACCTTCTCGGCCTCGGATTATTGTCAAGCCGCATGTAAATAACCTAAGGATTACATGGAAATTTAAGGTTTTAATTTATAAAACATTATAATGCTGTTAAAAGAAGAAAACTTTATTTAAACTTTGAAATGATCGATCTATAATAAACCTCAAATCCTTCAATCTCTAACCATCCTATCTGTGAGAGGAAAAAAACTAACCAAAACCTCTATCAACTTAAAAAATGACTATCGATAACACTCTCACTCTCCCAGAAATAAGTTTTTCCAAAACTTGCAACACTTCTCACCAAAGAATATATCAAGATTATCCCCATCAATATTGAAAAAGGTTTTTCTTTCTTAAAAAATAGCATAGAACTTCTCCAGAAGACTAGCAAAGAATTTTTTCTTTCGGAAATTCTTGATTCTATACCAAGTAAACTATTAATTATTAAATGACTTCCACTTAACCAAAACAAAGAGGAACACGCTCTGAAGATCCAGTCCTTTGACTTCAATGTCTCCCGGATATTTCAATTCAGAAATTTTTGACAGAACAATCTATACCACATTTCCCTAATTGAAATTTATACGGATCATTGCTAAAAAAGCCTTTTTTACATCAAATCTCTCTGCCATTTCAAAGTCAGAATTTCAAACCACCATATGGAAAACAAAGAATGATCTGTTACAATGGGCCATATTCTTCCACGGTGCGAGGAGCTGTCAATGCAATCAGCAATGAATCGAATGCAACGGCTAAAATCTTTTTTGAGTAAAATACACTGCAAAGAAACTGAGTACCTAGCAACCTGCCGTAGCTTTAAGGTTATCTCACATTTAGCCTCCACCTCCCTCAGCAACCACAAAAGACCTTTGCACAAACGTGAAAGAATTCCCTTCTCAAGAACTCTACAGAAAAAAAATCAATCAATCAAAACTCCCACCTAGATTGAAGTTCTAACCTCTCAAGACCTGAATGAACTTTAAAAAATTACAGACACTCTTAATGAAATCAAGGAATTTTCCAAGAATTTTCCGGACTCAAAATCATCAAATCTTGCTGAAAACACAGCGAATGCTGAAAATATCCTCAATCAGTAAGTCACGCCAGTTCACTCTTATTTGTTTTCTGATTGGCTCCCACCACTAAGTGTGTGTCCTTCATGTCCGTTTCGGACTTCATTTCTCTTCTACAGCTACACATGACATTGCCGTCTGCCTGATTTTGCTGACAATTTTTATATTGTAACTTCATGCTCTCTCTCTCTCTCTCTCTTTCCTTCCTCTCCTTTTCTTTGTCTCTCCTTATTCAAAGTTCTACTTTTACTGTTATATAATTTTTATCCATTTTTTTTGTATTCCTTATTTAACACATAACTGCTGCAATTTAGTATTTCTCCTTTTAAAAGGACGATTTCCGGAAGTTAAGAACTTCAAATTCAAGAACTCCACTCACCTTCCAAATCAGCAAAACAAAAGTACAATTATTTCGCCATTTATACAAGCCACCGCTTTTTTGTTTATCGCTTTCGTAATCCAAATAAAATGGAAAATAGTTTTAAATACATCGAGTTTTACACCTAATTGTGCTGTAAATTGCAATGTATATTATTATCGCTCAAAAGCAACTTGGAAAATGGAATCCATTTGCAAGACATAAACAACTGCGCATTTTACTTTCTGTATTTGTCTCTTTTCTTCCTGAAGTAATTCCAGATTAATCTGGTTTCGGGATTTGAGCATGAATTGATTTTGTCAGCTTTCAGTTTTTATTTTCCCAAGTTGATTCAGTTTTCGAACTTTTAATAAAATGACAAAATAAACCGTAGTTTCTCACTTCCATTTATCTTGTACTGTTTGCAAAGACGTCATTTTATAATAAATTTTTTACTAACTTTCTAATGCGCTTGAGTTTTGAAATTTTGTACAGTTGTGTGTTCTAGATAAGAATGCAGTATTTCAAAATTTTGATAATTATCGGTTATTCTATGGTTTTCATTAAACCCTGATTCTTGATCAATGCGAATAATGCTAGGATAATGGCAACTATAATTTGTGTTATCCTGTCAACTTTCTCATCTACTACACACACTAAAAGAAATGAACAACACGCATGACATATTCTGTTATTTCTTTTTATACGAGGAAGGCGGAAGTTGGGGTTTCACTCCCGATAGTGATGCAAACCAAAAGAGTGTAGTATTTTTAACTCCCCCAGCTTTACAGACAGCAGTAGACGATTGTATATGAGTTTTTGAGTGTACAGAGAAGGGGGGAGGGGTCTGTTTTCGCAATACAACTATCTATGATATCAATTTTATTTGGGTAATATTTATAAATCTTTCATCTCTGTGCTCATAATAAAATCTAATACGTTTGTGTTTGTCTGTCTGTTATCGTTCGCTTACAGAGCACATTGTCCATCGATTCGGCTTAAGCATACTTTGAAGCATAGGACTGAACATGTAGGAGGTGATTTTTGTTTCTTAGATTTTAAATTATTTAAAATTAAGCAAAATTTCCCGCGATAACTTCTTGAAATGTTATTTCCTTTTTTTTTTCACTTTCTTAAAATTTGAAATGTTATGTTTTTGATGTTGCGTATTTTATTATTTCTTACTTAAATAAATGATTTGCAGCTCATTGCAGTTAGTATTAAAATGCTTTATTTAAAAGTCTTCTTAGAAATAGGTAAACCTATTTCGCATAAACCTCAATTTTTATTAAATTATATTTTCAGTCTTATGAAGTGAGAAATGCTTAACACTATCTAGTTATGTATTCTTTATTAATAAATTAAACAGCTAGAGAAGTTAAATTTGCGAGCATTCCAGTTGCTAAGCGAAGAAAGCTGCTCTCAGAAAGTACATCAAATTCTACAGCTAATTTATTTATTTGTTATATACATTTTAGCATGCATCATTAAAAAATTACCATTTTTTTGGTTGATAAAGTCTTTTTTAGGCAATATCAAAGTCCTTTTTCTTTAATCGGAATTAGAATATCAAAATTCAAAAACTCTAGACAATATTTTTATCAAAGTCTTTTAAGTTTCACATGAATTGCTTGCAATAGAAAGTGAAATTCTTATTTTTAATCATTTTTCACAGGAAAAAAATGGTGGGGGAATCGGAAATAGAATTTTTATGCAACAATCAGTTGATTAAAAAAAGCTTTATTTCATGTCGTTTTCGTAATTTTTTTCAATATTTTGCATCTCAGAATCTTTTCAATTAAGAAATGGTTTTACATTATCTTTATTGAAAATTCAATTCTAATTTCCGTTTTCGCTCGAAGGATATACAAAAACATAAGTACATTGGCAAGAAATATTTTTTGGAAAGAATTTTGAGGTAATATCTGTTCGATTCAGAAATGAATGTTATTCAGTTACTTTCAGAAATGGAAATTACTTTCATTGGCATCAAAATAAAGAATCTGAAATTATTTTTGATGCAGTATATCGCTAATTTTTTACAGAATCAATGAAAAATAATGTGTGTAGCACATTTATTAAGAAAATGTAATATTAACATGAAAATGAAATCTTTATTCGGCAATAAGATTAAAACCGAAATGAACATTAGGTAATTTAAGATTATATCTGGCTTAATAAATAAATTGTTTTTATGTTTTAAGAAGCTGCTTTTTTAAAGCCTATTTAATAAAAAATTTACCGCAAAATAATTTCTATTCTTTTTAGTTTTGAAACCTCTAAAAAGTTAAAATTTTGTTTCAAATTTCGAAAAATAAATCTATGATGAAATTAAATAATGTCCACCTTGTAGCATATCATTTATTGCAATAATGCGGTGCATAAGAAAGTCCCTTTAAACTGAAAATACTTGCGAACTGTAAGAGCGACAGCTATGCAATTGAGGTAACGCCGACTTAATGCAAATGGCAAGCGCGCCCCTAGTGGCGAAGTTTGAAAGATAGCCATTGCAAACGGAAATCGATAGAGCAAAATTTCCAATCGGAAAGTTTTAAAGCATCAATTAATTAGTATGAAACGACGTGTTCGGTTTCCAGGGATAGGATAAATTTTCGCCTGCTTATCGAAAAATGTCCGAAATCGTTGCGCGGTGATTCTATTCTACATATCCACTTTTCGGAAATGTAACAGGGTGCTATTGCAGAATGTGACGTTTTGTATAACATCTGTACAGTTTTAATTTCCAATGTATTTAAATTTTTTAGTTTGAAAGCTGTTGGCGTTTTCTTGATACAAGCAACATAATCTCATAGTATAAAATTATCGATGGCAGACGATAATTTTATTCCAAATGTGCCAGTGCTTTTATTTTAAAACTTTTAATTTCCGTGTTGTGTCAATTTCAATTGTTGCCTAGCGACGAGTTGAAACTACGTGTTCTCTTTTAAGAGTGACAAACTAATAGAAGTTTGAATGACTCTAAATGAATGAGATCTTACAAAAGGTACATTTCTTAAAGAAGTGTGCTAAAAATAATCTTCCCTTGGAGTTTGAAGTTAGAATTGTGGAGTTGTGCGAGAATGGCGAGCTTCACTGACTTCCAATGTTGCGAGATGGTGCTTATTTAATACGAATGCTGCATAGGAATGTGCCCTTCATTTTCCAGCTGGGCTACATCCAAGTGCAATTACCATATCAAGTGTAGTGTGTGTTTCAGAGAGACAGGAAGTATTAGAAGTCGTCCGCGTTCTTGTTGACCAGTTGGTTCAAGTATGCATATAATGCCAGAGAGTATTTTGGCATATGCATAACAGTACAAGAGAGATCAGCATGACTTGTGGCTTTACACGGGTCCGAATATGGCAAATACTGCATGGGCAACGTGCACATCCCTATCGTGTCACATTGCAGCAAGCACTATTGCCACAGAATAATGAGCGTCGATTTGATTGGTACAACTAGGCGGTGATTAATGTTGAAGTTATCTCAGAATTTTTATACTACGTTGTTTGATCGCACGAGGCACTGTTTCAACGTACCGGAGTATTAAACCGATACAATCCACTGTAAACCAAGTGCATTGGTCCATTTATGTGTGGTGCGGTCTCTGGTAGGATCTCTTACTAGGACCCGTGTTCTACAAAGGCACATTAAATGGACGGAGGTACCTCCAACTATAACAGGATATCAGACCTGACTTGTTAGATTATTTTTCCCTTGTTTGCATTACGGGACTTGTGGTTCCAACATGATGGTGCCACTGCACACAAGTTATCTTTCTCAAAGATTGTTTGGGCAACAATTATCGGGTATGATGGAAATGTTGAAGGGCCTTCACTTTATTGAATTTCTTCTTGTGAGGTTACATAAAAGATTTATACAACTCCACTTACAAATCTACAGAATCTGCGTCATCTTATTATAGATGCTTGCAATAGTGTGACACCTTCCATGCTGAGAGATGCGCATGTAGAGTTACTCTCATGAATGCAAATATGTATCGTGAGCAATGGCGAACTTTTCGGACATACTCAACATTAACTTTTTATCTCTGTAAGACAGTTTGTCTTTTGGAGTGAGGAGATGTTATCAAAATGCATTTCGTATACATCAAAATGTATATATGCATATTTCTGCAATAAATTGTGCATATTTCTTTCAAACGTTTACACAAAATGAAGTACATCGATTTCGGACAATTTGGAGTATACAGGCGACAATTTATCTTATCCGTATGAACCAAATGTCATTTCTCTCTAAGATGATCTAAAATTTTGTAACTGTTAATTTTGCTCAGTCTCTTTTCGTTTTCGATTTGAAATGGCTATCTTTCAAAATGTGCCACTAAGTGCGCTGTTGTTCTTCGCCGCATTAGGTTGAGCGCAGTCTCTTTAATATACCCCTTACCTCACTTGAATATATGTAGCTCTCTACATTCGCAAGTATTTTCAGGTTAAAAGGACTTTCCTATGCACCCTGTCTATCTTTTTAATGACTTGCTTATATTTTAATAAGTTTAAGTAGGCGGGATCGACAAAAAGTGATCTAAAATTGTTGAAATACACAAAAGTAATGATTCATCTCGTAATTTCATGAAGCTTTTTCTAAAATCGCAGAGGTTTATGAGTATAACAGGAAAAATTCATTATAGAGTAGAAAAATTCGAAATTGGCAGAATTTTAATGATTGAATCCGCAATTTGATTTAATGACACAAAGTAATTTAATTCGAATTATAGTATCTGGATACTCATTAATCTATGAGAACCTTATCGGTACTCTTTCTCCAAACACAACAATATGAGGAAATGTGGCCCATAATGGTAGATTTGATGTGCACTTACCTCATGTGCTTCTATCTATTGGAATTGGGTCTCAAATAAACGATCTTTCATATTCGAAGACGTGGCCAGCCACCAGATCATTGTGTTAGCTCCTGTCCAAATTATCAATCTTGAATTGGCCACGAATATTAAGGAAGGCATTTAATTAGTTGGTAGTAGGAAAAATTGATGGAACCAAATGAAATGTAATTCCGCCTCCGCCAGTTTTAGAGAGCGCTGAGATATCCACGCTCCAATGCAAGGCAAGAGAAAGGAATCAGATGTACCTGGAACATTCCCATCGGCCCAAACATTAGGGTTTACACAATACGGAGGGAGGCCCGCTTCAATGTAGGCAATCAGCAGCATCACAACCGTTCTTATGGGCCCGACTAAATCAGCTGGCAATGTACACTCGTGAAGAACAACATATATCCAGCAAGCCTGAGCTTTTTAGACCCAAAGTCATCATTCTCTAGAAGACAGATCCCTAGGGATCAGACTCTTACAAATCGGAAAATCGATGATAGTCCCAATTCCAGGGTGACCAAGTGCTCCCTAAGAGTAAATCCTACCGAATACTGCGAACGCTTGAGAAGGCCAACACATACTTTGTGCTCTACTGTGCACTAAATAAGTAGTCAGTCCAAAGAAGGAAAGAGGGTTCAAACCACGCTGGCCACCTCCGCAAACCTTTAAGAGTACCGGTTTCAGTTTCCGGCCAGCGCTATACTGAACCGGAACCCACACTTGCCCCCGAGATCTGGCCACCCAGAGATGCGGGAAGAGCAACGGATGAATCAGAGTTGGAATTGAATCCAGAAACTCTTCAACGCCACATCCTTGGCGGAGACCTTCCTCCCATCCCCTCGGACTAACGAGGAGATTCCATTGCTCCTAAGTAGACAGGGGCTGGGTAGCGTAAGCCATATTCGCGTGAACCATCCTCAGTAGGAGAAAGTGCGGGGCTTTTTCAATCACCCACTGCCTCTACAGCAAAAGAAAGCAGAAAAGAAGACATAAAGAATACAAGGAGTCGGAAATGAATGAATGGCCAGAGCATATCTCCAAACATCGAGGCTGATGAAAGCTGTAGGTGATCCGACATCCATGCTATTTCCTCTCCATCTTGATGCATTTGGCATCGAGATGGAGATAATTTATGTAATCTGTTAGGTATAATTTAGGTTATCTATAGTTGAAGTAATTTTATTTAGGTTATCTGTAGTTGTTGTAAAAGTGCATGGCACTGAGAATAAACGTGGTTGCAAGAGAGAGATTGACAGCTTGATCTTAATCATGCTCAAATTTATTTTATACCTTATTACTGATTTTGTTTCAACGAATTTTTTTTTTCTTAGATTCATTTCTTATCATTTACCTTTCATTGCATGAAAGTCAGTATCCTTTCGTCTTAAAATTTCTTTTTAAGTGCAAAAAAAAAAATTATATTCTAATTTCGTTACCACATTTTTTTTTAGTCCCTCTTTAAATTTTCAAGAAAAACTGAAATCTAAATTAAAAATATTCTAATAGCGAAAAATTGGAGAATTTGAGCATTTAAATTAAAGAAAGGGACGACAAGTTATAAAGTAATGGAATGGCCCTTAAAAAAACCAAGGTCATACAAAAGGCTCATCAAAAACCCATAAAATTCCTCCAAACACGATTTATGATTCTTTTAACGACCATTAGGGATTTTTTTTATTATGGTTAGAAATATCTCCACAAGATAAAAAGTTAAACATTTTTTAACTGCGAGATATGATTTTACGATAAACATAAAAAAAATATGTAAAAAATTGTATATAATCTCTTAAATGTTTTCTAAGCTCCTTTGTCAGTTTTTGAGCCCTTGTATTTGAGAAGTGAACGATTTCTTTTAAAAAGGAAGAAGTAAATCTTTATGATCCTTAATTTCATTTTATGGTCAGCAAACTAATCAATAAATTTATGTGAAATGGTTAAATAACTTCTCCTACTTTCAGATTCCTTAGCATAAAATAACATCTCTGTAATACATATTATCTTATTGATGCCGACATGATACATATTTACGAAAATATTTTTTGAAGTAAACCTATTTATGATAAGCATTAACTCTGATGAACTGCGGATTAACATTCTGTATTAAACAGGCTAATGCATTTGCTGAAAAAAAATTTAAAGATCGGATGAATAGTATTCTAATAAATACAATTGAACCGAACACTTTATAAGATATATTCGTTATTTTTACTTTTTCCTTGCTGGGAGCACCTCATATACGAGGATGAGAAGTTTCCGGTATGATTTTCATCCTCACCGCCCTGGTGGATAATTGTGAGATCAACTAACTCTACCAATGACGGAGCATGCTCCTTGTGAGTGGGGCTGTACCATGGTAGGTGGTGAGCCTTCGAACTCAACTTTAATTTCTCCCAGCGTCGTTGCGGCACCCAGTCATTCAGATTTTTCTGTGTGCGTTAGGCCGGATCGGTGTAGCTGCTCATGGTTACGTTTTTTTCCTTAATAATTTAACTTGTTTTATAGTGCTTTATAATGTATATTTGCCACTGCAATTTATATTTTTGCTGAATAAATTATTTTTCCGCTTGCCTACTGACAGTTGTCGGCAAATTTGGCGTTATAAACGAGTTAATGGATATGGGCAACTCACTTCCTTCTCCTAACGAAATAGATTCGTCTGATATTACAGTTTTTATGCCACTCGTTTGAGCTAGAAGAGTTGTCTGAAAAATAAGTGTGTATCATGAATCTGGGTCCTTTGACCTTTTGTCATTTTTAATGATATCCTGTTTGACTAACGTGCATTGAAGAGCTAAAATGTTACGACCGCTTATTTAAAGTTTGTGAATCCTTCTTTATCTCGCACCATAGCTTCGGTACGTGCGATTATACACTTCATAAATTTCTGCGATTCTACAAAATTCGCCTCAAATACAAATTCGCCAATTCATGTAAATTAAATGATAGTGGTTCGTTTTTCAGCTCAAAAGCTTTCAAGTCAGTTGGCCGACTTAGATTATGGATGGACACTGGTAGTTCCTGAAGTTTCTAGAATGTTCCATGATATCCTGCAAACGTTACGACATTCAGAGAATGTGGAGGTCAGTAAAACAGGGAAACGTCAACAAGACTTTTACTGCTAAAGCTATGTCAACACAATTTTGACCTTGGAGAAAGAGCCAATGATTTATAGAAACAGTTGATCGACAATCAAGTGAACGGATATAACTCAGCCGTAATGATATTCAGAATGTTCATAACATTTCTGACGATATTTATAGCAATTAAAGATCATAAAGCCAGTCGTATGAAAGTCATGTGCATAACAATTGAATGGATGTCCAGCTCTTACAAAGCAACAGACGAATCTTACCATCACCGGTGAATATTTTAAGATAGGTCTACTGTTAAGAGATTTAGTAGCGACACCCATGTGACTATCGGAGATGTATATAATGCTCACATTCAATTGGTTGTATCTGGAACTTTAAAATAACAGTTCATATCATTTTATTTATTATTTGTTGTTTTTGAAATGGCAACGGAAAGATAGTAAGTTTTGTTGTTAAAAAAAAGTATCAATACCATATGGTTATTAAGAACTGCACTAAAGATTTTTTTGAAATAAAATGTGGATTAAAGTAACAGAGTTATAATTATTAAGATTAATTTGAAGTTCAGGACCAATAAATTAACATTGGATCGATAATTAGTGGTAGCAATGTATTTCTTATCTATTTATATGTGGTCACTCAGGCCAAAATGTTAATATAAGATTAAATATACTTTTTCCATGTTTTATTGCCATTTGTAACGGGAAAGCGGGAATGGGGAAATACTGTATACGGGAGTAGTTATTTGTAGAGATTTGTTAGAGTAGATCTTGACATACACTAAAAAGGCATTCCTAGAAGATTTTGGAATGAAATAGGCGTGGCCTGGACGGCAGTGTTCCTATTAAATGAATGAGATAAAAAGATGGAATGCTAACACATTATGTCCGTGAACGTAAATGACCAACCTTATAGCTCCCGTTACACTGAAACATTTCTAAATTGTTCTGTTCTGAAAATTTCAGCTAATCCAGGGACAAAATAGTTGTGACTGACAGTTATTTTTTATTCCATTCGTATCTACAGTTTGTATAATCATTCTATAGATAGTTGCCTTATTTGTTTATCCTCTGCTCAATAAATGTATGTATTGCTCAAAAGAAATAGATGGACATGTAACCAAACAGACTGGCGAAATGGAAACAAATTTTATCTTAGAATTATATTTTAAAAAGTGAAAACTTTTACTCTGATTTATTTAACTTGACATGCTTAAGGCTTATAAAGCTGAACTTTAAAACCGAATTGTTCACTCACTTTCTGTTGTGCTTACATTCTGAAACTTTAAGCCCTTATAGGTCTCAATGGAAAACAGAATTTCAATCATTCTGAATTATGATCAGTTAAACGATTTATTTAATTAAATTTTCATTTTATTCGATTGGTACTACTTGAATTTGAGAACAGCTTGATTTCAAGGTTTTTAATGTTGAATGAAATGAAGAATGAATGAATAATGAAGAATTAGAATTTAAAAACCAAAGTAGAAAATAATGCAGATAAAAAATATTCTAATATTTACTGCTCCATTAAAAACATGCTATCTACTTCCAAAGTATCTACTTGCAAAATCAAAATCTTCAAAAAGTACATAAATTGTAATTTTCCCATAGCTGAATATTCAGAACTAAAGAAAATCAAGTGTCTCTCTTTGAAAGTGGCAATTCGTCATCTGCTGAACTTAAAAGCAGAACAAAAGCATCCGAATACTTTCAGATACAAGCATTTTACCGAATTTGTCAAAGGGCGCAACAAATTCTCTTCGTTTGAATTCACACTGAAGCATGAAAATTCGGTCTCGGGGGGCATTTGGGAGAGAGGCCAGAAATTCATGACGGAAAATCTAGATTTTTGCCTGTCTTATTTTACAAAGTCACATAATGATCTGAAGCTTTCATATGCACTTAATTTTATCTCATATTAGTAAATGACCTGCTGAGAAGAGTCCGAATGCCATTTTTTCATTAAACGGCTCTTTGTTTTAACGATATATCTCCAATGACGCTTCAACCCAACCAGTTTCGAGCAAACTTTGGTGACAGTTTTAATTCAATAATGGTTTTATTAATATTAATAGTAATTATTTCTTGTCAGTGAAGTTGTTTTTAATAATTTTTTCTGTCATTCATTTTTACTTTCTCGTATGTGTAGTATACAAAAAAAAATTGTAATCGTCAAAAATTTAATCTCGAGATTTTGACGAATCTCCTCGTTTTAAATTTTCTTCAATTCGAAAAACACATTTTTACCATTATGTCTGCCTGTCTGTACGGGGCAAAGATAATTCAAAAATGCTTTGAGTTAGATCAATAAACTTTGGTATACAATCTTATCACCAAATTTGAAGTCTATTTAATGAAATTTTGGGCAAAATCTATTCAGAGAAAGTCTATCTGGTCGACTGTTCGGATATAAGTTAACAAAATGATTACGAAACGAAGAAAACTAGATAGATAAAATTCAGTCCACAGATTAACATCTGTAGTGTAGACACTTATCAAATTTTGAGATAAATCCAACATGGGGTTTACTGTCTGTCAATCTGTACTTTCAGAAACACGTAAGCGCGATAACTTAAAAGGCGTAATGGCTTAAATACGTCAAAATTGTTATGTAATTTTGTGACTACAAGTGCAGTTCTGTGTCAAAATTCATATTCCAATCAGTCGAGTAAAACGCGTCAAAAACAGAAATACGATTTTCGGGGACTATAAACCGTATGCAAGAGATGAATCGCCAAAAAACTCGCCAAGGATCATACGATAAATTCAGCAAAAAGGTTGGATTCATGCCAAAGGTTAATGTTTCGTAACTATTCTACGCCAGTGCCATGGAGGACGTTGTCTTGGATAGCACATTTATTAGAGGGTATGCGAGAAAGTTTTGGAGAAACCACTCCAGCTGGGGAAGAGGGAAGGTGCGATTCTTAATAAGGGAGGGGGGGGGGTATTTTTCTACTCATGCAACTGTTTAGTAACCATAATAATTACAGGTTTATGGATATGAGACGGTATTCTGTATCCATTCCAATTTAAAAAACGCCTGATATCAATGAAGATATTACTGCTGTTACACTCTGTCTTTCAATGTATGCTTCTTCTTTATCTATACTTGAAGTTGTTAACACATTCGAGAATGTCACCTTCGCTGTGATGTAAAATGACATGAACTCTGCGGTATTCAAATTTATAAACCGTATTGCCTGGTCTACAATGTTAATGCTTTGAAATGATGGTGCACTTTAAATGAATCCTTAACTATTTTCATTTTGTTTTATCTTTCTGGATCAAAAATCTGCTTTTAGATATGCACATTGTATTAATTTTAAGTGTGACACTTCCGTATCCAATCGGCTCAATAAATCTTTTGTCTATTTTCATAGTTTATAAAAGTATTAATGAATTGTAACCGTGTTTAAAATGGGTTAAATAGTTATATGCAATTGATTTTTAATAAGATTGAAATTATAATTACATAATCATTATGAAAATTGTAATTGATTCAAAAATGATTTAGCAATTTGAAAAGTGCTTTTAGAAGGGGTAATGGAGATGGCTGTCGAGTAGCGAGTCATTTTCTATCTATAATCACGTTCATTCATTAAAATAAATTTTAAATATGGAGCATCAGCTCTGAAGGGGTACCAGCTCATATGTCATCTTCGTCATTTAACCATGGCTCAGAACTACATATTTCCTTACAAAATAAATCTAATATTGTTTCAAAATGAAATGTTTATCAAACAAAACTAAAATTAATTAAATGAATAAAAACTCATTTTGAAAACATACTTTTTTGGTACTGAAAAGGATTTTTTTTTTTTAGATTTAAATCTGTAATTGATTATCATAGCTATTATAAAATTCTAAAATTAATATTTATGATTTTTCTATTTCTAATTTAATTTAATTTATCCAGTAATTGGTTATTTTGAAATGTTTATTCTGAATCAAATTACTATTTTTATACAAGTGTATGAAGTTCTAGCGTATGAGAAAATGAGTAAAAATGAAACGATATCAAATGACAATTCTTTAGAGACACGAAATGTAGCGAGTTATATGTATAAAAGAATGAACAGATTTCAGTGTCAAGAGAATAGGAATTTTTAAAGAAAAGAAACAATAGTAATACTGCAGTTAATCTGCTCTAATGCATGAAGTTAGCAAATATAAAATAGTAAGTAATAGTGAGGAACGCAATTAACATTGACTTTATTTGTGTATACTTATGCTTAAAATATGTATTGGATCGGCGAATTATCGCTAAGATTTGGTAACGTTGGCGCCAAAACGGAATAATAGAGCTTTTCAGAATGCCAATATTTTCAACTCCGTTAACGGAAGACATGTATAGGGGAAAAGCGAACTCTGCCGCTATATCTCTTCGTCCTAGAATGTTTCCCTTCAAAAACCAACTTCAATGCACCTAGCCCAGTGACAGGACGTCTTTGCTTTAACGGTCAGATCAAAGGTGACGAGGGATCAAATGACTTCTCGCGCAAGACGTTCTTCGATGCATGCAGAGGATCGTCCCTCCCCGTAATCACTGCGTTCGCTGGCTCAAAGGGGCGGTTGTCGGAACTTTAAAGGTGGCGTAATTAATACAAAATGTCATTCAATAACACCCGTCTCTGGATGAAGACGAGGATGAATTGCTCCCCCCAACACCGCCAAGAGTCGGGGTTGTAGTTAGGAAGAGTTGGTTTCATTTCACTCATCGAAGTGAATTAACTTCCTAGTAGATTGCCTATTTAAAAAGTTTGCTTCTGATAAACTAAATCAAAATGTGTTTGCAAAATGTTTTTCATTCACTGATGGTCGAAATAAAATAAATCGATTTTTTAGAGCTGTATATTTATTTTCATTGTCTTAAATGGAGATAGAAACTCATAATTTGACTTTAACAGTTTCAAACCAGCAGGAGTGCTCTCATCAAAACTTTCTCGCGCATTCTCTAATAAAGGTCTAGGATCCATAAGAAGCAAGATGTCCCAAAAAACACCTTGCGTGGCATTGGTGTACAATAATTACGAACTATTAAACTTTGGCGCGAATCAGTATTTTTAATGAATCTATCGTGTCATCTATGACATATTTTTTGGGGATTAATCCTTGCAATCAGTTAATAGAATCCGAAAATCGGATTTGTGTTTTAGAAACAAAGCTACATTTGTAGTTACAAAATCACAAACTAAATTTGTTATATTTATGTCATCGCATTTTTTGAGTTACCGCATTCTTTTGTTTCTAAAAGTGGAAGCAGATAGATGGACAACTCCCAGTTAATTTTAGCTCAGAATTTGATAGATATCTACATTATAGATCTTAGATCTGCTTACCGAATTTTATCCTTCCAGCAAGTCCTTGCTTTTAATTATTGTGTTACATTACATTCGAAAACCACACAGACAGGCTTCTAGTTAAGGACAAAATTTAATAGAAATCTATAAGTTTGGTGTAACGACTTTATACCAAATTTCATTTCTAACTCAAGGCATTTTCTTGAGCTATGTATGTCACAGACGCGCATCTGTTGCCAAACCGAACAGCAGACATAATGCTAAAAATGTGTTTTTCGAAGTTAGAGGGTACAGATTCGTCAATATCTGGAGTTCGAATCTTCTGACTACTACAATACTTATTCCATACTTCGTATTGGAGAGAGAAAACAAATTACTACGGGTAAAAAGAGTAGTCAATGAGATATTTTAAATGGTTGTCTCTCTCTTTTCCGAATGGGCCGTGGTGGCCTGGTGGGAAGTCTCGGAATGGGAAGGTTTCAGACTCGAAAACCGATTCCACCGAAGAACCACCGTGTAAGCGGGTCAGGCGCACGCTAAATCCGTCGGGGTGAAACGTCCTCCCGCTGGTTTGTTGCGGAAGTTTGGACAGGGGGGTGCCAGCTGAGGTGCTGTCCTCATTATCTGAACGATGTTCAAAATTACGGAAGTCCGTTCCAAACTATCCCCAGTATTGTTTTAAAAAACAGGTCATTAATATAACTGAACCAAATCAAACTAAACTCCGAAGATTTTATATTTAAGTCATTCAACATTTATCTTTTTTATTTCTTCTTTTAGGCTGCGTTAACAAGAACCGCAGTGGCAGCAGCTCCGATAACGAAGTTGACCGGAAAAGGGCCAGCTCCCGAGGAATCATTCCCAGAGCGAAAATCAAGACTGTCAAGATGACTCTCGTCATTGTCTTCGGTAAGTTCGTTGGGTTATATATATATATATATATATATATATATATATATATATATATATATATATATATATATATATATATATATATATATATATAAACAACATATCAAACTTTTTACAAAAGCGGTTGACATGAGTCGATGGGGGGGGGGGGCAAGATATAACACAGTTGGTAAGCAAAATTTCTCTAATTTCACTGCAAAATAATATTCAATAACTTATGTAATGTTAATATTAAAGTAGTTAAGTATTTAATATTTAATTTGATTATATTGAATAATTATTTGTTGTAATTAATCCTTTAAATGGTGTCGAGAAATAAGAATTTTATGTCCAAACGGCGAAGAATAGTAAAAAAAAAAAAAATCTGAAGAATCAGTAATATAATATTTAATTAAATGAACCGCATAGATATTGAAATAAATTTTCGCCATATTTCAATTTTATAACAAAATTAGATAATGGCTGAAGCAAACAAAGATGATTATTAAATTATCGCGTTTCTATACTATCAGAATTAAACTTGTTTTATGTAAAATAGTTTTGTTGGATACTATGTGAAATGAAATGAATCAACTTCAATATTAAGAACTTTTTCAAGTGAAATTTGGATTGTTCACAAATATCAATTATAGTTGTTTATTGTTATTTTTGGAAAAATAAATAAATGCCTATTTAAAATAAAATTACGTTTCCTAAATAAAAACTAAGCTATCAATAACCAAATTGCTTGATTATAATGTATTTTGGGAGAATATTTTCTAATAAATTTCTATATATAAATATTTTTAACAGCAAGTTTGTACTTTTTTACGTCCTCAAATTAAATCAGCTGTAAGTCCTTTTAAAATACGAATTACAATAAACGATACGCTTGCCATAAGTATTCATATAATATATTCATGGGAGTCACTGGAATATTTTTAACATTCCACTTATTTAAAAAAGGCTGTATGTGCAATAAAAGATAAAATTTCGGTAGAAGTAGAAGCAGAGTTTTATTTGAGAACATTTTACAGTACTAAAATTAGGTTATAAAATACAAAAAAAAAAAAAAATTAAAACAGGAAGGTTGAAGAAATTTAAAATAATCTTCAATAATAATCTTCAGCTTTATTACCCTTTCTGCCTTTAAAATTACTTTTAACTATGTTAATCTCCCCAATCAATATTCTCTTAATTACGATGGTAGCGCATGCTTTCATTATATGAATAATCTTTCGAGCTGTATGAATGATGAAATCTTCTTCGAAATTAGACATAACTATAAACTGAAAATTTCCTAAAAAATAAAATCGTTCTTTTTTTTTTTCATATTTAAAAATAAAAAATCTGCATCTTATATGATTGATTAAAAATAATTTTTAAAGAGAGCAATTTATGACAATTTTCCTTAAGATCATACACAGTCCACTCATATTTTCGGTTTGAGACAATGAAATTGAACCAATCTTCAAAATCCTTAACATAACATTATAATTCATTCCGATAATTTTAATATATTGTTTTCAGAAAATTTATAAAGGACATTTTAAAATAAAAAGCCTACTGAGCGGAAAAGTAAAAAACAAAAATAATCTTTGTTTAAAAAAAAAAATTTTTTTTTGTCTGAAATGTAGACAATAAATACGAATAATAAAAATGCGAGAATCATCCTGAAAAGAAGTTTTTCACTGCCCTTAAAAAGAAACAAAACGCAATAGCATAGAAAAATGTATTGTAAAAGATAGAGCAATACATTAGTTATTTCTCAACATAAGAACCCCCAGAATTGTAATATTTCTAATACCTCGGCATAAGTTTTTATTCAAGCTTCATAAACCTCTCCGCCTGGGAATGAAGCCAGCGTTTTATAGTTGTCTGCCATTCTTCACGCGGGAAAGTGATACCCGGACAGATATTTCTTCAGGTGTGAGAACGTGTGGAACTCACTGACAGCAAGATCGGGACTGTAGGGTGATTTTCTGCACATAAATCGTAGCATATATATAACATAGTTTTCAAGATGCATTGCCAAATAGAAGTAAAATTCGAAATTTTTAATTTTTTTTTCCACGGGGGAGCATGATTTGTATGCGGGAGAAGCGATGGGACGTGTCTGTTCGCATCGGCTGTTACTAAGTCATTCTTATAGGAATTTCTTTGACACTTGTATATTTAGGTAACTGAACCTTAAATATCTTTGAAAGGTATATGTAGGCATTAGAAATTTTTATTCCTTCTTTCGGAGCATAAGAATAGTCATCCCTTTTTCAGAGCGCTTGTTAGAAATAACTAAATAAAAAGTGAGATTTCTATCAGGAAATAAAAGAAAATTTTAGAATAAAGTAATATTATGTTCTCATTTAAAATAAGCAATACGAAATTCATTAGGACTTAAATAAGATTAAAGGATATCATTACATGTATATATTAAATTATTACTATCTATTCTTAGCTTACATTTTATGCTAAATATTATTTTTATCATATAAATAATAAAAAAATTCGCTTGTACTTGATACAAATTAAATGAAGTGATAAAAATATTCAAATTTGCATGTATTTATATGCAGTGCTAAGTTGTCATTTAAGTGAATTCAACTCATTCGGAATATTGCTGCATTGTGAGCATGCCCTGTTGTGTTACAAGCGAGAAAAAAATATTACCCTCCCACGGATTTTATTCCTTATGAATGCTTATTTAAAAAACTTGGTAGTTTAATAGCATTATTCAATGACGTGTATTTTATTTAAGATCAAGAAGGGGAATCAAAAATTCATTTAACAACAAGAAACAGAGAGTACTATAGAAATCCTTCTTCACATCCGCCTTCTCCTCGTTTCGTTCCAAGAAATGGTATTTATACCTCGAATTTTGCATAAATAAATAAAAATGAGTTTGCTCACATGGTTAAAAACCGAGAAGTATCTCGAGCGGAAGAGAACAAATGCCACACAGTCGGAATGCACCGAGAAGGGACAGAATCCGAAGAGCGGGTTTGGATGAGAATGTGTTGACTTTGGAGGTCTGGTCTATTTGATGTGTTTTCCATGGGCACATTTTCTATGAGCTGCAGGCAGAAACGAACTCGGCTGCGAGTAAGAAAATCCCTTTCATGTTTGAGCTAATGCAGAAAATCTTTAAATATTCGTGATTTTGGTATTGAATATGGAAAACGATCCATGCCTTTTTTTTTTAAAAAAAAATGATCTAACACTAATAAAAAAATTTTTACCCGAATATCTTTTGTTAAAAAAATATTTCGTGAAATATTTCAGAAAAAAAAATGGTTGTTTGCTGTAAAGATTTATTAAATGCTTTTTAGCAGAAGAATGTCTTAGAATTTCCATAAAATTTGCTTTCGGCTTCGTGATAAATTCCTTTAAACGGATCGATGCATCAAAGTCTATGAATTTAAATGGGTCAACATCACTTTCTATTTTCATCTAGAAAAGTTTCTTTTTAAAATAAGTAAATGTTAAAAGCAGGCTTTTTATTAAAGTAATAAAAATTTGAATTATTTCATTTTCTTATTATTAAATTTTTTTTATTTTATTTAGATTCTTTATTTAGTTTATATATCTTAACTGCTTGACATACAATGACGTGTGGAAGATGTCATTCATTTTGTGTGCCATTGCAGACTTTGAAGCCCCCGAACCGCCAAAAACTGTGACCTGCGGATGCCGTGAATCATGCGTCGATCCTGTTTTGTTTTTAATGCTCCATGCTCCGCCCCTTTCTCAACATATACCTTTGATTAATAAAAGGAAACGTTATTCATAAAGATGCTATGTATGCGTAAAAACTAGCAAGGAGCAAAACAATTTGGCAGTGTATAAAATGTTTAGTTCCTTGATATATTCCAAAATGTTTCTTACTTTGCAGAATGACTTATTCATTATTTTATGATACTACTTAATTGTTTTCCATAAACATTATATATAATGATTAAATGCAATGCGAATTTCATTATAAGATATTCTGTGTCTAAGTTGGCACATAACAGTTCAAATGGACCCAATTAAATAGCACATTTCGAACACATCGAATTCCATTTTTTTAACGTCAAAGGGTTCATTTATAATTCAATATTATAAATATTATAAAATCTTGTTTTCAGTTTTTTTTTAAATTAACTATAAAGTGGCGTCATTCGTAGGGAATCAAAATTTAATTAATTGTTAGTTAAATAATTGATTCAAAATTTGAATAATTGATTATAAAATTGTTAAAATACTTGTATGTAGATAATATACGATCATCGAAATTGCATTAGTTTGCATCATTTGAATATTCTTAATACATAAGAAAGTGAGAAGAAAATCTTCACAAAATTCTTCAATCAAACATGGTGCATATGACGTTAAATACATTCGAGTAAATTTTGTAATTCTTGGTAAACTAACAGAACCAGTATGGCGTTACTTTGACATAATGGATTTCAGTGAAAATAAAAGCAGCCTAACATAAAATAAAGCTATAAGCACGAAGTAAAAAAAAATATTAATGACTTTATGTGGTTTTTTTTTTTCATGATAATAATATTGTTTGGTGAACTTTTGGCGAAAAAAATTGGAATAAATGCTTGAAAATAAATATTCTCTGGAAAAAAAAACGCGAGACATAGAAAGTTTATTGCAAACGATGCCATTAGGATTCATATTTTATAAAAATAACCAAGGTGGTATGCTCGCTAATCCCAAGTATCGTGAAACTCTTTTAAGATCCCCACGTGATCCCGAGTTGCTCCGCTCTTTCGCCATGCGGCTACCACTAGCAAACGGAATCATAAGTACATTAATTACTACTAATAAAATAAATTATCTGAAATTGCATAAAATATGGCTAATTTTTCACCAGTTACTAAAAATTAAAACGTCCATTTTTAAAATTAAAATTTTGTAATAACAGAAAGATATTTGAGTAAATATTAGAAGGGAATTTGGGAACTAAAATAAATAATTCAACTGAATACACATAATGTCAATAGTAATGGTCACTAATAAAAATATGTAATTTATCTAAATATCACTGTTTAAAAAGAAAAATCATTTACATCAAATAAAAATCAGTCATTTGAAACTTTTTTGTCTCATTTCATCTTTTAGATATTCTAGGAAATGACACAAAAATAGGTTGCGTTTTACTTGCATATTACAACTCAATTCCAAAGACAGGGTGATAAAGATTTGTATTTGTTTTCTTCGTTTAACTTCTATCATGTTCACGGGCCAGATTGCTTTTTTTTTCTTTCCAATACAGAAAAGCGCGGTTCACTCATTCGCTTTCATGTAAGTTATCGTGGCTGGAAGTGAAAACTTAAAATGTGTGTGTGTGTGCAAAGAATTTTAGCAGTTGCGTGGCTGAATGGAAAAAACTTTTGAAATTTTAAAACTTCGATTTATTTCCCTGCGATAGGCATAATGTACGTACAAAGAGAAAATGGTAAGAAGTACGATAGAAAGACAGAAACTTTTCCCTTCAATTATTTTACAATGAGATTTTGATAGGGGTTTCTGTGGCACGTGTCGATTTAAACGAGGTATTTTAGGTATCTTTAAAATAATGTGGTAAGCCTTAAGGATTTTTATCCCTTCACTCTGAGAATGAGAAATGCTGAGACCGTCATTTTATAGAGCGCGTGTAGAATTATTTAAATAAAAAAAATCGGGATTGCATTACTGAAAGAAGAGAACATTTTAGAATGAAGTTTATATGGGTTAAATTAAAATAAAAATTGGGAATTAATTTCGGATTAAAAAAGGTTAAAACGAAAGATTCACTCAAATTTCGCTGTCGATTCGCTTTGTATACTTGGCATATAAGAAAGTGAAAAGCAAACACTAGTATTTACAGCGCTTCTAATCTTTGGTAGCCGAAATAATGCGTCCTGAAAAAAATTATTTCTATCAATGTATTTTCTTAGGCAGCTTGCTCTACCTAATGGCTCGCTCAGTTACGAAAGAATTACCCGTGAGTTTCCCTTTTAATCCAGATATATATGTTGTTTTCTTTCTTTTTTTCCATGGCCTACGCTTTCTAAGTCTTCGAATCGTTTTCCTTTCTGGAAAGTTCTACACGAAACTTTTAGTTTTAACTCCTGAGCTGGAGTGATTATGTCTGCTTTTAAGATGAACCCGCCGGACGTTTTGATAGTGAACAAGACAAACCGGCCTTCTAAAATGTCTTCTTTTAAAGCAGGTTCTCGATTTTTCTCTCCAAGAAATTCTTCAGAGAAATTGACTCTGGAACGAAAATTTACTTTTTAGAACCTTCGTTGAATGAAGTCATTAAAAGCCAACTTGAAACTAAAAGCGGAAATAGTTTCCACATAAATGTAAGACCTTTTTAAGGATTCGAGAAATTTAAATTAGGAGCATTCATCAACTCTCTGCTCCAGGGGAAAAAATCAGATGCATAATTATTCACTGAATACAAAATTAATTTTATTGCTTGGATAAAGTAAAAATTATTATTCTGTAAGTTGATTTTTCCAAAAATTAATAAGTAGCTTCTTACAGCGTATTCTTTTATAAGCCAACGAATAAGGAATGTCTAAATGAATGGAAGACAAGTTCAGAAATCAAAAATAATGTGTGCATATATTATATTATTTTTAAATTCATTTAAAATGTGCACAAAAGAGTTCCAGACTCATAAGAAATAGCCGAACATCATTAAGAAAAAATGAAAGAAGCAAAAAATGTCTCGTTCTTCATTTTGATGTTATTGATTTTATTTAACTCATTTCCCTGCCCCAAATTCTATGTCATCTTTGAATCCTTTATACTTCTTTTACAAATATGTCGGAAAGAACCTTCATGCTTTTATTAATATAAAACATATGAATAAACTTTAGCCGATATGGCAAACCCTGCCTGTATCCTAAATTGGGACATAGGCGAGATTTAAATATGTTTCGGGAGTAGAAAGAGAGGGTACTTCCTTCTTTCAGTTTGCTAAAAATGAATTAAAAATTTCGCCTACGTTCTTGTGTTTGTTTAAAAAAGCCTGCAAATGAACACAGAAGAAACTTCTGTTGAAACATGGAATGAAATGTGATAGGCGGTTTCAGAATCAAAATGGAAGACATTTATGGTATAAGTCAAAAGTATCGATTTGTATATTGGCATGTGTGTAACGATAATACAAAAACGCGAATGCTTATGAAATTTAGTATATCACCAAATTAAATAAAATCTCATTTGTCGAATTTGTGGCAATTTTGAATTAGCAGATTCTCATATTAAGACACACAGATGGGCAGATACTCCACCCTTTGATAGGCGATGCTGAAAATGTGATACTCTTCTATAATTCTACCATATGCGAGAATTCATCCATCTAATCTTAGCTACAGCATTCACTCCGGAACTGACAGTCTTCTATTATTTGATGTATTTCGTACATAACGTGATTTGTAACAAAAAAAAACTTTGATTTACCTATTTATCAAGTTTCAGAGTTGCAATTAGTTGCGTCTTTCTCATGGCATTCCCCAGACGAAGAGAAAGGGGGCAAATTCGAAACCTACGGGACTTCGACTTTTTCCAATGCTCACTTTCAATATGAGGATTTCTGCATCTCGCAGTGCGGTGTCGACAATGGAGCGTCTTCCCGAAATTTAATGCAATCCTTTGGTGTGTTTGTAAACTAATGCTGTATACTGGGTGATATTAAGGGGTAAGAAAGGAGTCATTTCGTCGTAAAATATATTTCTGCATTTTAAATATGCAAGTATATTCTTTCTCGTTAAAAATGTCGTATACGTAAAAAGGAAAGGAAACGATTTATTTTCGGTGTCATAATTTTTCACCGTGTTTCACGATGCTTGGTTTTTGTGATCGTTATTTATTCACAGCGAGGTTTTTTTTTTTTTTTTTTTTTTTTTTTAACACAATGAGTTTTTTTCCCTACTCATTTATGTTATTAGATAACTATTTTCGTTGGATCAAAGGCCTCTTATTCCTAATAACGATACTGATGGAGTGTCAAATTGTTCTAGCTGTGAAAGTGGTGGATTTCTTAATGTTGCCGCTGGCCGTCGTAATCAGGTCGATTGCACGTTTTTGAACTAATTGCCAAATAAATATATTTATAAAAATATGCATTTTGTGTACTATAAAACGTTATAAAAACTTTAACATCTTGTTAGTAATATTAGTTAATAATAAACCATATCTTTTTCCAGAAGTTCACTTCTTTACTGCAATATTTATAAACACCGAGAGTTTTCTTAAATATTATGTAGAAACGGAGATAGCGTGCAGTCAATTATATATTTTGGTTACTTTCAATGGACTGTGGCGCCATCTATGAACTATTATTTAAGAAAACTGTTTCAAACGGCAGAAAGAATCAATTGTAATGAAGAACACATTATCAAATATTTACACACTAGGTAATATTTGACTTTCTTTAGAATGAAAATATTTTCATGGCATTTTTTTTTAAATTTATGATATTTTTAATATAAAAAATACTTTTATATAAAAGAATGTTTCAATTAATTTCATGCAAAATAAATATTTATATAAATTTAAAATTCATATAAAATATTACTTTTTAATGAAAATAATTATTTCTTTTTAAAATAAAAATATCAATACAAAACGCTCATCACATTTCTCCTTTTGAAATCTTACAAAAGTTCAATTTCCCTCCTTAATTTAATTATTAATAGTTTCTAAAAATGATACAAAGTTTGATTAAATATGTTGAGTGACAATTAAGAAGAGAAGAGATGACATGGTTTAAAATATCTGTAATAGGTTTATCCATTAAAGATAATCATATTGAAAAACAAATAATCTTTTTTTTTATGAATAAAAGTTTTTGATCAATAAAAAAAAATGTGCCATTTTATTAACTGTCTGGAATTTTCCAGTAAAATGTTCTCTTTCCTTCATAATATTTGTGAGGGAAACTTGAATAAAATCGACAAGTCTCTGTAGCGTACTCATTGATTTCAATTTTTTTAATGAATAATTTGCCTTTTTCTTTACGTATTCTTAGTATTCCTATTACAGACGTTTCCCTAGATTTTCAGAAAAATCGTTTGGAATAAAAGCATGTAACAGCATTCGATATACATGAACAGTGGAACATGAGTTCCGATTTTTAAAAAAGAAAAATTTATAATTTATCTCTTGATGAATTCTTGGAACTGCAAGAATAAGTTGTGTAATGAGGAGTCTAGATATTGTATCGTTTTCCCTTTTTCCTCACTTGGCAATTGGCATTGCGGCCAGATATAACGTCACCCTTTCTCCCCACACATATTACGGACCATCAGTGGGGGATCCTCTTTACTAGTAGAGTCCGTGTGACTGGTCATTTGTTGCATCGAGATAAAGGGCCACAGATGTTAGTTTCGATGTTTTCAATAGATCTATCACGTCTTCAAGGGAGAAGATCGTCAAAAGATCCAGATCTTAAACTTTTTTTCCATTATGAAGGTACTTAACGAATCTTCAAGAAACGATCCATCACTAGCAACCGTTACCATTAAGTTTCAAAATGAGATGGACTTTAGCCGGTGTTAGCGGTGAACTGAATATAATTTACATTTGTTCGGGAAGGGTCAATTACAAAGATGAATTATTAACAAGCATTCTCACGATCATCTGGAGACCACTGAGAAAGCATTGCTGAGAAGCTATTCGGTGAAAAGGAACTCAAGTGCACCAATGAGAAAATCAGATCTTCGATTTATAACTATCGCGTTAACTTTATATTCCATCAGCCAGACACATAGACTTCCTCTGAATGGATTTCGCTTAAAATTTGGTGTAAATCCCACAAATCGGATATAAAGATCGTTTATCGAATTTTATCCGTCTAGCTCTCAAAAACGTTTTTGAATTATCTTTATTTCAGACAGATAGACATTTTCTAAAAATGTGCCTTTCGAAATCAGAGAGGTCTAAAATGTGTCAATTCATCAAAAGCTCGCGTTCGAATTTTTTGACGACTACAATATTTTCTCTACATGAGAAAATAAAACGAGTTGACAACTCCAGAATTTCCTCGGTATTTTCAGAACTTGAGTCCATTGATGAGAATGCTGCTTGAAGAGGTCTCCAAATCTCTGCATCAAAGACATTTAAAAGTCGCTCGGCATCATTCTGGATCCACATACACGGCGGACCTTTCAGGAATGATTCGCAGTCTTCAATCCCTGCAAAAGTGCCAAAAAAGGGAAATAGTAACAAAACATAGGGTAGATAAAAGAGATTTTATAAAAATTCAGCTAAAATATTTCCCCATAGTATCGAAATTAACCAATCAATGGAGAGAACGAAAACGCGCTGTATGCCATGAAGCGACTAACTTTCTCTTCGTAGCTAAAATAAATAGGGCCAATTAAATCGCCATCGCGGCATTTGTAATTGATTTATGAACACCAAAAGCCTTCATTAGGGATGCATTATCGTGCTGTTCAGGGAGAGGGCATTAGCAAACTAATTAAAATCCGTCGCTATGGATGATTAGTTCAAAGCCGCCAATTTATGAAACGTATTTATGAATTTCATGACTTAAGCGAAGATATAGCGACTCTCGACACCAATACGAATCATTAAATTATATTCTAAATTTTTATCTTTTGGCATACGAAGAGAATGTATTATAACTAATATAAAATTTGATGTGTAAATTCGCATGAATTTCGACGTTCTTGAATCTGAACGAAGCCTTTCTGGATTCATGTATGTGTGTGATAACAGCACCTAAAAAGGAAGAAACCAGTTTCAGTTATGAAATTTAAAGTGTAGTCTTTCCACGAAATGTGCAGTTCTCTTTGAAATTTTGGATGAAACTCACGAATAAGAAGTAACTTTTCGATCGCTCTTTTCCATATGAAAGTAATATCTTCAAACACGCACATAATGAAGAGATATGAAACTAAGCATACAAATGTATCAATGGAATAGTATCGAATTACGAAACCGGTCCTTCAAAGAGTTTATTGAGTGCCGTTTCAGCATTTTTGGATGTATTTGAATGCGATGTTAACCCGTAAATGCAACAAACAAAGAAACCATAAATGGCTATTCCAACCCCTCCAAAGGCACACTGAGGAATCTGAATGATCGGAACGATGGCCGAACCCTAAGGGGCATCACGGCTACGGTGCAACCATTCCCTTAGGAGGTACGTCCCGCTTTCGGTAGGGTGTAGCTAAACCCATGCCATTCATGTACTCCACAGGATGGCAAGAACCAATCACCGTAATAGAAACTTCTCTTCTCCAAATCTGAAGAGTTATTTGGTCAGACAAAACAAAAAAAGAAAATTAAATATGTAGTCTTGTCACAAATATTGTAAACCTGTATCAAATTTTAGTGTCAAAGGTGAAAAAAATGTATCGAAATTCACGCTCAGTTTTCTCCGCTGTAGTAGAATCGTAAGACAGAAATTCGCCACTGTGTGTGGGGGGAAGGGGCATTCCCATCGATTTCATTTAGCCAAAACGTTAATTTACGCAGAATTTTTTTTTTTTTTCGTAAAATGACACTCAGGACAAATATGAAACAATTTTCACCCACATTTTTTTTAACTACAGCCAACAAATTGCTGCGGAAACTTTACGAAAGCGAGCAAAATGGCAGTTATATAAAATTCAAATGATCGTTAGATAATAATATAAGTAAAATATTTCTGCATTAATATGGTTTTGTTTGCCTTTGTAATATCAACAATCTCTGATTTAATGATATGCTGAAAACATTAATTGTTATGAGTAGGCAAGAAAGAAATTCTAAAACAAACATTTAAAAAAAATGAAAAACAATACCTCCAATACCTCAAAAATACAATAATATTTAAATTTAATTTTGGTATTTAAACAGAATGAAAATGTTTTACAGGTATTGCAACTAATGAGGTTCATGATTTTGACCTTTAAATTTAACTGTTAAAAAAGCGTTATGCAATGACTTCTTTACAATGATGAGATTAATTAAGATTATTTGTCATATTAATGAAGCATAATTAAAAAATTTTAAATTGAAATAATTGCACAATATATAGCAAAATCATATTATTTTTCAATAAACAACGAAAATTATATTTCAACAAAACATAACGTGCAATCGAATAACAAATTAATTGCTGTATCAGCTTTTACTCAAAAATTAAATAATGCTATCTTATGAAACATATAACTCACTCTGTCTAGAAAAAGTGAAAGTAACAATTGAAATAATTCATCTTCAGAAAAACTAAATCGCCAAATGTAATTATATTAATCACAATTCCACAAACAATATTTGATGTAATATATTTTTTTGTTTATTATAACATTATCCCTTATAAAGCTTCAATTCCAACATTTATATGGAAAGACTTGAATGAGCGATTACAATTGAATAAGAACTAAAATTGAATAGACCTCGATTAGAAAGCGATTAACTCAAAAAGCGCCGCGCCGGTTTTGCCATCCTTCCCGTTCCCGCAGAAGTTCTCGATTCATCTCACACAGAAAATGTTTACCGTGCTTTAATAAAACCCATTAAAATATTTTGATAAGAAAATTTAGGCTCATTTATTAAATTTAATTTTATTATGTATTTAATTTATGTATGTATTACATAATTAATGTTTTTTTTGTTTTATATCTATTTTATACTGACTGTCGTGGTCTTTACGGAAAATTCAATATCAGCCAGTGATTGCCACGGCCCAAACGGAAAGTTTAGAATCACTGACACATTTCATTTGTTAAAACCTTGACGCTTAAAGTATTAAAACCAATGGGGAAAGTCGGCGTCTTCCCAGCATCACCACCACCAAATACTGAGCCAATGAAAATGGCTCAGTGTTTGAGACGATGAAAAGGGTTCAAACTATCCAATTCACTGCCACGTTTACTCCATTGACACCAGCTATCATTCTGTGAAAGGAAAATTAAGAAATGTCTCATTCACTTACTCCGGTCGGCCCCTCCCAGAATGGATGAGCGCTTTCCTTCAATGTGTCAGTATTGGCCATGCACAAGCGCGGTTATTATGAACAATCTCGTCTCATCCACAATATGGCGGTAATTATTACGGAAAATAGACACAAATTGCAGTGTACGGCACCGAGTTTCCCTCAGAAATCGTCTATCCAAAGCCATTTTATTGATCCTGCACATTATTTCTGTAGTGGGTACCACATTTTCCCAACTAAAATAATGACTGGTTGAAGAGAGATTTGTTGTTTGTGGGTGAGTATGGTGTCTGAAAATCATGACAGTTGAAACATGGTAGGCATGATGGAAAAAGCTTTCAAAACGCTATGGTAATGGAAGACCGTTGGAGTGGCATCTACTACAATTGACACTCATAAAGAAAGAGTTTTTCAAAATTTAATGAGATTTTTAACTAAGAATTAAAATTTTATTTTATATCCTCATTGACTTGGAATCCATTTTTGCAATTTAAATTACAAAAATAAGTATTTCAATGATATCAATTTTATATTAACTTTTTTCTAATTTGAATGAGTTTTCCACATTGCTCAATAATGTTTCTTTACGGTATTATATCAATATGCGTTGCAATGATATTAAATACATTTTTAACACATTTTTGTTAACTCGTTTACCTGTCTGACTATTTCACTGTTTTGTACAGATTTTGCAATTGATTTTAAACTTACTTCGCGATCAACAAGAGACTTGAAACTTTAAAATTAGCTCTGAACTGGATGATAATGCAATATTATCTCACTGTTTTGTCTGTCTGTTTCTTTATCCAATCGATACAGATTGTTCAGTCTATTAAAAAGTTTCATTACCAACAGATGTTCATTAGTTTCATCAGGGCGTTCATTTAAAATAGATTTCTAAATTTCGCACACACTCGAGAATAAAAAGCAGAAAATAATTATTTGCGTTGCAATGATATTAAATACATTTTTAACACATTTTTGTTAACTCGTTTACCTGTCTGACTATTTCACTGTTTTGTACAGATTTTGCAATTGATTTTAAACTTACTTCGCGATCAACAAGAGACTTGAAACTTTAAAATTAGCTCTGAACTGGATGATAATGCAATATTATCTCACTGTTTTGTCTGTCTGTTTCTTTATCCAATCGATACAGATTGTTCAGTCTATTAAAAAGTTTCATTACCAACAGATGTTCATTAGTTTCATCAGGGCGTTCGTTTAAAATAGATTTCTAAATTTCGCACACACTCGAGAATAAAAAGCAGAAAATAATTATTTGCGTTGCAATGATATTAAATACATTTTTAACACATTTTTGTTAACTCGTTTACCTGTCTGACTATTTCACTGTTTTGTACAGATTTTGCAATTGATTTTAAACTTACTTCGCGATCAACAAGAGACTTGAAACTTTAAAATTAGCTCTGAACTGGATGATAATGCAATATTATCTCACTGTTTTGTCTGTCTGTTTCTTTATCCAATCGGTACAGATTGTTCAGTCTATTAAAAAGTTTCATTACCAACAGATGTTCATTAGTTTCATCAGGGCGTTCATTTAAAATAGATTTCTAAATTTCGCACACAATCGAGAATAAAAAGCAGAAAATAATTATTTGCGTTGCAATGATATTAAATACATTTTTAACACATTTTTGTTAACTCGTTTACCTGTCTGACTATTTCACTGTTTTGTACAGATTTTGCAATTGATTTTAAACTTACTTCGCGATCAACAAGAGACTTGAAACTTTAAAATTAGCTCTGAACTGGATGATAATGCAATATTATCTCACTGTTTTGTCTGTCTGTTTCTTTATCCAATCGGTACAGATTGTTCAGTCTATTAAAAAGTTTCATTACCAACAGATGTTCATTAGTTTCATCAGGGCGTTCATTTAAAATAGATTTCTAAATTTCGCACACAATCGAGAATAAAAAGCAGAAAATAATTATTTAAATAAAATAATTAATATACTAATTGTACTAAATTAATATTTACTAAAATGTATGAAATAATTTCTCTTAGCCTCATACAAGTTAAACCCTATAAATAGTGTCCTGAAAATGTTTGATTGGGAATTTTTAATTCTTGTTATTTAAATTATGTGTGTGTGAGCTTATATTTCGTGAAAAATCAAATAAAGATGGACGAATCAAGCCTAAAACTTTATCATACTCTGATATCTTGCTTTTGTCAATGCTAAAATTGAGACTTAAAAAAATGCCTGCTTTGACCATTAACTGCGAAAAGAAATTTTCCCATCACTTTTTTTATTTTGTAGTATATATATATATATATATATATTAATTTGCATGCTCTACAATTTGTTTTAAATTTTTCAGTTAAATTTATGTTTTTCGATCTTATCAAATAAAAAGTGAATATTTAAAAAATAAATTATCACTTCTGTAATTAACAATCCAAAGCGTTCATTGGGCGAACAAGCTGGCAGCTAGTATTAGTCTCATTATGTACCCAAATTACTCAAATGTATTCTCCGGTATTATCATACAGATTTTCCTAGTTAAACACTGGCGAAGAAAAATTTAAGCAGTACAGAAAGCAACAAAAATAATATTAAAAAAAGTCTGAAAAATGCATTGGAGAGGTGAATACTGGAGAATACATTTCTCGTTTTCCGGAAGAAACTTTTTTCCTCCCATGTCACAAAAATTTCTTAAATTTAATCACAAATATCTCTACCAATTTCACAGATAAATCCATGCAATTTTTTCTGCGGTTTTATTGTAATACAGTGTGCATTTTTCTTTCGGAATTTTTCAGTCGAGCTCGTTTCTTTCATTTTTTTTAGTTATTTCTGTAACTACTTTATTTCTCCGCTAGGGGTGCTGTAAGCTGTCCCAATAGAGTGAATATAATTGTTTTACTGTAGGCGTAGGTTTACAATAATAATTGGCTATATGAGGCACCATTTTAAATGAAAAGATTTTACCGATTCCCTTGTATATTAACACTTCATGAAAAACTTCAACGTCATTTTGAGTGACAGCTGATCAGAGTGTGGCCACATACAATTCATATTTCACATATGACATGTTAACCATACTGACTGCGTGAGTAAAAAGTAAAGTCTATCCTCGCATACTCACAACTCTTCACACGCCGACTGCCTCAGATTCGCACTTACTATCTAATGGCATCGAATCATTTATCTAATCAGATGACTTCTTTTCCACTAAGTTAAGAGATAGCAAAGAAGAGATCGTCTCATTCATTAGACAGTTCGAATACCAGGTGTGATTATTGACAGAGAACACGTTAATGCATTGGTGCTTATGTTGTGCGTTTTTAAATAAAATGTCATTTTTGACTACAGGGAAACGATCCTATTTTCGATCTGTTTTCTACCGAAATGGCTTTGCATCGCGGTACGTGACTAAGAACGAAGTGAATGAGTGATTTTTTTTTATTATAAATATTTGATTGCATGCAAGAATGTTGAAACTGTTTTATTTTGCAGTGTTCATCCTGTGCTGGAGCCCTTACTTCGTGTACGATCTCCTCCAGGTGTACGGCCAGATTCCGGAAAGCCAGACTTCTTATGCTGTCTCCACTTTCATTCAGAGCCTAGCTCCCCTTAACAGTGCGGCCAACCCTATGATTTACTGTCTCTTCTCCACGCACATCTGCCGCAACTTTAGGCAAGAAATTTTTAATATATTCTCCTTCATACGTCATACTAAATCGTAGCGATTTCTTTTTGCTTCCATTGTAAAGTCGACGATATAACCTTTATTCTTTTCTACCCCATTAGGATAGAATAATGATCTACATTCGTGATGCATTACTCAAGTTTCGGTTTTTGAAGTGCACTAGATTTCTTCGCTGAACTAGGAATGTTTTGTGGATTTTGCAAATGCAGCAACAGAGTTGCTCATTCTACTTGTCTTCTTTTTTAAATTCGTTCTTCTAAAACGTATAATAATTTCAAACTTATTTCAGTGTTTAAAATTTTTAGTTCATTTAACAGAAATTTAAATATACCTTCACTTATTAATAAATTGGCATTTCGTCGCCCTAAGCCTTCCGCTGCTAGACGAAACGGTCCCAAACGATAAAATTCAAAATATTTGTTTGTTTTTATTGAAAAAGAGGAATATCCAGGCGTTCCGGAAAACCAGTTTTCTTAATTTAAAAACCGGTTTTCAAACGTAACAAATTAACTTTTAAAAACCGTCAAACCCTAGGAGTATGCGTAGTATGTGCCTCGATACTTTGGATGCTATCATTCGTGCTGTGTGTGTGTGTGTAGTAATTGATTTTATGTGTTATCAACTTTCTATATAATAACAAAATAATTTATTTTAGACTAAATACGAATAAGCTTAACAATCATTTAGAAGATTACCTTGATAGCGTCGGCGATGATTTTAGTTTTTTTGCATAGATGTCATAAACTTGTTAGACGGTTATCTTACGGGAATATCTTTCAGTATCTTTTTTTCAGGTAAAAAGAAATAAATGTATTGATAGTAAATATTTAGTCCAATCAACTACAAATATGGACTTTGAGGAACTGTGGTCATAGATTGATAATGATTATGATGACATTCCGCGTGACATTTTCCATTGCCCTATTGTTCATCATTTGAGAAAATTTATTAAACCTCAACAAAATATTTCCCAAATTCTGTCAAATAAAAAATTGACTTTAGAAGTTCAAGCCATCTTATATTTTCTGCATCACAGAGGAAGCAGGATTTTCCAAATGGAATAGTCATTTATCCTAGTTTGTCACTTATTCTGGACTAACCTTTTTTATTTTGGACTCCATTTGTTATTTTAATACAAAGAAAAAGGGACTTTCGTCCCATATGCTATTTTACTACAAATATAAAAGAATTTTTTATCGACTCTACCTTGTGATAAAGCAATTTTGCATTCCTCTTAGTACTTTTACATTTTCTTACTTTGCCTTTTGTACATCAATTAATAAAAGAACGGTAAAGAGAAAATAATTTTAAATATCCCTATTTTTATTGTTACGACCTACTCCATATCAACTTGTAAGAATTGGTAAGTTTTGTAAAAAAATATTTCTGGTACTAAAATCAACAAAAATGTGCATTTTTGTGCACGTTATCAATGCATAGTTAAGCTATAATAAAAAGAGCTTTGATTAAGGAATCACTACAACATTTAAAATATGCACATTTTTCCAAAAATTGTTGCAATTAGCAGCTTGCCTCCCCTAATACTCATAATGTATCAAAAAGCTGATGAAATGCGAATCGGGTTTCCTCTCTTCTTACTGCGTCGATACAAACAAAAGCATTGACAGCTGAAGCAATAAATTATCTACAAGAATGCTCTGGTTTGTCGCTCCCCGGACATTTATGCTCCTTTTCTCGTTATCACGAAAAGAACCGGCAACATCTGGGATCAGATCTAATATCCTGATCCGCCAGAGGAGTGATCTTTTTCTGGCCTGGCTGAAATGCGACAGCTGGCCGAGGTCCGTTTTTCTTAGAGAGGAGAATCTTTCTTTATTACCGAATAAGTGGATTTTAATATATTTATGTTATCTATCCGCAAACTTTATTTCCTCCTTACGATTATTAGTCCTTTTTTGTTTCTGACCCAAATAGCAAAGCCTGTTAAGCAATATAATACAATATTGTTCGATATTATATGATATTAACCCTTTCTAGGGCCGTGGGAAGCATGGCTTTCTAGGCCCACCAAATGTATCAATCTTTGTATGAATTTATGTAGGTTGGCATCAGTTCTGACAAATTTTTTTAGAAAGACAGAAACTTAGAGGCTTCAGTTCTTTATCTTACACAAAATGATGTGTCTTGATTTGTTACTTAATTATTAATGAACCTATTAATTAATTAATCAAATTAAATTTATCTAATAAGTTAAATGAATCCCTTTTCTTATTCTAACTTCAAGCCTAAAAATATTTTAACATAATATGGCTAGAAAAAAATGGCCCTTTAAAGGATTAATCAATATTATAAAATATTGCAAATACTGGTCAACGTCATACAATATTTGTGTGCTACTAGGGGAGTATACAGAACTGTCATACACTCTTCACCTCCAACCATCCCTTCTCTAAAAGAAGTTACTGTTATAAAATTTAGTTTAGCTTAGTTATATTAACGCCTCGTTTCAAAGCAACATTAGGGCTAATTTGGAAGGAATCCCTTAATTTTTAATCTTGGTCAGATGACAAGGGCGACATCTGAATTGGCATCCCCCCCTCTCCAAATTTCCACACTACACCAGCGGGAGGACAGATTTAACGTGCACCATTACTACTACCAAAGTCAAGGAGTAATACTAAATGTCCAATGATCCAAATTAATTCAATTGCATTTGTGGAATTTATTATTGATTTTAAATAAATAAAATAAAATTTAAACTTCTAACAAACGGAAACAGGAATTTAATAATTTTGCATTAATTTATCATTAAGGGAACTGGGACGTTCTTGACAGTGAAAACCGCCGAAATTTCATTTGTAAATAAAGGGGATTTTTCGGCAAGTAAAATCTGATATGTGATAGCACATTTTTGACATATAGAAAGAATGATTTATTTTAGTTATGAAGCAGTAAAAAAATATATGTTTCTTAAATTATTTACTTTTTATAGACAAATCGAATATGCACTGTGATGTAATAGCTTTCTAGTTCATAACCACAAATCGTCACATTCAGAAAAAAAATCTGAAAAAAATCACTCCAAAATGGGCATAATATGTGAGAATAGGTTTAGTAATTACAGTGAATTTATCTACATAACATTTATCTACAATATTATTATTAGCATATTTTCTTTTAAATATGCAAATAAAAAAAGTGTATTATATTTTGCTTGCATGATAAATAAGGATGCATACTATTGCACAGAAAAAAAAATAAGTTTAAAGATGCATAGTATTTGTAAATATTGTTGCAAAAAAATTTATACGATTTTAATGAATAGATTGCATTGTATGCGTACTGAAATTTGAAGAAAAGGTTTGAAGAAAAAAAGTAAAATTCCTAGGAGTCCTGTTAGATTCATCGCTCAAGGATAATTTATAAAACTGCGGCTTTTAAAATCTATGCCAATGACGCATTTCTAAAATCAGTGATAATTTTATTAGACTAAAATGGAAAATTTAATTTTTTTTTTCGGGATAGAAATATTTCCAGTTCTCTTAAAACTAATAATTACTCATAGTGATAAACAGTTATTCAGACAGAGGGCGCTGTCATGAATGATCTTGTTTCGAGGAATTGAGATTTAATTAATTATCGAAAAAGATGAAATCTCTTGCATTTAACTGCAATGTTTGTTTGTTATTGATCATTCTGTGGAGCATCACTCGAATGCTAAGTCTTTCGCACTCATCTTCCGTGGGCATTGGGACTTTCCTATTTCACATGAGCTTGAAAAGCAAAATTCCATATGCTTTTTCTCATTTAATCTCTTGTTTTTTCACTTTATACCATCATTTAAAAGCCTTTCTAATCCTATATGATCTCTTAAATACTTGATTTCGTAAACTCATTCTCTTGCAAATGTAATTTTTCTATGCGTTTTAATTCGTTATCTAATTGTGGATCTTTAATTTCCTATTATAATAATACTATGGAATAAATCAGTTTTTCACAAATTCGCAACTAAGCTGCTATTTTAAGATTAAATTTAATTTATCAGTTAAGTAAGTTACAAGAATATTAAAAGAACCTCATTGCGGTTGAGAATAAACTAGTGTACAAAACTTTAATACACCAGAAATAAAAGAAAAATCGATTACAAGATTCCTTCTTTACAAACATAAATCAAATCAATTTAGATTTGTGGTGTAAAATTTTGTGTAAGTGGAGGGTGAATTTCCCAAGTGTGACGATTTTGTGGTTTCAATTTTTCTTTGGCTTCTCTGCTGATTGTATGCATTATTTTATAGAATTTTGGTCGGTGTCATTCTCATTTCTCAATAATGTTAGTAAACGATGTAACCCATCCCTAATTTAATAACACCTGTTATATTCTAAGAATGTATCAGTTGTTCTAAAATTAGATGCAAATGAAAAAGACATTACAGACTTTCAGAATCAGGAATATTTCACTTCATTTCAATACAATGCAAGAAATTGCGCTCAACGAAACACAGACACATTTCGCATCGTTTTCTGTAATAGAGTAATTTTTTATGTATATTTTATCACCAAATCTCATTTCATTTTTTGGTTTTTATTATTGGGCTAATTTAATTACCAAAAACATTAAACGAAGTAAGTCTCAAAGAATTTCGAAAATCCTTTTCATGTTGAAGTGTCAAATCGCAATGCTTTATATTATGGTAAACGTGAAAATTGTCTGGTAGTTCTCTAAGTGGGTCAAATCAAGTGGTGCAAGCAAAGGGAACAAAGTGGGCAAGCAAAGAGATGCCTTCCGGTGGATCGAATAATCTTCTAAACATTCTTATTTTAGCCTCTTATAGCGTTTATTACTTTCATTCGTCATTTGTGAATTCAACTTAAAGTTATTTTCAAAATTTAAGAATAATAGTCAATTATTTCTTTTTTAAAGAAATATCAATTTTACAGTCTTTTAGTTATATTTTGTTGTATATAGGGCATTTTTAAATTGATCAGTGGATCGATAATTTTCATCAGCAGACTATTAAGAAAACTATCTTGATTAAAATTAATTTTATGAAATTTAAATTATAACATTTCCATTATAATCTGCACTTCATTGTAGGAATCTATGTTGTTCTTACCTAGAGCCGTAAAGAAATGCTAATTTTCCCTTAACACTTGCCATGAAACATGAGTATTACCATGAAATAGAGTTTGAATGAAAATAGTAACGGTATATAAAAAAAGGATGTGTTGCAAATTGGATGATATCACAGTCACATGACAAACGAAATAGCTTTTATAATCATCTAACTACGGCAAACGTATTAGCCTTACGCGGAGATATAAAGTCGTGCTAATTTTCCTCAAAATTATTGCAAAATACTCGAATGAAAAATTTAACTAATCTGGACATGAGAATTACTGAATTCCATTAAGGAAGAAATTCTGGGCTAATTTCATGGCTTAAGCTTGTTATTTGTAATTCTTATCCGCCTTTCGGCTTCTAAAGGTTTCATAAAACTGTTTATATACCTGTGTTGTGTTCTCTAATGGAAAAAGATAATCATTCTGTTCTTATTCTTTTTTTAAAAAATAAAATCTACCTGATTATATGATGTATTATTAAAGAATGTTTTTTCTATGTCCGTCGAAATTATGTCTGTTAGTAATTATATAATAAATAAAATGTTTTTGGACAAAAAAATATAAGTGCCTCAATATCGTAACAAATTTCCTTTTCAATACGCGTAATAGGTATTAATGCCTAATTCCAACAAGATATCATCAACACGGGCGAGGCCACGAATGTCATCCGAACACACCATTTTATGATCCGGATAAGATGATGTTCCTGATGGAAAATAAGGATGAGTTTGAAACATTAAACATACATATTCAGTGTTAAACCTAACCGTGTTCGACTTAACACTTAATATTCAAATTTAATATCTTTTTAAATTTATTTATAACCGAATTTGTTAAAGACTGCAACTGTCTTTTTTAAAGAATAAAGAGTTTTCTATAAGAACAAACAATTTTCATTGACCTCAAGGAACACTAATGGTCTTTTATATTCATGCATTCTTTTTTTTTATTTTATTTTCTATTATTTTATTTTTTAGTTTTAAACCATATTCGTTTTGTAAAATGAACTTTCTAAGTTATTTCAAAGCTTTAATATGTTCAGATCTTCTCCTTATAGAGTGGTTCATTGAGGGTGATGACAATGCATTTTCGTATTTCTTCCCAGAAGGCTTCCCTTCTGCAATTGGATTGCCCAAAAACTGTGCTTTTGCTTCCCCTCCCTGCAACGACCACTATCCGATGGAACTTCCCGAGCTTCCGAGTACAACACCATGACCGAGACCATGTCGACTACCCACAGGAATTCCACTTTCCACCAGCAGCACCACCAGATGACCATGGCCGGAAAGTCTTGCAAGCCGCTTCTGAAGCAATCTTCGGCGAATTCTGAAGACCATCGCAAAGGAGTTGTTTTTGGCGATGTCACCGTCGCCAGCTGCGCCAGGAATTCCAAGCTGTAATCTGCAGGAGAATGGCACAATGCACTATCAATGATATGAAAATAATTTTGTTTTACACCAGCTTTGCAGTATAATTTAAAATGCGTGAAATATTTGGCGGTTTTAACTCCAGAATCGCCATCTTTATCAGAAATGGAAGTGTAAATGGACGATGCTGATATACATTTTTTTTCTTGTTATTTTCTTCTCAGCATCACTGGAATCAAATTGCGATGCAATAAATAATAAATAGTTCGACCTTTTAGAACTGTGGCGGTCGCAACTCTATGAATTATTTAAGTTGCTAGCTCTAATAGAAATATTTAAGATATAAAATTGTTTCCTTTTTAAAAAAAATCTCTCTACAGCTTGGCCATGCTTTTTATGAAGTTTTAATAGATATTCCCGAAATATTCCATTAGTGCAATCTTAAGTGTGTTTATTATAGTGAAATATATTAACCTACATCTTAATCATAATAAGCTTTTTGAATTTTCTCTTTTGCTAAATCTGTAGGCTCTGCTTTGGATGCACAAATATATACCCTGGAATGATTTTTGTTTTACAGTTCTGCAAATTTTCGATTAGATGCGTGGAATTACGATCGCCAACATTACGAAATCCCTGCAGTTTAAACCGGTTGCTTCCAGAGCATGTCTTTTATATTTTCTATTTGTGATATCTAGCTGGTGATTGTGAAACTATGACATTACAACAGGGTTTATCCTGTCTTGGATGCAGAATGGGAAGAAGAAACTGATTTATGTTTGAAAAAAAATGTTATTTAAAAAATCCTAATGGATGTCTTTTGTAATTATCAATTTGCAAGGCATTCAGCCTTAAAATTCAATCATTGCCATTTTTTTTATTTTACAATGGAAGCAAATAATAATTTTCTTTTTCTACAAAAAATTTTGAATAATAATAATAATTTTTTCAATAAATACTGTTAAGACATTCGAGAATAATTTTATTTTTTCATTCGATGATTTTACTTCCTTATTTTCATGGAGATTGAGAAATTTCTGTTTCTAAAGTCCTTAAGAATTTTTTTTTTAAAAGTTGTGCTCTCAAAAAAAATTTTGCCTATTTTTGTATCGCTGGAAAAAAAATTTTTTAATTGAAATTAAAATAAAAATTGCTTATAAAATATGAAAAATAACTAATAGAATGAAAAAAAAAACAAGAATGTGAAATTAAAATTGTGAATGTTCATATAAAATAAATTCTTTAGATTCATTTAAAATGAACATTCAATGAATGAAATTGAATTATTCGTCAAATTAATAACAAACTGAATTATATGCAAATGATATATTTCTAGAAATAAAACATCTATTCACTTCTGTTTCTCATTCATATGCTATCCAGGAATTGTTCTATAAAGACTTTTCAAGATATTGAAATGAGGAAAATGTAGCCAGTACATGATACAATCGAATTCTATTTTACACGAGAAGGCCCACAGTGCAGCTGAAAGCGCGAAGTCGGTAGTATTTGTAAAATATCTTATGAAATATATTTGATTTGACTTTTCTTCTCCCAGAGGAGCACAGAGAGTGGCGGGTTTTGAACGAAATCCAAAAAAGTTGAATTAAAAAAATTATCCTATATCCTTAAGCAGTGTGAGTTTCTGCTTAAGTATCTCTAAGTAGCAACACAGGGCGCGAAATGTATTTGTTCATCATTTGGGAGTGTTTAGCAGTTTTAACACAATTTTTAAATTCTGAATTTTTTATATCAACATGCGAAGTTGATCCATTCTTGAAATCCTCAAAATATACTCGTTTTGGCAAAGGCACTTAAAACTGTCAATTTAGCTCCATATGGCACATGTCAAATTCATCTTCCATACTTAGATGGAGCGTATGCAAAAAAAAAAAAAAAAAAAAAAAAAAAAAAATGTCTGCAACCGATTACATTCATATCTAAAGAATGCCTTAATTAAGAAATATTCGCATTGTAATTCATGTGCAGCATGAAAACTACAAATAATTGATATTAACGCTCTAATCCTGGACACTCCCTTTCCCGCATTTGCAGGAGAGCAGATGACTTCATATATAAACTCCTGGGTTGTTGATGGATTCAGTTTTCCTTTATATTCTGCAGCTTCGAATGCCAGAACTTTGACAGACTTTGACTTTTCATTGATTTTTAAAATATGAAAGTCTTGGAGACATATCGACATTGAGCGGAAGGTGTTTGAAGATTTCCTAATGAAATTATATTATAAATCTAAACATGCAGTTTTTTATTATAATAATTATATATAATAATTCACTTTTTATATAATAATTATATTACAGTAAAACAAACTTTTTTTTTTTGCTTGACTTCAGAATTGCAGGTAGGCTCAAGATAATAATAATATAAGTTCATGGATAAGTATGATATAAAATACTCTCTTTTTTTTTTAATGTCTTTTCTCATGCCTGGGCGGCGTGGTTAATAGTAAAGCGGATGGACTAACATTAGAACGCATCAAAGGTACAATCAAGACAATTCCTTTTTTAATTAGCATATTTTTAATTGGAACAGAAGGCTATAAAAACCTTATAACTATTAATAATTTGGTATTAATTAAGACAAAAGGTCATAGAATTCAAATAAGTGGTCTATTATATCCAAAATGATGCTTTCGAATTTTCAAAAATGATATTGAGCAAACATTCTAAAAATCTTTTATCAATATCGGATGCTAAAAATCATGTAAAATAATACATTAATATGAAAAACATTGGACAACTGTTACTGCAACATCCTATGAGCATTCAGCAACGGAATAATGCAGTACTTACGGTTCTAAACTAAGCATTGTGCTGGAGAGAGCTAAGCTCCTAAACTTGCTTCTTTGTTTCAAGATCCGTCATACGATTCCAAATGAAAAATCAGGATCAAGTATCCGAAAATAATAGCTTGATTCAAATATACACGAATGCGAAAAATATTGTTTGCACTTCTGCTTGTGAATAAAATTTCGAAGTTTAAAACAACCCAATTCTGAAATTTTTCTAAAGAAAAGTGAAACGGTAAATTATTTAACTCGTTAAAAAAAACAAAAATAGCAATCTAATTTTTTTAAATTTCATTAGACAAGAGAAATTTAATAATTTTATAATTTCCCTATTAATGACATCACTGGCATGAAATCAAAATTTAATTTATTTAATGATTATCAATTAATTTCTAAAAATTTTTAAATATCGAACTGTTATTCAAAATACCTCAATGTATAAAAGAGGTGATTGGAAATTCAGTTATAAAATTCCATCTTTACATATATGAAGTTATATAAAAATGTTTAAAAACAGCTTTTGTCTGGTTATTCGATTAATAGCAAACGTATTCCGCATAAATAGTAAAGCAGCTGTTGCGGCAGATTTGGATAAGAGAGACTCTTGCGCGCCGCACGTCACTCTTTTGGACTTTGGTGACGTACTACAAAGTGTGTAGTGACCTCAGGTCTGGAAGAAAGTGACCTCAGGTCTGGAAGAAAAAAATTCTGTCATTTAGTTAGTATATATAACTCAATAAACTCTCGATTATCTACAGGTCGTTTATGCAAGACTGTTAATCCCAAAATGCTGTTAAAAACCTCTATCGCAAGAAATGAAATATTATGACAAAAAAAAAGGATTTATTTTTGTTTTTTAAGAAACCAACTACTTGTTAGCAGAAAAAATCCTATGGATCATAAATTTTGATTGCATGTGTAGGTCCTTACTGTAAATAAAAATTTTACAAAAACACTATGTTGATTTGTGCCATTTTGGGGATTACCATGATTGCCATGCCACGCAATTCCACGGATTATCGGGAGTTTACTGCACTAATATTTATAGATGTTGCGAATACTTATTAATTTAAATAAGCTTTGCTGCTAATTTGCTGGGTTTGAGACAAGTTACTCAAACTGACTTACCTTTTGATAAAGGTAAACTCAAACTACGTCGAAAATCTAATCTCCCCCCCCCCTTTCTTTATTCAGTTCTCTAACTGTTGAAATACATTACCAGTGGATGCAATGAACGCACAGACCGAAGCGTTTCAAGATATTTTTCTCTGTCCAGTGCTTGCAGATCTTGTAGTATCCTTGTGCTGTCCAGTGCCATGTGATGTTCGCATATCCCATCGTCATTGTTGGTTGTTACTGTTCTTTAATGGTTGTAACATAATACAGCACCTCTCATGTACGAAATGATTGTAAAGAATTTTTGTGTCGGTATGAATTATAAGTGTATAGATGACCGTTAAATGTTGAAAAAGTGCCGAGTAGAGTTATCTCGGATGACTTGCGAAATTATTCACTTTTCTTTTCACCTGTTGAATGCAGATGCTCTGGCACCGTGGAAACCGTTGCACTCACGACTATTTAATTTGTGCAAATACTATCTTTAAGGGAGCTGAACACCCAATTCGCATATGGTTTTTATAAACAGAATAAGAGGGTGAAAGAGGACATAAAAGAATGCAGCTGATGAAAGATCCCCAAAGAATTGGATTGAGAAAATGGACTTATAACAACTTTTTTTTTTTTTTTTGTCTCTATTTAGGACCACCATTTTTCGCGTCAAAATACCGTACGAATTCCATTTCGAGTCGATTTTTTTATTATTATTAGGATCATATCTTCATGAAATAAAAGGGTATACTCATCGTTCCTGAGTGCATACCCTAAAACATCTACATTCAAAATTTTATTACGTTCTTTCAAACAATATGCTCACTATGGGCGTATCATTTTCTTTTATTATCATCATCCTGCATATAAATAATGTTGCCTTATAATAACAGAAAGAATTAGTCTTCTAATGCACATTTTTATCTTTTGATTTAATAAATAGACAACAGACATTCATTTTTTAGTAGATTGTACAGCTCCTTTGTTAAACTAGGAAATCGAGCGATATTCCATCTATAATGATTCAAAAGACAGAAAAAAAAATATTTGCATATGAAAAAAGTATTTATAATTTATATAGTTCGAGATGGAACTTTTTCTGAAAATGAATTGATCCCATATTTCTTTTAAGCATCTGGTTTTCATGTGATGCAGAGCTCCAAGTTGAAAAATTAAAGTTAAATAAATTAGATGCTGAAAGGCTTGAAAACAATATTCAGAATTAAAAATAGGTTTTAAGCTTGAATTTAAATTGTTTTTAAATTTCAAATTATATATATAACTCTATTTTAACTCTATTTTTATTATCAACACATGCATTTATGTGTATGTAAATATACACATATATTTTTAATCCATCTAAAGAAAATATTTAACCCACCTTTTGTCACAACAGTTAATCAAAATTGAAATCACGTTTGTGGTATTGGCGTCTAACTCGTTCAACACTGGTCGAATGGCTGCATCCTGGAAACCGGTCGAAACAGAAATTTTTGCCCCAAAAGAATTTTTTCGTAGCAATGGAAATTTTGTGGATTCATTTACTAATCTACGAAATTGCTAGAAAAGATGCACTGTACAAAATAGATTCTGCAACTGACGGAAGCTTAGAAAAAAAAACTTTCATAAAAAAAATCTTAATAAAAAGCAATATTTTGTGATTAATTAAGATATAATTTAACCTTTTTTTTATCATAAATTTACACAAAATTAAGGAAATTTTTAAGTGGCAATGTACTCAGATGCCCCAGTCATTTTCTATTCGATTTCCCGGAAAACTTGCTTTTTTGAGTCATAGCTTTCACACCCGAATTAGAACCACGAAGCCAAATGCAAAAGTATTCACTTCGAGATTTCCTACTTGGACACTTTATGAACATTTACTTTTATTACATATTTCTTGATATTTGATGTTTTTCTTATTCATTCTGAATTGAAGTCAGCTATAATAAGTGTGTTTCCTCAAAATATCTTTCAACTAGTCTTCATGCCCATGTTTCAATTGTCTTTGTAATTAACGTTGCGCACTTCCATTGTATTAACATTGCGTGATTAACATAACGCATTTTATATGTCTTATTATTTGTATCAAAATATCATGTGGTATTCAAGTTTCCGTTCGCTTTCTCCTATCCTATTGAGGTTTACAATATTTTAGAACTTCTGTGAAATCGCTATTTTGTAGCAAAAGATTTCAGATGTGTTATATGGATTTAAAAATACTTTGAAGTGATTTTTAAATTAATTTCTTAAAAATGAAGATTCAGCACCTTTCAGATAAACCAAAGAGTGATATAATTAATCTACAACTCCTTTTTTTAGAATGGTAACTTAAAAATGTATACATAAATTATATGGATCTAAACAGTTTTTGTAAACATGCTTTTATTACTGTGTTAAAAAGTTTTAAAAAAGCTCTTTCCTACTTTTTAGTCATTCACTATACATGGTGCCCTAAAATTTGAGGAAAATTGCTTGTTGTAAATATTTTTTAAATTTTAAATAATTTTTCCTCAAAATTCATCATTAGATGGCGCCTCTCGCATTAAATCAAAATTTAGTCAAATAATTCTATTAATTGATATTTCAGTTTTGAAGGTTTCAACAATGTATTAAGAATGCACAAGCGACAAAATCTACCTTATAGAAAGTGGGTGAATAACTGATGATAAGATTTTGTCATAATGAATAAGACACGAGCTCGGGAGAAAAGGAAAAGCAATTCGAATGCAGTCAACGTGCGGCTGTTTATGAAGTAACTAATGCTTGCAATATTAGTTTTAACCACAATTGCATAATGCTTGTTCCTTCCTAAATATCAATCTCAAAAACAGTATAATAATTTAAAGCATTGTGAATATATAAATAAAAAAAATTGTCAAACATGGGTTTCCCTTGGTCTCAGAGTTTTTTAAAACTAACCAACTTTTGTAAAGAAGTATTAGTTCAATGAATATAACCTGAAAATCATGCAATATCTTATGCTGATGTGTTTGATTTGCCTTTTAAGTTGTTAAAATATAATTTTAAAATATTTCCTTAAAAGTTATAAGTAAGGAAGTATATTTCATAATGCTTTTGATTCTCTTCGTATAAATGTAACTGAACAAAATTCATAGTGATAGGACGAGCATTTTAGAAATTCTGCAGGCAAGCAAACTCCAGAATCCATTTGTCCTTTAAGTATAGAATTTATCAGAAATAGCCGCGCTTTGACCGCTTTTGAGTTATCTTTTCTAAGTTTATACAGATGTGTGTCCAATGTGCGAAAAATGGGAGTAAGAAAAAAAAATGAATTAAATATTATCACCCCAAATGAGCCAGTGGTTTTTTTGGAGAAATTGTTGAAGAGGACTAAAAATTTTATTTCGTGCTCTGCCTGCATAGATGGCTTCTATGCACGGCGCCGGATGCACTGAAAATTTATATACTTTTTTAATTCCTTCTTCAAATCCTGTTAAGAAATAAAATACAAGATGTCATAGCTATTCATTAAAATGACATTAGCTTTTTTTTTTTTTTTTGCTATATTTTAACTGATTAAAAAACATTTTGATTTGAAAATAGCTCTAAAAAGTGCGCGATTTTAGAGACATTAATTAAATTTTCAATCTTATAAAACTGAAGAATGCAAAAAAAAAAAAAAAAAAAAAAAGAGAACAATTAATTGTTTTCAAGAATTTCGAGCATTTTTTAATTGCATTAAACAATCGAATTAAAATATTGTATTTTGCTTTTTGCATTAATTTACTGCCAATTTTAACTTTATTTGACTACACTTTGATCATTATAAAGCTAGTTTAGTCTTTTATTGTAGTTTTCCTTTATTTAATATTATTTTCAAATTAATTCTGTAGTTTATAAAATGTTCATCTATCATGTTTACTTTTCAAACCAATATTAGTTTTTTACATTCATTTTATTTCTGACTATTGTCTTGATCTCGAATAATTAAAAAAAAAAAAATATTACTATTTATAAATAATTGCTTTAAAATTCCCTCGGATATTGAAGCGATCAACATTTTGAGAAATAAATAAAAAATTGGTTAGACTTAAAAACATACGGTACAACCATCAAAGTTTAACTTTTTACTCGGCTAATATAAAATAGTAATGATTGGAGCGTTAACTTGGCGATGGGACAGCACCATACTGTTACATCTAATCCAAGATGCAGCAACATTTTTCCCGCAAAAATAATTTTTACAATTTTAGTTATCAAAATAATATTTAAGGGGCTGCATATCAGAAACTTATGAAATAAAAACTTTTGAGGAATTAAGTAGATTTTTTTTATTTCTTTTTGTATTATTCATGTTACAAAAATCGCAATTATAATCATAAAATAAGTTATTTTAAATATTATTGCATATAAATCACTCATTTTCATCCGTAAATAATATACTAGACAGAATTATATATTCCAAATGATAATTAATCTATATGAAAAATGAAATAAAAAAATATATTTCATAAAATAATTGAGAACAGCATATGAGTATTAATTAGATTTCTACGTGTGTTTTTTTAACTCGTGATTTTTGGAATCGACTTATTGTTGTCCTGAAAATAAGGTATTTAGAACCAGCAAAAATGTTAAAGTATTTCACTAATTTTCAGGAAATATTATTAGGAATTTTTGTTCTTAAATTTAAACTTTTATTTTATTGAACAATATTTTTATTTTTAATATTATATATACATTTATTTTTACATAGTATGACACATTTGTTAATTTAAAAATAGTTGCAATTATAATTATATCAAAAGAATATGTATTGAAAGAGCTTCCATAAATTTTCTCTACGAATATTCCGAAAATAGCTACTTTAATATGCATAAAGCACATGCATCATTAATAATTAGATCATCCTTCAGGTACTAGAAGTAAACGCATGCATGTAAGCATTCAAAAACATGTTCATGCATTGTTTTAATAATAAATAACATCTTCAAGTAAATTTGTCAAGTCATTTTTATTATAATACAAAGTTATGGGTACACTTTTATATACTTTCAATGAATGATATCACTTTGTGAAAAGTAAAAATGTCTTTTGAAAAACCTTTGGATAATTAAAAAAAAAAAAAAAATACTTCATGTGCAAGTATGAAATGAAGCAAAAAAACTAGAAGGTGTCATTGGTTTCATTTGTTTTCTTTGCTCAAATGAATTGCTTTCCATTTCCAGATGCAGATCTTCTACGGCTCCTGTAACAGTCGCGATCTGCTATTTATTCCCCTTGTACATTGTATGTAAACCCATTTTCAAATGGATGTATTTATCATATGTATCACGTGCATGTTTGTCAGTGAATAAAAATAAATATGTTGACTGATTGTTTACAAATTACTATCTTCAGTGACAATTCAAACTGTACAACTGCAAATTGCGTTTTGGAGTTGTCGCGTTTACACGTTTCTGAAGGTACAGATCAAAAGATAATCAACTCCTTCTTGGATTTGATTCCTGCCTACACTACAGATGATAAATCTGCGTACCGAAATTTTTCTATCTGGCTCTCTTCATTTTGATTTATCGAGTTAACTTTTATTCGAACAACCGGACAACGGACTTCCTTTAAACAGATTTTACTCAAAATTTGATAGAAATCTACAAATTTGGTGTAAGGACCATGTATCAATTTTTTGCATACCAAATTTCAACCGTCTAGCTCACGATGTTTTTGAGTTATCATTGTCACAGGCAGACAGATGGACATTTTCTAAAATTGTCTTTTTCGAACTCCGGGAAGTATAAAAGTATCACATATTCCAATAAGAATTTTGCATTAAAGCACGAATCTAAATTCCATAATTCTTTTCCGTTCCTGCCCAATGAAGCTTCTTCCTTCAGAAAAGACAATCCAGTTTGCTTTTTTTTAGTCGCATCTCTGTACTGATCGAGATGACTCAACAATACGACCACAGCACGATTAGCTTCGTAACTACCATAAAATCAATTACCAGACCCAACTAACCGTGATGCGATAGTACTAACCGTGCTGGGAATCAGCATTACAGGTTGTAACAATATATACTGTTTTAACGTTTTATCTGAAATGGAAGGATACAACAGAGGACCAATTTCGTTTAAAGCACAGAGAGATGTGTCAAAAGATTCATCATTCGCATTCATTCTCTCTTTAAGTCTGAATAGGCTTAAAGTTGTTTAATATATTCACAATCCATTTCATAGTATTTTCTTTCAACTAGATCGATATTTATCAAAAGAACAGTTTAGGAGAAAACACATCAACATATGTTGGAAGCAACATATGCTGTCTTTAAATTAGAGTTTGAAACTTTTTTTTAAATATTTGCTTAATATGTCCTATTAAGCCGTTTTAAAATAACCTTTAAAATGATAAGGAAGTAAGAAGACCAATTTCGAATACAGCAGAATACAGCAAACAGGCTAAATGTCTTTTTTCAATATTTTGTAAAACACATAATCATATGCAGCTACAGTCGACTATATTTACATAGTGGAATTTTTGTTAATGATAAATCGCATTTATTATTTACAAATAAATGTTAATATCAAATAAATGTTAATTTTTTAAGCTTTGAACTTAACCAGTTAATGCCCAATTTGATTTAAAACACAGATTTCAGAGAATTTTATTTAAATCACATAGAAAATGCAAACACAGACTTTGAATGAATTGACTATAACAAATCAATAATAGTACAAATTTTAAGTAAATTCTAGAATCTCAGACAGCAAAACTTTGAAAAAAAGTTTTTAAAACAATTTCTTCCTTTGCTGAAAATCCATTAGCAAATATTTAAATACTAGATTAAATTTAAATAAATTAAAATGCTGAAATTCATCAATATTCTCATAATGTAAATTAATCAAATGTTGAATAATAATAAGAAACAAAGAATGAACAATTATGCCATTTTTTTATTACAAATATATACAAAGCATCTTGTTTTGATACTTTCTTGCATTCATTATAAATAGTTATGCTACAGACATACATTTTGAACATACATGAAGAAAAAGAAGATACGTAAAGAAATACATTTTGATTTAAATACCCTACAAATGATAAAAATCAAAATTATGCTTAAGAATCCTTTGGTTTTCTAAATTTAAGAGGCTTGTCTGCATACGATCTTTCTGGTGAGCAACTGACATCATCATCATCATTATTTTCAGCAGTCCATTTTCTTTTAGAAGTGAATTTCTTTTTTATAGCCACTAAAGAAGAATACCTAAGAAAAAAAATGAAATAAAAATATAAATCAATGGACATATACAGTTAAAATAAATACACAAATCATTTTTAATTGCAGTTTCAAAAAAATGAATGAAACAAAATCAAGAAATTTGAAACTTTCGATGTTTTTAAATAAAATATTCAAAAAGAAATTAAAAAGAATAACAGTAAAATACTGTATAAAAAGAAGAAGTTAAAATAAAAAGCAAAAAAATATTCATTGTCATTAAAAAAAAATTAGTTATTTTTTCACATGATATTAAGTTATATTCTTTCTAAAATAATCTAAAATTGACAAAAATAATCCACAAGAAAATAAGATGTTTATCAATATTTAAAAATCTCATTACATTCATCAAACAATTATATTTATAATTTAAACTTATGAAAATCATATAGCAGACTATAGTATAGAACATTGCTTAAAATGATATCATGAGCAACCATGAAAACAGTGGAGCTATTTTCCATGCAGATTTTCGATAACACAATCTATGGCATTATTAATTTTTTATCCATTCGTAAACAGCTGATTGCAATCCTCATAAAAATGACATTTTATTATTTGTATGTTTCAGGATTTCAGAATTTTTTCACATTCAAAGCTTTGTTTTTTTCTTTTTGTTTTATTTTTTCGAGTTATTTAAATATGCTGTATTCAGCCTGTATCATCATATCTAAGGGAGGACAGTCAAAAAGAACCTATAATGCTTCATTTGAAATCATTGACTAAGCTTTACTTATTGCTAACAGTCCAGTTCTTTGTAGTTCAAGTGTTTTATTTTTTTTATTTTTAAGTTGTCATTGAACCATACTTCAAATCAGCATTATTTATTAAATTTGAAAAAAAAAAAAAATCACATAATTTTTTTTGATAAATTTTTTTTACAAATTTTCACAATCTGAAGAGTGAACAGAGGACAATTTTAAAACTTCTCCAACACCAATGCCTTTTCTTATAATTCCATCTAGGGTAATAATCTGTAATTTAAGGATAATTCGGGTCTATCAAAATGGGTCGCTTAAAAGAATAAAATTTCTTAAAGAATACCTATAATTTTATTCATATTTAAAAATATCATGCATACTGAATGATAAATAAAACAGAATTAATTTCCCCCTGGTTTTATTGCTGTATCAGAGCTGAACTATGCTCCTCAAATCCAAAAAGAATAATATGTTTTCTTAGATGTATGATGAACTACGACTGAATTAGATATGATTTTAATGAATAAAATATTTTTCAACAACACAGATATATTAAAGTAAAAAAAAAAAGTTTTAAATCTTTCTTTTTTGGGGGGAGGGGGGGGGACTAGAACAATTGTTACTATTTATGAACAACTTTCAATAATACTAATAAATAACATTTAATTATGCTTGTTATTTCATTTAATAACTTCTCTCAAAAAGAATACGATCTCCCATATGTACATTTATTTAAACTCTACACTAAATTTTTTCAAGAATCAGTGCATCATGTAGTTAAAATACATAGAACAGATAATTAAAAATTTATTTTAAACTTACAATTTTTATTAAATTAATTAGTTAAAATATTTTAACTATTTCAAGTGAAAACAATGTAAAAAATAAAATAATAAAGTATTAAACAATTAAAAAGTCCCAAAATGTAAGTGATGCAAATATGTATCAATTCACAAGAGTTAAGTTACAGCACTAATTATTTACAACATATGAACCACCACTCAAAGTAAATACATTTTACAGCAAAAGAAACAACTCCTTTTTTTATTCTTTTTAACAATTTGCATATGGAAACAATAAAATAAATAAAAAAGTACACTCCATTACTGTCTTTATTTTAAGACAAGGAATATGATTTAAAAGCAGAACAATTAAAGAAAGATTATGCAAAATGAAGAGAAACTCTCACAAAAATTCAGTTTTCAAGGTTCACAAATTCTTATACATTTATTTTAATCTGCGTTCAATTTCAGCCTTAGTATCAAGGATATCACCATTTGAAAAGTTGAATAAAATAGGTATTAAAAAATTTTTCCTCAAATTTCTGCTTAAATGCTTCCCCAATAAGTGGTTACCTAGAGTACATGGAATCAATTCAATTTGCATAGTTCTAGTTTGCCTGATAGGATGGCAATGTTGTGGCATCAAGTTAACTGTATTCCAATGACAGGATGTCCTATCATTTTAGGACTATAGCCCTTAGGATTCCAATCTTAATTTCCTACTGTCTACTGTTGTGACAAAGGTCATTCAACTGAACCCAGATGCTTAGGCAGAAGATAATTCAAATATGGTTATGAATAAATATATCCTAAATAAATGTTTACTGGCTAGTAATTCTAAGGGTTTCTTCTTTTAATTTGAGGCTTTAAGGCTAAGGGCTTTTCTTCTAATTCTATGAGCATTAAATTGAAGAAGTAGAATATTCACATTAATTCATGCATAACAGATGCTGTACTACAAAAAGGAATTGAAGCAATACAAAAAATATATGTATACCAAATCGATTAAAAATTCAAGTGGTAAAAATTTGACTCGACAATTATATTAAGAATAATTATTTTATTACTATAAACATTAATTTGAATTACGATGAAACGAACTTAAAAAGCAAGAAACAAAACCTGATATCACATTGTGAACATATTAAATAATAAAAATGATGAACCACTAAAGGCAAAAAGTAAACTTCCCACACTACTTAGAAATCAAGCTAAAATGCTGTTAATAGACTATGGTAAATTAATTAGACATTATAAATCATGAAAGCAATTTTTACAAAAGTTCACCAATTTAAGAAATAAAGAAATTCAGAAAGATGAATTACAAAATCCAATTTGAAAAAGAAACACAAAGCTTAGAGTGCATGATACAACATAAAAAGGAATGTAAAATCTGCTTTGAAATCAATGTCTAAAAATTAAAATTTTACAAAATTTAATGTTACAAAAGTCAGTTTTAAATTATGAAAATGTGAATAAAATTTCATAAAAACATTTTACTCCCATTTATATTCAACATGTGTTGAATTTGGTTTCTTTATATCGATTGATCATTTTTAGACAACCAACAAATACACATGTATCTATAACACATGTATCAAAATGTTAACAATTACTATATCATTTTACATGCAAGTATGTTTATAAATATAACCATAAAATTTTATGTACGTACACCAGAAGAATGATTTGAAGATGTAAAAATAGTTATAAATATTTTTGATTGTTTTAGATAGAAAATAATTTAATTGATAATGAAGGTTATAGTTCATCCTAAAGAAATCAAACCGATTGTCCTTAGTATGTTTATGCATAAACATTTCTATTATTATAATCAAAGACCCCCCCCCCTCACACACACACACTTTTATAAAACATTGGTAAACATGTTTTGAAAGTTCAAACATCTTACTAAATATATATTTATAGAACCAGAAAAATCCATTTGTTCTTATAAATATTTTAAATAATTATTTGTGTAAATTTTTTTGTTTTAATTCTTAATAATTAATTAAGAATACTTATTTACTGAATACATAACTCCTCACCAGAAAAAAAAAAGAAACAATAGATGAGAGGGGTTAGAAAAGCCTTAGGAGTCAATAAAAAAGTAAAATGTTCAAAGCTATAGATATTACCTTTCAGCCATTTCTTGATCAGATATTCCATCCATTTTTTTTAACTTATCAAGATCTTTCTGTTCATCTTCTCTCATTAGTTTCTGATGTGAAATCAAATATAAAAAATTAGCTTTAAATTGTTTCCTTTTCAATGAAAAATCAAATCAAATTAAAGAATTATAAAAATATCATTGCTGCTGCACCTTTTTCATGAAAATAAAAAAAGAAAGAAAAAGGCAGGAATATAGTCAAGAGATGATTCTTCAAAAAAGTTGTAAAAAATAACACAAATAGACAATTTTTTTTACAATATGGAAATAAAACGATCATAAATTACAAGAAAAAAATGTTTCTATTCATTTTATCCTCTATGTTTTGTCTTTAAATCTCTTTAAAAATCACGAATACATTTGAAAACTAGTCAATATATATTTTGTTCCAGTATTTACATTTTTTTTTTTTTTTTTTTTTTTTGCAAAGTATTAACCAATTTTTTAAATCAAAATTGCTGAATACATATTTAAACAAAACAAACAACAAAACACATACTTTAAATATAACAATAGTTTTAAATAAAATCATCAAAAGTTCTAAAAAATCTAGTTATGTGATATTTATAAATGGCAAAAATTTTTCACAAAATTTCAGTCACATTCCACTACATTCACAAATCGAAACAATTGTTTTTAGACAGCCATAAAAATTTAACTTTCAGTGTGATCAAATGATTTGATTTTGATAGCTTTATAAATATTATGACAAATATAAGTACTATGTTTCTTTTCAGATTCAAATAATAATTACATACACAATTTCAAAAAAAATTCCAATTGTTTTAAAATTTACAATAATAGGAAGATCAAGCATTATTAAAATAAAACAGAAAAAAGTTTTTATTTGTTTGAATATTTCAATGTTACAAAAAGATATTAAAGTGCAATTAGTGTGTGTTCACAGGTGTATTAACAACTAAACTATTATTAATATGAATAATATAAATACTTATGCTATCAAGAAAGTTAGCTATACAGAATAAAACAAAAATAATTCTTTAGATGAAAAGACAAGAATACCTCTATTTCTGGGTTCATGCCTTTGAATGAAAATCGTCCATTGAGTAGCTGAAGGCATGGAACAAAACTCGGCTCTATAATGCATAAATCTCTGAAAAATTTTAAAGTTGTTCAATCATATATATTAAATAATTTGATATATAAAAATAAAGGTCTAAAGCAATTGCTAAATAATTTTGAAAAATTGTTATGTAATACTTTATTATTTTGGTTTTAATCAGTAAAAAAAAGACACCACAATGTATATTTGGTTTTCTTTACAATATACAATGAAGTACCCCTCCCCCCTCCCTTGTAAGTCTTTGAAAATAAAAATCTAAGCATTTATGGCATTCACTGCTACCTTACTCCAAGCCCATATCTATACTTATAATAAAGCTCAATGTGTGTGTGGGTATTGGCACTCTAGAGGCCAGACCATTTGATCTACAGCTACAAAATTTGGTATATGTATACCTTGGAGATCAAAAATGCGCACCTGCAAACTATTTTTTCTAATTTTAAATTAAAATCTTAATTAATTAAGAACTAAGCAAAATTTTAGTGTTTTTTTTTGTGATAATTTCCAAAAATATTATTGCAAAAATTACCTATATTCCTTATACATTCTCTTACACTCTCGTCATTGTGACATACTATAGGTGTCATCTGGTGGCTTCTGGAAATTTGTATATAATTTTTGAAGATGTGTGTAGTCATTTTACAGATGATATATGTATTTTCGATTTCGATTTCTGTATGACTCTGAATTATCCTTAATTTATGGACATGAGTGTAGGGATTGCAATACCAGACCAAAAGTTCAATACCGGTATTCGGTATTTTTTAAATCTTAATACCGGTATTATAAATTTTAGAAAAAGAAAGAAAATACAGGTGTTTCTTTGTTTTATTTGCCAGTTTTGTTAGAGAGTGCAAATATCACAAAAAATAATTTATAACTTATAAATTATAACAGTATATAATCACAAAAAAGTAAAGAAACATCTTACTTATTTAAATCACAAAAAAGTGTAAATATCACTATTCAGTCTGGGGTACTATTACAACTTTTTGAAATGTGATCTTAAAAAACATAATGCATCAATTGTACTGTCATTAAGCCTGAAAAGTAATTTTGTGTAAAAATTACCAGTTGTCGAAAACGCTCTTTCGGCATCTACGCTAGTTGGTGGTACCGTTAGCAATGCGCAATATAATATACTTTTTCCAAGTATTTACCTCTAAATCCCTCATCTTCTAATAAATCGATTTCTCGTAGGATGGTTTTGGATATAGCTGATTTCTGTATTGTATTTTGGTTCGTTGAAATTTTATTTATTTATTGCTAATTCTAATTTTTGTTCAAGAGACAATTCCTTGTCACTATCGACAGTAGTGATGTCATAATCTTCGATAATTGAACCGAATTCTTCTGAATGTGGATAGGGCTGTGGGTAAAAAATTTTAAGAAAATTTACTATAAACTTAATCAGATTTGATTTGATTATTTTCTTTTCTTCTTTTTCATTTTCATTTTTAAAATCATTATAATTATGTAAATACCGTAAGATATTTTCTATTTCGGTATGCCTTTCTTCTGTGCGATTTTTCAATGTAATATATAATTCTTCGGATAGTGATGTGTGCTGTTCTTTCAGTGACTGCAACATGAAATTTATTGTTGCATTAGCTGTTAATAAATTAGAATCTCTCCTACACAATGCCTCAATAGTCAGTTTTATTGGAAGTAGAGCTGATATAGTTCTGGATATTAAGTCGAATTCACTATCTGAAAAATTAATTTACAGGTTTAAGTCGATTATTGCTTTTTGGATTGGACTTCTCAGTTTCAAAAATCGTTCCATCATTAGGAGTAAACTATTCCAACGTGTTTTAGAATCTAATATTAACATATATTCTGCTTTATTTTCAGTTAGTATATATTTTAGTAAAATATCCTTTTTATAGGGGAACGTTTAAATATCTTAACAATTTTTCGAACTTTATAAATTATAGGAAGCAATTCTTGATAGGTTAATATTTCATCCTCATTAGCAATATCTTCTTCAACAATTACATTGTCATTATCTTCATTGTCAATATCACTCTCACTCTTACTCTTTTCAAACTTGGAATCCAAAATTTCTATATCCACAGTATTTGGATTCTTCTGCTCTTTATTTTTTTAGTATAATACATCTATTACTCCTAATTGAATTCCATGTGCATAGCACAACTGCTGATTTGCACCAATCAACTTTCCAACTTTTTTCATAATTGTTACTCCATAAGTCGTTAAGGATACAATATTTTCTTTCATGGATAATCCATGTTTTACTAATTTAGATTTAAGCAATTAATTAAGCCGTTAATTAGCTAATTAATTTCACCCGTTATGGAGACATAAAAACAGTAACGCATAATATTTTGCTATGTTCGCGATACCTGAACATATAGTGGAGAAATTTAAAAAATTTCTAGTAAATACCGAAAAACCGGTATTTAAACTTGTGAATACCGGCATTACAAAATTGTACAAATGGCTCAAAATACCGGTATTCGGTATTGCAATCCCTACATGAGTGTATATATATTTGAAGAAGTAAGTAATGAAGAATTTAGAGTAAATTCAGTTCTTGTATGACATATTATTTTTATGAAAAGCCATTTCTCACTCTGCACAAATGAAATCTGTAGTATATGGAGAAAAAATTTTTATTCAAAAATAATAATTACCCTCCTCTAATTAAAGCATCAGGAATTTCACTTTCAAACATAATTTTTCTTCGCTCTTCTTCGGCTTCTAGCTCAGACTTTTCTTTACTTTTTTTCATGAACTACAATAAAAAAGTTTAATAAATTATCCAAAAAAAACCTACTTTAAATGACTAAATAATTCAATATTGTAATTGTAAGTTCATTTAGACACAAGCAAAATTTGCAGATGTTTGCAATAACAAATAAGATGCTAAATGTAAATTGTTAATGTCTGTTAAATGTATGACAAATAACTAGATTGTTGGACTAAATTAACTTTGTCATACATAAGAATTTTTGCTCGTGACTTTCTTATATAATCACACGGTATAAAATGATCAAAATCAATTGTGTGTTTCAGAACTTTTCCTAATATTTGACTGGAATTAACAATTTACAGTTATAGCGTCAAGAGTACATAGTCTGTTAGTACTAGACATTTTTTTCGATATTCTAATTGGCAGGCAATGTCATGAAAGCATCCCAACAATATTGTTGATTATATCCCACAAATAGGATAGCAAATTTCAAAAATCATTGTCGCACTTTTTTTTGCTATTATATTCATACAGACAGAAATAGAATGAAGAAGGAACAGCTAATCTATAATGCATTTTATTTAAATTTAATCCATATCTACAATTCTGGTGGAAAAACAAAAATTTAATTACCATGTTTATGTAAGGTACAAGAAAAAAATACATAGATTCCACTCAAAATCTATGTATTTCTGTAATTCTGTTATGTATTCTGTATTTCCACTCAAAATCTGCATATTTAACAACGATAACATTGCTTATTTTTATACTTTGCTTCTAAGATAGTAAAATTGTCGAAATCGACTCGGCTAAAATTCTGTTACGTATTACAAAACTTTGCAGAATCGACTGCATTATAAGAGTTATGATTGACAAGTTTTATATAAATATCTTTCTAACCTTTATGCAAGGTCAATAAATTAATTTCAAATTACTTAAATCATACAATAACAAGAAAATGAAATTTACCTTCATTTCCAAAACATTACTGGAAAGTTTTGCTCTGCCTTGAAGTGTCATTTTAGTACAGTTTTTTTAGAAGTTTAATAAATCGCGTAAGAATAAGTAAAAAAATGATCAACAGAAATAGTTATGTCGAAAAATTTTTTTAAAAATTTCACCCCAATAACCTAGTGAATATACAAGATCTTTCACACCACATGTACTTCAAATTTTAGTAAACAAAACAGTAATAAAATTTACTTCACTTCTTTCGGTTTTAATCACAGAGAAAGATATATTTCTCTGTGGTTTTAATATTCTATGTTTGTTTGTCTATTAAAAATAAAGATCCTGCATGAAATATAAGATCCAGCATGAAACGAAACAATTCCAAGTTTCTATTTTTTTTTAAATAATTAAAAATAAATACTTAGTAATCGTAATACTTAGTAATCGTAATGGAAAATAGGCATTTCTTAAAAATATTACTAAACTTGTTACTTCCGGATGGCCTCAACACGTGTTATTTATTTATTTTCGAAGTGTAAATATTTGTTGATTTTGCAATTTATGTTTTCGTAATTATTTCAGAGAATTTTAAGAATAAATAACAGTATTTGCTTTAAAGTAATATAATTTTATTATTTGAGAATTTCTTGACTAAATAAGTAAAGTTCTTCAATATGGTTTGTGATAAATGTAAGCTGTATTTTCATTTTTTTTTCCAAAATTTCTTGTTAAATAAGATTTAGATAACATTTAGATTTGTTGTATGCTTCGAAATATGATTTTATGACGAAGAATATTTTCTGTATTTATTTTAATTTAAAATAAGGAGTTTGAACATAATTGTTTTCCTTGTTAATCATTAAATTAGAAAATGAATAAGTTTTCTTGAACTAAGTTGCATTTTCGTTATTCAAGGCCAGTATGCATCAGAAAAACAGAACTGTTTAGTTGAAATTTTTTTTTACTATAACTAAAAATAATAAAAAAATACTTAAAACTCTTATTTGAATTAAGTAGAATAGTAATTAATGTTAGTAGTAGTGAAGTGACACTGCATAACTTATGTGTGATTAGTGCATAAGGTATGAACTTTTTAGAATCCTTTTTATTACACGTTTCTCAATAGTGTTGAATCAAAATGTCTGAATATATTTTCTCAACGTCATTATCCTTATTAGTATGCTTTTATAACCATAGAAAATATCTTATTTTCTCTAGAAATGAAAAAAAAAAAAAAATTGCAAAGAAAGCATGCGTTTTACAGAGTAATTTAAAACAGTTTAATATAATATTGCAATAATTATTTTACTTGCCATTTTCTTCCAAATAATTATTCTATTTCAGTACATGCTTTGGGGCTACAGGAATTGAAATGCTATAATAATAATAAAAAAAACTTGCCACCTGGTTGCTCTTCAGCAGAAACTACATAATACTTATAAACTTTTTTTAAAGCTATCTGTTTTACCAAATTAATTAAATATTGTTTTTCTAATAACAGTAACAAGTGGTAAACCCAGTATTGAGCTTTCTATCATTGGTAATTTTAGCCTACAAATAAATTATTTGCTTAGCATTTTCAATTTACTTATATTACACTTTAACATTTACAATTTAAAAAATATTGTGTGATAATTATTATAAATTAGTAGTTTTGAAAATTTTAATACAATGATATCACTTGGTATAAAGATAGAAGGTTATTTCTTCAAAGATTTTTTATTAATTTACGTCTGCTAATCATTTAATATTGTAATATTTATAGATTATGGCAAGTAAGATCTTTTATTATTATTTTTTGACTTATATAAAAAATATGAATTTATGTTGTTTTCTTCCAAATAAAGTGATCTCTTACTTTCTCTTCTTTTCTTGAAATTTGAATTTACTATCCTCCTAGAATAATATATTGTATATCTGAGGAATGTTAACATTTCTTGAGAAATCATTTCCATTAGATGTATTCCCCCCCCCCTTTTGATATTTTGCATTGATGTTGTTTTTGTTATTGTTGTCTATATATTTAAATTTTGTACATGATTTATGTGATCACTAATTTTTTTTTCCCTTAAACTTCTTAATTTAGAAAATATACATGCTCTTAGTCCTTTACCCTTTTCATGCATTGATTTCTTACTATGTTTACTATGCAAGAATTTTATGTTCATCATAAAGTTGTTAATTAGAATTATTCCATTAAATAGGTGAGAAGAAGCTTGGTAAAGTTATAACTCCTGATCCTTGGAAAGCTGGTGCAAGAAACACAACTGGTAACATCTGCTGCATTTTTGCTTATTTTATAATTATTTGAAAAAGTTTATTGGCAATTTAATTTATAATTTTATTGCAAAAGTATAATTAACTTGTGTCTTTACATGTATAATTGATTAAGCATTACTCTTCTAAACCATAATATTTATGTCTTCTAGATTTGTAATCCATTTAGTAATTAGTAATTATTTTTCACATAGTTTTCTTGCAATTCTGTATTGTCCGTTTCTTTTTTCCAAGTATCATTCCTTAGTCACTAACTTTATTTAATAATTTATTTCATTAAAATTCTGTAAACTGATTCGCCTGCATGATGATTGATGAGCCTCCTTTTAAGACAGTTTGAGCCCCTAGGGTAATGTGTGAAAGAGAGAAAGCAGTAGAAGCATTAGAAAAAGGAAGAGTGTGCTCTATCAGAGATTTTTTAGAATTTCCTTTGTCTTTAGAAACTAAGTAAACAAATTAGGATACAAAAGCTTTCCATGGGGGCAGTTGCAGGTTCAGAGGCAACAATATTTTAATATTTGGTATGATAATTATTACAGAAGAAGAGGTATTAATTATTTTTCTTTTTCCTTGGTAAGGGAATATGGTCTAACAAAGAATGCAAACCTTTGCAATGGACCTAAAGCTACCCGATTTGACAAAGATATGCACCAGAAAATGAAAAGGTGCTCTAAAACTATTTTTTAAAATTTTAATTAATTAAAAATTGAATGAAATTTATAAACAAAGATTTTTATGCCATCTTCAAATTAAAAAAAAAAAATCAGTGTTACTAATTTAGAACCTATGCAATTTTTTATTTTTTATTTTTTTAAATATTTTGAAACTGATTTTACTACAATATATTTGACTATTATAATGAAATTCGAATTGTTTTCATTGCTGCTACAAATATTTCATGTAAGGATTTATATTCATTCTTAATTGAAAGTAGTAAGATACATTTTATTTTCTCATGATGAATAGGTTTATGTTTCGAGTGCGCTTTTAAAAACTTTTGACATCTTCTTAAATTTACAATTAAGTTTAGCTTTAAAAATAAGAATTGATGAAATTTTTTTACGATGGGCTCATTTTTAAATAGCTTCTACAAGAAAATTTTTGTGGTAGTCGCAGTTTAATCATATCCATTTTAAAATTAAAGTTCAAAGTTTAGGTGTGATTATAGAAAATTAGGCAGTTGCATAGCACAATAAACAGAGCAATAGAAGACTTCTTATATAGTAAATTTTACTTGACTATCAAAATTTGCAGTTTAAAAATAATTTGCTGAGGGAATCATTAAGAGGAACAATATAAAATATTTAATTGAAAATATTAGAAATCACTAATTTCTGCTAACTAACTTATATCAAAGGACACTAGTACCAAATAAATTGATAACATAATCACTAGAGAAGATTATATTGAAGTAATGGGAAACACAAACTAAAAACTAAATCTATCATAATAATATAGTTGAACTGTTTGAAAAGTAAATTAATTTTATTTTATTTTATGACTAGTAAGTAAAATATCTAACATTTTTTTGATTGGGAATAAATTATGTTAGTTGGTTGATTTTAATTATATATATGTTTGTATGTGTTAATAAATGCCCCTACTACTTTTTCTGTGTGGCAACCACTTTTATGAGATCCAGTCTGCCACTGTGAATAATTGAATTACAGTAATATATATATATATATATATATATATATATATATATATATATATATATATATATATATATATATATATATATATATACTCATTCTTAAATTATATGCACAAAAATTTTTCTGTAACTTATATGATTATTACTATTGTTTTTATAATTATTTTGTTTGAGATATATAAACAACTCTTAAACTGCTGATGTATATGTCTTTAACTCTTTATTATATCATTAATGTGGGTGTGATGGGTCTTAATGCATCAGTCCACTTGGATTAGCTTAATCTTTTTATCCTTGATTAACAAATGATGATTTGGATGATTTTTACAAATGGGAATTCAATGATGAAGAAGGAATTTATATTACATTCAGATGAACAGTTGATGTTGTTCAAAGGATCTTTCCCACCTGCACGTGGTACACTGGCATTTGCAGAGGAATTCTTCTATGCAAGAATCCCAATTTCAGCCTTTTATCAGAGTATCATGTCTTCTTGATTTCCGGGCGGACATCTGTTTCTCCCCAGTGAACTCTGAATTCTGCCCTCTAACTGCTGGCTATCACCGGAAGAACGCAGTGCATTAACATGGAGTTAATTTACCACATTAATATACTTGTATATAAGCTGTTTTTACTTTTAAAAATTGTGATGTATATGATTTTGTATTCTTAATATGCAATGAAAATTATGATAAAACTTTAAAAATAAAATGTTTGATTAAGAAAGTAAATAGGGTCTATTTTATTTCCTAAGCTTCTTTTTTTTATTATTATCATACTAGGAATTTTTTAATGTAATGTTTTAAATTTAGAGTTTTTATAACTGTTTTACTGCAAAAATTTGTTCCACTATAACACATTAAAAGCTGATTGGCTAATAATGAAAGTATTGATAACCATTTTTTTTATGTACATTAAATTTGATTAGAATTTATGTTCCTTAAATATAATTGCTATTGATAATTTATAGATTTTTTTTAAATTCCTTTTTTGTAGAAGGTGGTGGTAGAAAGATAAATGAGAACAAAGCATTAACTGCGAGCAAAAACAGGTAATTTTAACTTTTTCATTTTTAAAAACCAAATTTGAAATTACTTATTTTATCATAGTTAAAAGTATCCATTGAATTTTTCTATGATATTTTTACAGGGTTGTCACTGTACCGAGAGAACGGGGAAATACAGGGAATTAAAAAATTGTTTTATAAATAGGGCAAATGCAAAGGAATTTGAAAATTTTCATAAAAATCAAGAAAGTACAGGGAATTTTTGTGTTTTTTTTTTTTTTTAATTCAAAAAATGTCACAACACCATTTGTGACTATGTAATCATGAAAACTCACTCTCTCTCCTTTTGCTGTCTTTTTTTCCTGCATTGATCAGTTTAATTACAATTTGAAAGGCAGTTATTCTCTTTCCTTGAAATTCTTGGATTACAGCTTATGAGCATACTCAACAGTGTTCTGACTCAATGTGAGAATAAAATAAATTTCTCTGGCAAGAATAGCAACATTCAATCTGTGGAAGTATTGCAGTGAATGTATTAAATGGTTTGTTTATTATTTGAAAAATTGTGACCTTATTCAGTGTAGAACAAGGATATTATTTAAAAAAATAATAAACTGTTAAAATTCCACATTTAATACACATTGGATTGATAAAAATATGAATCTTGACTTTGCTGAAATGGGTTAGTAAAGTTCTGCAAAATCCGTTTGCTGCATATTTGCACATTTTATAAGAAAATAATAAATTTAACTGATATGGGAAAACAGGCACTTACTAATTATATCAGCAGAGGAAAACATACAAAATTATGTGCCTGTTCAAAAAAGTCATCATTGATATTAGACTAAAAGAAATACAGGAAAAGATAACATGTCAATTCCAAAAATGGCAAATTTGAAAATAAGCCAATTTTGATTTTTTTTTAAATTCAAAAATCATATTTAAAGCTGAACTTTTATGGACATTAAAACTTTTTGCATTGCATTCACCCTTTAATGTACTCGATGATATAATTTCAATGATAATATTTTCACATATGATCATTGGTAGTAAAATAGTCAAACAATCTACATTAAATCATACAAAAATGTTGTTTGCTCTTTGTTATGGATTATCTCCATTTTTTTCAACCATCTTTTAAGAAATTTTTAACCATAGTAAATTCATAATATTCTTTGATGAAGCAGTTCGTTTTTGATAGAGCTTGATAATCCTAAAAGTCTTCAGATTGGAAAAAAAATACTGCAAGTTACTTGATTACTAGTAGGGTTACTGAAGCTGAAAAAAGAAGCTATTTAGCAGAGTGTTTCATATTTGTGATGAATACTATAAAATATATATATATATTTGAACACGTGTAAAAAAGATTTTCTGTTTTAAATGTTGCATTTTGTTTAGATCTGCATTTATTGAAGAACCAGCGCATAATTATGTGAAAAATGAAAAGTTGATTTGTTTTAACTTCTTTATTCATAGCACAAATTTCCCCGCTATGTTTAGAATGCGTAAAGATCCAATTCAAAATTTTCCTGGATAAGCTAAAAAGTTAATACAAAGGGCAGATTAATTCATTTAATAAACAAAATTTGTTTGGATGATTTCTATTCTAATATTTTGATGTGCAAAAACTTTGATGGAAATGGATGTAAGATGGACAAGTTGTAAAAATAATTCTTGTGTTGCCACATGGAAGTGTGGCTGTGAAAAGTGGATTTAGTATCAGCAAAGATGTGCTAATTGAAAATTTGAAAGAAGATTCTTTAATTGGTCTAAAAGCTGTATATAATGTCATAAACTTTTATGAAGGTCTTTTTAAAGTTTTGATTCCAGAAAACTTACTTCAATTTGCTAAATTAGCATGTACGAGATTTTATGAAGCTTTAGAAAAAGCAGAAAAATGTTCAAGAAAAAGAAAGGAAGTCCAAGAAATGCAAATTAAATTGTTTTAAAAGAAAAAAAAATGGAACTAATGAAAAAAAAATTGCAGAAATCAGTGCCCAAATATATGAATTAGCAACGATAAATAACTAAAAATAATTTTAAAAATTAGGCTTGCTTTATAATGATTTTTTTTTTTTTTTTTTTTTTTTTGTTAAGTAATCAGTTAGTGGTTTGCATCATGATAGAAAAAAATGTTACTTTGTGTTTCACATACTTGAGTCCTATTAGAGTGTGAGAAGTGATCAATATCTCCCCTTCTTAATATATGAATTTTATCTTGCTAAATTGTAAACAATAAATTTTTTTTTGAATGTATGTAAATATAAACTTTCTTTTAATATAGTATTGTATCGAATAATGTTAAACTTTTGCTTCCTTTCCTAGCTTCTTTCATTCATTTCATATTGAAACTGTAGAGTAGTGTTATTCCAGTATAGCCAATACAGGTGTGCTGTTCTCAAATTTCTCCTTATACTGTATATATGTGTAGGGAAAACACAGGGAATATTTTTTCCAGATTTGAGTGACAACTCTGTTTTTATACCTCTTAGATTACTTCTATAGCATATTTAAAATTAGCAATTTAAAAATTCTAATGAAAATTCATTCTGATTACCAGATATGATATATATTAACATAATAGACATATATTTTATTAGGTAATGCTTTTCAATAAATTTTTTGCTCATGTGTATTGTATAGAAATCTTTAGGAACTTCTAAATATGTATGTATAATATATATTTAATAACTAAATATGTATAATTCTTATATCAGTATTGTTGTAATTAAAGAATTTGGTTTGAAATCTTGATAAATCTCTGCATTTTAGACCTTTCCTGAGTCCAAAACATTTTTGGAATTATGTCAGTCTATCTCTTTATGAACACAATAACTCAAAAAAAAATCTTTCAGCTAAATAGATTAAATGTGGTATCTGATATTTATACTAAATTTATAATTTCATTGAAATTTCGAACAAAATCCATTATCAGGAAATCTTTCAGTCTGTCTGAAAACAAGTGAACATGATAGTCACCAAAGAAATGATTTAGATGGATAAAATTTTGTACACAGATTTAGCACCTAAGATCGTAGATCTGTATTAAATTTTGAACCAAATCTAAGTAGGGGTTGACTACCAGTTGGTCTTTACTTCCGCATGTATTTAAATGTGATAACTCAAAAACACAATAAAGAAGTGATATTTGAAATACAGTATAAACATCAAAAATGCAAATTTAAATTCTAAACAAGATCTGTTTAAGGCTTGATGTCTTTTGGTCTGTATATTCTGATTCCTTCAAGCAAAATAATCCAAAATCTTCAAAGTTGTCTTGCAAAATTTTATAAATCTATGTCAATTATTGTCCTTTTGTTTAATTGACAAATTTTATAAATTGTCTTTTATATAACGAATACAAAAATTCAGTTTTTACAACTTTGAAATTCAGCCTTTTTTTAATTTGGATGGTTTAAAGCTGAAATGAGATTTGTTAATTCTAAAGTAAGAATGTGCACAATTTTCTGTTTAATTAACAAGATATTCTTTTTGCTATAAAAAATGAAACTTAAAGTATTAATGTTAGATTTTTTTATTTGCTGCTACAATTTAATTGTTAGTCATTATATATCAACTAAATCCTGGTTACATTATTAGAACATAACATTATCTTTCACATATTAGTTTATGTAACTGCTGTTAAATTCCAAGCAGTTTTTGTTAGCATTTGTTTATATAACTGCTGTCTAACTCCATAAAAACTTATTAATCTAAATAAAATTACCTTTATTGATACTTTGCACACACTGTGTTCCAAAATGTTAGAGAATTTAAATTTTTGTTTGCAAAAATTTACATGCTTAACAAATACTTGAGAATAATTTGCAATTTTAATTTTTTTATTAAAAAAATGAATTGTATTTTGAATAAAAGGTGATTTTTAAACATACCATAAAATGTTTTTATACAAAAGTTCAAAATAATCTGTTCCAAAATGATAAAGAATTTATGATTGTTGTTTAAATATCTAATGGGCTAGTTCTGTTTATGTAGACAAGCCCACTGCTGTTTTCTATCATATGTCCCTATTTACATTTAGGAAAATTCACAATAGAGTTCGTAATAAAATAATAGTTTGCTAAATCTGGCAAAATTTACTTGGTATGATTGTATATTTCTAATGAAGATAATTTAATAAAAAGCGTCATGTTTTTTGTAGTAGTTATCTTCGATTACCAAATCAAGCTATGTTCAGATTATAAAATTGCAACATATTATCAAAAAATGTTGACATATTCACATTTGCCAAAATCTTCTGCATTCCATCATTCTTCGTTCAGTAAAGTTATTTAGTAATGCAGATGATAGTTAACTTCTATAATTATGTTTCATAATTATAATTATACATTTATTTACCAGATAGTAAAGAATATGAGTACTCAGGAAGATATAGATCTGTACCTAATAAAAGTCTCTGTTTTACACTTCATGATGATTCTGACTAAAAATAAACATTGGTCCTATTAAAATAATAAGTAAAAAGGAAGTACATTGAATGAAAATTTATTATGATTTATTTTATGATTATATAGAAACTTCGCAATATTATACATTTATTTAAAATATTATACATTTTTTTTTCCAATAAAAATTAAGCATTCTTATTAGATGTTAAAGTAAATATTTTGATTCCTGTTATGCTTTTAGATACTCTCTATCATGTTTGGACACAGTGCAATAACATACACTCAATTTTAGTATTATGTTAGATTCCTGAATATATGTAAGAGCAAATAAAACTTGGTCTGTTAGTTTTTTGCACCATGTGCAACCAAGAGCTTATATGAAAAGCAGCAGGCTTCATTTTCATTGACATTTCCTGACTCTATTTTAATTGCTGAAAGAGTCTTGACGCAGTCTTCAATATATTCATTTCTTTGCTGAAGTGGTATTTTGTTGATGAATGGGTTCACAGCAACCATGCAATCTATAAAAAATTAAAGGAGAAACAAATATAAGGGAAATAGCAATATCTCTTTTAAAAATAAGTTAGTGAAAAACATTTTTTCACATTACTGAAACCATATAAAAACACGCATCTACATTAATAATAACATATAACAAAACACATCTACAGTATTTCTGTGAATCTTATGATTGAATTGGTGAACAAGTAAGTGTCATTGATTTAATTTATTGTTCATCAATTTAAATTACTGTGTCCTTATCTTAGAAGCTAAACATATTTATGTCTGTAATTGTTCTTTCTATTTGTCAAGTGGGAAATAGAAAATGATAATAACTTACATAAATGATATTAAATGTAACATAAATAATATTAAAATAATAAACACAAGTTTTTATTCTTGAGACAAAGAAAAGGATGGGAAAAAATCTTTTTCTTTGGTGATTGGAATTTTTAAGCAGAATTTGATTATATTTGGTGTACTGGTTTCAAATAGGAAAACTTCTTTATTGGCTCTACTTTTTAAAATTCTGTGTAGTTGAATTTAAAATTTTAAAGAATGAGAGCTATTCCTTAATAAAGGAAACACAAAATAAAAACAGAAAGAATATTCCCAGCTGTTCTTTTACATAAAATCCTGTGATTAGTGAAAGAAAAATATAATACTATACCAGAAGATTGTTTTACGAATATCAGTGAGAAATTTGTGTAGATTTAAAAATTAGTAAATTTTTGCTTGACCAGCTATGCTAAAGGCTACATGAAATATCTTTACTTTTTTTGCTTATGGAATAGCAGAGCTGAACAATATAGTTGGATGACAAAAGAATAGTTATGAAAAAGAAAAAGGTTGTTGGAAAAAAACTTTTTATCGTTAATTGGATGAGAGGCTCATCTGGTTCACTGCATATAAAGTTAGGATTAATGTAAAAGTTCACTAACATAATATAAATGTCACTACTATCATAACTCAGAAACAAGAGGTGATAGATATAAACATGTAGTATATCATATATGTTTTCATCACATAATATACAAATGGAATGACTTAAAATTCCCAGGCATGCAAATATATGTTACCTTGTGATATATATCTCTTAGCTGAATATATATTCACTAGCTTTAATTATCAAGCTGAAATAAGTTTTTGTTTACTTAAGAAAAGAAATTGATGAGACTTCTCAGCTACCGTATAACTAAAAAAGTGTTTAAATAATAGAGCAACAAACAGTTTTTTTTTTAATTATTATTATTTTACTCCATTTTATGCGAAAACTCTTTTTAAAGCATTATTTCAAATAGCTAGAAAAGATTTTTTTCCTTTTGTAAAGTTGTTTTAATTGTCTTTATTTTGGTTTAAGTAAGAAACCAGTAGATTGCAACAAAATATGAAATGTGATCATTATAATCCTCTTCATATGTTTATTTTAAGGATGCAGCTGTGGAGTGCTTTCTATTAATAGTGTTTACTATTGTTATTATAATTGGTTGTGGTTACAGTTTTAGAATATTTATATGTACTTGCATTTTTTGTGCTTATTATTTTATTTATTTATTTTGCTTATTCCTTATTAATTTTTGTGATTTTTCATTTTGTTTGATAACAAACAGATGTAATTAGAATTTTCCAATTTGAAATACTTTTTTATTTTATTATTTGAGTAATATTTGCTTTTTTTCTATCTATATATCATTTCATTAAATGTAAGCTAATAAAATTCTTAATATAGACCTTTCTTCCAAGGATGTTTAAGATTCATAAAGCAATCAGAAAGTCTCATTTTCCAATGAAATTTTAAACTGATGATAATTTTTCATATGTACTAATCTGGTGTCTTTTTTTCTTGCATACAGTGAATATCTACATATTCATTGTATAGAAAGCAATTCTGTTGTGTTATAAATCTGAATTATTAAGTGTCATATTGAATTAATTAAAAATATATTTATATTTAAAATTTGAAGTCAAATGGAACTATAGATCCTCCTGAAGAAGACTATTATTGTTATAATATTTTTTTTAACGTGTGTAACGTAACATACTTTTTTTAACGTTTTAGTTTTGTGTATTTTAAAGTCAAGTATTCGTTCTACATAATATACGCTTTTGTGTTTCCTGCAGTTAAATTTGTTTTTAAATTTGAACAACATTTATATATATATATTGTTTGTTTGTTTGTTTGCTTGCTTGTTTTTAAGTGTATAGTTTAAAGTGTGTGCAAACCGTGTCAACAAGTTTGAAAATATAAACTAAAAATGTTTTAATCTTAACAGGATATCTTTTTAAAGATTGAGTGTGATGGGATTAGGAGTGAGCATTTATAAAATTATTGCCCATTAGGTTTTTGGTATCTGGTCTACCCTTCTACAGTATTCAGGTGGATAGTTGGGAATCTGCTGTTTCAAATTTCAAATTAATCTAAATAAAAAAAATTCTTCTCTTGTTAAATATATAAATAATTACATGTTGCATACCTCTAAGCATCTTTGTCGAGGTGAAGGCAAAGGTTCGGTTCATTGTGGAGCAGTTAATCGGAGAGATGCCCACTTCCTCCATCATTTGTGAGAAGACGAAAGATGGCTGGGCCAAGTGCTGAGTCATTGGAACGAAGTCGTTTGCATCCTACCGAATCAATTGCATATAATTGAGTCAAGCAATACAATGCACTTATTTAAGGAATGAACTTCTAGAAAAATGTAACTAGAAAATTTAAAAAAAATTTACTTAATTTAAACTAGTTATTGAATTTAAAAATTCTCCTGGCATTCTCAGAAATTATTTATTTTCCATGTGGAAAACTGATTTTGATTAATTATTTTTCATTAAATGTGAGAAGAAAAATATTGTCAATTCATGCTGATGTTATATGTGCCGAGTGCACCAGGTCAGTTCAATTTTAGAATTCATTTATCTTCCCCATAAGGAAACATATGGGATTACACTGGGAGCACCTCTATGTGGTTAGATGTTGGATGGGATAATGGTAGGATATTGCCTTTGGAAGCAGAAGATTCCTGATGCATTTCTCAACTTCGTAGATTCTGTTTCCCATTTAATTTACTATCGTGAGTTTGGCATTCTCTTGATGGTGTTTGGAAAGTATAATAGCTGGCTTAGAGATGTACTTATTTGGTCATGGCTCAAAGTTAAAAAATTCTTCCTCAAAAAATAATCTCAATTTGTTTCAGTGAAAGACATCATGGTAAATTAAAGGTAACCTAGTGTCTCTGTTTTCTTTGCCTTGTGGCAGTGTCATAAATTGGTTCCATTTACAAAAATCTTTAAAAAGGATACAGGACATAGCAAAAAATTGTCTGTTTTCTTTTGAAATATGCATGTGTTTTTTTGTTCTCCAGTGGCGAATTTTCAACTAGCTCCAGGGCCGCTAGGCTGTGAGGGCCTGGAATCAGTCGATTAAAAACTTTATTTTTCTACTTGTTAAATAAATCTTTGTAAATGAAAAGTCAAATTCTATGATTAAAAATATCGGATAATGTTAGCACTTGATCCGAGATTATTACTCAAGTTTCCAAATATTTCATTACATTTACTTAGTCATTAGCATATTTATAAAAAACCACATCTGTTTTAATAGTATTTTGTACAAATATACCTGGTAGTCTGGCGTCATAAATAAAAACAAATACATATTCAGAAAGTTAATAAAATAAAAAGAAATATTATCCTAAGGTAAATCAAAACATGTTAAATATGTGCTAAAAGGGGAAACTAAATGGACCATCGAATTTAAAGAAAAGTCTCTTTATGTATGGTTTCTAGAGCTGCAAAATATATAAATCTGCATTCAACATTTTAAATGCAATATTAATTTTGTACCATCTTAAATAGTATTTTTTTTCTCGAAATATGAAAGTATTTATGAATTAATCAAACATATTATTTTTGAAAATCAGGGAAATTTTTTATAAACTTAAAAAAATTATACCGTAAAGCTTTTAGAACATTCGGGTAGGGGTTGGCTGCTCTTTGAAGAAGATAGAAGAAAGTTATTTGTTTGGATTTTCGTTAACTGTCGACATTTTTCATTTAAAATCATTTTATTTGATAAGTTAATTCTATAAAATAATTTAGTTGGTATTCTTATTTATCAGAATCTGATGTACGAAATAAAAGAAATTTGGCCTTTCTGATAAAGGAATATTTTCTCTGCCCACATTAAAATCTGTCATGCTTTTAAAAAACATTCACAATTTTATTTATTGCATATTTATATTGTTAATGCTTCCCTCTGATTTTATATGAGTTTATCCTCACTTGATACGAGTTAAATACACTGCTTCAATTTAATTTTGAATCCGTTGCACATCTGTTTGGAAGAAAGGCGTAAAGCAGTGTGCTGTTAGATGATATATGCAGTTTCATGTGTTTGATTATGGCATCATATGAATAGACTCTGTGCTTAAGAGTTACACGTCAACTACTAGATACCAGTTTATTTTTGGAATTTATTGTGGGAGGAAAAGAGCATGTTTTCGTTGTGCAGTTTGGTTTATGAAGTGAATGGACACTGCAGATACATTACCCCTTGGTCTAAGGGTTACTTCTTAAAATTGTAATTGCATTCCTTTTGCAGTTTTTTCAGCATACCTCCATGTAGCTTTTCCATCTCTCATTTTCGGCCATTCTTTCGTACATCTCGAAGACGGGGCATTGAGCCACAAAGACCAGGAGTGCCTCTCCGCCATTCTTCATCAGACTTTGAATATTTTCCAGAGCCTTCTTGATGTTCTTCACCCAATGCAGGCAGTAGAAAGAGAATATTTTGGAGAAGGTGCCCCATTCATCTCTGAAATCAGTAACGTCTCCAGCGATATCGAGAACTTCAAAGAAAATATTTTCGTCCTCGTAATGGTGCTGTGCATACTCCACCATGTCCCTGGATTTGTCCACCTGCAAAAGGCGTACAATTTATGGCAAGCCTTTTAGAACTGAAAATAGCAAAAACACCAGGCTTTTGATAGTTTTCCTGTTTTCAAAATTTTGATTATAAAGTGAAAAAACTGTGGAAAAGAGGAGTTTGACATTATATTTCAATGCTTCAAATTGTCCCATAAAGGCTGAGAAATATAAATACTGCGCAGTGCCACCAAGACGGATGAGCTTCAAATTCACTTACTAGTAGCCGTTGCAATTTGTTTTAAAGAAAATGCAGTGAAATTTGCTTAGAATAATGCGCATTTGTAGCATAAAGTGGACTTAGATATTTGCTTTGGATTTTGTGAATACTGATACGGTTTGTAATAGAACTGTCACTCGGGTGCTAACTGTGTGTGACATCGAATTCATAAATGTGATTTGGTTGTGCTCCATTTGTGATATTGGCCAAGCCGAATGTGAACGAAAGGAATGGGTTGGATGGGTTGCAAAGAGATTTCTGACACACATAAAACTAAAATTCGACAATTTTCCTTAGAAGGCATTCTTCTTATAAAGAGTTTCTATGATTTTTCTGTTATGTGTTTTATTCATTAAGAGTACAAATAAAATGCATAAACTTCTTAGTAGATGTTTAAAGAATAAGTATTTGGATATCTTTTCATTAACTCTCTATCCAAAAATATGGTATGCATTTGAAAGTCATATTTGCCCGTATTTAGGAAATGCAAGGTTATTCAAAAGGAAGAAGTAGATTTAAGATATTTATTAAATATTGATTTAAAATATTTAATGACAAGAGAACAGAAACACATCACTGGATAGAAGAAACCTTTCATTCTGAATACGGAGCTGCTATTTGTTTATGACAAAATGGCGATGCCATAGGAAAAGTTTTGTATGCACCGGTATACAGTGAATCAGACTATTGCAGCGTGCATTTCATTGTAAGTTCAGCAAAGAGCCGCCTCGTGATAAACACGAAGCGCTGTGCGAATTTACAGTTGACAATGTAATGAATGATTCTTCAATATTTTCATTTGCCTTCATTTCTCGTTTCGTACGATTTCGATTTATGATGGAAACTGTTCGATTTAAATTCATCCTTACTTTTTCTTAGTCGAAGTACAGAAAAAGTATTGTAGTTGTCAGAATTTCAATGAATATCTACATTATAGACTACCAGGAGTTTGAATAACACATTTTGGACATTTTATGTGTCTGTCTGGGATAAAGATGATTCAAAAAAGCTTTGAACAGGAAAGAGGAAATTTGGTACACTTTTTTTACACCATATTTGTTGATTTCTGTCAAATGTGTGCAAAATCCCTTCAGAGGAAATGTATTTGTCCGGCTGTCCGAATATAAGTTAACACGATAACTAGAAGGGAGCAAGACGGGTAAAATGTGGTGCACACATTTACCATCTTAAGTGTAGATATCTATCATATCCTCCTAGAGATTGACCTTCTGTCGATCTGTACTTTCATAAGCATATAAATATCTCAGAAACGTCATGGCTTAAAAACATCACATTTGAATTTTTGAGTACAATTGTAGCTTTTTGGGAAATTTTAGTTTGAATCGTCTGGAAAAAACGTGTCTAAAATATAAAATCAGTTTTTGTGTTCTATTAATCTCATGGCAAGTTAATAGCATACGCCAAAACAATTGCCAAGGATCGCTCGATAGATTCAGTAAAAATGCCAGATTTGCCCCAAAGATTAATTTTTCGTTACTATTGTTCGCCAGTACTATGGAAGACATTTTCGGCCTTGGCCAAGGTCCAACATTTTTTTTCAGGGTGGAGAGTATAACACCTTTATTAGAGAGTTTTTGGCAAGACCATTCTTCACTGGTTTCGTATTACCCCCCCCCCCCCCAAAAAAAGCGATTTTCTGCTGAAACAAGCATCTGGACAATTCGAATGAGTCATGTGGAAACCAAACGACGATTTCTGAGTCCTATGTGATTTGTGCGTCCACATACCGTTTTATATAGAGAGAGAGGTTCAGTGATAATCATTCCTTCTGGTGAAGTTTTTGACTATTGGATATGAAAAATCTAAAAAATTTTAATTCGTTATTACTATTTTATCTGTAATTCAACTTTCATCAAATCGTCTGCTTCCAATTTTAGAGCTTGTCTTATTTTATACTAGCCGCCTTTGGCGACCAGCCGGTTCGCCAATCTTAATGTTCGTTAAAATTTTAATAATTAAATATTTTATGCAATTCCTACTTTAATAGCTTCTTCATCAAAATATTTTAAAACTTCAAATTTTGATTGTCATATAATTCATTCATAATATTATAAAGGCCTTCAGTTATAACGTAATATGTATCTCTCTCATTTTCTGTTAGCACCGTAGAATTTATGCTTTAAATTAAAGTGGAAAGAATTAATCTTCAATTAATATAATAATATTTTTTACTGAAACAAAGCATTTTTTTATAATCTGATTACTGAAAATAGAGTCACTCAGCGTTTAAACTTTATGGGCACGAAAGAATATCTTTCTTAATTTATGTAATATCTCAAGAATATCTCAACAAAATTTTCTCAGATTCATCATGAACAGATCGATTCATTAACAATATTTAATTTTAAATGCATCAAACACTAAGAAAATAAAATGAATCGTTTAAAATAAACGGTTGAAAACAGGTTTTAAAAAAACTACTTAAAAAACGATGTACTTAAAACTATAAGCATATACAAAAAATATATAACTAACATAAATACATTTTAATTACAAAAGCATACAACGAACCTAAAAATAATTTAAATCCAGTCCGCATCTGTTGATAATAATTCGTCAATACAATGCGGAATTCAGAACACAAAGCGCATGCGTGAATTTTCAACGCCAGTTACGTAACGCAAATACGTGATTTTTTTTCTACGCCAGTTGGGGTAACGCTATGCGGATTAGAAATTTTTAATTTCCTTTATTCTGTTTTATTTTAATTCAAAAGTACTTCAGAATGAATCTGAAGGATCGATTCATTAACAATGTTTAATTTTAAATGCATCAAACATTAAGAAAATAAACAGAATCGTTTGAAATAATCCGCCGAAAAATACTAACTCTAGCCTCATTACTGTTGGGAGAAAAGAAAACCGGAAGCCTTACTCATTTGGCGGTGGCGAAAATTGAAGATTTTTTTGGCGGAAAAGTTGGCGGTGGGGAAAATGGAAGATTTTTTTAGCGGGAAAGTTAGTTTTTAATTAATAATTAAAATTCTAATTAAAATTTCAAAAAAATGGACCCCAGGTGCACATTCCCGACCTCTAAGGTATACATGTACCAAATTTGATAGCTGTATGTCAAATGACCTGGCCTGTAGAGCGCCAACACACACACACACACACATTGAGCTTTATTATAAGTATAGATATACTTATAAAAGGGAATGTTTGCAAGTGCAGATTAATCTGTTATGTTTACAGCCACTAAATTTTGTACAATAATGACTCGATGTGTCTCGAAGTCTGAATTATAAACTTATAAGTAGAAAAAATTTATTTTATTATATATGTTTCTTTGGATGAATTTTCACGGAACCGTGCAGGTAATGAGCATTAGTTCTTCAAGACTTAACAAGAAGCCTAATGAGATTTAAGTGCCAAAAATTCATGAAAATTAGTTTTAGTTCATTTGAATTCCTATAACATCCTTTGCAATACACTGTCTGATTTTAGTTTTTTTATTTTATTTATATATTTATAGTTGTTATAAACATGTCTTTATTTTTAGTTAGTTTAAGTTTTTACTGTCTACAGTACAGCACGCTATTTCATTGTGGCTGGGGGGAGGGAAGAAAACGTATAAAGCTTTTCCTCCTCTCCTTCCTGCTTAGACACATATTTCTGGACGCACTTTCGAGCCAAATAATTCGCGAACCGTTCACAGAGTGAAATGTATAGATATGGAAGGGCCGTTTGGTTTGCTCTGAGCTGTTGGCGAATTCGAAAGGAACTGAGCTCAAATTTGGACGTGTTGGAAGTCCCTGCAATCCTTCAACGAATTTAAAATGTCAAGAGTATAAACTAAGGCGCATTTTACTTTCTGCCGATTGAATTTCTTTCACTGTTTATTATTATTATTATGTGGACAAATGCAACGCTCTGAATTCATATATTCATATGAATTTCGTTTTTTATTATTAGAGTATTAGCATGTTTGTTGTTTATATAATTATAACTTTGTTATTTATTCCGTTTTACAACTTTGTCGGAAAAAAATTTTTCTCTCGGAATTTGGCTTTCCTGGCTATTAAATTAATAATTCGGGATACAAAAATATTTGAAATTGTATTAATTTAATAAAAATTAAAATTCATATATAAAAAAAAAATTTCTTTTGATTGCTTTCAATAGTTTAGCTTAAAAACAGATTTAAGTATCAAATGCCGTGTATTTAAATGTTTTAAATCTTCAAAATTTAAAAAGAAGTTCAAACTTTTACTATACAAGTATATTAAATGTCTTTTAACTAAATGTCAGCACATAGTCAAATTTAACAAGTGAGAAACGGATTCTATTTAATTAAATTTAATAGTGTTGACAAGATTAATGTTCCAAAATTAAATACATTTTTTTTGAAAAGTACACTTTTATAAATGCATTAAAAAGTAGAATCTTATTTTAATTATTTTCTCATTTTTAGCTTTTGATATAAAGTTATTTATATTTTTGTTATTACAAATATTACTACCAGATGTGGCCACTTACTAAAATTGTCTAGCATTGTACAAAAACATCGTTCATATTCAAATTACAGATAATTAATATTTAAATTTGTTATTAAGTTAATGAAGTCAATTTCTAATTTAAAAGACAAAATTCGTTTTGATATGCCTAAATATCAGATGTTTATGATAATACGTTTTTATGATAATAATAATTAATATATGACATAAAATTTGGCTTGTGGCTAGGACTTTAAATTAAATTGACAAATCGGTTCTTGGATTAAATGACAATTAAGCTCTGAATGTTTTAAAATAGTATATTATCATCAAGAACACAGAAGTGAGCAAAATTTCGAAATCTTAACTCATCAGAAACGTGGTAATAGTTCGATAACAAAAGATGAAAGAAATCAAATTAAATAAAAGCGTTTAATAAAGTATTTTGCCACTTGATATGCTGCGATTACTTGTTACATTTTCTGTCCAGTTTTGAAAGTGGTTGAATGACATCTACGATTTAAGAAATTGCATCAATGTTAAAATAACCAATAAAAAACGCAAACCCCGAGTAACAGCTCGAAGCGGCCCAGCGATGGTCCTAGAATTCTCGTGGTGACGTCTCCCGTACCGCATCCAATGTCCAAAACGATGTCAGTGTCGTCGGGCGACATCCGCTTCTTGTAGACCCCCAGGATTTGGCTGGCATCTCGAACCTGGAACGGATTCGCCTGGGCGTACAGTTCGGGATCATTCATGGCCTTAAACCTATAGGGGGTGGAGGGAAATTAAATTAGATTCGTACTTTTAGACCAAATCATTTTAGCATATCAATGTTTTTATTTTAATTCATCTGTTATATAATCGTTAAAAATTTACCTGTGAATGGCAACCATAACGTATACTCGCACATGCAATGTGCATTGAATATACAAGTCAACATCCAATTTAGTGCCTTAAATGTTTTTGTGTGTAATTCGTCCGCCGGAAGCAAACATGACATTAATTTTTACCCATCTGCTCTTGTTTATAAGATATGACTGCTGTGTTATTTAAATAGATGCTTAAATTCATTTGCAGTAATTTAATTAAAGAAGAATAAATAATAGGCGAATAGAGCACACGGTTTCTTTCCCCACTGCAAAAATTTCTTTTGTTTGTTTGTCTTGAGTAAACTTTGTTAACACTATCTTTTGCATTTCTAAAAGTTACTTGCCTTGACATGAGTATCTGCCCACATATTGATTTGTCATTTGTCTTTATGTCCCATTGAAATGATTCACTTTCGTTCGCTACCGTTCAGGTATGTAGAACTGCCAAGCTTCACGTTAACTAAATCAAAATAATTTTCAACCTTGTGATTGCCTCAACGAGGATAAATGACAGATACACGCTCTAATTCATGAGCTGAGTGAGATGAGAACCATTTGTGAATATTTTGATTTGGCGACCCTTATTTGAGGGGAGGTTACTGTTTTTCCCCCTGTTTATTTCTTTTGTTTTTTTATAATTATTATCTTAGGTAAGCAAAAAGTTATTCTGATCAAGAGATTTCATGAAATTGATATCTTTTATGCAACATTATTCTATTTCGTTCTCTTTAGGGTTCACGAATGACACTTCTTTCTACAGCAACCATGTTCTTTCTAATAAATCACTCTTTTTTAAATAACCAGCACCGTTCTGCTATTCCACTCAAGAGACCAAAATATTTGTTTCTTGAGTGGAATAGTTGAAGGTTGACGAAGCAACATAGCATTCCTTGCTGAGAAAAAGATAGTCAACCATTTAGTCTATACAAATTGCCCACTGATGTTCGTAAATTTGATCTTCAAGATCAAAGCTGTGGAATCGTATTATTAGTTTTTTTTATGCTTGAATATTACATACATATTCTGTTGGTAACAAATAATAATATTTTTCTTTCTGTCTTTTCATTCATCTGTTTGTGGAATAATTTTTTCTTTTTTAAATATTTTATTTTTTGATTACTCAATTCATTAAATCTCAAGCTATAGAGCTGATGAAGATATTTTTTTTATTTGAAATCAACCGCCTTTTGCAATCAGTAGCCCGGATTAATGTTCGCTAAAATTTTCAGTTAAATATATTGTGTAGCTTTGGTCTTAATAGCTTCTTCAGAACTTTGATAGGTTTATAATTCATACTATTTTAGAAACTTCACGCCGTTTTACTCATTTTACTATGCAATTCGTGTATTTCCGGTTTTCTAAAATTTGTAAAAAATGGAATCACTCTATTATTTCCTGAAATAATAAAAATCGCTTTAACAGGTGCATAATGTTTGTAAATATTATTGCATAGAATTTTTCATACAATTGTCGTAAATAAAATGCTTTCTGTGCGCACCGAAATTTGAAAAAAAAAAAAAAAAAAAAACGCGTTTTGAGGAGGCTTGGGGAAAAAACCCTATTATCTTTTTCTCACTGTTAAGGCTCCTCCTAAATGTTCAACTTTTTAAACCTCTACGAATTATTCATTTTTGTAATGTCCTCTTTTTTATTAGACTGAAATTGAAAAATAAAATTTTTGAAAGTACCAATGTTCCCTTTCCCTTAAATATTTGATGATCTGTCATCTTCATGGTTTGTATGACGACCTACATAATGTTTTATTCTTTTACCTTTAGTATTGCATGTTTTTCCAAATAAAGCAATTTTTAACGTCCGTGAAAACTCTCTCTTATAAAACCATTTCGGGGACTTCCTGCTGTTCTGTCACTCTCGATTTTTGTTAATCCAATTCCTAGAGACACGTGGAACCCAAGTGTCGTAATCGGCGTTTCTATTTTCACGTGCTCCCCGATGTTTGTGTGCATATTTATGGAAATGCGCGGTTGCGTTTTAGGGTTGTGTGCCATCGTTTTGGGGACCGGGTCGAAGCGGGGGTCCAATTATTTTCGCTTTTTGTTAATTGGGCTCGAGAAAAACTGCATGCGACGAAATTCGCTCTTGGCGATGAAGGCCCTAAGGGCCGGCACGTGTTGGAAAAATGCGACATTTCACCCTTCACGTGTCCGAACATTAGCAGGAATTTATATTTCTAGATTTTTCTGCATTGACTGAAGACCTTCGGGATCGAAATCACTTCAGAATCTTCGTCTTATTATTGACTTGTTCCTTTTGGAGACCAGTTAGTTCGCCGGGAATATTAGTTTCTTATGACTTCACTTAAATCTTCAATTATTGCCTTCCTTTCCGTTTACATGCACAAGATTTTTACTTCGTTTTGATTCAACTCATTAAAATATTTTGCTAAGGAAAATTTAGAAGTGCTTATTAATTTACTAATAGAATGCACCGATGATTGACGTGCTAACAAGCTTTGATGTTTTTCAACTAAGTATTTTTAAGCATCAAATAGGAACAGACAGATAGTATATATGTGCGTGTATGCTGTAAATTAAATATGGCAATGAAACTTTCTTCACTTCAATTCCGAACATTATGAAGAAAAATACGTTAGATTAGTAATATAACAATTTAACTGTTTCTAAATTGTTTTCACAAAAAGCATGAGCGAATTAAAAAATAATAACACCAGAAGTCATGCGAAAGAGGATGGTGAAGGGGGTTCGTTTTCACTTTCTCATTTACGAAATAGAGAGAAAATATTGTAATTGACAAAAAAAAAAAATTCAAACTTTAGATTTTGTCGATTCTTTACATTTTAGACCTCTCCGAGTTCGAAAGGTATATTTTTAGCATTGCATTTGCCTGTCTGCGGCAAATATAAAACTCTTTGAGCTAAACCGATGAAGTTTGGTATATGAGCTTTATGCCTAAATTGTAGCGTAATTAAATTGTAATTAAAGCGTGTTTAAAACATAAATTCGATTTTTGGAAACTGTTAACCGCATGCCAGAAATAATTTGCGAAAATATCGGCCAAGAAACATACGATAGAATCAGTAAAAATGTTAATTTCACGGCAAAGATCAATATTTCATGATTTTGTTCGCCAGTGCCATGCAAGACATTACCTGAGATCCAACATTTTTTACGGTGTGACAACTTTATTAGAGTACGTGAAAGAAAATTTGAGGGAAACTACTTCCGCTGGTTATTTTTGGGTTTTTTATGTAGTTTCTGTTAATACGCTCGCTTAGTAATTCATCTGAAAACGCTGTTATTTTTAAAATTGTTGTTTAGCTTAATTTCTCTCAGATTTTGATATGCCCAGCTATGCCAATATCAAGGTTCCTAAATGTATCTGAAATGCGAATCATAAAATCTGCAGCAAGCCAAAAATCTTTCCACATTAAATAAATTCACAAACACAGCCAAAAAAAAAAAAAAAATGTTTTCAAAATACATGATGACATTTCCAACGCTCACGTTGCTTCTTACCCCCTGGTAATTACTTGTGGGCTGTCTATTATCGGAATTCTGTTTTAGTATCGATTGAAACGTCTTATTATTATAATCGTTCGATGATTGAATTCTTTTCAATTCCAGCTGTGTGGTCGAAGCTTGAACGATCTGTCAAGCCAGGAATGACCGCTCAATTCCATAAACCCTTCAATTCTGCAGATGAGCAGTTTCTCTGTTCTTCAAGTCTCAGAAAATCATCTTCAAATCACCGGGAGTTATGCATAAAATAATCAAGAAAATCCTAATTGGAGTAAAATTAAACCAAAAGATCGTATTCATTTTTTCACCCAACATTTCTTAATATTTCTTGGAATGAGAAAACGGATTTCCTCACAAAAACAGTTTGGTGTTGAACCTATACTTTGAAAGGATTGTACTTAAAGATATTTTCACTCATTACCATAAAATCTAGCTTCATATTATGTATCAAACTTTTGAAAATAGCTAGTATCAAGAAATGAGGGGCTATTTTTTTTATCTCCTACTAAATGGGTAAAAAAAGGGGGGGTGACATGATAATAGCAAGTCTCTAATCGGTTTATTAACCATTCAGGCAATTAAGTTTTAACCCTACTGTATACATTTGGAATCCTTATTGTCCTTCCTGTATTTTTTTTTTTTAAATATGGACCATATTCTCTTGCAAAAACTGTTTTTGGTGAGCGTCATTTGTAAATTCTTTGAATACTGAATTATTTTTTTTACTTATATTAACTTTGGTTTCTTGGCATTAGATGACAGCCTTTTTACTTAAAGAAAGATCTGAATGAGTTACTACATTAAAAAAAAAGTCTACTAAATATCTACGATCAAAGAACTTTTGGTGGCCTCTTCGTGACATTATAAATCTTTTAAGTTAAAATTTCATCTTTTGCACTCGGAAAAGTAATTTGATGTATATTAATGCACCTAATACTAAAGTATATTGATTGGTTCGAAATATAAATATATCTCATTGTTTTACAATGAATTTAATCGAAAAATTATCCTACATATTCTTACTACTACTTAAGTATTTTTAACAGTTAATATTAAATGACTAAATAAAACTTCAAAATGATGCACCCTATTGAATGGTGCCTTAGAGGATTTCAAAGAGTTGTCTGAAAAACGAACTCAGAAACTTCCTGTTTCTCCCACGGAAAAACATCAGTGTGGGAACTCAAATCTTCGCATCGACATCAAACATTGACACCAAAAAAAAAATGTTTTTTAATTAAAGGACAGATTTAAAACTTTTTTTTTTTTTTTTACGTCGAACATAAAAAGCAATACGACTTCGAAACATGAGTTTTGCTTTTTCTGTACTTATATATAGAACAAATAGACGCAGGCGAAGCTTCAGTTCCAGTAGCTACTAAAACCTTTGTCATCTGACTTTTTAAATGTCTACTCCACATAAAGTTGAGAGTTTTTGTTTCTCGGTGCCATATTTAACGCGCACAAAGGCCACGTGTGCCACAGATTTTAGTGAGAACCGTGTCTCAAACAAGGGATCCTCCGACACAGAAGCGAGAACTTTTTCGCCGGTTAACTCTTCAATCAATCTCATTAGGACGTATAAATTGCCACATTTTCAAGCGACTCAAGAAGCTGAGAAATCACTTACATTTGTGAAAATGTTTTGGAAATCGGAGGGGACCAACAAAAAGTCTTTTAAAGGTTGAAAATGTGAACTTTAATTTAGGATAGTGCTGTGATAGATAAAGTTAAAATCATTTTTTTTTTCATTCAATATTTTATTTATTTATTTTTGACAACGATATTCTTCCTGCGTTTATTTCAACTTTCGTTGGATGAAAATGCGTCATTTGACCGCAGGTGTGCGCTTCGGCGAATGCGAATTCCGCCTGCGTCTTTACATTTAAGGGAATCCTGTCTTCCGCATTAGTGAGAGAGTCAGTTGCATATTTTTCCTTCCCGAGAGGACTCGCTGGAAAAGGGGGGTTGGACTTTTTTTCGATAGGCGGAGCTTTATGTGCTTTTTACACTCTTGTATATAAAGTATTTTAATTTTCAAAAAAAAAAAAAAATCGTGCTCGAGAGTTTAAACGAATTTGCTCTCTGAGTACAAAAACACATTTGTGAAATGACGCCTGTCTGTCTATGAACATGATCTTAAAAGCGCTTTGAGTTAGACAGTTGATTTTTGGTTAGTGGAAATACCAAATTTGTAGATTACTGTCAAATTATGAACGAAATCCATTCACAGGATATCTGTCTGTCTGGTTACGATTATTCCAAAATGCAAAGAGCTATGTAGATAAGACTTGGCACGCAGGTTTAACATCTAAAATATAGATTTTTATCAAATTTTGAACTTAATCTGTCAAAGAGTTAAAGGTCTATCGGTCTTTATTTTCGCGTGCGCGTTAACGCACTAACTCATAAATAGAATGGCTTAAATAAATAAAATTCGGTATGTGATTACAATTGTAGTTCCGTGTCAAATTTTTTGTTTTATTCGGTTCACAAAAAAAGCTTCCAAATGACATAATCGCATGAAAGATGCTGGGAAAATATTAAGAGTGAAGCGAAGGTCTGCATTCCATAACTATTGTGCACTGATGCCATGGAAGGTATTGACAGCCTCACCCCCAAGGTTCATAATTTTATGTGGGAAAAGAAGGATTTAACTGGGGATGTGAGAAAGTTTTAGGGAGACTGCTAACTTTGTCATTATGATGCTATTGTTCTCATAATCATTTAAAATTAAATAATCGCAACTGAATCCCTACAAATATCTAGTTCCTTTCGTTTGATGAAAAAATTCCTTTCTGGAAAGCTAGACAGGCTGAAGATATAGAATCATTGTCTTATAATAATAATAAAACTTTTTATCTAAAAATTAAACTATTTTCAATAAAACTATTTTAATTGACGCAATCATTTCCGAAAAGTATTCATTGTTAGCACCTTCTGCTTAAAAAAAAAAAATCCCCATTTTTATTTTTAAAAAGAAATTCTCCAAGTATCCTTTTTTACCTGCAGTTACATAATTTTTGCTTCTTCTATTAAGCTGACAGCTTTCAATAATTGTCGTTAAATCCTGCTTAATTCGTTGGGGGGGGGCAAGGCTTTCTTATAAATAGACCCTGTTCCTCTTGTCTTATTTTGATTTTTCGTACATAGTATAAAATACAGTTAGCTATTAATCTCGTAATACCGTCTGTCGGAATATTCTGTTATCTGAAATACTTTTGCATTTCGAATAATGTCATAAATGTGTCTGAAGGAGTTTAGGTTATTCATTGCATATTTAACAAAGCCAAGAAATACACTTATTTAGGCAATATTATACGCTTTTTTAGGCAATATTATTGGGACATCCTTACACCTGTATTGTTTATTACGTGCCTGGAACTTCTTAATGAAGACAAGTTCTATGGCATCATAATGCCATTAGAAACTGCGCAGGTTGTCTTCTGATTGCAGATTATCATCCGTAGCTTCGTTTTCTTATTCTTCGTGTCGTCTGCACTGGTAACCAGTGGGAATAGTCTCTCAAAAACTTTCTCGCATACTCTCTAATAAAGGTTATTTTATTGTTTTAGACGCGTTTGTTCCCAACTGATTAAACCTGACACAGAATTACAATGGCAGGCACAAATTGACATATCAAATTCGATTATCATTGCGTTTTTAAGTAAAAGCGTTTATATGCTTCTAAAGGTACAAACAGATAGACGACCCACTCTTGTTGGATTTGACTCAGAATTTGAGTGCATCTACACTATGGATGTTAAATCTATGTACCGAATTTTAGTCATCTAACTCTCTTTATTGTTATCGTGTTAACTTATACTAGAATAGCCAGACTTCTCTGAATACATTTTGCTCAAAATTGAGTGTGAAGACCATGCACCAAATTGCATCCATCTATCACATAGTGTTTTTGAGTTATCTTTGTAACAGAACGGACATTTTCTAAAACTGTGTTTTGCGAATTCATTGAGGTCTAACCTCAGAGTTTCGTCGAGACTTCGAGTTCGAATTTTTTTTATGACTGTAGTCCTTTCTCTATACTTCAAATATGAGAAAGTAATAAATAGGTTCTTTCTTGATTCACTTCCAATGATCGAAGAAAGTCACGCGTTTAAATAGTTGATGAGACTATGAAAATGGTTTGAAGTTCATTGCAAAAATATTATGTTACAGAAAATGATGCAAAAAAAAAAAAAAAAATTAAAAATTATTAAAATCTAGAAAAAGTATTTACTTGACAGATAAATAATGAATAAAGCAATTCTATGTATTTTCAATTGATACAAATACCATAATATAATATTTTTAAAAAAACAGAAATATAAACATCAATATTTAGCTGTATTTTAATTGATTAAAATTCAAAGTAAAATTTTTAAAAAAAAATATTCTTTGTTTCACATTTTCACTTACTAAAATACATCTGATGATATGTTTTTTAGAGCACCTACACACACATATATTCTCCTTATTTATTAGTAAAAATTCTGTAGAACTGTTAAAGTGTAGAAAAAGAAATAGAATTGTAGACTTTCTTATAAGCACTTTTCCATCTATTACCTAAAGCGGGAAAAAAAATGATAAAATAGTATTATTTTCATGCTACTTTCTCTCCCCTTTCTTAGCAAATGTTATGCGAACTTAAAATGTTAAAATATTGTAATTGAAACCCGTAAGAATTAAGTTGTATTCTTTATTTAATAAAAGATGAAATATCCAACCTTGGAGATATATTATTATTTTCATGTTCCTTCCAAATGAAAAATAGTCACAAAATGATCGATATGTATCAGCAGAATTTGAAATAGAACATGATAAGATTAAAGTTATAATATATGAAATCAGACATTGGACCATCTGAACAACGTGTTCAAGAAGATAAAAAATATATTTTATATCAACAGACGGTGGAATGCTAAAGCGCGAACAAGTATTTTAATGAAGGAAAGATTCTTTTACTTCAATTATTATAATACACAAACTTTCTATTGTCTGTATCTTTATTTTTGATTAAAATAAGAAAACACACCAAAACATTTAGAAAATGTTAAATTAGCCCAAATCATTTTTAAGAACTGCTGACAGTTAACTATTTTCATAAATTATTAATATTTTTAAGTATGTTTTTAAGCTGTTTAAGTGGTAACAAATATATATTTACAATATGAAATATAATGCAAGCCATTGTTATCCTTGAAGTTCGATTTCCTTTCATTTCTTAAAACCTGAAAATAGTTTTCAAGCTTTCTTTTATTTCAAATAGATTCAAAAATTGATTATTTGTTTTTAACAGAGTTTTTCAATAAGGTAAAGTAAATCTTGTTAAAATATCATTCTTTTCCCGTTTTGGCTATTTTATATTCATATTAAATTCGTTACCTTTGAAAAAGCAACATGACGTTTTTTTTAACTTACTTCATTAGATCAAAACGAAACAACTAATATCTTCGAGAATCAATCTGAAACTCTTTATAAATCTTAAAAATGAGGATTAAAAAAAACATTCAAAAGTTTTAAAAATTAATCTAGAAAATAATCTTTCATTTTAAAAAAATTACGTAACAAATTTGTGTTTAATTAATATTTTGCAAGGTACTCAATGTTAGCATTTCAATTTTCAAATGCTGTCGATGTTCTCAAAACGCCTATTTTAGAGATTGAATAATCATACTGAAATGAATGAATGCAGACTTTGTTATGAGAATAAATAACGTTAGCTTTTAAAATAGCAGCCAAGTATCACTCATGATGTCAGGCATTTGACCCTTATCAGCATGTACATTTTATTTATTGCAATAAAAGAGAAAATAATTGTTTGGAGCATTATTACGAAAAAAAGATGCAGAAAATAAAAATGAGCCTTCTCCCTTATATACTTTGCCTTTCACGTATCAAACGATTCATTTTCAAGTGTCTTTAAATTGCCTTACGTGAAACGGACTGTATCTAGATCTAAATTCGGGATATAAATTTTGAAATTTTCAAAATTTAGTAAAAAGAATTATTTTATTCTAATTTTCCTTAATTGCTTATTCGATGTTTTTTATTAAGCTCTGCTCTGACTATATTTAAGACAATTTATTCATTTATGACTACAACTGTTGCAAAAGTGTTTATAATTTATTTTTATCACTAATCGAAAACTGAAAACAAACATGGAAATCATTGTCGGAACCATTATTGATATTTTCTCTCTCTTTTCCGACCGATCCTATTCTATAACAGTGAATTGCTACTTACAATATTTGTATTATATCCAGAAATGCCTTTTTGTAATTTTTGTCAACAGCTCAATTTATTTTGCTATCTGATTTTAATCATCTGAAATTTCTGATAAACGAGGACTAGGTTTAAAAATGAATAGAATTAAAGCAGATTTATTTTCTGAAAGATACCGAAAATTAAATCGCTGCTTAGGGTTCTAATTTTATTTTACTTTTTTCGCTTACATTTGAAATTTTTTCTATTGTTTATTTGTTTCAACAGTTTTGTCCCTTATGTAAAATTTCCTGAATATTAAATAACTAAAAAATTTAGTGTTGCAATATTTCGTATTTTGTAAAAAATTAAAAATTTCTGAACTTTTAATATTTATATTTTAAGTGCCGTTGACTCTATGAATTCTAAGTTAACTCAGTTAAAGAATCGAGCAATAATATTAATAATTTCTTAACAGAGAAATTCTTTTAAAACGGATAATTTTTATATGAATAGGTTGTGTAGAATTTCTTCCATTATATTAATACTAAATGTCGTTAAATGTTAATTAAATTGGTATTCATACTTTATATTTTAGTGACTAGATTTCAGCGTAAAAATATTGATAATTTTATAAATAAATCCAGAGCTTTTTTCAAATTTTTGTAATTAGATAAATTATATTACTTTTTTTAATGAATATTACTTTTTTATGAATTAAAATATTTTTCTCAAACTGTATAAAAACCTTGTTAAAAACAAAACACTTAACTTATGAAACAATTTTGAAAGTTTTAATGGAAAATTATTTCAGTACGTGTTCTTTTTATAAGAAACAGCTTTCTTAAGAAAATAAAATTATTATACTTCTTTTTTCCCCCACACTTCTATCTAATATGCAATAAGCGTTGTGATAAATAATAATTTGAATTCCTATAAAAATTCATTCTTATTTGCTAGAAAAAAAAGAGCGTGAATGAAAAAGGGAAAAAATAAGTTCATAACATTTCATTTTAATTATATCTCACTTCGTAATGCTTTTCCAAAATATGCGATTTCATTTTATAGTTGTTTAAATAAACTTAGCGATTGTAAATCGCTAAGATGCTAGTAATCAAATTTACTAAAAATTTAGATGATTAACTCGCCTGAATGGGCGTTCTTATTTTCAGTATTTCCGAGCAGAATATCATATTCAATTTTAAAATAATATTTTAATTCATTCAAATGGAACAAACAAAAAATCGGCTTTCATACGCAAATAAAAAGCATTTATAATTGATTGCTTACCTTTGCTCTTCAAATTTGTTCTTCAAATTTACTCTTCAAATTGCCGGACAGATAAGATGAAATTAAGGTCTGTTATCCCTTTTTATACATAATCATCAGAAATGGTAATGGGAGGGGCCAAGTGCAATCCTTACGTCGTCGAGGAAGGGGGGGGGGTGAGTCCGCTGTCGAATCCTTGTCCTTTTCTTGTTTTATTTTTGTATTTGCATGATTTTTTTTTATTTTATTTTAGTGTAGGGGCAAAATTCCCTATTGGCGCACTTTTAAGGTTTCCTTCCCCCCTTTTTTTAATACAGAAAATCCCTTTTTCAATGGAATCTCCAAAAAAAGGCGCTACTCATTTATTTTTATTTATTTTATTTTTATAAGTTCTAAAAGAGGTTTATTAGCATGTCTGCAGTTATCAAGCGTATTTGGGTGTATTTTAGGTTCTACTCTAGCTCATCTAACGAAATGGAGTGAATTTTTTCTTTATTTATTTTTATTATTTTTCCCCCTTCTGCCATTTATCCATACATTTTCATTCATTGCCTTTAAAATCTGAGTCGCAAAAATATTGTCTGTTCAAGTATTTCCTAATCGCTCTATTTTATTGTAATAAACAGGAACAATAACAATAAAAGGTGAGGAGGGGGGGAAACGCAAAGTTTTTTTTTTTTTTTTTTTTTTTTTTTTTTTAATTCAAAGACAGAAAATTTGAATTTAAAATTTTGATGAATATCCTCGTTTCAAAGCTGACTAAAATCACGTTTTTCGAGTTATGTCTGCCAGTCAGTGGGTGGGGTTAATCCCTGTCATTTTTTTAATAATATCCGAAAATCGAATTTGCGTTTTCCCACCCGATTCTAACCGGCATGAAACTGCACCTGCCGTCACAAAATCACATGCCGAATTCGATGTATTTGGTTATTGCGTTTTTGAGCTGTCGTGATTAAATGCTTCCGTGGGTACGGACGTTCAACCTCTTGTTAGATTTGGCTAACATTTTGATAGGTATCTACACTACAGAAGCTAAATCTGCGTGCCGAATTTCATCCGTCTGGCTCTAATCATCGCTATCATTAAAACTTCTATTCAGACTTCCTCTGAATTTATATTTACTCAAAATTTGATAGATATATACGAATTTGGTGTAAATATCGCATTCCATATTTCATCCATCTAGCTCAAAGCGTTTCAGAGTTATCTTTGTCGCAGGCAGACATTATACCGAAAATATATTTTTCGAATTCAGGCAGGTCTAAAACTTTGAAATTCGTCCAAGTCGCTCATTCGATTCTCTAATAACGATTCTAGTTCTCTGTACTTTGTAGACGAGAAAGTAAAGTTGTTTGCATCAAATTTCGGATTGATTTGATGACTCATCAACACCCGCCCATGTTTGTTTTTCTCTGCATTATGGAGCATTTTCCATTTTGTGTAAGCTAGGAAAAATTCGAGAAAGGAATCTCGTGTATGTCCCAATCCCTGAAATAAGCGAATTGAATAGAAACAAACTTTATAATTAATAATTCCGCAGTTATGATAGTTTACAAACTTCTATGAATATTTTGATAATCCCACTGAAAGGATATTCACATGTTATCTATTTAAACTGAAATTCAGTTGATGGATTTGATCAGGTATACTTGGATGTATATTTATTAGAAATTAGAAAAAAAAAATTTAATATATCCACATCTCTATAGGCAATTAAACTTGATATGCCACTTCTTAGTGTTCTTACTAGATGAATTTGGAACTTTGTTTTTTCAAAAATTATTATTTAAGTGAATAAGAAAATTGCAGCTTCTACAATTTCTGACGAATTAAACTTGTTATATTTATTTCTTATAATAAATAATCTGTCTCTTCCTTCTTCGGGCAATAAGAATGTCATTTTTGAAATTTTTTTAAACATTAGTAGTATAAATAATATACATTGTGGTTGTAATGAAACTTCCCCTGTAAACAGCATCCTACAACGCAAACGGGTGAACGGAATGCAACGAAATATGGTGTATAGACTATACATAAAATGCGCTCACGAAATAATAATAATAATAAACTCCAAAATGTCTACCGAAGGGCGCCTTTTCCGGAAAAACATTAAATTTAACACAAAAAAAAGACCGAAACAGAATACAGAAACAATATTAAAAATCCAGAACAAGAATTATGAGTAATAAAATGCAAAACCGGGAAAAGATGGAAACTCCATAAACAGTTGCGAAGCATCGCAACTGATCAGTTACGATCTGCTGTTGAACACACTGTCCATCGACTTGAACCTTTCTCTTCTTGTGCAGTTTCGTCCTAGTCTGTTCTTGTTTCTTTAAACTGTTTTTTTTTAAGTCAAACAGCGTATTGTTTTATTTTTTTTTCTTACCTTTACTTAATATGGTTCGGTGACAATGCGATTAGAAACTAGTTGATAACTGTTAACATTATTTCCGTTTTGGTCGTTTACTGTTTTAAATGTAATGATTTTCCGGTGGACATTTGGAACTTGGTGGACATTGGAATTTCCAAATGTCCATCTGGTGGACATTTTGGAACTATTTCTTTTCCCGGAAATTCCGTGAGCACATCTCTTGTATAGTCCTTCTATAGTCTATAGATGGTACTCGTTCATGTGAACGCCTTCGCTTGTTCATTTCTTAAGCGAACACTGCAATGATCTGTAGTGGAAATTGATTATGACAACTACTAGGAATGTGGCATCTCATGGCCTCCTTATTCGCCATATTTGATGCCATGTAACTTTTTTTTCTTCGGGGATACTTGAAAGACCTAGTGTACCGCCAAACTCAAGAAACATTTCCGGAAATGAAACAGTAGATCTTTATTGCGTGTGAGACAATTCCATCTGCCCTGTTTGCATAGGTGTCTGGAAATCTTCGCCTCAGACTGCACCACATTGTGGCTGCAAATGGGAGTTATTGAAGACATCGTTGTTTAATTTTTTGCAACAATCCTTGCAACATTTTCATATCGGAATTCTATTTTGTAGCGCCACCTGTCGATGACAATGTCAACTAAATTTACAATTGGTAGAATAAATTTCCTGATTTGCAGAAGCATAAGGTGACGAAGTATACATTTCCATTGCATTCCACCATTTATTTATTTATTTTCAAAATCTATCAGTCATGTTTGGGACACTCGGTATATATATGTATTTGTGAAGGTTTCTACAAAAAATTCCGGACTGTATATTTAACAGAAAAGGGAAGCGAATATACTTGAAATAACAAAGTAAAAGTTTAAGAAAAATGTATATGAAAAAATGTAAGTTTTTAAAAGCATAAAACAAAAATAATAATGCTTGTGGATTTTTTTAATATGTTATTTCTCAACTTAAAGAATGCACAAAAATATTATTTATGCACAAAAATAACCATGTTCGAAATCCATATGATAGAGTATATCTTTTCTTAGATTCTTCTGCTAAAGGAGAAACATTCCAAAATGTGGCGTAAAACATGACAGGTTATTTTCAAATACGATAGTACTCGTCCACATGTTGCTAGGCCAGCGAAAGAAACTTGAATCACTTGTGATATTTCCCCATCCGCTTCTCTCGGTTTGTTAATTGAATCGTATCAAAACAATGAGACTTTTTTTTTTTTTTTCCGCTTTGCAACATTGGTGTTTGTTGCTCAAAATGTTGTTTCTGAGAGGAAATATTTTGAATAAATCCATCTTTAAATTTTATTTCAAATAAGTGTCTTTTTATAATTTAGCAAGACAGAATTATATATAGTATATTTCATGTGGCATAATAAAACTCTTTGTCTTTAATAACTGTGAAGAACAGTATTGACCTTATAGTAAACGTTTGGTTTCTGACCAATTAGATTCCATCCTCGAAATTCAATTCTTTCGAAGAACCGCCGTGTAATGGACTTAGAAGCGATACATTCGTTGGATTGAAATAATTTTCCGCAGGTGAATGCGGGGAAATTTGAAAGGCAAATGAATGTTTAGTTTAAACGTCGTTCTCGTTATCCAATCACGATTCAAAAATCATGTGACTCATCCCAAAATAATTTTTTGTAACGAAAGTTTCCCACCACCGCTCACCGCTAATATCATCTGCGCAAACAGTTCGCGTTGGCGTGTTTGCTCCCATTTTGTTGAAAAAATTTTTGGCATTTGAAAGAATGAGATTTGCTTTATAACACTGTGTCGATTAAGTACAAGGCGTCTGAAATGGAGATGTCACGCTACCAGATTAAAAACATCATTTACTTCCAGTTCTCTTGCAAAATATTAGCTACAGAATGTCACCGAATACAGTACAGATTTAAATACTACTGTTATAGCATATGACACTGTGGAGGTTTGGTACTAAAAGTTCAAAAATAAGGACTATGACATTCAAGAAACAGAACCATGTGGCTGGCCTACTGATGTTCATTTGGCCCTCCTGCGAAAACTTGCGTAAGAAGATCAGTCAGTATTCAACCACTCGAGAGTTAGGTGTTAGTCGCCCAGTGACGTTCAAATTCATTCACAGGGCGCCATATGAGCTGATTCAAACAGAAAAGGACAGACATTTTCAAGCCTGCACTCATCTGCTCAAATATCAACGCAGGAGCAACATTCTGAACCTTCACTTGTGATGAAAAGTGAATTTACTTTAGCAACACAAGCCGAAAAGGGGGTTGGTCTGCGCTCAGTGAGTCCGTCGGCAGTGCCGCAAAGCGCCATTTGAGTAACAAAAAGATCATGCTTTGTATGTGGTGAGATGGCCGTGGTATTATCCAATAAGCATATCTAGAAAAAAGGCAAAACTCTCGGCAGTAAGTGTACAGCGATATGCCAGTCCGTGTTCACCCTGCTGTAAAGGCAAAACTCGCAAGAAGGTACTGTTCCATCAAGATAACGCAAGATCATATATGTCTGCATTCACCAGCTATACTCTGTACAGATTCGAGTGGGATCTTCTGCCATACCCACCACATAGTTCTGATATCGCTCCTTCGGACTTCTACCTTATTTCACACCTGCAGCTACCTCTTGCTGATGTTATCTTCGGTTCTACACTACTACTGAAATGAGGTTGATTTGTTTTTGGACTCGTAGCCATCCAGTTTCTAGACTGAAGACTTTGAAAAACTACCAAAAGAGTGTCAGTCAATCTTAGATTTGGAAGGTGATTACCACCGCATTAAAGTAGGGTTTTTATGTTTGTTCGTTTTTTTCCCTCACTTTATTAAGAGCCTTTTTTTTTTCCGAAAATTTTTCTTAAACCAATGAGTCTTTATACTGCAAGAAAACGGGCAGTTCACTCAAACGTATATAAGAATATTAGAATTCCAGAACTAGATTCGCAATCGCATACACTACCGAATATAATTAATAATCCGTTTTTGAAATGTTCCGAAGATTGGTTTTGGCGTCCTCATCATTCCATATGATGGTCTGATATTGACGACGATAACAACGTGCGCCTTGATGATTAAAAATGAAGCGGAACGTTGACGCGCTCTGACATCACTGCAGTAAGGATTATTGCGCAACGCTTTTTTTACCATTTTCAAATGGAATGAACTATCTTCTCTGTGATAACAAATGAATATTCATTCAAAAAAATGAATGTTGGCAGTTTTTTCTTTTCATTCTTGCTTTGTTTGCTTCATTTTCTACAATAGATGGCATTGTTGTCATAAAATTCATTTCCATTGTTTCATCAAATACTGAACCGCATGATTTTTTTCCCGCTATTAAAAGCTAAGGGAAAAGGTTTCTGTTTCATATTTGTCATTTGCTTGACGAATGAAAGTGAGAAGAGAGACGGACGCGCTTCTGAGAACAAGGATGTCGAATGGGATTTGTTTCCATTCATGTGAAAAGAGCCCATGTAAGTCACTTTAATGTTTCAATTGAATGGATATTAAATGCAACCCATACCTTTGAGAAAGCAGCTGGTCGTCAAAAGAAGCTAGTCTCTACTTATTATAAAGGCGAATGTATGTGTTGGCACTCTGCAAGCCAGATCATTTGACACACACCCATATATATATATATATATATATATATATATATATATATATATATATATATATATATATATATATATATATATATATATATATATATATATATATATATATATATATATATATATAATGATGAAAGATGAAGCTGAATGTTGGCATTTTTCAGCGATCACTTTCAAAAATAGTATTGCACAAAAGTAAATTTTATGTCATTTCAATTTTTTAAATGTGTTTTTATGATATCAGTTTTATTGCCGTGCGATTTTGACGGTGTTTTTGCTTGATTTTTAACAATAGATGACATTGTTGCCCTAAAATTCGAACTGCTTTCATGGGTTCATCATTTGTTTAATGGCTTGAAGAAAAACCTTCTACAATTCTAATTCCTATATTCAAATTATATATACATCGTATCGTTTTTCTATACATCGTACTCATAGCTATGGTAAAGGCATTGAACTTAGATCTAAGAAATAGTTGCATTTTCAATAAAGTGATGGCCTATCAAGTTTATTTGTATTTGTCGCAAAAATCCTAGTTGGAAACTTTATTAGGCAGATGTATAACAAAAACGACTCAGTTCAAAACTATATCTTTTATTCATTACCTTTAGAACACTTAAAGTAACAAGTGTTCTAGATTTTCATAAGGTTTTGAAGTATTACGTATAAAAATTATTACAAAATATAATTTTTTCAAAAAACAAAAAGTTTGTATTTGATTTGTATTTAAAATAGACTTGTTTACCTCCTTACAAATTCGTGACATGTGTGGTCTGTGCCTTCCTTAATAATAATAACTGTATCGCATTTTGGGGATAATTTTTTTCTAGCAACATTTTTCTTATCAAAGCCAGTGAATTTGGAATAAAGATCATCTCGTTATCGAGGTTCATATAGTCTTGTCATTTATATTGGTCAGGAGTCATTCCCAGTTCATGAAAAAATCCTAAAATAGCCAAAAATCTATCATTGACTAGTATTATAGATACTGATGCCTCGAAACATAGAATTTGTAATATGATATATGTATCTTTTTAGGGGGGTGATGGTAAAATGATCTATAAAAGAACGTTAAAATTGTCTTCTGCATTTTTAATCCTACAATATTTTTAAAACTAATGGTCATATAACTTCATGTAAACTGGCTTTATAATTGAGATGACCTTCCATGATTATAACTCTTAAAGACTTCGTCTCCGTATTCTGAATACGAAAGTCAGCGAAAATTCTCGAAGCACTCAAATATTTATTAAGTCTCGACATAATGATCCAACATCCTTCCATATTTCAGATCATTGTTAGTTTCATACCAGTGTTTTGCTCCATGTTGTGAAGACGTATTTTTTATTTTGCAAAATTTGCACCTCATCCATTGAGTGATGAAATTTATCATGTCCCAGCTGCGGCGATTTCTCATATTGTAGCATTTCCGGTTTCTTCATTTCTTTTTACGCCAAAACTATTCTTTATTTTTATTAATACCCTTTTTATAGAAAAGTACAATAAAAGCATAAAGCAGTTTTATTTCATTCATTCTGAACTTTTTTTTTAGGAAAAAAGATAGCAAATTCAGAGTAGCACAAAATTTCTATAAGCATTAAAACCCTTTCAAATAAATTTAAGTGCGCATACATGTCCAATGTGTGTTGATCCTTAGAAGTTGCACTACTTTTCGAGAAAGAACAGTTTCTATAGTTGAAACAAAAATTGGAAAATGATGCAAATATAGAGCAAGCTGACTATATAGAGTAATTAGTGCTAATTCATTCAATCAACATTAAAACGTTATAACATTAGTATTTCAGCATCTAATACAGGAATTTCGACATCTTCTCTTTTACCATATCAGAATGATGTTGAGAACAAGTTTTCTTATATATGAAATATTCATAAAAGGTTGTTTGGGAAAAAAAATGCGGGTTTCTGTGAAATTTTATATTCTTTGATGTATAAAAAATGTATTCACCCATTTTAAAACTTGAAATTAAAAAGTAATTTGAAAAAGATTAAAAATGAAATGGCAACTGCTTTACGGAAACTAATAAAAACATGGATGAAATGGGTGTGCGCCGACGTTTTGTAATCACAAACAATGTTCGAAAAGCTGATGTAATTGCCCATGTTTCTGGCTTAAACGCCGTCCAAAACTTATTCAGATTTATGTGGTTTGCTGATAAAATATATTATAAACCAATTTATAATTCAGAATGGCATGCACTTGATAAAATGATTGAAAATGCTAACTTACGATTTCATTTTCGACTACAGTGCTTTATTATATAAAAAAAAAAAATCTATATCTCGATTTCTATTTATTGTTGAAGAAAAACAAATTTAAAAACCTAAAAAATTGGACTTTAAAACAAAATATTTTTTTTAAAATGTACCATTTGGCTAAATATTGGCTTTTAAACTAGTCAGATACAGTCAGTCATATGGATAAAGTATGAGTTTAAGTTATTCTGTTACCGTAGCATATTTTGGATTCATCTCACTTCTTACAGCATCGAATTTTGTGTCGAAAGAAACATTTGAGCGTGTTAAGTTCACGTTTCAATGTACCAATAGTAAAATAGTAAAGGTTCTTTGCCTACCTTGTGAATCAAAAATTGCGAAAGCCGTCAGCAGTTATGTCAATTGTGAGGTAATGATAATGGAGCAAAGCGCATGTGCTTCACTTGGAGAGTATGAAAAAGGGAATGCGTCTTCCCCCTCCTTGAAGGTTAGCTCCCTTATCCTCCCCCTCACCTTCGCCATATGTTGACACCCCGCAAAAGCGGTTTTTCACCCCCACTCTATTTTCAAATATGGTAACCTCCTTCTTTGAATGCAACTCGCGAGGAATCCCGCTGTTTCTATTCACCCCATTTGACCTCTTGCGTCTGCGCCTCTGTTGGTCGCCCTCCGTATTATTATTCACTGTTTCTCTTTCAAAATTTTTTTGTTTTGTATTGGTATATTGTATGGAAATTATGCAATATATATTAAACGATATATCATATATAAACTATAAATATTTGTTATATTAAATCATAAGTCCATAACTTATCTTTAAATGAGCAATTCTTGTCTATATATTTATTTCGTATATCCCGGAAACGGCTCTAACGATTTGGACCAAATTTTATATATAGATAAGGTTTTATTTTTTAAGTGTATTTGCGTAGGTGTCTTTTTTGAAAAAATTCCATTTTGTGCTTAAAAAAAAATTGTAACTAACTATTACAATAAGTTTATTCAAATTCCGCTTCGAAGTGTTTTGATCATGAAAGGGGAATGAAATCGACATTACCAAGTTTTTGACGAACGAAAGCGTATCCTTCATTTTTCGACGACCATCTATCATTTTTCTTATTTTCAGTCTCTCTTACCGTTGAGAATTCCACTACTGTCCCTCAATGATCGCTAGTGAAAGTTACGTCTGGATTTCAATCTCTTCCTTACTTTAATTCTGTCAGCAATTATTTGAAAGTTTTCATCCACTGTTTTCCCTTATCTGAGAGCATGAACTTATGCTGTAACAATACCGATGGCTGAAGGATCCGCTTGTTCCCGCATTTGTTCTAAATTTTAACTTTACTTAGGAAGTTGAATATGCTTTAGCATTTATGTCAGTGACAACGTCCAAATTACAAACTTCTTTATTTTCTTCTCTAATTTCTGTTTTAAAGTTTCTAAAATGTAAATCTTCAGAAGGGTTTTCAGCGCTTAGCTGAACGCGAATGCAGTTTTTTAAATTTCATCTTTTTCGCTCTCCGTTGCAGTTTCTTTTTGAGCTGTTCAGTTGTTTATAGATCCATAGTATTAATGGTCAGATCCCTGGCTGATTGTAAATACTATTTTTTGTAGTGATATTTTTCGTGATTTCTTACGCGTGCGCAATTTCAGTCCATACACTTTCATGCTGCAACAACAAGAAGTTTTTCTCTAAAAGTTTGAAATTTATTTTGGAAATCCTCTCCATATGGGTAGATTTAATTAGTTTCATTCACTTTTCATGCTCTTTACATTAAAATAATTATTCTTAAGGGGTGAAGAACTAGATTTGTTCTTTGGTCGTGATTGTAGTCTCTTCATAAATTTCAATCACTTTCAGTTGTAAACATCTCAGCTCTGTTTTCGCACCTTCGAGCGTAGGTAAAGCAATACAGCTAAGCTCAATTTGGCTCATTATAACGGGACATTCAATCTGATTTCTATTCCGAGCCATAATTTCAGTTTCTGAATAAATTTAGATCATCGATAAAATATATGTTCTATTAAATAAAAGTTGAAAAAAAATTTAAGCTTAGCCGCACAAAAAATGAAAACCATAATAGAAAGCGCTCAATGGACATTGCAGGTGAAGTCGATTTGCTTTCTAATTCTGTGGTCTCTCGTGACATTTCACTCTTAAAAGAACTCATGATAACCTACGTAATTCGAAGTAACTTCCGCCAAAATAATAAGTAAGCAATATAGTAATTAATAATGTGATTTTTTTTCAAGAAATCGAATTTTGTGGCTACAATCAGGAAGCATATTATTTGCAATGCTCATTGATTGATAAGAAATCGCATCTTAAGGAACTAAGATTGCGTCATTTCTTTTTAAAAAAGCAAGAAAATCTCAATGTCATTTGTTCGTTCATCGAAATTTTTTTTAAAAAAATCAGTGCTGGATACTAGTTACTAAAAGTTTGTTTTGGCATTAGTATACAATGAACGATAATCGCCCATCTTGGTTAGTTAAGTCAGCAAGTAACGAAAGTAATGACAGCAAAATATATGAAATTTTTTGTAAGAAGCAAATTTTCAGGTTTTTGCGGGAATTGAAGATGAAGTACAAAAATTCTCTTGAACTATGATATTGGCTGGATGTGAGCATCGCTCAGCGAAGTTCCTATGCCACTCGTATGCTGTTGTGTCGACGCCATCCATCAAAATTATCAAAGCGTGGTGAAAGATAAAGCTTTTAAACTTTAAAAAAAATATTTTTCATATGTAAGAGTGCTCATCAGATAAATATCCCAATTCTTTGTCCTATATAAACAATCTATGGTGATTAAATGTAAACATATCTGTAATTTTCAAAAGATATCTAATTTCGGTCGCCTGAAACCGATTTTTTTGTATGGAAATGTGTATCTAAATGTATATCTAAGTTTAGCAACCCACAAATCTCAGGAGCCCCCATTTAAAATCTCAGACATTTGTAATGAGTGAAATTTGAATCGGGAGCCCACTGAGCTTATTTTTGCTTGTCTGGGTGGAGGTCATTGGCAACTCCCAACGGTGCAGTGCATCCACTTTCCAGACCTGTTAACTAGTATTAGCAAAGAAGTATTAGTTAATAAGGTCAATCTGGTTAACGAGAAGTAGTTTTTTTCGAAGATTTGAGATAAATCTTTTTTATTTTATCCATTTATAGTTTAGAATTATGGAAACAGAGAAAACAAGGTGGAACTGTGCTTGCAGGATCTTAAACAACCAAATAAAATTAGAACTATGCAAAAATTATAACAATTTATCTTGCTAATAATGTGAGAGGAAGATACAATATCAGAATAACTGGAATGGGCAAATTTGTTCACTTTATGACATGCAGATACTTTTTATATTTAACACGGGTGTCTGTCACTCCGTCTCGTCAAAAACAAACCAGTGGGAGTGGTCTCCCTATTACCTTCTCGCAAACTCTTTAAGAAAGGTATTATCCCAGAGAATGCCTTGTGGCGCTCGATAGTTATGAAATATTAACCTTCGGCATGAATTTAGCACTTTTACTGAACCTATTGCGTCATTCTTGGTGAACTTCTTAACGATTTAGCATTGACATGCAGTTGATAATAGTAAAAAAAATCGAATTTGTGTTTTCGACAAGTTTTTCCCAACCGACTGAAACAAACAAAAAAAAAATTGACAGTAAACTATACTTAAATTTAAAATGCCCTTACCTAATTTGAAAGATTTAAGTCATTGCATTTTTGAGTTATCGCATTTTACATATTTCGGAAAGCGTTGACAAATAGATAGTCAACCTCTTATTGCATTTGGCTCAAACTTTGAGAAGTGCCTACCCTAGAGACGTTAAATCTGTGCACCGCTCTTCGTTTTGTAGTTTTCGTGTTAACTTACATTTAAGCAGTCAGACAGTCGAAAAGCTGGATAGAAAGAATTTCTCTGTGCGGATCTTATTCAAAATGTGATAGAAATCTACTCATTTCATATAAAGATAGTGCAACAAATTTCATCCATCTAGCTCAAAGCGATTTTGAGTTATCTTTGTCACAGTACAGACAGAATACAGACAGACATATTCCAAAAATGTGTTTTCCGTCCTCAGAGAGATCTAAAACGTGGAGATTCGTCAAACTCCCGAGTTCGAATTTTTTGACGGTTACAATATTTGTAAATTATATAAATTCTAAAAAAATTCCACTGTGTTTGGGCTGAGCTGGAAGTAGCCTTGCCGCAGTCATATAAAGTCTATGGTCAGGAGGGTTCTTGCTTTCATCAGTTGTGAGGTACGTTAGTCAGATGGAGGGGCTATCTACTAATATGCCGTACCGGTCATCTGATCAATATTAAAAATTGCTGTCTTGGGCTGCAAAATGAGACATTCATCTCATTCCGTTGATGGTGAAGTATAATTCAATAGTTGGACAGTATTTGACTCACATTATTAAGGGTTTTGAATGAACTAAATTTTAATTGGAATTAATTAATTAATTTTAAGAAATTGGAATAAAATGACTGTTTGTAGTTGAAGAAAAATAGTGTATTATTGACACAACTTACCAAAAAGTAAAACAAGTCTGTGATAAAATTAGTAATTGCTGTTTTTGTAAGAGCAGGGGGGGGGAGCTGCTGATAACTGGAAAAATGATTCTTTAAAAATTCCATCGCGTGAAATTTTAACACAGATCATGTGTACGAATTTTTTTACGCTTAAGAGCAACATATTATCATACACAAGCTTAAAATTTCTAAGTGCCTGAGTCTAACTGCGTTGTATTTTTCCTACCGATTTATTTTAGCTGTTATCTTAACGATTTGGAAGAAATGATTGCAGAGTTTGTTCGCGAAATGCTGTGTGGTGACGAAAAACTGTATAAATTATAGCATGAATGATGTCGTTTCCTGCTGAGGCATGAATATTCGGAGGGGAAAACGTTCTGCGTGGGGCTATCTAAATTTAGGATGAAGGTCATGGCCACATTCCTGGTGTGGTTCGCAGGGAGCCAATTAATGTGCCAGTCTTAATTGTTGAGAAGTACTACTCCTTGAACGGTCCGATGAAATCTTGAACAAAGCTGTCCGCCGATTGCCGGCTAGCATATGTGGAATTCACCTTTTCTAAAATACTATAGACCTTGAGCAATTTCTGACGGTCAGGCTTTTAGATTTTACCTCTCGTTTCTGTTGCAGGTTTTTCTACTTTCTCGTATGCGAAATAAAATGCAAAGGGAATCTTTTCAATCGTCGACCTCAAGATTTTGATAAATTTCCACGTTTTAAACCTCTGTGGGTCCGAAGAATACTGTTGAGAGATTAAACTGTGTGTAACATTCTTCATTACTGTTGCATGTCATAATGTATAGCCTGTAATTAAAACTATTTACGTATCATAATTAAGATCCAGGCTTCAAATTCTTGTCTCAGAAACCCCTCTGGTTCTCCTAAAAATACACGTTCTCTATTCGTCTCTGTTTTTCTCTCTGCCCTTGACTTCTTTTGGTTGCGAGACTGGAACGAACACGTGGAGACTTGTGGCATGAGACACGTGTTTGAAATCATGTCAGTCTGCGAACACGAGAATTCAAAAACACTGCGAGCGAAAGATAAAAAATTTAATATGTGGCCTTTTCTCCAAACTTGCGTGTGGTAATTGGGAAAATTTACCTATGGAGGGGGGGGGGTCTTTATTCGTTCGTCCCTCTCTATGTAACTCTAAAACAGAAACAGATAGATGAAATGTACATGTTTATCGAATTTTGAGCCATTTCTAACTACGTCCCTCTGCATTTCCAGAAGCATGTAAACTTGAAAAATGCAATAATTTAAAATATATCAAATTTGGCATGAGATTTTATGACTGCAGTTGTAGTTCTGTGGCAAATTTTGGTTTCAGTCGGTTGGGAAAAAACGCTTCTGAAACAAATTTGATTTTCGGATACTATTAACCGCATGACAGGAAATAAAGTAAAAATGCCGAATTCACGCCAGTGTTTAATATTTCGTAAATGTTGTACGACGGTGGCATGCAGCGCGTTTTCTGGTTTACCCAAGATCCACAACTTCATGCGAGGAATGAAGGATAATACCTTTACTGAAGAGTATGAAAGTTTGGGGGAGTTGTCAGTTTTAATAAATTATCGATATACTTTTCTGAATAAATTTCAAAAGTGTATGCATATTAATGTTTCACTTTATGAAATCAAACTGGATAAATATTTATATGTAACTTACTGCAAAAATAAACTTTCTCAGTCAGTGTCCATTACTTGTATAATGTTATCACTTGTAAACTATTATTGTTGATAGTTCGGATCAAATTATTTTTTAATTTAAAAAAAATATTTGCTATGAAAAAATAGTGAGCATTTAATGAAACTCATTTTTAATGGATGTATGAAAAATTTTGTTTCAGGTTTGCACCCTACGAAAAATTCAGCCAGTGCAAGATTTGTCGTCAAAAAGTTCATCAGCCAGGTTCCCATTATTGTCAAGGTAGCAATGTATTCCATTTAAGTCTGTCTTTGATGACTCTTTTTTATATTTGAAGTACTTTCTAGGAAAGTTTATGAATGAAGTAAATGCTGTAGTGTTCGGCAGGATAATTTTGATTTTTTGATTTACATTGTTAAATAAACAAAATTAAAAGCACTGATATTATTTTGATTTAATATTTTGTTCAATGAATTTACTAATTTGTTGTTTTTTTTATTCCAGCTTGCGCATACAAAAAAGGTGTGTATATCAGTTTATTTCTTTTAAATTACATTTATAATTCAAATATGGAAGGCATAATGCATAAATGGCCAAAAAAGGCATTTTTCAAAGAGGAGGGAACATTTGTTTTTATGATTTAAATCCCATTCAATCTGTAATTATTAGCTGGTTTTAAAAAATCCCTTCCCTATCCCCTCTCATTTATTTTATTTATTGTTATGCTTAACAATGTTGTTATTAGAGTACAAAAAAAATGTCTATGTATCTCAATTAAAATTAATATAGAATATATCTCTTTTGGGCATACCATTGATTCCCGGAGCTATCCAATGGGGCATATTTACATTTAGAAAAGTCGGAACAATGAGCAATGAGATGATATAGCAGTTGCATTTTTTTATGCCAATAGGGTGTCATAAGAATTAACATTTTTAGTCAGATTCATGTATACAATAAAATGAACAAGTTTCTGCTAATTAAACAATGCAATTTTAATGCCTTTTTTCACAATTTGATATTTAAAAATAAACACAAAAAATATTTTTGGCTAACCTTCTGGTTGCCAAAAATAGCAAATTTTTAGATAAGTTATCATTTTTTTAAGTGCAGACCAAGGTTTTTGTTTTTGTAAAAAATATTTTAAGAAATATCTATTTCTAAAAAGAAGAATATTATCTTTTATATAAATAGATATTTTAAGAAATATCTATTTATATAAAAAAATTTATTTTTATTAATTGTAATTATCATAGATTTTTATTAGTACAGTGTCTATTTGAAACATTTGTGTTTTTTACTACCTTTTCATATTGATTAACTAAGTATTACAAATGAATTGTTTATGAATTCCTTTTCTATCTATGCTCAGGTATTTAAATATAATGTGAATGAATTATTTCTTTTTACTTTAGGCATTTGCGCTATGTGTGGAAAGAAACTTCTGGACACTAAAAATTACAGGCAATCAGCAGCTTGAATTCTACACTGATGTGAAACTCTAATTTGTGAAATGCTTGAATGTGCGAAGTTTGATGATTTTTACATAACATTCATATGTATTATATTCTCTTCATTATATGTTTTGTCATTGAATTTATATTATTAGAAATGTCATCACATGGTCCTGAAATGATGTACAAAATCGGTAGATTTGGGCCCTGGACTGTATATCAATTCGTTATTGATAAATCATTTTTTATTTATTTTGTTTCAAGTTTAGTAAAATTATTTCTAATTTATATATGGGGGTTGGAACTTTAATAGTGGCAACACTGCTGTAAGAATGCCACGCAACAAAACCAAAGAATGTCACGTATACCACACGTTAGCTACATACCTACCTTACCACTCAGTAAAAAGACTCGTCCTTCCTACGTCACGCGCATGCGGAGTGACACCAACTGATCTCTGTATTAGCTTGCGGTCTTAAGTAAGTATTGTCAGGATGCTTTCAAAACAAGAACAACGAAGTTGAATAAAAATTGAATGTGCCAGAGGTCGTATAGCACGACAATGTCATCTAGGGCTTTAAGAGGCTTGCAAGGGATCTTCTTTGGCTTACAGAACTATTGCAAGATGGGTAAAAGCCTTCAATGAAGGACGCCAAAATGTGGCATCGGCAACGTCATCCTAGTGTCAGCGAAGCAGAAGTGCATGCTGTTGCCGCACTAATGGACAGTGATCGATGCCAAACCATTCGTGAGCTGGCCCGACAGACAGGATTTGCGCATACGACTATGCTGCACATTCTGAAGGAACGCCTGGACAGGAGAAAAATTGCTTCACGATAGGTTCCACGTTATTTGAAGGAAATGCAGAAATGGCTACGATACGATGCTGCTCGAACCTACCAGAAGCGCTATGAGCGCGAAAGAGAGGCTTTTTTACATCGTATCATTACGCTGAATGAGACTTGAGCCAGATCGTACCAGCCAAAACTGAAACACCAATCAAACAAATGGTGTCATTACGAGTCACCACGTTGGTCGAAATTTCTTCAGAACCCTAGCAATGTGAAAGTTATGCTGATTCTCGCGTTATACTATGATGGTGACATCTTAACGCATACCGGTCCTCTACAGAAACATGCGCAGTATTACTGCTTATTTTTGGAGCACCGTCTCAGTCCACATTGAAAAAAAAGAAACGGCGACACTTTCTGCAGAAGTCCCTCTATCATTTTGCATGGTAATGCTCGGCCGCTTGCAGCGAAAGCTGTGGCTGATTTGCTCGATCGATGGGGCTGGGAAGTACTTTACCATCCATCATACACCCCAGATCTAAGCCCTTGTGACTTTAACTTAATTCCTAAGATGATTCCACTTCGTGGCATTCGCTTCAATACTGTTCCAGAGTGGCAGTAGACCCGTCCATTCGAACTATCAACAAAACAGGCGCTGCTACAGGTGTTATGCGACTTCCACATCGTTGGAAACGGGTTGTACACAATATTGGTGACTATATTGAAGGACTGTAAAATATGGTTATGTGAATCACTTTTGTATTCCATGTAAATAAATAGTTGCCACTATTAAAGTTCCAACCCTCGTATATATAATGTATGTAAGCATACGATTTTTGAATCAGAAGGCAGTTTCGAAGATAGATAGGCACTTTGTATTTTTAAACGTTGTTTTATTACATTCCGAAAAGCATGCATTATGTACAAGCTGAATGGAAGAGTACACACACAACACAGAGCGAAATGAGGAAAAGTTTATGAAAATTTTATCCCTGTGAATATATACTGTGAGATTTTAAAAGGATTTCCATCACATGTCTATCGCAAGTAAGGGAAAGTACATCATTAATATTTTTATGTTTAGTATTATCTAAATTTTGATAGTGTTTTATCTCATCTAATTCCAATAAATGCACAGAATGTTGGATATATTGAGCAATAGGGTGCTGTGATAATATATCAGCTTCAACACTAGCTGTTCTCTTTAAATATTTAACTTCATAATCAAACATGCTTAATTTTAAAGACCAACGAAATAATCTTCCCCTTAAATTTTTAAGCCAAACAAGAGCAGCATGATTAGTATGAATTATTAATTTTTTCTCATGTAAATAGAAATAAAATTTATCAAGAGCATCTACTATTGTTAAACATTCCAACTCAGTTATACAATAATTTTTTTTTTTCATAAGGGTGTAAAGTTCTTGAATAACATACAAGATGTAATTTACCTGAACAGTCAAGCTGTTTTAGAACAGATCCAATGACTACCTGAGATGCATCACAAAAAACATGAAGGGGTAAATTAGGGTTATATAGTTGTAACACTGGTTTAGTTATCAATTTATTTTTTAATATTTCAAAAGCTTTTTGACAGTCGTCTGTCCATTGCCATGGTGTATCTTTTTTATGAAGATTATTTAAAGGTTCTCTTATTTTAACATAAGAATCAACAATTTTATTATAAACATTTACAGAGTCAAGAAAACCTTGAAGTTATTTAACATTTTTTGGAGGTTGTAATTTTTTAATACTTTCAATATTATGATTATCAGGAGAAATGCATCCTTCTTTGACTTCATACCCCAAGAAATTAATTTTATTTTGAGCAAATACACATTTAGAAAATTTTAATTTAATGTTTTCTTTTTCACACATTTGAAAAATCTGTTTTAAAGGATCATAGCGTTCCTCTAATGAGTTAGAAAAACTATTGTCTCATCAAAATACTACTAGACAATTGTCTTCGGCTTGAACTGCCTGGCTTTTTTTCAGGAGCAGGCAGTGAAGGGGAAAAAAAATTCGTATAATTTAAAGAAGTGTTGCATTTTTGTGTTTGGAATTTTTTTGAAATAATCCTGAATAGAGAAAATATTAGAAATTTGGAGTAAATTATTAATTTGTGCTTGTAAAGTATCGCCTGTTGAAGGAATAGACAATGGGAATTATATTATTGAGTGTTCTATACAATAGCAAATTAAAATAATAATTTTAGCTCATTTTTATTCATTATTTTTTAGTATTCATTATTTTTATTCATTATTTTTTTCATTATTTTTATTGCTTACATTATGCAATATAAATGTATATTGTAAAAAATATAATATTTAAAAGTATATATATATATCAGTAAAATTATACTGGTTAATTATAAAATTGACACTATGAATGTGTTAACATTTTTTCTCATGTATTAAACAATGAAGTAAAATAAATAGGAAATATAAATAAAGGAAATAAATCTTCTATATATATAGATAGATAGATAGATGTGCAGATGATCAAGTTTAAAATTATTTCAGAATATTTTTTTCCCCTTTAAAGTGCAGCAAAAAAATTCATTTTGTCATTTAAAAATTGTGTAGGTAAGAATATGGTAAAATATATGCTATAATAATAGTTTAAAAAGTTGCAGAAATCAGAAGAATTAAAATGAAAATCATGAGAAATGTTATTGTGTCAAAAGCAAGTAAGTGTTTCATGGAGTTTTAAATTTTATCGAAATAAGTAACAAACAAAATTGTTTATAAGTAAAAAAGAAAAACAAACTACGCAAAATATTTCGCATTTTCAGTCGTTTGGCAAAATTTGGGAAGTACGATAGTTTGAAATATTATGACACCACTTTATAGATTTTGAGAAGCCTGAATATTCAATAAACCAATATTTCAGTATGACGCCGGCAAGTGTTCAGCAACAAATCATCTAATGAGTGGTATCGGGTCGCCCACTGATAAAACACATCGTGAAATATTTTATAAAATATAAAATTGTCCATATAAATACCTCGTCGGAAAATGATCAGAAAATGTGTCGGAATCAAGCCGAGACGATCATCATCCGCATTCTGCCGGAGTCCCGATTTTCAGAGTTCTGTAGGGCGATGTTTGGCCAATGATCTTTCAAAATATATACAAGCATGGTTCCGAGAAGATGAGAACCGACAGCATGCAAATACACAAATCGAGAACTATAGTATGCAGCTTGCAGAATCATTATAATGTTGCAGTCCTTAAATGTTACAGGTGAAGATGATAGCACAGTGAAGAGCATATAAAATGCAATTATCATAAAGCAAAATATATGGAAAATACTAAAGACAGTGATAGTGTGCAAAATAAAGAGGATACCGATAAAGATAAGGTCATAATTCGATAAAATCAAGTATGGCAATAAATATTCGATAAAAAGAGACATCTTGGAATAACTTATATAATGTGATTAGTACAAATCTTAATATTATTAAAATTGGAAAATAATTACATATTTTCATTTTCTTGTATACTAAGTTTATTAAAAGAAAGAATTGTAATTGTCAAATATTCAACTAATATTTTAATAAATCTGTGTATTTCAGAGCTCTGAAATTCAAAATGCACATTTTTGGAATTATGTCTGCTTGTGCACAGAACACTTCAAAAACGCTTTGAACTAGATAGATAAAATTTTGTGCGGCTTCATATCAAATTTTGAACCAAACTCATTCGCTGGAATGCTGCCTGACTGTTTGATGCATTTTAACCTGATAATACAAAATTTATAAAGATAGATTAATAAAATTTGAACACAATTTAAGCATCTAAAGTAAGCATGTGTATCTGTATCTTGAGCATCTGTATGAAATTTTAAATGTAATTTCTCAATGGGTTGATAATCAATCTATACATTTGCATCGAAATTGCATACTTAATTTATTTATCTAAAATTGTAGTTCTATGTTAAATTTTGGTTTTAAATGGTCGACAAAAAGAAGTCTAAAATGCCTACTCGTTTTCTACTATATGCTTTGAAACACAAAATGCTCACATGTAGAGAGAGTGCTGATTACTTGTGGCATTCAAGATCTTGCTCAAAGTCAACAGTACAGGGATGGGAAAATAACACATTTGTTGTTGTTATTTCTTATGGCACTTGTCATAGACAAGCCCACTGACAAAATCAGTGACTTTAAGCCAAGATTTTTAGCATCTCTTGTTTCAGTAGCGCCATTTAGGACCAAGAGTACGACTTAGCTACTCATGCGTCACAACCTTTTTTACAGGGCAGATTTCATTCACTCATCCACAGATCCTAATTTAGATCTAAAACAGAGAACGATCACCTCTGATCCCAGTGGTATTGTCTCGACTTGGTGGGCTTTGTGACCACGACAGATTTATACATACACCAGCCACCTTATACACTGAGAGTCTTCGGCGTTTGAATTCACTACCCAAGGGATGCGAGTTCAACACCCTACCAACCAGGCTATCCCAGCCTTTTTTACACATTTATTAGGAAGATGCAAGAAAGTTTCTGAGAGACCATTAACTCTGCTTGAAATATTGCATTCAAAGATATATTTCTTGTATCAAAGATATTTTCACACTTTATTCAGGAATTTCTCAAATAACAAAATAACAACAAAAAAACCATTTATTGTGACTTAAATCATTTATATATTTAGGTTTTATAACCATTAATTTCATGTGAAATTTTGTTTCAATATTTTATTTATTATATGATGTATCCTGATGGAAGAAATCCGATACAAATTTTAAATAAAACACTTTATACATGTTTGAATAGTGCAACATTTTCACTTGCAGGAACACAAATTTTGACATTTTTCAAAGGAAGACCATATTTCTTGAATTTCATTTGGGCTGAGTTGAGCTCTGTTGTAACTCTGGGGTTTACATTCCCTGTTGCATTCAAAATGGTCATCCTTTAAAGAAAAAAACAAAATCATGCAATTGCATGATAAAAAAATTAATAATGTTTCAGCACAAGTCGAGTTCAAGATAAAAATATTTCCAATTTTTTAGTTATTATTATTTGAGCTTTATTTTTTTTAAAAATGTGTTAACTTTTATTAATTTAATTAATAATAATAACAGGAATAAATAAATTAGTTAAAACTCTCTGCATTGATAAATTTATTTGCACATCTTTATTTTCTCTGAGGTAAGTATTTGTTTCATAGAAAGACAAAATCTTACACAAGGTTCCAACTCTTTTCCCGCATAAAAATTTAAAGCCTTGTTTAAGATTACTTTTAAGGCAATTTGACATACTATTAACAATAAATTTTACAAGCTTGTAACAAAAGTTGAATACAAATTTCCAATTACAATTACATTTCGATTTATCAAAATAATAAATTAAATTTATTACAATACATAAATTTCCAATTAAAATAACATTTCATGTTTACTTTTATAAATTATTTAATAAAACTATAATGAAAAATATATAATTTGTCAGTTCGAAAATTTATTGTTTGTGGATAAATTTTTAAAAAGAATGTTTCAAGAATATATAATATAATGATAGGGATTTCGACATGTGTCGATTTAAGAATGGGAATCTTGGATTTTAAAAGATTGTTATAAGCATTAAGGATTTTTATCCCTTCCATCGAAGTGTGAAAAGCAATGACTAGCAGTTTTATAGAGTGTGTGTAGAATTAATTAAATAAAAAGGGATATTGGATCAGGAAATCAGAGAACATTTTAGAATGAAATTAATATGGGCTAAATTTAGATAAAAATTGGGAAATTAATTAGGATTTAAAATACATTCAGAGATATCATTGTATTCAAAGTATTCATCATATGTATTCAAAGATAATTTCTTGAAGCTATTGAATATTTCAATACATATATGGAGCCATAATATTTTCTTTTATATTGCATTAGCATTATTTAACCTTATGGAATTCAGTTTTATATATATTTATTCATGTGTCAACATACTACTCTCTGCAATTAGTTATTTATAATATTGTCCTTCAATGGAGGGAGGAAATGCTAATATAGTGAGTGCATGGCAACACATTAAAAATAATAATAATAATTTTTCTACTGCATGAGTAATTTGCTAATGAATGTATATATTATTTTGGTTTAAAAATTCATAAATAGAATAAACTAACTGCAATCTGATGCTAAATAGATTATAGCATCCAAAATATAAGCCCTAAAAATTAGACTTTCACCTGAATGATTCTTTTATTAATATTTTCTCAAAACTGTTCTGAAGCATTTATTTTAGATTGCATGGACTTCAACAATTTAATGAATGTATATATATATATATTGCTTACTTCAATAAAATTAGTATTTATAGCCGATAACCATATACCCATTGACACATCTTCACCCTTCAATAAAAGAAAAAATTCAATTAAAACAATAAAATTTCTTGATTTTATATGCAGAACATGATATTCAAATACAAAATTCATAAAAAAAATTTAAAAAAAGCAAACGATGTAGCCATTTTTATCACTTTCTTTCATATACGAATGGAACATGATTTACAAGTTGAGTAAGGTTCTGATTTATTTTCCTTGTTTATCTTGTTACAGCAAGGCTATAAAAAAATCAATACAGTTTTAAACATGAATTATAATATATATCACTATGGAGGAAAGAGATTAATAGTATAAAAAATTGAAAAAAGTTAACATTGAAGATATTTGTTGCTGCAATAATAAGTCCATTACTTTTTGCTAGTTTTCTTAGACTTTATTGAAAATTGATCTCATCTGTACTGGATAAAAATTTTGTTGACATTATGAAACATTTAAATTTGCATGAATAGCAAGTTAGAATTCTGCTTAGAAATTCCATAAATGTTGAGATAATAAAAAATTCTTATGAAAGTAATAAAGATGTCTTAGTTGTATATAATTTAGTTCTGATTTTTTTTTTTTTTTGAAGTCTGTTATGACTATTTGTGAAAAAATTAGGTGAGCAACAAATAATGGAATTATTCCTCTTACCTTATTCTACAGTGCTTTATTGATAGTATTCCTCATTATTCTTAAAATTTTAAAAAGATGGTGTTTATTTTAAAACTATTAAAAGGAAAAAACTTTGAACAAGCTCACAGTTTCTGAAATAATAAATAACAATTCAGTAATGGTTGACTAGAAACCAATATGCTGCTTCCACATTTTGAATGTTGCTATTTTACCAGAAGTAACAGAAGTCCCGCACATGCTCATTAGCAGCAGTTCGGAAATCTCATGGAAAAAGAATAATTGTCTCAAGAATAACTGGACTGATCTATATAGGGGAAAAAATGGGAGAAAGGGATAGGGGTGAGTTTCAGCATTACACAAATATGAATGGTATTGTTTTATTTTTGGAATCTATGATTATTTTCTTTTATTCTTGCAATCTCCAGAGATCAGCAATTTTTAGAACAGGAAAAAATAACCAAGAAACTTAAAATTCCCTGCATTTTCCAGGTTTTTTAGGTGATTTTTGTATTTCCTATGTTTTTCAGGTGACTTGGCTGCCCAGTAAAATTGATGTAAGCCTTGCTGAAATTATGTGGCAGGCAACGGAATGTACGTGTGGAAGATGCTGAAGTAGCCTAATAATTTACTCCCAAAGCAAAGTTACTGTACATAATGTATAATTTTGAGTAATTTTTAAGAATAATTCATTGAAAAGGCAATTTTTTAAATTCATAATCCACTGGACCACATATATAACAGTGGGAAAACATTAATAATGCTTACTCTCAGGAGACTGCAGGTAAACATTGCTTGTAATTCCTCAGTTGATACAGCAGTTAAAATAAATGCGTTCCTGTAATATTCTACTTTGTGGCGACGCATAAAGATGTTGCAATTAACAACTAATATACATGTCCAGTTTCAAAACGATGGACAAGCTGAGATATTTGCATATATATTGCCAGAAAGCGGCAACAGAATTTTGTTGGTTGTTCTGATCTCGAGACAAATTTCACTGCCTCATAATTTCTGCATTTCAGTGATATCAAAATAATTAGTTAAAGTAAGTTTAAGTTATAAAAAGTATTTTTGAATATTCAAACAAATTACAATAATCCTAATGAAAATGATTCTTGTATTGATTGACTGAATGATTGAACTATTCTTGATTAGTTGAGTGATTGAGCTATTCTTGATTGGTTGAGTGAATGAACTATTCTTGCGGCTAAGTATAAAGAGATTTATGAACTTAACAATATTATTTAGTTTAACATTCAAATTGCGGAATTCACATACAAGTCCATTGACACTATTGTGGAAGCAAATGTAGCAGTTGATTATCCAACAGAATTTTTGAATTCACTCAATAGCTAAGAATGCCATTGCACATACAGGAATTGAAAATAGACATGACAGTTATCATGTTGTGAAATATCAATCAATCAAAACTTTGCAATGGTCCACAGCATGTAGTAAAAAAAAATCAATGAGCAACATTTTAGAAGCAGTAATCTTTACCGAACCTTTCAGAATTGAAGATGATCACATTCTTTGCATTTCTGTGATCCCAATAAATATGCCATTTTAATATAACATATTCCATTTACCAATTAAAATGGTGTTTGCAATCACCATCACCATTATGTGATTAAGATCTTAACATTAATTGCTCCTTGCATTTGCAATTATATGTTGCATGTTCTAAGGTTGGCAAACCATCAATCACTATATCTGTACAAATAATGGAAGATCATAAACATATTGTGAAATTAGAAACATGCAATTTCTCTTTTCTTTCTTGCCATTTAACCAGACTGAGCCATAGCAACATATGGCTGGGTACAGCTAATAAGACATAATTTATGAAAATAATAGATATTTAATTTTACTATATAAAAAGCAACATTTTTCTTTCCTAACATCACTTTACAAAAAAAATTCTTAACTAAATTATAGTCCCTATTAGTTTTGATAGTGACTAATAATTAAGATATAAAAAAAAATGATTCACTTAAGCAACAAAAAGACTTAAATGTTTTTACAATACAAAACAACAACAATGTGGGTTTTTTTCAGCAATTTAAACAATTAATTCAATTGGAATTGGATAATAAGTTACATTGCAAATATAACATGCAAAATATTATATATATGAGTGTAGAACAAAAATTTGTTATGCATAAATATGCTGATAAGAAATGTAGGATAGTTAGCTGGTTGTAAAACAGAGTCAAATCTATTTACATTACCAATTTTATACTCTTCTAATATATAACTTATGGTTTAAATATGTTGATATTTTATTCATTTCTACAGAAAGAGAAAGAGAGAAAGCACAGTTTAGAAACTGTAATCTCGGTAACTGAAGATTCTTTATACTTTGCTTATCATGAATTTACAATAAAACTAAATATATATTCTTTAGGAAGATTACAAAATCTGTACTATTAATTGAATAATGACTATTAGCTAATGAACTTGCTCTTTATTATAATTATAAAATTAAAACTATACTTACTTGATATGTATACAATAACTCAGCATTAGAAATTAACCAAAGGGCAATTTTTTGAGATATAACATAAGCAGCACCACAAGGAAATGTTGGGTAGTATGGCGACTGATAATCATAATCAGCCCATTTACCAATGTAATTTACAGGCCAATTTTTTCTAAATCTTTAAAAAAAAAAAACAGTTTATTCTGTCAAATTATTAGAGCATTCCAGAGAGAAAAATTCAAAATTTATATTCAAAATGTTTACTTAAAGCTTACCGACTCCATATCCATGCTTTGGTTGGATCAAACTGTGAGTCCTCAAGCAGCTTTTGTAAAAGTTGATCAATATTTATTAAGCTGTCATCATCTGTTTTCAAGATATATGAAAACTCATGATTGAAGTATAACCTATACAAAAAATATTTTATATTAGCATGAATAAAACATGCTATATAATAGAGTTTCAGTTATGCAACATTAAAATTAAATTACTTAAAATTCATAAATTTAAAACATTTATTCAATAGTTTCATTTTCATTATATGCTGTTTTTTTTTTTATTTTGTTATAAAGCATCACATTCCAATGGGTTGTTACATAGCAAATGCAGCTGATGATTCTGAGTCCATGAGATCACTGTGACGAAAATCTTTCAGTAATTTTTATCTCTGAATGATGTAATAAAAAAGTCCAGCTTATTATAAGCAATAACAAGAACAAGTTTGAAGAATAGCCATGTAATTTCAGTAAAGTTAAAAAAACTAATTAGAATGAACTAATACTTGATACTCAAACTTAATATTTAAAGTGCAAATCTTTATCAAATCAGGTGCAAATTTATCAAGGGGCTGCCTGTGACTATCTGCTATCAAAATGTAATTTTGCCGACAAGTAGCTTCTCTTTTCTTTAAGTCTTAAAGATTTCATCTTACCAGGAATCATACATAGAATATCCAAGGAAATCTTGATTAGATCAAAACTAAACCAAAAGTTCGCATTAGTTTTAACTCAAATATTTCTTGGAATGAAATGGCAGATTCCCTTACAAAAATAGTTATAGAGTCAAAATCATATTTTGAATACATTGTTTTTGAAAATATTATCATATATTACCCGAAAATCTCCCTATTTCGCTTCATATTATGTACCAAGCTATTCAAAATAGCAAGTACCAAGAATCTCTAGGATTCCTTCCTTTTAACACTTATCTCATGATTTAAAAAAGTAAAAGAGAGAACATAACAAGTCTAATGAGCCGGGTACCTGAAACTACATATGCACAATAGCCAAAGTTGAATTATTTTAAGATGATTTTCATCAAATCTAATCATGGTAATTTTTATTGCAACCTTATAAGTAGGGATTGTAATATCGGACCAAAATTTCAATACTGGTATTCGGTATTTTTTAGATCTTAATACCAGTTTTAATACCGGTATTAGAAATTTTAGAGAAAGGAAGAAAACACAGGTGTTTTCTATGTTTTATTTGCCAGTTTTATTAAGGAATGTAAATATCATAAAAAATAATTTGTAAATTACTGGTATTAAACAGTACATAAAGAATCACAAAAAAGTAAAGGAATATCTTATTTATTTAAATCACAAAAAAAGTGTAAATATCACTATTCAGTTTGTGGTACTATTACAAATTTTTGAAATGTGATCTTAAAAAACATAATGCATTAATTGTACGGTCGTTAAGCCTGAAAAATAGTTTTGTGCAAAAATTATCAGCTGTCGAAAATGCTCTTTCGGCATCTACGCTGGTTGGTGGTACTGTTAGCAATGAGCGATATACTTTTTCCAAGTATTTACCTCTAAATCCTTCATCTTCAAATAAATCGATTTCGCGTCGGATGGTTTTGGATATAGCTGATTTCTGTATTCTATTTTGGTTCATTAAATTTTTTTTTATTTATCCAATTTTTTTATTCTAATTTTTGTTCAAGAAACAATTCCTTTTCACTATCGACATTAGTGTCATCATAATCTTCAATTACTGAACCGAATTCTTCTGAATGTGGATAGGTTTGTAAGTAAAAAATTTTAAGAAAATTTACTATAAACTTAGTCAGATTTGAATTGGTTCTTTTCTTTTCTTTTTCATCTTCATTTTTAAAATCATTATAATTATATAAATACCATAAAAAAATTTCTATTTCGGTATGCCTTTCTTCTGTGCGATTTTTCAATGTAATATATAATTCTTCAGATAGTGATATGTGCTGTTCTGTCAGTGACTGCAACATGAAATTTATTAGCTATTAATAGAATCTATCCGACATAATGCCTCAATAGTCAGTATTATTGGAAGTAGAGCTGATACAGTTCTGGATATTAAGTCGAATTTGCTATCTGAAAAATTAATTTACAGGTTTAAGTCGATTATTGCTTTTTTGGATTGCATTTCTCAAAAATCGTTCCATCATTAGGAGTAAACTGTTCCAACCTGTTTTAGAATCTAATATTAACATATATTCTGTTTTATTTTCAGTTAGTATATATTTTAGTAATATGTCATTTTTCATAGGGGAACATTTAAATATCTTAACAATTTTTCGAATTTTATAAATTATAGGAAGCAATTCTTGATCATCCTCATTAGCAATATCTTCTTCAACAATTGCATTGTCATTATCTTCATTGTCAATATCACTCTCACTCTTACTCTCTTCAAAGTTGGAATCCAAAGTTTCTATATCCACAGTATTTGAATTCTTTTGTTCTTTATTTTTTTGGTATAATACATCTATTACTCCTAAAACTGAATTCCATGAGCATGGCACAATTGCTAAATTGCACCAATCAGCAAATTCTTCTTTGATCACTGAAAGGTTTTGACATATATTTGATTTCTTGGCATGAGGGAATGACAGGCTTTTCTGTTAAAGAGAGATTCCAATTAGTAGGAACAATGAGAAAGAATTATTAAGTATATGAGTTTCAAAAAGCTTTTAAGTTGTCTTTTCCTGACACCGTTAATTTTTTAACCCTTTAAAAATGCCATTATGAACCTAGAAACTCATGTTTCTTACATGAAATGTTATATAGCCTAAGTCTTGAGTGAGTCTTCAAGTCTCCACATATACATGTAAAAACAGTGACATTAAAAACGTTTTTCTATCTGAATACTTTATAGCAATAAATAAATAGATGTTTGAGGTTAAAAACTTTTTATGAGTTGAATTTTAAAAAAACTATACGACTTAGAAGTATATATGTTTTGCTTATTCTTTACGAATATGTAGAATAAATAGATACAGATGAAGCTATGAATCCAGCAGTTAATTGATTAAAAAATTGGCTTCATTTGCCAAAGATTTTAATGGCCATTCAATAATTTAGCCATTCAAGTAACATACAGTTAAATTCATAAATAATAAAATTATATGCAGTCAATATCTTAGAATAAAGAACAAAAAAGAGAGAGAGAGATCAAATTTTAAATTTTCCCATTTATTAAAAGTAGGGATCCCACAACTATAGATGGACTATTTTTAACTGCAGATGGACTAGAGAAAATACATTATGCAATTTGCTATAGGATACAGAAATCATTTAATTTACAAAAATAATTTTCATATTTTTAATTGTAATATTTATTTCAGAATCAAAAGAAAATCTCACCATTGATAGAATTTAAGTAATTTTGCTGGTAAACTTCTATATGTATCTGTAATATTCACAATGAGGATATCTTCTTTTTCAGCTATTTCTGTCCTTAATCTTTTATTTAATTCTTCTAACTGTAGGGACCATTGCTTTGTGATTAATTCCTCCTCATGTATCATTCTTTTTAGCTTTTCTATTTCTAGTATTTGGAATAAAAAATATTTAATTTTACTTAAAATTTCAAATTCTCAAAAATACTACACAAAGAAATATTAACTAAATAATTTTACAAAAATATGAAATGAAATTTAATACAATATGTTTTCTCTGATGCATTAAACAAAACTGTTGAATGAAATTTTAATTTGTGCATCCAATATCAAATATTTGACAAAATCCCTTTTTTTTATTAAAATTTTTTTTGATATTCCCTGTATTTTAAAAAACAATTAATCATCACTGGAATATGAATCTCAATGGAAAATTTATCTCTTTCTCTCTGTATACAAAAAGCAATATATTATGTAATGAGCAAATTTATAAATATTAAACCTACAAAATTGAGAATAATTTCCAAAGAATTTAATTTCTGCATTTTGCATGCCATCTGAACATTAAAAAAAAAATGAAAATGTACTCTAATACAAATAATATGAAATTAAGGATGATGCACATTTCATCAAAATTTATTCTGAAAAAATAACTTCTACCAAATAATTATACTTTTCTTTCTTTCTTTCTTCTTTTTTTTTTTTTTTTTTTTCCATCAAATATTAAATGTACTGAATTCTAGTCTTCAGAATTCTTTTGTAAATAAAATAAAAAACAATCAACATGCAGTCTGTATGTATGTCTTAAAATAAGAAAATTTATTTTAGAAATAAAATAATCTCTATTTCATACCTGGAACAAAAAATTTAATGCTCAATGCTACTCTTGCTTCAGAAAAAAATACTTTGCTATCTAAATGTTCTGAGGTTAAATAAACCTAAAATAAAAAATAATTTCGTCAGTATCAATGTTTTTTAGAAATAATTAATGAAAATGTTCATAAAATGCCACTAATAAAAAAAATAAGCAAAATAGGTTTTTTTTTTTTTTTTGAAATTTTAAACAATATTTGAAGGTGTTTTATAATATTTAGAATCTGTATGTCTTTAATAATTCAACAAAACAGAAACAGGGAGAATAAAAATCAAAGGGCATAGTAAAAAAAATAATAATTCTCAATATGTTTTAACCTATTTATTTAATAAGTATATCTGCAGTTAAATTTTAGGAAAGTCCATATCAGTCATTATGATTTCTGTTCAATGTATGTTTTTATTATTATTAACCCGATGTTTTTAGCTAACAGCTGAATTGTCAAGAATATTGGTTATTCAATTAATTAAATTCTTATACAAAACTTGATGTTTATGATACCTAAAAAAGTATTTTAAGAACCTTATATGTGTTTTTTTAATTATATACATAAATCATCTGAAATAAGTCATGTCTCATAACAATATAAGATTTAAAATTGTAACTGTTAAATTCATCTAATTTCTAACTTTGATGTTGCTTACCTCTGATTTCTCATATGAACTATATAGATATGTTTTTAAAAAAATATTTTTCCTTTGCCTTCATAAAATGGTATAAAATCATATAATTAAATATTTAATCTCATAATAAAAATGTGTGCATGTATGTATTGGTGCTCTATAAGCCCAAGCCCAACTGTATAATTTACAGTTACCAAACTTCACACCTTACTTTTGAGGTAAGGATGTACATACTGGAACAAGTTTTTGAAAATTTTAATTAGTTAAAAATTAAGTATTTGTGGCATTAAAATTGTGACGTTTTCCACCCATAACTTCAAAAAATATTACAACATAAAAATTATTTTTATGTCTTCGCAAATTTCAAAATATTATCCTTACAACGATGCTGTTTTCCAGTAACAAATTACATTGCTACTCCAATGGTTTTTATTGTTACACTAAATATTTCCTTCCATTGTTGAAAGCTAAAGAAGAATTCTATTTAATATCTGTAGTTTAAAAAACAATAAAAAATTTATAACACCATAAAATTTAAATGACAGATAAATTGGATATTTAAGCTTTTAATACAGTAGTAGGATATCGTCATGGAACTAATGATGAACAGAGCATATGCAAGACAAAATAACACAGCTTTGATATTTGACATTTTGAAGAATCATGGCCATGAAATTATAGCTAAAAGTTTTAGCTGAAATGAAATATAATCAATCAGCACAGCAAATCAGCTGGTTGCTGAAGTCGACTTGTAAAACAATAAAATTACTTTAAGTAATCATAGGTAAGGTTTAAATTTCAATATAGTAAAAACGATCATTGAAAATCGCTAAAAAAATGACTACATTAAGAAAATATTTGCAAGACCCCTAAATTGGCATTATTAAAAAGCTAATTTTTAAATTTGGAAATAATATAAAAATTAGTTTTCTGTAATAATAATTTTGGGAGTTATCACAAGAAAAACTGCCAACATTTTTTTTAAAAAAACGCCAAAAAATTTTTAATTATTTTTTTTAAATTGCCCAAAGTTGCTTCTTTACGGTTTTTACAGTATATGTATGTAAGATTTGGTAGCTCTAAGTCAAATGATTTATCCTGCTGAGCAACAGCACATTTAAGTACACATTTTCCTTTATTTGTTGTACAAATGACAATTTCCATCAAAGTAAACAAATAATTTCTAGCACTATATGATGCATATTTTTCCCAAGAAATCAAATAAAAAAATTTAGTAGAACATGTTGTATGTATAGTAAAATCACAGTACATTAAAATAGACTGGCTTGTGTAAAAGAAAAAGCAAGCTTTCACAATCTTGTAGAAATTTTCTTTTAGTTATTCATTTTTTTAAAACAATAAACTTCAAAATGTGCATTTCATTTCTTTGTTTACAATTCATAGCTATCAGACAAAAAGATGTTTAAAAAAAATTATAGTAATCGCATAGCTACAGACAACAAAAATGTCCGAGATCTAATTTCATCACTTTGAAATGTTTCATAATTAATAGTTGATAAATCCTATAAAAAATTTGATATTTTAAATAAAAATTTTAAGTGGTGGTTTCTTTATGTAAATTAAATAAAACTTAATAAAACTATAACTGGAATAATATCAGATATATTTCAGTACAACAATTTATTACAAATGAAATAACAGAATATTTTGAAATGAGAATTTGATTTTACTGCAGAAATAATAATAAAAAATTCAGTATAAGTTTACAAGAATTTTGAATAATCCTGACAAATTAAAATAATTAAACGAATAATTAATGAAATAAGATAAAAGTTTTTTTAAATATAAAATCTTTTTCAATGAAAACATGTCAAGTTAAATTAATTTCAAGAAAAATCTAATTATACATCTTTATCAGAAAAAGAAATATATACATACTCTTTTGAAAGTAATAATTCCTCCACCATCATTCCAAACCATGTCTAAACAAGACCTTTCTTTTAAATAACCTTCAATCAAAATAAGTCCTTCATAATACTATAACAAAAAAATGAAGTTTATTTACAAAAATGTGTTTTTAAACACTGAAATTTTATTCAGGATATAAAATTATAATATAAGAAATATATTTTTAACTCCAAAAGAATTTATTTTGCATGTATTTTAATATGTATGTAAAAGAATTGTCAGTTTAATTTGGAATTGCAAATCATATCAGAAAAAACTTCGAGTTTTTAATATAATTTGCACAATAGGGTTCAACTTTGGTATTTGGATGCTTTTCAGGTTGTGATAAATTATCAGATGTGGCTGATCGAAACTTGGTTGGAGTGAAATGAATTATACTCTGAAGTAATTTAATGAATGGTTATTATAATCTTAAGGTAATTTAATGTTTCTTCTCAGTGGCATAACTGGGGTGAGTAATCAGGGTAAGTGGTTTGGGTGTTATTACCAGGTGATGTAATAGGATGTATAACAGATTGAAAAACTCTTTTTAACACATTAATTGCTTGTTTGACTGCGCAATTTTTATTTTATTAATTTTACACTGCTAACTGTATTATTATTTCTACTTAAACATTAGCTTAATTGTGACTGTAATACAGAATTTTTTTACTTTCTTTGCTTCTCTTGTATTTGGATACACTTAATATTTTTAAGAAGCTAACTTGTACATTTAATAAGGAGATCATCTATAACCAAACTCCATAGATAAAATAAATTAATTGAATTTAATAAAAAGTACATTTTAACTCTTATTCCCCAGACTTAAAAGGCTTCTTAAAAACAAAACTGAAGACATTTTCTTTCATCTTAATATTTCTATATATTTAGTAAACTCAATTAATTGCCAACTTCAATTCCAGATGCAAACATTATTTCTGACATAGAAAAGTAAATCATGAACATTTGAAAATACTTTTGTGATTAATAAACAAAAGAAAAAATATATCCCCTTAAAATAAGTGAATCAAATGAATAATATTTGACAAAACTAGACACTATGCAAATTGGGATATATTTTCTTAGTTTCATATCAATAAACTAAGAAAGTTACATCTCTATTCACTAAACATTCTTATTAATCAACTAAGAAACAATGAATGATTTGAAATGGCTAATGGATTGATACAAATTAAACTTAATAAGAGTCAGGATTAAAATCCATTAATATTAAAAGTGCAACCCTTAACAAATTGTTATCCTTAGAGGAGAGGGAAAGGCTAGTAAATGGATATTTTTGCTCTTTTTGAAGGTAGAATAAATTTATATGTTGTAAATTTGAATTAGAGCATCCAATAAAGAAACTTTCATGTGTGTATGTATGTAATAATATTCGTAATCTAATTAAAATCTTAATTAATTTCTTAATTTTTATCTTAAATTAGCCCATAAAACTTTATTCTAAAATTTTCTCTCACTTCCTGATCCAAATCTCACTTCATTATTTCAAACACATGCTCCAAAAATTGTTCATGTTTTAAACCCTATGCTCCTGAAGAATGCTCCTATGAAGAGATAAAAATCCCTAACACCTATAGCATACTAAGGATACTAAGATTCCCTTTCATGAACTGACATGTGCCAAAGAAATCCATAAAGTATCTTGTTGGAAAAGCACTAAGGAAAAATTTACTCACACTTTCTGCTTGTGTCCAGTGAAAGGACAATTGTTTTCACTAGTCATCACACTATAAAAACCATGCCCTTCCATGGAGAAATATATTAAAGTTAATTCCAAATTTATCTTCTTCTCAACCATGTATCTGCAGAATTATGTGTGTGTGTTTGTAATAATATTTTAACACCTATTTAAACTTAATTAATTTCCTAATTTTTAGCTTAACTTAGCCCATATTAACTTCAAAAATATTCTCTTATTGATCCCATTCCGCTTTTTCTATTTAATTAATTCAAGAGAAATTTCGTAAAATGCTTACATTTGCACTTTCACACACTCTGAGTGAAGGGATAAAAAATTGACAGCCAAGCGAATTCTATTCTCCCTATGATTCTCTTGCCTAATCAACATGTGTAAAGAAATCTCTATCAGAATCTCATAGTATATAAGCACTGGGAAAATTATTTTCCCTCTTTTTTATACTTGTTCCGCATTGCAAGCGGACGCTTGTTCGTCCGCTCCTCTTGTACATAAATCATGTCTGCCCGGATAGAATAAAACAAAGTTAAAAATTCTAAGTGTCTTCCCTCTTTTTGGCTACGATTCTGCTTAAAAAATTATATGTTTACACACACACACACACACACACACATATATATATATGGAAAATGAATTCTGGAGCTGCTGAGCTGCTCCATAAATGACTGCTTGAGCCATATGACCAAACGATTCAGTTTCAAAATTTCTGTTGGTCAATAATCGTCTCATTCCTGCTCAATATATTTCACTGAATAATTAGTCAAATAACTGTTTTACATAATCTCAGTAATCCAGAACAGATACAAATTCCATAAAAATTCTAAATCTTTTCATTTATTAAAGCTTATAGCAAATTCTTATTCCAATTTTTTTAAATGCAATATATTATCAAACTGTCTTCATTTAAATTGAAAGTAATATTTTTTAATTACTTTAAAACAATTATTTAAGTTCAGTAAATTTCTTATAAAAGTAAATTTTTAGTTATTTTTTTTTTCTATATTTTCAATGATAATGGTAATAATTGTTTGAATCATTTTCTTAAATTTATTCCAAATATTTGAAATATATTTTCTTTAAAAACAAAGTATCTCAAAGCCTCTTTTCAAAAGCTTACCCTAGTTAAATCTGCTCCTCAATATTAAAATAAAATGAATTTGTAGTAAATCAGTTTAAATTTTATATTACCAACTGCTAATTCTAATTTAATAAGGAAAATCATGTAATTATTTTTAAAAATACTCTTTTAAGTTGGACTTCTATATTCTTTAATTCAGTATACAGACATTTTTAAAAACAATCAAAATTACCTTTTGTACTTCAAAAAAATTCCTCACTTTCAGTTTATCATAAATGTTACATACATATATATATATATATATATATATATATATATATATATATATATATATATATATATATATATATATATATATATTTATAAACAAGTCAAGGGCATTCCAATGGGGACAGCTTTCTCAAGTGCTTTAGCTAATATTTTCCTGCATTACTATGAGAAAAAAATAATTAAATATAATTTAATAAACGGGTGGAGATATATTGATGACCTACTTTTGATTAACTTCGACAATACTAATATTATTACTAATTGCTATCCAAAAGATTTAATTCTAAAAGATACAAATATAAATCAACTTGAGGCTACCTTTCTGGATTTAAAAATCGAAATTGCTAATGATAAAACAATAGTTGGTATATACGATAAAAGGGATGATTTCAACTTTAAAATAACAAAACTATGTAACTACCATTCCAATCTAAACTCTAAAATTTTCAAAAATCTAATTTTCTCACAAGTTAACAGGATCAAAAGGGTTTGCAATAATAAAAATTCTTATATTGAAGCATCAAATATCCTCCTTAAAAATTTAATTAAAAATGATTTTCCTAGAAATTACTGTAATGTCAATTTTTTAATTAAACAAGGTATGGTTTGGGATTAATCTTTTGGCTTAAATAATAATAGAAATTTACTTGCATATTGGATCACTCAATAGATGGCGCTGGGTGCCTACCTCTGTTTACATAATTTAACCGTTAACTTTCAAAAACAGGAAATCACAATCGATTGTTTAAAGTTTCATTCACTGTTGGAAGGTATGTTCTGGCCTTTTTGTTTTTAATTTTAATTTTAATGCTGTTTTTGTTTTTATTGTTATTGTTTTCATTGTATTTTTACTTTGTGGTTTTTTTCTAATTTGTTATTTTGTATTTCCTTTCTGTTAAAATGGTATATCTCTTGAGCATAATTTCGGGGGATTTTCGGGTCACGAGGAATCATTATTAGACTTAATGTCTGTATGTCCTCACAGAAAAAATCCCTTTATTTGAATCCCTGCCTGAGGGTGACCCTTGAAAAAGTCTTCAGGCCGGATTCTTTTTTAATATTTTTTAATAATTTTTTTTGGTTTAATTTTTATTTGATTTTGTTTTTCCTATTAACTTGATTCTAATACTTTTGTATATATATATATATATATATATACAGCTTATCATAAATGTTAATGTTATATATAATGTTCAGTTTATCATAAATATTTAAAACTAGTCACCTCTAGCAATCAACTGGTTCAATGCAATACTCATAATAAATTATTTTAGATCAACCATTTTAATATAACTTCCAGATTGCGCCAAATTATCTATTGTGTTATTTTAACTGTCTTAGCTAATCTTTGTTTATTGTATACATGAACCCTCCAATTAGAGACAATCATATAACATCATAGCGTTATTAAAAACATAATTATCCAGTTTATGTATTTCTAAATTGTGCAATATTTAATTTTAAAATTTTTTATTTGTCTTGTAAACGACACAGATATTAAATAGATTTCTTCTATTTTAGCTTTGATCAAATGCATGTGATCAAATATTTGGTGAAACAATGAAAATGATTTGAAATTCAGGATAACAGTGTAATTTCTTAAAAAACAGGCAAAAAAATCTTTCTGAAAATTTGCCACATTTGCACAGCTATTAAGTTTTAGAATTAAAAAGACACTTATTTGAAGTTTGAAATGCAAGACATTTATTTAAATTTTTTGGTGCAAATTTTATTTATTTAGATATTTTCAGGAGTAATCGTAGAAAATGCTATAATTCAGCTTAATTTTCAATTAATTAAAAATTCTGATTAAAAAAATTGCCCTCAGGTGCAGATTACCACCTTCCAATGTATAAGAGCACCAAATTTGATAGCTGTAGATTTAACAGGCTGACCTGTAGAGCATCAACACACATACGCATACATTCATCTTCATTACTAGTAAAGACTCAATTTCCAGAATTAAATTTATAAACTTTTATTTGCAAGCATCTTAAAAAATTGTGTTATGGTATTAGAATTCTTTAAAGAATGGATCATGAAATCTATCAGATGTTTACAAATTACATTTTAAATCAACTTATCTACACTAACAATGAAGATAAAATGCATGTTTGCATGTGATGGTACTCTACAATACAGATGGATTGACCTACAACTACCAAATTTGGCATATGTATATCTTGAATGATGGGAAAGTGAAATTCAAAATGAATTTTTGAAATTCCAATCAGAATTTTAATTAATAAAAAAAATGAGCTGAATTTTGGCATTTATTAGCTTCCAAAAATGTTATTGCACAAAAATTAATTTTACACTATTTCAAAAAATTTTTTAAAAGAATGTAATAATTATACAAATTCTTACTAAAAATTGACAACTGAAAAGAAAAAAAAAAATTTTTTTCACCTGATTTCTAATAACAGATTATATTTTTACTCTAAAATTCAAATTGTTTTCATTATTTCATCAAATACTTAATTGCGTGATTTTCTTCCATTACTTACAGCTAAAAGAGAAAAAGAGATTGTTTAATATCTGTGCAGTTTAGAAGACAAATAAAAAAGTGAAGTTACAATATTGCAAAATTTAGAAGATAGCTGAACTGGATAGTTACATTTTTTATTACTGTGCAATGTTATGGGACTGTCATCATTAAAAAGGTCCATATATGCAATAAACAGAATTTAATTCAGACAGTTTAAAATAACACAGTTTTAATGTCAGACAATAAAACAATAATTTGACAAATTTCAAGAAATCATTTTAAGTCATAAAGAATTCCAGATTTGTTTGGACAGTAAAAATTCAAATAGTAAAAAAAAAGTTATGAAACATTTCATGATAGCAATTTTTTTATATGTATATATAGAGAGCTTCAAATGGGAGAGGAACTCAAAGATTAAAGTAACTTACACAGTACAATTATATTGCATAGAATTTTATTAAATAGAAATAATGTTTTTTCTCCATTTTGTTTGATAATTACATTGAAATTAATATAATTATTCATGTACTTGCCCACGTGAATTTCAAAAACAACATTTTTTGAAATATAATTTATATTAAAACATTTCAAAGCTAGAAAAGTCACTGACTACAAATGTGGATTAACTACTAATTGTTATTAAACTTTTGGAAAAAATACAATAAATAAGAATTTGACTTACTTTTGGAAGTAAAATAGGGTCAACATCAGCATACAAGTATCCATGCAAAGCAATAGATTTATTCAACAAAACTGAAGTTTGTATAATTATTTCCTAAAGCAATGTATAAATTTAATTTTTCTAAAATGTATTTTAAAAAAGAAAATTACAAATAATACTGGAAATAATAAATACATTTTAGTTACCTTGTTTTGTACATCCATAATAGCTACCTTCGTTTCAATATTTTCTGGTAGAAGTGAAGATAATATCCCTAATTGTGTCACAACAACTGGATAGTTCACCTGAAATTCAAAAATATTCCCTTAAAATCTATATACAATTGATTTCATATAATGTGTAAAATTCTGTAATTCATAATGTGTTTCAAAATCATTTATGACAAATACACATAAAAAAATCAAATTTAATAAAGATTTTACATGCATATCAAATAACCAAATTTTATTGAATATCAAATACATAAATATTTTTTGTAGCTAATTCTACTGCAAAAAAAATGTACTTATAATTGTAAATAATTTGAAACTAAAATAGAAAGAATTACAACAAAATTTTCACTACGAAAAAATAATAGAAAGATTTGTGCATTGCAGAATAACAAATTTATATTTTTCATTTATATTCCTTCTGTTGAATACTTACAAAATAGATGAAATAGTTTGCCATAAAGAATTTTAAAAAGTTGCATTATCTAATAATATTTAATAAATAAATAAAATTATGAATTTTATTTATAATTAGCACAACTATTTCTCATTCTTGCAAATTCAAAGAATATAAAAATCACCCATTTTAAAGTTATGATTAACTCTAAATAATATTTTTATTTAAATCCGGTTAGTAAGACAAGCAGTGGGCAAATTTATCTATGTTATTACATTCATTCATGTCATTTTAATATGCAATACCTGAAAACTAAAACCTCCATAAAAGTGTTTTTCCAAATTTGAAGAGCAGTTATCAGTTTGTACTTCATTTGCAGTAAAAAAAATTTCTTGAAGACCTAAAATATTTCAACACAAATTAAGAACTGGAAATTTTTTTAAAAAATACTCGTTTCTTTTTATTAAACTATTATACATATACATTTTATTTTCAATTCACAGTTTTCTTCATATAAAATAAAAATATAGAGAAATATTTGTTTAATAATTTGAATAAGAGATAATATATGCACAATTTTACAACATAAAGTAATAAATGATTGATTAAATACTTACAATTTTATTAAATAAACTACAAACTACTGGGCGATAACTTCATCATCGCGATATTCAGCCAAGGTATATTGTAATTTCCTGATATATCATGATTTTATTATTTATTTATTGAAATAATAAATTGTACAGCGCTTTTCTTAATATAATGACATCAGAACTTTTCCAAAAAGGAATTTTTAGTTATTGGTTTCCTGATATATCATGATTTTATTATTTATTTATTGAAATAATAAATTGTACAAAGCTTTTCTTAATATAATGACATCAGAACTTTTCCAAAGAGGAATTTTTAGTTACCTTGCTAATTTTCATTTGTATAAAATTATTCATGCTTTTTCATAAAATAAAATAATTAAAATATATCAAAACCACTTAAAAAGAAGATGCTGCCGTAGCATTTCATTTTAGCTATATATATATTTCTCAATATATCATAATATCTTATTTTGTTAATAACAGAGTACTTTTTCAAATGTCTCCCTTTTTAAAACTTATTTAGAAGATTTCACTAAATTTTATTATATACTCAATGGCATCAAATGTTCAAAAAGTACTGAAATTTCAATAAATATTGAAAGTTTAATAAAGATTGATGAGCACCTAAATTTAACCAGTAATAAAATGATAAGACAAACCAATTTGCAGCTAAAAATAAACTTTATTATAAATACAAAAACATAATTTGATAAAAAGTATATTATAAAATAAAAATGAAATTTTTATGGTTAGAAAATTTGAAACATCATATTTTTTAAACTAAAAAATCACACATCATAAAAAAATCTTTATGATTAACAAGTAAAAAAGAAAAAAATTAACATCCTGACACATATTCCATTTTTTTTTTTTTTAACATTTTTTCTGCAAATGTTCTACATTGAGGCTTATGATCAAGTTTTAACTTGCAATAATTGAATATATGCATTAAACCATAATATATAATGCAATACATCATGTAAGTTGATATTAGCATTTGTAACTGCTGGACGTCAAAGTGAAATGATTTATGAGGATTATGACAAAAGTTTCTTGAATTTATTTAACATCCTTGAAGATTCTGTTAGATTTTGGCTTTAGCAATATGTTCTTATCATGATATATCTTTAATGTAAATCATAAATTGTGAGGTCTGAAAGTAGGCTTTGATTGTAAGTAGTACAAAATTTAAGCTCTGAAGTCATTTTGAAACAAAAATGTTGCAAAACACACTTTATTTATATAAAAAAAAGGATACTTTTCTGGAATATAAAATCATTAATGCAATTTGTTTTTTATTTTTAATTATTTTTTAATATGTAAAGTTATATTTAGAACACCCTGTATTATTCAATGATCACAAAAGCCAGGTCAGATTATATACTTAATTCAAATGTTTCTCAAAATTAGCACAATAAATCAACAAATTCAAAAATTAAAATCAATGAATACCTGAAATATCCACTTTCCATTTTTCGCAATCATATTCATTAAGCCTATATTCAGGAGGTATTTTACATGAATTATTTCCAACAATAAACCAAGCTCTAACATCACTATTTCTAGACGAATAATTTTGCAGCCATGATGATCTTGCTGCTTGCCTCAATTCAAAATTTTTTGGTGCTGATAAAATACCAATGGCCAGAACTATCCCTTCTGTGATGAATACATAAAAAAGGAAATAGACAAATATATATATTTTATGCAATGAAAATACCTTCTTTATACAGATGACATATTTGTTAATAATCAAATTTTTATTTACAAGAAAAATTTTCTACAGTTAATATGAAGCCTTAAAAAGACAGAAAATAACACATCTCTGAGTTATTGATGATAAAATTAAGAAAAAAAAAAAAAAAAATTAAGTGATTCAAAAGATAAACACACACACACACATATATATATATATATATATTAGATATATTTTGATTAATGTTGATTCAGTTGCAAATCAAGAATTTTATGATTATTATTTTTAATAAATCAGTCATTTCTAATGATATTCCGATCATATAACATTTGTATATATTCAACTGCATTTTATAACACAACTTATGATTAAAATGCTATAAATATACATTAAAGTTAAAAAATATGATACATATTTTTCACCATAGTCAGGTATTTATGCATTTAATGGCTTGGTAGGGATAAATTATCGAAGATATCAAGTCAATTGACTATGTTTATCAGTGAAATGAGGTTAAAATTTGCTAATAACACATGGTTAAACCAAAAATTAGCCAAAGATATGTGATTAAGCTAAAAAGGATTACATAAGAGAATTGAGTACATGGCTGCATGAATTGCTTTACTCATTGTATTGAGTACATTGAATTGAGTACATGGTAATTTTTTAAAGATGCCAATCATCTTAATCCTTTTCAAATTTCTTCTTTTTTTTTTTATTAGTCTGGCGAGTTTTGACAGGTTTGGCAAGATTTTTTTTTTTTTTTCTACTGGGCGAGAACCTGGTACCTAATTCTCCTTTTTTAGCACTATAAGTTCAGAAATCACAAATGGTCAATCAAAAAAAAAAAAAACCTCAATGGCATATTGTTACTACACGACTCTATATTTGATATAATTGAAAAGAAAGTTTATTTCAAAACTAAATAATATAACTAACACTTCTGAATTTCGGAATCTGAATTATACTGAGAAAAAAAGTTACTATTGTTGAGAATTATATATAGAAACTCATTTTAATAATTATGATATATAGTTAAAATAAATATGAACAAATTTCATTTTAAAAAATGAACTCAATAAAAATAATTCATTAAAAAAATTTCATAAATTTCCTTTACACCCCATTTTAAAATGGTATAATAAAACGAAGCATATATTCATGTAAAAGTTACATATATTAGTGTTTTTCTTTTTTATTTATCAAAAATATTTTTAGGAGAAATATGATTTAAAGGGCATTTCTTTTTCATGCGAAACATATTTTTCTAAATATTAGGGAATGACAAAAAAAAAGTGATTTGGAAAACAAACAATAGAAACAAGAGATGAAATTGGAGATTGATATTTTAAAATATCCCGACTTCGGTTTGAAAAATTCCAGTTGCATAAACGTGAAAGATCTTCTTGATAAAATGTTACTATCAAAGCAATAAAAATGCATAAAAACGACTTGAAATAGAATAACATAAGAATAACAATTCCCAGAATAAGCGTGTTTTTAAAATAAAACGTAAATATTCTTTTAAAAGCAGACGAAACTAATGCCTTTGATGCCAGATATTCATTTCCTAATGTGAAAATTACAATTAATGAACTGAATCTATGCTTCTCGTATAAACATTTCAGCGCTTCGCTGCTTTTGACAACTTTAAATAATCATTTGAATACAATCTTATGTTTTATTTTAGTTTCTAATACTTTTAAGTTATTTTTTCTCAACTACTATTTCTGTTGTATTTGTTTACATCTATATTGATCTTATTACAATTGGCAGCAGGATAAACAGATTTTTGGTTTTTGTATGTAGTGTGAAATTGCTTGCTGACGGATGTAAATTACCAGTACATCAGTACAAGATTTACGATTACGTGTAAAAGAAACTTTCAATGAAATTGCGGTGCTCTCTTAGATATACACAATTTAAATTTTCCTTATAAATAATAATTATATAGGCCAATGAGCTGTATTCGTAACATTCTTAAAAAATGAGCTTAAAATAGTGTACTTTAATTTTTGTCAAACAATCGGAAGATTTGAAAAGTAAGTAATTGTATAAAATTATTTCGTGTTTAAGGGTGAAATTTTTTTACATATGTTGGAAAAGTTTAACTGCATTAATTTTGTGGAATCATATTCTTTTGCCAAAAGTCATTTTAAATGTTTGTATGTTTTTTTCCCCTAATTAAATTTCATAAATAATGACCTGTTAATATTATAATTCACTTAATTTTGCAGACTGCACTGTTTAAAGTTAAAATGAATTCTTTGTCAAACAATTGTTTAAAAATCTTTTCTTTCCTATTTTGGGCGTGAAGCTTTTTTCCCCATTATTTAACTAATTCTTTTAATTAATTTTTAGGTAACTTTTTCCATTTCAACAAAATGACAACTGAAAAGTTGACTTGTCCAGTAAGTTTCATGTCCCCGTTTTGATACTTTGTATTTAGTGTTTTGACTTTTGTTAATTTTTTTTTTAAATGCATTACAGAAATATTTTATACACTTTTCATCTTCTTAGGAATGTGGTTGTGCATGCAAGAAATGTTTAACTTCTGTTAGGTAAGTACTTAATGAATATTGTTTTTGTTTTGTTTTTTATGTATGCATAATTTTATGTGTTGTTTAATAAAATATTGCCCACAAAAAAAAATTCTTTTTTTTATACTTGTAGAGAACTGTTAGGATTTGTAAACATGTGTGATCATTTATAATAGAAGCAATGTTAGTGGCAAATTTTGCATGAATCAATGTTTTTCTCCCTTAATTAGCAATTTAAATTCTAACATTCTGTATTGAATCTAGTTTCTTTAAGAATGAAGGAATTTTTATCTATTTTTAATCTTGGATGCTGTAAATTAAATTGACATAAATATTGTAGAACCATTTTGATTACTTTTTTTTTTTTTTTTGTAATTATAATGACATGTATAAGGTTTAATTATTACGAATTTTTATGAAAATAAAAAAAATGAGAAAATTATGAAATAAAGGATATAATGTTTATCAGAACAAGATATTATTTAATACTATTTTACTAGCAAAAAAGTTCAATTATTTGTTTTAAAAAAATTTTTATTTTATTTTTCATGTTAATAAATGAAAAAAATCAAGTACAAATATATATTCTTTTTATTCATCAGTATTTAATAAGAACTTATATTTCTAGAACTTGGCCAAATATGTGTGATATACAAATGGGTGCTGATACGTAAGTTTGCTGTAATCAATTGTTTTTCTTAGAATTTATGTATATTTTGTATGATACTCAACTTTTAATATTTAAAATATTTTGATGTCAATTATTATTTACCTCTTATTATAAGAAAAATATTTTGTTCTAACTTATTATTATTTTTTTTTTTTTTCGTTTCATTTTTTATTAGAGAAAAAGGAAAATTACTGATTTTCTTAAATTCTTGCACTTATTAATTAGGATCTTTTGATTCGTGACTAAGTGTACTTTTCATATAAATGCTTAGGAAAAATAATCAAAAAATAAAAATTGATTTATTATTGAAAGTTGGTTCTCTTAAAATTTATTATGCTTGATCCTTATTTATAAAACTTGGTTTTAATACTTTTTTGATGTTTAAAAAATGAAAAATTAAATTACAGCTTATTTTTACAGAGAGATGTAACAACACCCTTGATATTTTTGTATGGATATACTTAAAGAATTGTAAAAACTGTACATTATGTAGGAAAACTTATTTATTTAAATAGATCTATAATATTTCAAAAATATTATCTTCAGTATCTTATCAATGACTACAAGGATGAAGACCAGGTGCCTTTATCTAGATTAAATCTTAATGAATATTTTTTTAAAAAAATTTAAATGACAAGTATCTCTATATCAAAGAAATTGTTCCAATGATGAAAAAATTTGCTGTGCAATCAAGTTGTAGTAAATATGAAAATAATGAACATTTTAGCTTACAGAAACATTTTAGCTTATTTTTAAATATTAGTGATATTTCTTGCAAAGATAAATCTAATAATGAAATTGATGGTGCTTTTTTGAATTTTAGCTTGACGATTTTCTTGTTAAAGTAATTATTATATATATATATATATAATATTGTAATTCTTATTAGATTCCAAATTTCTAATACATGTATAGTACTGAAAACAATATATTGCTTTTTTTGTTTTGTTTATAATAGCTATAAACTTTTTTAGATTGCATTTACATCAAGAGATTGAATCCCTTAAAAGGCAGCTAGTTGAAAGAGAATACCATATTTTACAAATGGAAACAAGTGTTCTTAATCATGCTGAACAATATCCCAATGGAGAGTGGGAACATCTGCAACAAGAACTTTTAATATGTAAAGATAAATATGAGAGGTACAGAGTATTCCCATGTTTTTATTTATTATTTTGTTAGTATTTTTCTTTTTGTCATTTTTTTGTTGTTCAGATATATCTTTGCAATTGTTTTTGTTTTTTTTTGTAGCATTCTTAAAATTTTTATCACTTTTGCTATTTTTTTTTTTTTTTAAATAAATGAATGAAGAAAGAATTTGTATTTCTTTTTGAATTCTTTAATAAGATGATGGTTTATAGTTTGCGAAAACTTGATTAAAATTGTTATTCATTATTGAAGGAATTTAAAATTGTCTTTTTGCAGCAAAGTATTCAAATTCAGTAACTGAAACTAATGTCTGATACAATGAGTTTACTTATTGGTGATGATTTTATAATTTTAAAGAAGTTGGCATTGAATCCATTTAGCTCAACTTATACTATTGCTGTTGTTTTTTGTAAACTAATAATTTGTTTTCCACTTTCTATGAAAAAAATTTATAAAGTTTTAGTTGTATTGAGAAATCAATTTATAATTTAGGCACTTGATTATTTTTTCTTTCCATTAGTTTCTACCTTAGATTTGTGTTTTTTAGTTGTATATTTTTTTTTTATGTGTTTGGCTTACTTTGCTGTTCTACAAAAATTTCTAGATTTATTTAAGTAATATATTTTCATCCTCATATTGCAACATGTTGAAATTATAGAAAGGTACTGTTGAGGATAATTTAACTTGAGTTTTCTGTAAAGGACATTTTGAATATAAATTTCAATAATTATTAAACATGGCTTCATTGGGTACAATTATTTAATGTTTGAAAAGGATCTATTTTTCATTTTCTTACTACCTTGTCACTTATCAAGACGCTGTGATTTTTAATTTCTGATTTTTACTTATAACAGATTTTACGTAATCAGTAAATTTGGTGCTTGTTTTAAGTACTTCTAGGTTTGTGTGTGTGTGCATGCGTGCGTGCAGGCCCAGGCATGAAAAAGATAATGTTAACTTTCTATTTGAAAGTCAAAATGATTGGGCTTTCTATTATGCGGACTTCAGTATCTGTTTGTTACAGATATCAGTAAAATTTATTCATTAGAGGAATTTTTTTATTAATCTTTAAAATATTTGGTTATTCTGCTATATAAACTACAAAATATGTATCATTTTGATATTGTAAGGACAGTAACTTTCAACCCGTGAAATGGAAGAGATAGTTGTATTTATGTTACATAAATAAGATATAATTTCTAGAATTTCGCTAATGAAGTGAGGGTGCAAGTTGGGAAGTTCAGTTCAGGATGCAATTTATTATAATGATCACATAACATTGCTTTTAATACTTTGATAATATACCATTTCAGAGAATTTTTCAGGGTCCTTTCAAACTTTTAGTACAGCTTACATGCTAGTAAATTTTTCGTCATTTGACACTGACCGAGCATGAATGATAAGCACTTGCCTACAGTGTAGAAAGGCAAAATTCAGTCCTTGGAACTAATTTTTTTTAATCATTTCAAATTCAATTTACAAATATTTTAATTAATGTGTTATTAATTTTTATGCAAAAGTAAATATTGATTCACATTATATTTGAATTATAATTAAAATTCAATTTTTAAACTAAAACAAATACAGTGATCACTGTTTAACATGATTGTATTAATGTTGTCATTCATTATATATTATTTGAATTCTTTTATCAAGAACTGACATATGTTCATATGACAGATGTACACAAAAATAATTGTATAGTGTGATCACTACATTATTTAATACTATCAGATTTAAAGGAATGAATTGATCACTCCTTAGTCTTCAACCAGTATTAACGATTGATTTCTTTTCCCAATCGTAAGGAAACATCTCCAAAGTCATTTTTTTTCCATAGGGTTCAGGCAAAATAATAGGGTTCACATTCTTTTGCCTGGACTATAACAATGAATACTAAAACCTGAATTTGTTTTAAATGGATATCTACACTGCCAGATTTGGTTTGAAATCTGTTGAACAGTTGTAAACCATCATTTCCATAAGATAGTTAAAGCAAAGTCAATTTTTTTAAAAATTGATTAACTGATTTTAATGTTAAAGACAAAATTAAAATTCTATAAAATTAATTTTAAAATTAAAAGTTAACTTAAAATTAGTCAATGCCCAGGCTCTGGATCAGTTGAAAATGTCATCTTTTTTGTAAAATTTTATAAACTTGTGAAGCTTTTTGTGAGTATGACCAAGAAATAAGTATTAATCTTTCCAACAAGAAAGAATGTGTTGAAGAAAATCTTTCAATAAAAGCCAAAATGAGCCGAGCATTTCATAATTTGAAGCATGCTATGCTACATTGTTCTACAAATTTTAAAAACAATAATAATAGTACAAAAAATATATAAGTGAATTGTTAAGGAATACATACCAGTAAAAAAAAACAATTAAAGATTATTTTAATTGTTATTTTTGAAGTAAATTATAGAATATTTTTTGTTGATGTGATAAATATGTAATTGATTTTAATTGAATGCTTAAAGTCCTGACTTCAATGATCAGAGAAAATAGATGTTAAGTTATTGAATAAAAGAAATATTTTTGAATTTAAATGAAAAAAAAATTTCTATTAGAAAGGGTAGAGTTTGGAGGAATGGGACAGTTGTATATGTATCTAAATTAAAGATTAAAATCTATTTCTAATTTCTCCATTAGAAAGAGTAACTATAGCCCCTTGCTTGATCCTAAATGTTATACTAACTATATTATTTGTGTTTAAAACAAAAAATATGATTTTCATGCCTCTAAAGTAAATACAAATTCTTATTTTTTCAATCTTATTATTTGTAAAATATAATGAGCTCAAATATATAGTGTTTATAAACTAACAGTCAAATTAAATTTAAATATGGCATGCTTTATGTGATAGGCATTTTAAAAGAAAATTCTGCAGAGGGAGAAATGGAACATGTTTGATTATATTTCAGTGTATTTTCTAAATATCTAACTATTCTAATGATTAAAGTTTTTAATTTTTTTAAGGTTTTTTAAAAAATTGGTTGTTGGTATGTTATAACACGATAGCAAATCGATGATTTTAAATTTATTAAAATATATATTAATGTACATTATTACATTATATAATACACTCATACACACACATATATATATATATATATGTATATGCATTACTATTATTATTATTATTCAATATTATAAAACAATGTACAAAAATAAAGCCAAGCTTCCATTTACCGAAAAAAAAGCATTTAATGAAATTTCAATCTTTTTCAAAAATTTACTTAAGAGCACCAGTGTCTCTAAACATGTTTTGTTGTTCTTTATTTTTGTGAATAATTGTATAATATTAAGTATGAATTCATACTGTAGATCATTCTGTATCATTTCACATAAAAAAAAAATCTAGCTAAAATCATCCTTACCATTTAATTTTGGTTAAGGAAAATTTTACTGAAAACATAATAAATATTAAATAATGAAGCAAAGTTCTAAAACTTTTGCCACTCTAAATTAAAAAGAATGAATAATTTTATCTTTTTCGTATAAAAATGCCACAAACATCAAAGAAGACTGTGTGTTTTTTGCTGTTATTGTTTTTTTTAAAAATAAATTAAAGAATATACTATTAGATTTTTATAAATTGCACTCATAATAAATAAATAAGTAAATGCACTCTAATGAAGTAAAAAAATATATATGAAATCTGTCCCACTCTTCTCAACTCTCCCCTATAAAGAAATAGTGCTCTTGTGAACTGTCCCATGTATTAATTATCCAAAATGTATTATGTATTTTGACATGTCAGATAAGGTTTGATCAAATGTTTTCATGATAATGTCTTCAATGTTTTTATTTATTTTTATTTTTTTAGTTCCTGCATGTAATTTGGAAATTAATAAATGTAGATTAAATATGTATAATTAGTGAATAAAAAAATTATGATACAATTAATTGTTGATATTGTCCATCATTAAAATAACATATTTATTTTACTGTTAAAAATTAAATTTTAATTATAATTCATGTGAATGAATATTTATTTTTACATAATTAATTATAATATACTAATTTAAGAATATTTGTAAATTGCTAATATAATTTAAAATTTTCTAAAAATCTGCTTCAAGGATCAAATTCTGATCTCCTGGTTGGTAGGTGAATAATAGATCAACCATGCTATTTCAGCACCAAACAACCAGACGCCCGTACATGCTCTGATCTATGCTGGAGACTCCAATTGCATCCCTAGATGTCTCGCAACGTTCTCCCATAGCAACATAGGCAAATATGTTAGTTACGTTGTTGCGCCATTTCGTACTTTTTCATTTAAACACCCCTTGAAAATATATATATAATATTCAAGTTATAAATACTACTTATTATTTCAATAAGTTATTTTTGTAATTTAAAAGATGTTTATACTTTGTAGATTGTTTGAGAGTCACAAAAAGCTACAAAAAGTAAATCAAGGTTTAGAAGACAAGCTTCTAAAACTAGTAAGTTTTATCTCTGCAATCTTAGCATATAAGAAACAAAACATGTATTAAAATGGCATTTTTATTCAACGTTTTGCTAAATTTTTACTAGCTAAATTGTCGATCATGAATTATCTTCATATTAAAGATAGAATTTGGTTTCTTAATAAATGTCTGAAATATTAAAAAGATTTTTTAAAAATTTAAACATAATTTTTATTTTATAATTATTTTCACATAGTTATACATGCTTGTTTATTTTTTTTCACCAGGTCGATAAATTTGAAACAGAAAAAAATGCCCTTACAAAAGATGTTGCTGATCTTACTAATCGCCTTGTGGAGGCTCGCTTGTCCATAAATGATTTAGAAGAGCAAAATGTATGCAAATTCGTTATTTTCAATCATTTTTTGTAGATATTTATTTTTAATGTGGTTTCTCATATAGAAACGTTTTTCTTAATATCTGCAATTATTAAACTATTAAACATTTCTTAAATAAAAATTGATATTTGATCTATTTTCTCCTATATTGCTGTTTCCCTGAATGAATTCATAATGAACTGAATGAATGAATTCATGAATGTACAAAGCATATTTAAAATTAACAGTATTTGAAATTCTTTTTCAGAAGTAATTATCAAAACCCTTTGGTTATAATATAAAAAATAAATTACATATTTTTAATATTGATATTTAAAAATAAATATTTCCAAACCCATATGAAAAATTAAATCAAATCTTCATTAAAATTTCAAGCAGTAGGACTTCTTTGTATATCTTATAAAACTGAATGAATGATACCCAAGATGAGAATTCAAAAATGACAAAAAGAATTTATATGAAGTATTCCAGTAGTATACAATATCTGCAGTTATAAATTCCAAAATGTAAAAAGCAAGATGAATGAAATTTGGAGCATTATTTTACTGTACAAAATTCTAGATGCTTATATTGTGACAATATATTTATTATATTGGTTTCAAATTTTTAACCATATCCATCTTGGAGTGATCATCTGTATTAACATTATCTGTATTATCTATTTTAAAAATGCAGTGATTTGGATACATGAAATTTCATATGTTGTTTTATGGGCGAAATTGCATATCTGTATTAAGATTTGGACTCATTCATTGAAAAGAAAAACATTAAAAATCCATACTTGAATATATCCTCACTATACCAGAGTTGCCAGGTACCAGAAACATTGAAAAAACATGGTAAGTGAAAGGATAAAACAGAGTAAATTTTCCATAAAAACTAGGAAAATTTCAGTTTCGTAATTTTTTCTTTTGAAAAATGCTAACCTCTGAACATTGATCAAAGATCCTAGCCGTGGTACCAAAAATGGAGCAGCTGTATAATCACCCCTTTTTCTATTTCTTTCCCTTTTCTTCAGTCTAATTTCAATTTCAGCTATAATTGTTTTCTTTTCACGAGATTCCTAAGTTGCAACTAATGGAGATGCACGAGCCTTCTATAACTGCATGAGATAATAGTATATATTTCTTGGAAAGAATAGCAATATTGAATCTACAGAAGCACCTCACTAGTGTTTAGTCACTCGCATCAGCATATTGAATAATTTGTTTATTATTTAAGAAATTGTGAGCTTATTCATAATAGATTAGAGAATTTTGTAAAACAATGAGCTGCTCAGAAACTGTATTTAATACAGATTTGATAGATAAAAATACAAATCCTGATTTTGTTGAATGGGATAGAGAAGTTCTACAAAATCCGTTATCTGTGTATTGCTCCCTTTGTAAGATAAAAAAAGCTTATGGAAAAACAGGCAGGTATTAGTCATGCCAGTAGAAGAAAAGGTATAAAATTGCATGCCAGTTCAAAAAAGTCATAATTGATATTAGACATTGTATCTAAAAGAAATGCATGAGAAAAAGATACATGTAATCCAAAAACATCAAATTTGATGTCCGAAAATAAGCAGATTTCGAACTTTTCAAGAACAGTCATTTAAACTCAACTTTTATGAGCATTAAAACTTGTTGCATCACATTTGTCCTTTAATGCATTCGATAACGGAAATATTTTCACATTATTTTCACTAATGATGAAATAGTTAAACAATGTACTTTAGGTCGTACAAAAATTTCATACATTATTTGTTCAGATTAATTCCATTTTCCCAACATTCTTTTGAGAAATCTTTAAACAATTAAAAATTTAATATGCTGTGACGAAGCTTTGAATAGCATTTCACAAAAATAACAAATAGATCTTTTTGTAAGATATTGATTGTTAATAACCATAGAATCTTCACAAGATATTGGAATTCAATATTTTTAAAGCATACATACCACTGCCCACGAATTGTTGGAGAAATTTAAAGAAATTGCATAAAGTTTGGAAATACAGTTACTTATATAAATTAGTATGGATAAACTAAATGTAAATTTAAAATTTTAAAAATATATCAAAGAAAAACTTCTGTTCCAACATGACTGCAAAATTTTAGATCTAAGTATTTGTGGACTAATCCATTGTCCATTGAGCTTTTCAGTATGAACATGAATCTGCTGAAAGGAAAGTAGATTTTATTCTAAGAGCAATATATGGAATATTTAAAGATGATCCAGCTAGAGCGCTGTTTTCCTAGAAGTTACTGGTTCTTCTGAATTTTCTTTGAAGTTTTTTGTTCTTTTTACTGGGTAGAAAATATCAGTGTTTGCGAAAGTACTCTAAAGGTTTTTGAAAACATAAAGAAATACATAAATTTCAATTTAAAAAAAAAAAAAACTTTTACTGGATCTGCCACAAGTGATAATATTATAAATGTTAGGATAAATTGATTTTAAATTTTTGTTTTTCTTGTATACTGCTAATATTCTTTAAGGGCCGCAGTGACCTGGTGGTAAGGTCTCGGCTTCGGAACCAGAGGGTTCCAGGTTCGAGACCCGATTCCACCGAAGAACCGTTGTGTAAGGGGGTCTGTTGCACGTTAAATCCGTCCTGACCAAACGTCCTCCCGCTGGTGTGGTGTGGGGAGGGGGGTGCCAGCTCAGGTGTCGTCCTCATCATCTGACCATGGTTCAAAATTACGAGGTCTGTCCCACAATAGCTCTAGTGTTGCTTCAAACAGGACGTTAATATAACTAAACTAAACTAAACTAGCTAATATTCTTTAGACTTTTTTTAAAAAATCAGACATCTGAACCAATGATGCCTTTCTTATATGAAAATCTTTTCATTTTTGTTATACAATTAATGAAAAACATTGTCAAAAAAAAGCATAATCAAAGAAGCAAAAACATTAGATACTTATTTTTGATAGAGCTTTATAATCCAAGAAATCGAAGGCGGAGTTTATAGAATACTTGATTACTGGTGAAGCTACTGAAATTGGAAAAAGGTATTTTATTTTTATGCAGAATACTATAAAAAATATATGAATGCTTGTTCAAAAATTTTACTGTTTTGAAAATTGAACTTGTGTAAATCCACATCTATTGATTAACCTTACTATTTCCACCTATTAAAACTGTGGAGTATTATTATTCCATTATCACTAGCACATGAATGCTGTTCATGCAGTTTCTCTTATGTTGCATATACATACAGGAAAAATGTGTGTGTTTCAGAGTTGAGTGTCAACTTTATTATACTTATACTATATAAAACACTATATTTTGAGTTATAATGTACTAAAGATTGATGGGAAATGAGACTTGCCTTCACCTTGGAGGATATTTCTATTTTCACCTTTACTCCTCCTCTCCCATAATACACAATGTAGGGAAGTGTTATATTGTTTAGCTATATAAGAAAATTAAGGAAAGGGTATTTCTATTTTTTTTTTTTTTTTCATATTGAATGTGTTTCTGTTTAAATTATTTATCTTTTTCATAATAATTTGGCAGTTAACATTTAAGCACTGATGAAATTTTTGTAAAGTTTGTCCATTTCTAAACATTTTTTCCCCCCTATAAAATAATCAGATGTATAAAAATATCTTAAAAATCTTTTAGCTTGAAGTTTTGCTTTCTTGTTTTATTATGCTGAGTTTCTTATTGAATTTGAGATATTTTTAATTTAGTTATCTTTTGAAATGTTACATAATTATATACCAAGATATTACCTGAAAAAATATATTCTGTTTTGTTCATGTGGAACTTGAATGTTAAATGATCTTATTTTGGATCCTCAAATTTTTTATATATAAATGTGCATTTTGTATATAAATTCAACAAGCATCACAACATCCTGTTTAAAGTTGAAATTAATATTTTATGTGAAATAACAATAAATTAGGTAGATACATAGCATAATGAACATAATTGTATAATGCTTCAAAATTGGTATGAGTTAAATGCTTATGAAAATTTGAAGGTTTAAATGTATTTTGTTGAGGAGATATTAAGACTAAAATATGTATAAAGGATTGTATTTTCTTGAAAATTAATTTCATGTAAAATTGTCAGTTTAGAGATAAATTAATGTAACTGTCTTTTATGTCCTAAATGAAAAATGACTTGTTTTCTGTTAAAGGTACAATATCGAAATGATTGCAGCATAGCTATCCAATTACTCCAATGTAAACCATCGAATTTTGTTTCTCAAAAGCTAAGTTCAGTAAGTAAAATGATTTTTGAATTTAATTCTTTTCTAGGTTTTTATGAATAATGTTGTATTAAAAATTTGTAATTAATATGGCTTAAAAGCATTGTTATTTCACTTTTAAAAAATAATATTCATGATTTTGATTCCCAAGTTAAATGGAAAGAAAAATGTAGTATAATCACGTATTTTAACCAAAGGATATACGAGAGCAGGGTCGGCCATGTGGGGAATGCGGCGTGTGATATACACCAGGATCCCGCAACTGATGGGGACCCCATCGTGATTTAGAATTAAAATAATGTTTTAACAATAATAGCGTTTACACATACTGAAAGTATACAAGTTTGTTTCCAAGTGGCTGGCAGAGTGTCGACTGACTAGCCGCATTAATACCTATAAAAAGGGAGAAAAGTTCATTTATGAATAAGGAAATCTCTTTCAGACATGTTAAGAAAAAGTGGCACAACTTCTGGATGCAAGCGGCAGCTAGAAGTCAAGGCCGAGGCTGGATTCAAATGAACTTGTAAATCATCAGCTATTTATTTTTTTCTACATCTAATGTAATATTTTTTATACATGCATCTATGCATGTTTGTTTATATTAAGTTGTTTAAACAAAAAGTAAAACGAAGATAAATTAAACGATCAACTCCTAGCAATGCACATTGCATTACTGCTTCACCGGCCGCAACTGGAATGAAAAAAATTTAAGGAAGAAGTTTAAATGTAGCAGTCAATGGATTTGGAAATATATGAAGTTTACAGTATAAATTATAGTCTAGAGCAAGTGTGCAAAATATTGTTAATATAGGGTAAGTAGACACTTAGGTCACTTACCTATTTTATTAGGTAATAGTGTATATTATAGCATATAGTAATTTGATAATTTGTTCCATAAACTGCTGAATACTGTTAGGTGTAACCATGCCCATGCCAAAGATATATCCCTCTGGTTCTCAAAAAAGAAAATTATCAGAAAAAGAAAGAAGAAAAGCTAAACTCCAAGAAGTCACAAGTAGATCTATTTTCTTGGCTACGAAGTAATTCTGGTAAAGAAGTTGCTTCGACTTCCGAAGTTACAATTCAAACTTCAACTCAGGAAGAAAGTTCCAGGCAAAGTACACAGTCTGGCAATGAAACTGTGAAATTTGTTGAAGAACCGTGTGTTTATACAAAAATGATCAAATCAGAAAATGACGAAAATGACAATAACAAATATGATCAAGAGAGTATAAATGATCCTGGTTTATGGCCATATATTATAACTGATAAATTTAGAATGCTTTGTGTTAAAATCGGACCTGTACAACACGAAAGAGTTTTTGCTAAAAATAATGAAGTTAGATCATCTTTCACTTCATACTACTTTAAAAAAATGTCAAACTGTGAAATCCATCTTTGCAGCTGGTTAATTTATTCAAATTAACCAGCTGCGAAATTATTCAAATTAACCAGCAAGATCCTGCATTTTGTTTTTGTTGTATACTGTTTCCCGAAAGAAGAGCAAATGACCAAATTACACCGATATATAGGTGGCTATAATAACTGGAGAAAGCTGTCAACTGTAATCCAAGATCATGAGTGCTCTAGTTGTCATTTTAAGTCGTTTGTTGCTTGGAAAGAATTACTAAAAACAACTAAATTTATGTTTGACTGTTGATAAAACAAATCAAGTTAATATAAGTTAAGAAATGGCACAACTCAAATTACTATTTTAAAGAATTGTAGCCATAATTCTATTTTTAGCGTGTAATAATCTTCCACTTCGAGGAACCCACGAAATAATAAGCATGTCTAATAATGGAATTTTTTTAAAGTTTAATCGAATTATTAAGTAAATGTTACCCTGTGCTAATGGATATATAAACATAATAATAAATTCTAAAAATAGAATCGGGCTTCATTTAGAGCATAGGTCACAAGAACAAATTATTTCTGTGTTAGGAAATGAAGTCCTTAACAAAATTAAACACAATATAAAATCAGCCATAAACTATAATATCCAAATGAATTGTACTCCTTATATTTCACATAAGGAACAAGCTTTAATCATTATTAGGTATGTAAATTTTGAAGAGAAAAGATTAACTATAAATAAATCATTTATTAGGTTTATTGAAGTAACTGATGTGACTGGAGTAGAACTTGCAAAAACTCTGTTGGAAAAATTAAGTGAGCTTGATTTAGATATTATGATTTGCAAAGGCAAGCATAGACAACGGTAGCAACATGAAAGGCAAATATAAAGTTGTACAGTCTAGAATACTTTCTCTAAACCCACATACAATTTATGTGCCTTGGCTATCACACTTTAGTTTATTAATTTTGTGATTCAGCTTCCAGCAGTATATATTATAAAAAAAATTTGGGGCATATTCCAACGCTTATATTGTTTATTTTCTGCATCTACAAAAAGATGGGAAATTCTACAAATATTGAAACATTTCTCTTAAGCCATAATTTGACATTCATTGAGAAGCCAAAATAGATTTGGTTAAAGCAGTGTATACACAGTTTGAACAAACTTTTAATCCCTAAAACTATTAATGTAAGTAACGATAATACAGTGGTATCTGAAGTTAAAAGTTTATTGGAATGCACTACAAGAAATGCCATTTATTTTATGTTCAATAGTATGGTTTGCAATATTGTCCAAAATTAACACTATCAATAATCTATTTCAAACAGAAACAATTGTTCTTGATTCGACTTTCAATTTAATCAATAAAATTAAAACTGAAATCCAAAACTTAACACATTTTTAGATGAAGCAAAAGTACTTGCATGCAATTTGAATATTTCAGAAAAATGAATTGAAAAAAGAGATTATATTCCAAATTAGCAAAAGATGAAATTATAAAAAAAACCCGGTAGAGGAATTTAAGTGTTATTTTTTTAACACTGTAATTGATACTGTTATTGTACAAATAGAAGATAGATTTAAAAGTATACCAAATATTATTTCTGGTTTCAGATTAATCACTGATACAAAAACTTTAGAAAAACATGAATTAGAGAAATTTTCCAAGAACTTTGTAAAGTTTCATAAGAAAGATGTAGATGAAAACCTAATCCAGGAAATTAATTTGCTACGGGATTTGATTTTGAATGAAAGATATGTAAATAATGCATAAGACATATTGCAATAACATATTAAATAATAATTATAATAAATTATTTCTAAATGTGTCAACTGTGTTAAAACTTTTCTTTACGTTGTCAGTTACTATAGCAAGTGCTTAGTGCTATTTGAACAAATTAAAATTAATAAAGAATTATCTTCGGTCAAGCATGTGTTCAGAACACTTAAACGCACTTACTATATTAAGCATTAAAAAAGAAATTGCAAAAATTTTTAATTTTTTTAAAGTAATTGATGCATTAACAAAAAGAAATCGCGCATTAATAATATATGGGGTGTGTTTTTTTACTTCACAAAAAATTAGAACCCCAAATGGCTTCTTGCACCCAGGCACCTTCATAGAGAAGGCTGGCTCTGTACAAGAGAGAGAAGTCGTGATACAACCAAACATATTATAGAAAATTTTGAATTAGTTTGTAAATAAGAAGTAATGCCTTTATGAGTTTAATGACTTTTTTCAAAAGCAACTGAAGTTGACAGTACCTCAGATGTATTGACTATATTACTGATATAATTTCTTTTCATATTTTGGCTGTAGATAGAGATTTGTTGTATGAAGCTAACTGTGGAGCCTTATATATTTGGCTCTTTTTTATGGTGGTTGTATGTTTGAAATGTGATTCCACTGAAAATGTAAAATTATATATGACTCTAGTGCATATTGTAAAGATTAAAGATGAAAGGTATTTTGTTATAGTATGGCAACTAGGAAAGAGAGGTGATGGTTCTGGTATTCTTGCCATCTGATTGGATTTAAAATTCTGATGCTAGTCCTAAAATAGCTTTTGTATAACTTCACAATGGGTTGTAAACTTGACTGAATAATATTAATAAATATCTTTGATTTTTTTTTTAACACTGGACTTCATTATATTAATTATTGTTTGAATAAGATTAAATTCCATTTCAGCATGAAGATTACTTTTAAATACTCTAAGATTACATTAAGGACTACTTAATTGTTTGAAATGATTCATCGATCAGTAATTTTTTTATATTCAACTTCAATTGATTTTAATTATAGTTTAGTTCTATTTCTGTATACTTTTATATATATATACATAAGCATTATTTTATGTGAAGCAGAATGTAGTTTGAAGACAGTGAAGATACTTTTTTTCTTTTTAAATTCTTTTTAATCTATCGGGAAAGCATAATTATTTACAAGCAAAGACGTGGACAAGACGTCCGCCGCAGCGCAGTACAAAAGCCGAAGTGGGGAAGAAGGGACGAAATAAATTATCCCTCGCCTTATATAACCTTAGATTTTGATAGGGAAAATATTTCTTCATAGTGCTAATATATTAATAAGATTCTGATAGGGATTTCTGATGCATGTCAATCACATGTAAGGAAAACACAGGGATCTTTAAGAAAGAATGTGCTTACTGGACATATTTTATCCCTTCAAGCCGTGCGTGTGAAAGTAACTTCGTTTAGCCGATTTAGCAGTTTTATAAAGCTTATCTTGAATTAATTCAGTAGAGAAAGTGGAATTGGATCATGAAATAAAAGAATATTTTTAGAATGAAGTTACTATGGGCTAAATTAAGATAAAATCTTGGAAATTAATTAAATTGAAATTAAAAGTTTAAAATATCATTACATATATATATTTGGTGGATAATTTTTAATGCTAATGTAAATAGCATCAAGCTCATGTGATGGATAATATTGTAATTCACATCTTTAAGAGCTCATTTTATCTTAATTTATGGAGATTATTTAATCAGTAATAAAAACAAATGAGCAAGTATTCCGTGGTCAGTTTGCATTCCTTTCTTCAGATATGAAACTACCCAAAGTCTATCACTATTAATTTTTCACTCTCAATTATTTGAATACAATTATACATTTATGTTAACTGACTTCTACATACGAACAAATTTTAGTTTCTATTATTTTTTCTGGTTCTTATTACATAATTTTCCTTGCTGAATATTTTCTTTCCATCGTTATGAAATTTATGAGTGCATCAGCACTTAATGCTACTATTTCACTAAAGGATGTATATGTATAAGAGGCAATCAACAGCTGTTTCCTGATGCTACAGGAATTCTTAATTTAATGGGCTGAATGACATATTAATAAACTTCTGATTACTTATACTTTTTTACTATTTAGCCATGTCTGCATTTCAAATAGATAAAATAAGATTATTCTCTGTGCAATTCATTATCAGTAGAGAAAATATCCCAAAGGTTTCATCACTATGGCTATGGTAATTTTTTGTTTTAATATCAGTTTTAAATTCATGCATATAATTTATTTTCTAAAATAATTTTACTTTTAATTTCTTTAAAGGAATTTGTGTACCTGCCCTTAAAGAAATGTATTGCTTTTTAATTATCATACATATTGAAAAGTATCCAGTATATTCATAATATTTTTTATTATTTGCCTTTTAAAATTTGGATGTCTTGTTTAGGAGAGTGGGTCAACTGAATTATTGAGGGCAGATAGATATTTGAGGCATTTTGTTGTATTATTTTATTATTTTTTGTTGTATTGTAAAATGGTGTATAAAGCTAAAGCTTTCAAATCAAAATTATAATGCATAGTTTAGTGTAAGAAGTTGAAAACAAAAGTAACTCTATATTTTCCTTTATAGTTTCCTTCAGACCTTCAAGATAAAGTAAAACTCCACTTCAACCATCGAAACCAACGAGAGCTCCCAAACAGTCGTAGCAACCCTGAGTTGCGCACCATCAAAGTTCCTATCCCTACTTTCCCCCCAACTGCAATGGTTTATTCTGTAAACAATGTGCCTCGTACCTTGGACAATGAGCCAAACAATTCTGAAAACATTCCAGACTATGTTTCTGCAGCCATATTGGCCAAAGTGCTAGAAGAAAGGACTAAAGAACGACTTGATAAGCAAGAGACCTGCCGAATTTGCTGGTATAGGAGACATTCTTTGGACCATCGGGACAAATCAACTCAAACTTGCTGGCCACCAGTAGCTCTAGACATTCAAAGTTCCAATCACATTGCACCAATCCATTTAAGGGATAGAAGTGAATCGTCATCTAGCTTAGAATCCTATGGATCCCGAATAAGAAATGGCTCAGCTACAAGTACAGAAACAGTTATATAGACTAGTACTGTGAGAATTGCAGCATGATTAACACTGTGTGCATTAGTAACTGGTTATAGATGTATGCTCCAAATGATTAGATGCTTCATAAAATATTTTATATTTTGCATATGGAATGCTTGAATTTTGATCTCATTCCTGAAATTAGGTAACTAATATTGAAAAAATCTGCATGTCTTTAATAGAAATGAATATATATATTAGATAAGCATACTGTTTCTTATAATTAAAGTGAAACTTTATTTTAATCCTTGTAGGCAAAAGCTTAATTTATTTAACTGATTCATTACTTAAATAGATATCTATACATAATTAAATTTATTTGAAATATTTTATTATTTTTGTAAGACTTTATAAAGACTTCTTATGTGTCTACAAATGTTGCTTTTATCAAAATAGGGTGTTTGTTACATGATGATTTTACAATTTGTTAGATAATCATTTTCCATCAAAAGATATATTTTATAACCATTTGCTGAAGCATTGACAGCAAAATCATCTGTGCTGAAACAGTTTAGAAATTATTTATTAATCACATACATGATGCTGAAAGAAATGAAATTTCAAATATGTATCTACAATTAGATGTGCCAGATGCATTTCCGTGCATTGAAATCAGTGTGCTATTTCTTCATGAATTTCTTCAGGGTTATCCTTTTCTTACACTGTAGTTTTCCCCTCTCTTAATGTGTATTTATTGCTCATTGTGAGAAAAAGGAGGAAAGATTCATGTGCTGTATACTGTTTTTGAGCTTACAGAAACATTTTATGACAGTTGAATCAGTTTTAAAATGTTGTTGGACAGAATTATTTTTTAATTTGTTATTATATATATAATATATCATTTAAATATATTTTCATGAATTAATTAGGATTAAATTCATTTAATCATAATGCATTAATAATACATTTTTCATTAATAAAGGATTAAATATTGACATTTCTTAGAAAGAAAGTTATAATAGGCTCACAAAATTGTAATTTCATTTTGCATTATTTGTTCCATTATAATATTTAAAGGCTATGAAATGTAGAATATTGTAAAATGGTTTTGCTTCAAAATTTCTAATAATTTTAAACGTTTTTTTTTTTTTGTAAATAGCATTTATTAGCAGAGGTTTAATTTGTATTCTGGTTTTCAAAAGTGACATTTTTTAATGCATTTAAAAAAATAGATAAAAATTTAGACTCTAGGTCTTTTGTTTGAGTTCAATTGCATGGCTGGTAATGAAAATTATATACCAATTGATTATAAAATTCAAATTATACAATGGAATTAGCAAAGCAGTTATTACAGTAATTATCACTGCAAAACACTTTTTAAATATAATTATGCATTTTCTGATTCGTATTATTAGTTCACATTTGGCATATGATAACATTTTCATGTTGCAGAACTGTATAATTGGTAAAAATACATAATTTTTAAATTCTTGTTCCACTTTATGGAACCATGTATCTCCATGATGGCTTTGTCTTTATTCAAATTCAGATGCTTCTAAAAAATGTATTCTGAGAATTATGAATCGGATGTATTATAGATAGGTGAATTTCCTTTAAAGATTTTGATTTTATGCATGCCAATAAATTTATCAGAAGAAAAACAGAAGGCTAAACTTTGATATACAGTCATTTGGCGACTTGCGAGGTTGGCAATTTTTCGGTGGCACTTTTGCTACCATTACGCTATTGCTGCTGTTCGCGGCGCCACATTTGGCCATTTCGCTAAAATTTGACGATAAGCTATTTTTTTGTTGAACATAACTGTATATCAAAACTGGTCCAAACAGAATTAAAAGTTTTGATAGAAGACTTTTTGAAGTTCAGTGATTTCATTGTGCAACTTTAAGATTTGAAACCAATGCATTCTTAGTGATTTAAATCAATATCATAATGCTATTATTGGAGGGAGAAAAAAATCTCATGCTCGTTGATATTAATCAAAATTTGTTTTATTTCAGATTTTGAAAATGATGCCTGTATGCATTTAATTCCTTTTGATTAATTTCTCCTATTGATGATAATGATATTCTAGCATATTGCTTTGCTCTTTCATTTTTGAAACAAATAAACCTATTTTTATTTGGAAATTTTTAGTCCAAATTCAAAATTGAAAAGCAGATAAGATTTTTTAAGAATCGTAATTTGTCTGCATAATTTTCAATATAAAGGGCTTAAAATAAGTCCTCAAGTAGATTTATAGGTAGAGGTATTTTGAATTGTTACGAATTTTATAATCTCCAATGGTAGCAACAATAAGAAAAGTTTTAAAAACACTAAACGGAAAGGGGGGAAAAAATTTTAAAAATTTCATTTGACTGCTAAATATATGTCTGTAATAAACTATCTTGATTAAAAATATTATCAATGTATAAGAGAATAAATTCGTGTGATTTTAGTAAATATGTATTGCACAGCAGTGAAATGGGTGATTTTGCTATTTAAGAAAAAGCAAATTCTGTGAAGATGAGTTGGTCCCATTTAGAAGAATAAAATTTGCCATTTATTTCAGTAAAAATGTATTACCATAATTAGTGAGATGGAATTGTGATTTTGACCAACACACATTTATAGTGATGGGCTTATTAAAAAATGGTATAGTTAGATGGCAGTGCAATATGCTTCTTAAAATTATTATTATTTTAGGCTAACTTCTACACATTATATCAAAATGTGATGTAATAATTTGGAGAAAGTGATAATATGTTCATTTTGAGAAATAGATATATAGGATACCATACTAGTAAATATATTATCTCTTTTTTTCAGAAATCTCATTTTTAAGCACTTGTACATTTTCTTATGTTACGTATATATATAAAAAGTATTTATTGTAAATTGAAATTATTGTGCTTTTGTCTTAAATATGTGTATTGTGATTAAGTTTGTATTACTGGCAAGACTTTTAAATTTCCCCATTTTACTGCTGTATATTGTAAAGGCATAAGAAACTTGACAGCATATTACTTATATAAAAATATTTCTTCACTATTTTTCAAAAAAAAAAAAAAAAAAAAACTTTAAGATTGTTTTACATTATTGGATATTCAATTTTTATTTCCAAAAGCTCCATGCTTAATATAATGAAATGCTCATTTTTTTTATAAAATTCTTTTAAATTTATTTAATTCAATTAACTATGAGATAATTTCAAATAAAATTTTAAAAATGTAACTAGTAATAAATGGGCATATGATGTACTTCATAGTGTTTAAGAATATAATACACAATTGCAATTATTGAACAAATGATTTTTATTTTTTAAAATAACCTTCCATTTTTAAGAGTACATTAATTTTTTATGAACTGAATAAATATTTTAAAATTATAGTAAAAGTGAGAAGAGTATTTGATATTTGAAAATAAATTTATAAACATTTTTTCATGAATTACAAATTTAATTAAACTTTCACATGCTATTTCTCATAATTTTGTATCAAAATACTAAGGAAAATACTGTGTGATAAGTTACAATTTTCTAGAATGGAGCTTAAATTATAAATTTTACTTCCTTAATTAAAAAATAATTGTAAATAATGATGAAATTTTAAAAAATTGTATTGTAATTATTTATGAAAAATCTATATATGGCAAATTAAATCATATGGATTTGCAATAAAAATATGAATTTGCATCAACGATTGCAGAATCATTTCATAAACAGCAGGCAGTGTAATTTAAATTTGAGCTTAATTATAGAAAAATAATTAAAAAACGTTTATACTTCCTATTGTGTGAAAGCATGTTTTATAATGTACAAAAGGTGAGATATAACTTTATGAGTATTAATTTGTTTTTAATTTATTATATATTTTATTCAATGAAGGCGCACAGATTATCTTATTTTCTTCATTGCATTGTTGTATGTAATAAGTGAGTGAATTTACAATTTATTTGTTTGAATTATTAAAAAATTCAGTTTCATTGTATTTGTTAAAAATATTATTGATGCCTTAATTAAAATATACAGAAATTTTGCTAGTAAAGTTTTTAAATATAATTGACTTGGTATTTTTATTTCTGTTATTTAAGTTTCTGACGAATCACAGTTTAATATTTTAATCACTTTTATTTATTTAATGTTTGTAAAGATAGAATTTTGTAATCAATTTGTTTTAATATTTTCATTAATTAATAACGAGATAAAACATTCATTACATTTTGATTTTGTACCATTAGTGCAGAATGATAATGAAATTTTAGGGAAAGATTTCAGGGTTCTGTTTAATAATGAATTTATAAATTAAAAACTAAGAAAATAGAAAATAATTAAAATGGCAAAATTTATAAATACACTAATAAAAGTGTTTTAAAACTTTTATATAAATTCTTCCTTATTTATCAGTTTTTTAATTAGTGAATTAAATATTTTGTTTAAATATTTTTAGCATATTAAAATATTCTATTAATGAAAAAAATTGCTTCATCATTTATTACTTCCATTATGAAATATATACTCAATGTGATTTAAATCTCTTAAAAGTTTATTGAAAAATCTTATGTAGTAAATATGCATTCATAAAATTCTCATTATTTAAAGCTTTTTGTGTTAATTAAATAGAACATATACTGTTATATATTAGATTGATTTATAAATTTAAATCAAGCCTTTTCCACTTCAAATAATGCTAAGAAAATATTTGACTGAATGGGCTTCTGTCTACATTCTCATGCTGATATTATATAATCAATTTTTTTAAAATTATTATTAAACAACTTTTTTTGCTTTATTTATTTTCAGTCTATTAATGATCAATCAGCGATGTTTAAAAAATAATCACATATAATATAACAGAATTGAACAAATTAAATTAAATTTTATCATCATAACATACATAATGTTCAAATATGGAACTAGGTGCATTAAAAGATGTTTATTTTTAATAGTTCTTATATAAGGGCCTTAATATATACATATCCATCCAGGTGCTTATTTTTCTATCTGGAGATCAGAATTTTCTTTCAACTAAGTTTCTGATTATATGAAAGTATTTTCTTTGTGATGTCTGATATTTTGCTTCTCATAAAGAAGTGCTGCCTCGTTGATGAAAATACCAATGAGTCCAGATGTCGACGTAAAAGGTTTTCCCTTAGTTATCAACAAACAAGTTTACCTCATATAATCAACACTTTCCTAAAGGAGTGATTATATGAGGTAAACTTATTCGTTTATTTGATTTTCATCTTTCTTTTATCAAGATAGGAAAAACTAGTTTTTCTTCAGAAATAATGATATGTTCACGGAAATTAAGCGAGTTTGTTAATAAGTGTCATTTCAACTCATTGATGCTTCTTTGCACATGGTTCTTTCTTTGTAGAACATTTGATGGTAATATTTCAAGATTATTAGTAGTAAATTATTTAACTATACTCTGTTTCACCCTAACTTGGCAGTAGTGTATATTCTAAGCATGCCGAATCGCAGTCGCTGTCAGGGGAACTGGGTTACTTTAAAGTACAAAGTTACTAGAAATGCAGATCGCTGGCGAAACTTTATCTCGCAAATTTTTCGCCAGATAGTAAATATTTATTTACTTTATTATATTATCACTTTATCGGAGATTTAATTGTTTCCTTATTTTCATTATTTTTTCAATATTATTGATACATTATTTTAATAAATCATTAATGTTATTTCATTTCGTTTCATCGTTTCTCAAAAGAAAACCCTAAATCTTTCAATATTCGGTAAAGCGTAGTTCGACTAATGTTTTTCGAAAAGATATCTGTATCATCGTTCACATCTTTTAAAACTTTATCTAATGTTGGGATCTCTTTTCTACGAAAATATGCATGGATTTTTCGTCAAATACAGGATAATGTAAAATCATCATATTTTACAAGACCTGAATGTTTACCTACTGAGCCTGGTCATTTCTTTCCAGGGGTACGAAACTTTATCGACAATTTGATTGATAGAATCTTGAGGGTTTCCTCGGAGTCGAGAATAAACGTTTAATATGTTTCTGCATGCTGCACTTTTTGTTGGTTTCACTCATCTTGAAGGTGTACGCAAAACAGTCGGTGATAACACTTTCTCTTTTTCAGAGATTTTAGAAGTGAATAAAAATAACGAACCGAATAAATATTCAACAATCAAAACTAATAACTACTAATGTGATTAATAGTATCAAAAATATCAGCTGGTAAAAAAGCGAGAATAAAAAAAGTACGAAAGATTATAACGGTTGCGAACTGAATGAAGCTGAGTTGGCGGAGACGTAAAAGAAAAGCGCTCCAAATATTTGACCTTGAAGACCGGTCCTAGCCAAAGTGGAATTCATTACCTCAATCTTTTAGCTTTATTCGTTCGCTTAATTTACAAAATACTTAACAGATAAGCACTTCTAACTTGAGAATAATTTTAAATAGATACTTATAGAAAAAGGACTTCTGTAATTTATGATATTATTTGATAAATTTCTGCGCATTTTAACTATTTTAAAGTCAGAATTGATGAGGAACTCTTTCCCAACGCGGAGCGTCACATTTTTTGCCTTTTACAATACTGCCAAGTTAGGGTGAAACAGAGTATAGAGATAACAGCCTGTGTTGTTGTATAGGCCATTATTCAAACTATTTCTCCTGCATGTAATTTTTTGTGTACAAATTTTAGAACTCTTTTGCAAAATGTCAGGAAAATGTGTTTATAATTCACTCTGATTTATCAAAAATCAATGCACTCTTTTTTCTTTTTTTTTTTTGGAGAAACAGTGAGTTTAAGAAATCCGATTTTAAATTTCTTTATCTTTTAACAGAAAAGGCATTTTCTTAGGAAAGAAAATTGCCGAAATTGAATGTAGTAATGCACTTGCTCAATGAGCTAAGTAAATCACAATTCCTCTTCACAAAATCAAAGAAGTCGCAAAAAGCGTCTAACTATTATGACGAATCCGTAATGTTGCTTCCCAGCACAGTTGGTTCCATTGTATGAAAGATATTGTTACGGACAGCTTTATTGGATATTGATCGGGTGCTGAATGAATGATCTCCAGGCTTGACGATACTGGAATCTTCAAGAATTTTAGCGATAGATCACGCATAAGGTCGCAAGTTATGCGTGATTGCTCGAGAACCTTCTTTGCCTCGTCTCGGGAATCATAAAATACCTTGATGCCGAGCTGGACGCATCATGTGAGTTCAGCTCTATTAAAAGTTGAACGAGTTTTCTCCATGAGCGCAGCTCTAGTTAAAAGTTGGAAGTTCTCAATTGTTTGCTAGAAATGTTGCTTGTGTACATTTTGGCTATGCTTTGTCTTCTGTGTATTCCTGTCTTCTTGCCAATAAACTTCTTATTTGTTATTGAGTCTTGCTGACTGTGTCTCCATATGCCCACACACTACAGGCAAATCTGTTGACTTTGGAGACTTAGTAGAGGAAGTTCCCTTACGATATTTAAAATAATAATCAATGAACCAGTCATCCAGACCCAACAAATGGTCCGATTTTGGCAATTTTTTATTTTAAATGACAGTTCATAATCCCTATATACAACATTAATGGTCAGTCGACCGCCTCCTTCCACTTTCTAGACGAATGTATATGTCACTTACAAGTATGTGAAATTCCACAACACAGTTCCCTAGCCGGAATTACTGAAAAGAATTCAATAATTTGTATTTCACATAAAAATTCATGATCAAAGATACATCTTCAACAGTTGTCAGCCATCCACTAACTAACAATTTATATATATTACATTTTCTCTATGTAGAAAATTGCAATGGAATTTCCCACCCACAATTTTGCATATTTTTGTTTCATTCGAATACTCATGGTCCTTATAATAGTTATCAAAGGCTGTCTATTCCCTTCCTCTCCATTTCAATGGTATGTTTTTTGTTGTTGCTGCTGTTTGCAGTGCCCTTAAATTTTAGAACTGGACAGATTTTGTAAGTATAGCTAACGAATCAAAATGCTCTAGCATTATTGTGGATATATAGTTTTACATATATATATATATATATATTGCAGTTAGTAGATCCCACACTGCGTTGATTCACCTCACAAAAGATTTTGAAAATAGAAACAGTACATTTATAAAAAATCACTATTGATAATGAGCCTTTTATAAAAAGAATAGATTTTTACTGTTCTAGAAAGGTTAGCATCAAGGTGAAGTGATTGTAATGTTTCGATCTCGATTACAGCAATTTTCGTCTGTCCAAATTGTATTTCTGAGAAAAGAAATATTTGAATTTACTTATGATAAGACCTCACCAATTGTAAAGATCTGAAAGTCGATCGAGTAATTGTAAATAAAGTGTGGATTCTAATTCTTATGAAATATTCTCCTAAACTGCCGGTTTTGAAATTCTAACCTCCTTGTTCGTACACTAGCATGAGGGTGAACTTTGAAAAAAAAGCTTGAATAATTTGAAAAAAGGCCAAAATGTCAATTTCTACATCACATACGCCTCATCTTCCCAGTTCTTCTTCGGGAAAGCAAGAATTCTCTTGTTTGTAAACGCACGTCAAGAACGATATTTATATTCTTCTACAACTAGGCAGGAATTACGATTATCTACCGCATAAATCGTCAGTATATTCAAACGTTTCTTGTCACTGAAATAACCTCATTTCTTTAGAAATCATACAAGAATGAGCAAAAAATTTTATTTATTTATTATTATTTTTGGTTCATCATTTCAATACTGCATCTAGTATATCTTCAATTTTTTCTTTTCTTTTTAAAATCAATGTTGCAACTAACAGTCTATGAAAATGAACATTTTGCGTGATTTGCAAATGTCTCATGTCACGATGATTGAATGATGTACTACTAAATGAACATTTACTTATCGTTTTTCTGTATTAAATAAATTTGCATTTCTGAAATAAATTTTTTCATTTAAATTTCTGTTTAGCCCTTTTAAATTTAAAAAAGTATATAGCTACAAGTTTTTGTAAATAGAAATGTGAAACTTTGTGTGTCCATAGATTAATATGAGAAACAGTTTACTGATTTGACACTTTATACTATATATATATATATTATTTACTACTATCAGTTTTTCTATACAGTTACGCAGCTTATTTAATGAAACTTTTGGGATTTCTAGGTCCCAAATTCAAAATATCTAAATGTAAAAGAAAATTTACTCTTGCCTGTCTTTTCAGAAATTTCTGTATTAAAAGAATTGGGACATTCGAAAATGAGTTAGCCCACACAACATGGGAATCATTAGTCCAATAACGATTGAGCATTCTCTTTTTATCGTATTTATTTCCTGGACGAGGACACAAGCACAGATAATTATGCAAGATTATTTACATGTTTCTTTCACGTGCACGAATTCCAATATTCGTGAATTTTTAATTATTCATAATTTTTTTACATGGCATACAACCATCTTCAGTTCCGTTCTTACTTGCATTTTACCAACAAACTTAAACTTCTGTAGAATCACGGGATTTTTTTCCTGGTGTCACCAATGCGAGCGTGCCCATAAGGGTTACATCATATTATTGATAAGAAATTCTAACAAAAACTTTGTAATCGGAAAAATATGTCTAGACATCTTATATACATATTTAAAAGGCAATGTTATGTTCCTTATAGACTAAATCAGCTGGAGTTCATGCATATTCTCTAATAAACTTATTATGCTAGAGGACGTCTTACATGGCACTGGCGCACAATAGTTACAAAATATTAACTTTTGGTGTGAATTTCAGATTTTTATTGAATCTATTGTGTCATCCCTGGCGAGTTATTTCGCGACTAATCCCAGTTATGCTGTTAATAGTATCCGAAAATCGAATTTGTGTTTAGACACACACGTTTCACTCAACTGATTGAAACAAAAATTTGGCATAAAATTACACCTGTAGTCACAAAATCTCATACTAAATTTGATATATTTAAGTCATTGTGTTTTTGAGTTATCGTATTTACATATTTTTGAAAGTATAGACCAACTGACAAATCAATCCTTTATTGGATTTGGCTCAAAATTCGACAGTTATAGCTGTTAAATGTGTATACCGAATTTTATCTATCTAGCTCTCTTTGTTTTGTATTTACATAACTTATATTCGAACAGCCGGATAAGTGGATATCCTCTGAAAAGTTGACTCAAAATTTGATTGAAATCTCAAATTTGGTGTAGAGATCGTATACCAAATTTCAACTGTCTAGTTCCAAAAGTTTTTGAATTATCTTTATCAAAGACAAATTTTCCAAAAAATGTGTTTTTCGAATTCAGGGAGTCTAAAACGTGAGAATTCATCAAAATCTTGAGTACGAATTTTTTGACGATTACTGTACTTTCTCTATACTACGTATACAAGAAAGTAAAAATAAATAAACTAGTGAAGCAATATCAGTACTGTTATTTAGATATACTTTTCACATTGAAATATGCGAGGCAAGAAATACTTTCACGCCTGTGTCAAAGTTGGAGTGCAATTATTTTCTGACTTATACAAAGAAAACATTAACTTTTGTTCTGTAATTTTCAAATATTTAATGTTTTTTTAAACTTCATTTAATATTCAATATTAATTGTGATGACTTTGCTGTATTATGAAGTGAAATTAATCACAAGGTCAATCATTGCAAGTAGATGAACTGAATTTGGAGATTCTATGTTTTTCACATGGATATTTTGCATGCTCCTATATAGAAAAATCAAGGGATTTGTTTGTATATATGACAAATGGAATTACCAATAACACTGTATATCTAAAAGCATCGTAATGAATTTAAAGTGGAATACAACAGTAATTACAGTTTCTATAAACCAAAACACGAATGTAATAATATATATATAAATATTTAATTTTAACTAAATGCAATAAATAATATCCAATTTTCAATTGCGTTCATTTAAAATATAGCCAATAGTTACTGGGTTCAACTGGTCTAATATAAAGATTGATGAAAAGGGTGCAGTGGCTGGCTTTTTTGGTTTTATACATTATTTTAAACTAGCTGCCTTAGGCGATCACTTGGTTTGCCAATCTTAATGCTCATAAAAAATTTCAATTAAATATTTTATATAACTTTTTTTTTAATAACTTCACCATCAAAATATTTTTACGCTTCAAATTTTGATAGTCATATAATTCACACATATACTAAATCGATGAAAACAATATTCAACAATATTTGTTTTTAGATCCATATTTTTGATGTAATTTCCTACTTTGTAGCGCACTAACAAAACTGTATTTTAAAGGCTTTTTTTTTATTATTTATTATTATTATAAAAAAAAACTTCAAATTACCACACTGCAATTATTACATAAAAAAATTCATACTAATACTAGGCTTTTTTATGCAAAAATTTCTTGTTTATTTCTTAAAATATATTTTATCTTCCAAAATTACTGGGTTTTGCAACTTGTTTTTCATTTTATTTTAGGACAATCAATGTTGCTACAATATATGGGATACTTGATTAAAATGTCCATAAGAAATATTCGATTTTGACCACAAATATTTACAATTTACAAGTAAAAACATGTTAAGAATATACTTTGTTTCTTTGGAGGACTTTTATTTTCAAATCATTTTACAAATACAAGAATTCTATACACTAATATTTACAGGAGGGGATTATAAAGAGAAAAGCAGTTAATATAGGTTTGAGATACAAAAATTATATATGTACTCATTTTTTTTTATTTCCAAAAATGAATCTGGCCATCCCAAGTAGCTACTGCCATAGTACTAGACAATAAAGGATGCCACTGTAATTTATTTGCTGCCACATCAGGTTTTATAGACAGTTTATTCACTAATGTGGCATCAGCATAGTTATAAAAATAGACCTCTCCTTTTGCATCCCCACTTGCTACATATTGACCATCTGGACTAAGGTCACATTCGACTCCAAATCCAGAAACCTGCAAAAATTTAAACAATATGAGATGATAATAAAAAAGCAGGGCAGGATTATTTATTCATTTTTATTTAATGAAAATTGTCTTACTCTCAGATCATATTACAATGCATGATTTTGTGTATGTATAGGGGGGGGGGGGAGAATGCCATTCTTTTTAACTTTTCCATTACCAATTTTAGTTTTCTCCTATACAATTGTAAGAGAATTCTTTTGACATATTTTTCAAATACATGGCTTGCAATCAAAGACAAAAAAAAAAAAAAAAAAAAAAAAAATGGAAAAAAAAAATGAAGAATTTAATTTCAGTGTTTTTTTATTTTACATATTCAGTAAATGGGATACATAAATCATACATTCTATTTTCTTGTGACTTTCTCACCCTAAATTTGGTATTTATCCTTATCGCACCCCTCCTTGGCAACCAATTTTCTCGCCAAACTCTCAGAACGGTTGCCAGAGCATAGTGGCACCTTACATGCACCACATAAGAGAAAAAGTGTATAAATGGTTCGATAATAATTACCATAAACTACTTTATATTACAAAACTGTAAAATCAAAACACATAATACAAATACTTATAGGGACATTGTATAAACATTTTCTCTACTAATAGTAAAAATCAATGCATTTTGCATGTTGAAGCTCTGAAAGCAAAACTATTTGACCTAGAGCTACTAAATTTGGCAAATATGTACTTTGGTAGATGGAAATGTGCAACTCAAAGTAATGTTTTTTTTTTGAAATTTTAATTTAATTAGAATGTTTTTTGTTTTAATTAATAATTTGGTAAAATTTCAGTTTTTTTTTTTTTTTTTCACAATAATTTCCCAAGTTACACAAACAAGCAGTACAAAAATGATTTTTAGAGCACCTTAAATTTAAATGATTTTTAGAGCACCAAGACATTTTTGTACCCATTTAGGTAGCGAGAACCAACTACCATATTGGAAGCTTCTCATCCTTATATCTGTAATGATATAGGAGGAAACCATGTTTATATCTTTGTTACATCTATGAAAAGTTTGTTGAAGACAAAAGCAAAATATAAATGCATTGCAAAGAGATTCCAGTTTTCTTTCTTTTTGGTTAGATTTAAATTAGACAGACACTGAAGTAGTTTTCATCCATTAGAATCAGTTGTTTCCATATTGGATAATGAAAATCTGAGACAGCTCAGAAATAACACTATTATTGCCCAATGTTTAGAAAGCTGTTTAGAAGAAAGGAATAGAAGTACTAATGCAGAAACCAAAACCATTACTGCAGCTAAACTGAATGGCACAATAATAAGTCATATATTCATACGATAAAAACAAAAATATCTATGAACTACTCTAAAGATATTCTTATGTTTATAGCTTTTTCCAACAAGTATTATTTGATGTTATTTGATAAATATAATTTCTTTATCCCTGAACTTTGACTGTTACAGACTGAGAGGAAACAGGAATTAACATGCATGGGACATTATCCACAAAAATTCCTTGCAACTACAATAACTTTTTAAGAATTTAAAAAAAAAGTAGGTATATTACTGTTTATTGACATATAAGATCAGATATACATTATCGGCTATAAGATTCAGCAACACCTACAGTAATTTCTCCAATCAGAATATAAATGCATTCTGAAAAAAATATAAATATATTCAAGTAGAAATGTAATTTAGAATTCTTTTTAAGGAAGTAAAGTTGTTTTGGACTGCAAAAGCTTCTTTTTCATAGTGACTGATAAATTAAGATCTTTCATACACAATAAAGGAGATATTGACAATCCCATATATTTTAACTGTGTAAAGTAAAAATAAAAATGTACATTTTTTTTAGTCTGTTATTTTGATAATTTCATATTATACAAAGTAGGCCTTTGAATCTTGCTTTTTGCCAACTTTTAAGCAGGCACATAATACAGAAATTAATTCTCTTTTCAAGCTATAGTAATTATATCTTCTTTTTTAAGATAATTGAAAAAAAAATCATCAACCTTACCTTGTGACCAATATATGTATTTTTCTTTCTTTTATAAGGTCTCCGAGATGAAAATGAAGCAATATAGTCTCCATTTGTTTGGGCAATAAAGCTTGAGTCAAAAGGGTTTATTTTCAGTGATGGACATGTATATCGTTCCTAAAGTAAGTTCAAAGAAAAATTAGTAAAGCATATAAGTGATTGATTCATATTATGTTTAATGATGTAAAAAAATATTTAAACACAATATGAATCAATCACTTATCATTTAAGTATTAACATTTATATAAGATAACACAGAAGAGTATACAAAGTATATGAGATAGATAAAACTAAAAGTATTTTTAAAGGTATGGCTGCATTCTAGTTAATTTACAAATATACTAGAATGCTGCTATTGTTAATGGAAGTATAAAACAGCAAATGCTAAAAAATATATCAACGTGAAAATCTTAATAATTCTCCAAAATTACTTATTAATTCCTATATTGATAAGAAACATATAATAAATTCCTAATTTTCAATGCTCAGTTATATTTTCTAAAAATGATTTTTTTTTTTAAGACGAGGCTGAATAGGACCATTAACAATTTTTGAATTAGACAGACATATTAATCTTAACGGATTTATTTTAACATGTGTAAAGATTACTGTTCAGAAGGAAGATTAATATGTTTTCCTGCTCGTCCATCTATATATTTATATGTTAGGGAAACCAGGATATTTTATGATGCATCTTGAAATTATACTACTAACTAATGCATGGTACATAATTTATCTTCATTTCTAATTTTTGAATGAACAAATGAACTTAGAATTTATTGAAAGATTCATTTACATAATAATAAATTTTTTATTCACTAAAATATCACAATAAAAAATTTTGTAATTTAATATATGTAAAATTTTATAAAAACAGGATCCTTTTTTCTCTCTTTCTTCTTTTTCTAGCATAACATAAAATTTTAAAAAAAATTAAATATTTAAATGGTAAAAAGTTTATCATATAAATATAAAAATCCAAAAGTTATTAGGATTATTTTCATGAGGACAGGAAGGATAAATCGTCCAAAAACATGCTCAATGAAGCATTTTTTTTTTTTTTTAAATAAAACAATTTTGCAGGACAGTTATTTTTCTTCTTGGACTTTTTAAAGAAGTCTTCTTTCAATTTAAATATTTTTAGTATACTCTGCTTTCTCTTGCATTTTGGTAAGGGGCAATCAAATGAAAATGAGATAGACTATATAACGAGCACAGCACAGAAGTTGGTACATAAGCAACAACTCTAGGAAATCAGGAAAGGAACAGCTCAAACGTTCAATGCTGTTTTTGTTAGACATGCTCAAACTGAGGTCAGTGAGTAGTGTGTGTGTGTTCCGAAAGCATAAAGGAGGCCAGAAAAGAGGAACTGTATGCTGACTATGGAAGGAGTATCAAGAAGTGACCTTCATACCTGAATCTCAGCTATGTATGTTAAATGCTTTTGAGAGGAATAAATGATACTGAACAAAACATCAACATTCACTACAGCACCTGCAATGGTATCATGATAAAGAATATCATTTCAGGTCCCATATTGTCGTGGGAGATGAAACAAGATGTAATCCTTTTGAATCGGGAAGCAAGAGACAGAGCCAACATTGGAAATACACGGATTTACCATCAATGGAAACATCTGAACACCAGTTCCTGGAAAGTCACAATGAACTTTTTCTTTGTTTACAAGGGTCTGCTGTTAATTAATATCCTGTAGCATGGCACCACAATTAACACATTCATCATGTTTCATATCCCTCGGCAATACGGGACAGGAAATAATATTCTACATCATGATACCATTGCAGTACTGTAGCAAATGTCAACATCGTGTTCAGTATCATTTATTCCACTCAAGTGCATTTTACATACACAACAGACATTCAAGTATGAGGTAACTTCTTGATACTCCTTCCATAGTCAGGGCGCTGTTTCTCTTTTCAGGTCACCATAGTGATGTTAGAACACACACACACCTCACTTACTCATTCACTGACCTCAACCTTTCATTCATGAAAATCTCACAAAAATTGAAGCTCGCCATCAACTCTAAATGCCCAGGTATTTTAATAAATGGCATCATTCCATTGTAGGATAATGCTCCCCTACATGTTGATCAGGATATTATGATTATGATGGGAAGTCCTTGTGCATCCTCCATATTGTCCAGATCCTTTCCCATATGATTTCCATATTTTTTGAAGCCCTGAAGTAAAACATCTGTGGGCAAATTCATTCATATGAACAATTGCAGTTCTGGCTACAAATAGGATTCCATAAGCAACTGCAAATATTTTTCTGTGAAGGCAATGAGTGTTTTGTCTTACAGTGGGATAAATGTACAGATAGCTATGATGATAACTTTTGAAATAATAAAGGCCTTAATTATTTTTTGTCTTTCCATCTTGTTTTCATTTGACTGCCCCTTAAATATTGCAAATATGCTTTTAAAGCACTTTTATTTATTTTTTCAGGATTTGCTGTGTAGTATTTATATACTTTTTATACCTTTTTGATCATACTATCCACTTTAAAAAGTTAATGCAACTAAAAGTAATTTGAAATGATATTGAATTTCATGGTCGTGCACTGCATGTGTCGTAGAATAAAAAGTCCTTAACGGAAAAAAAACAAACTCATACAGACAATGTATTGTAATGGTCAAAAAATTCGGACACATGATATTGATGAATTTTCTTTTTTTGACCTCCCTAAGTTCAAAAAACACATTTTTAGCATTATGTCTGTTTTTCTGGGGCAAAAATAACTCAAAAACGCATTCAGTTAGATTCGAACATAGCATTTACACCAAAGTTGCAGATGTCTATCAAATTTTGAGCAAATAATAAAGCATGTAAATACTATACTATATGTATATTAGTAATGCGTACTAAGGATTAATCACCAAAAAACTTACCAAGGATCATAAGATAGATTGAATTAAAAATAGTAAATTTATGTTAAAAGTTCATATTGTACACTAATGGCATGAAAGAACTTTTCTGCTTTACCCAAGATCCAAAATTTTTTGCAAAGCTTGGGTGATAACAACTTCATTAAAGAATATGTGGAAAAGTTTTGGAAAGACTCTGGATTAGTATTTATTCTTGAGATTTTATTTATTGATTTCTTAATATGCAGTAGAAATTTCATATAAGTTTTGTATCTTATAAGCCATGAGTATTAATAACAGATACATGATTACTAACAACAGTTTGATAACAAACTGGTCATAAAAAATTAAATGCAATAATGTTAAAACTCATTATTTATTATAAATAGCTCATTTTTACATGTACAATGGCAGAATCAAAAAGAAGGAAATAAATATTTATACTATTATCATATTGTAGAGAAAATGTCTATGTTAATCATTTCCTAGACCATTGCACCTCATTAAAAAAAAAAAAAAAAAAAATTGATACTCACATATATAAACTTCAGACAGGACTGAAATCCAGCCAGTAGGAAATTGTAATGAATTGATAAAAGAAATAAGACTGACAAGAGAAGTAGAGTTACATGCAAAACAGTATTATAGTCTGCACAATTATGCTTACTCTAACAAAAATTACAGACACTGAAAAAAAAAAAAAAAAGAATACAGCTCATTTGTATTGTTCACATCTTTTACCTGAAATTCAAAAGAGGACCTACACACTGGAAAATAGAAAAAATTACCTCTAAGAATAAAGTAATTTTTTTATTGTTCATTAATAAAAATATTGGAATATGCAGTCAAAATAAGAAATCATAGTTTATTAATATGATAATTACTTAGGATAGGGAAAAACAAAAATTAGTCATTTAAAAATTATGAATTAACTTGAAATGCTTACTAAAAATATTTGATTTGACATAATGGCTCCGCTGTTAAAATCCCACACCATTATTGTACGATCAGCTGAATCATGACTTACAACATTCGTACTGCAAACAAATTCATTTTTGTTTAAGAAAGCTATATCTAAAACCTAAAATAAAGGAATAAAAATAAATATAGCCCATATAAGAAACTGCAGGGAAGTATACACATATAAATTAATAATATTATCACTTATTTTATAATTAGTAAATATACAGTTATCATGTTTCATTTTTTACTTTAATTGCAATTAATTTATTCTAGTAACTTGTGTGCACTTGTCTATTTAACTGTTTTTCCTTAGACTGTGTTCACAAATGGCCCTCTGAGTTACACTGCATTGTAGAAATAAAAAACTTTCTCCAACAGACCACAACATTAGCAGAAGAGTCTTATGGTCGATTATTTCCGTGACATTGAAGCAAGTTATCAGTTTTCAATGCAGCATAGCATGAATTGGACTTCCAAACTAAGCATCTATTTACACCCATCTATTTAAAATAATAAATCTGTTAGTGCACTGTTATAAATTATTTCTATGTGGTTTTTCAACAGAGTTTGCATTTACTTTCAAATTCAGAATACAATTTCAATTTGGTTTTAACTTATTTTTAGTATGAAGAGTTGTGTTTAATGATTCTTTAGGGTGATTTACTTCATTGAATATTACTTAAAATTATCTATAATATTTCTAATATAACATAATTTTTTTTCCTTTAAAGATGGCCCATACTATGTTTCTGAAAATTTCATTGCTTAATAAATATATAAATTATGTTATTGCATTAAATAAATTGTGTTATATAAATAAATTTCAGTCACTGATACGCATTTAAAACAAAGCTAATTCCTTTGAGATTTCATCTAAAAATTTCATTCAGTTAATTTTTACCATTACCTTTTAGTATGAAAAATTGAGTTCCTAGATTTTCTTATTTAAAAAAAAAATAATAATTTTCTGGTAATAAAATATGATAATATTTTTTTTTTTTTTTTTTGTAACTTTATTAAGAAAAAAAAATGTTTTAAAACATTTCTATGCAGGAATTTATGAGAGTTAAAAACTTATGACAATTTCCTTCTTATATATAATTTAAAATCCTCTTTGTTTCACATATAATTTTTAAGCTTTTGAAAACATAGTTAATTTTTTGAAAACATAGTTAATATCTTATATATTAATTTTTAAAAAAAGTTCTGTCAAAACAATTCAGAAGATAGAATAATATGTTATTAAAACTTCGTTATTTATTAAAATGGGGGGGGGACCTGTGACAAAAAATTTGAGGACTTATCAGAAGGGGAGAGGATTTCCCAAAATTAATTAATACATAATAAAAGTAACTACTAAATTTTTGTTTCTTCTATAAACATTAGTGATACTTAACAAATTTTTTAACCTGGATGTAAGACATGAAATAATCCAAAGATTTAATAAAAATACAAAAACAGATATGAAATATATAAAAAATTAAATAAGCAATGTAAACTAATAGAGATGGTGTCAATATAGCATTGGAATAAAAAATATTTATGTTGCTAATTTTATACACTATGGAGAAAATTATGGAATCTTAGAATGCTTTTAGATTCTACAGCACTACTCGAAAGATATATTTTTTATTTCGAATGAAAACTTCTGATATCCTCCATAAGATTCAATCATATGACAAAAACCCAAAATAAATTTCTATGACAATAGTTCACTAATTGGTAAATTTATAGAAATTGAGTTTGGAAGTTAACTCATAGCCTTTTTGCTAATAAACTAAACCTTCTCTTGTTTAAATTGTGTTCATTGTGTCATTGTTAATTTGTGTTCATAGCATCAAATTTAAGAATTTTGTAATAATACGATATTTAAAAGTTATCTTTGGAAAGTTTGGAACTTCTTTGGAAAGTTATATATTTCATATTTGTAAGCATGAACAAAATATAAACTGAAGCAATGACTAAAAGTTAGAGAACTGGATGCAGTTCTGCAAACAGGAATCACTATTTCAATGAATTCAGGTTCATTGATTTTATATATAAACTTCAGAGTGTCAAATATAACATGCAAAAGTATCATCATTTCCAACACAAATTAAGTTTAATTAATTTTGTTTTACTTTTAAAAAAACACTTTAACTTCATATAGTAAAGATATTGATGCATCTGATTTCCAAGTGAAAAATTATTATTTGATGGTTAATTATTTAAGTCTGCTTATAATTAATTGAAACATTTTATGAACATGATAACTATATCTGAGAATTCTTTGTATAACAGTATATAGTACCATTCAATGAAATATACTATTATTTATAAATATTGTTGTTCCTTGCAATATTTTTCAATAGGAAAATGAGATGCAAATGATGATGCAAGTTTTTAGATCAAAATAATTTAATTTACAAACAATTTTTAGGAAACAAAACTAACAATTTCAAATGTGTAAAAAGTGTGCTTATTTAAATCATTTGCAATAGCACATGAATTATAACTACTACAAAACAGCACACATTGCAGTTCATTATGTTCAATAGTTTAAATAGCTTCAAAATTAGATTTTAGAATTTTCCATTTTTTACAGTCTGGTGAAGTGAGGAACAAACTTTCTGAAAAATTTTCCATATCTAGAGAGCCAAGTTTAGCCCAGCATTGATGCCACACTCTTTCCAAACAAGCATTTGGTACCAGATCCAGTCATCCAATATATAAATATATATAAATTTTTAATATATATATATACATATGTATGCGATTATCTATATGATAGTTTTTATTTAAAAAATATATCTGTGTTCCTAACAACACCACTAATTCTCTAGTTTATATCAAAATTTACACATAAACAATTCAAGAAAAGTAATTTCTACTAATGAATAAAAAACACATTTGATTAAATTAGAACAAGAGAAAAAGAAACATACCTACATTATATCTACTAGACATACGGATGACAAAAAGATTAGCCATGAACTAGAAAACAAGCAATCTCAAAGAAAGTCATAAAGAAAAATTAATATTGTATAATATTGTTGTGGTGATTTTGACTTGGCAACATTTTCTGAATCCAGTATCAAATATTTGCTTTGGATGTGTGAGAACTCAATGTTGGCAAAGACTAGCCCTTGAAATATGTGAAATTTTCTAATAAGTTTGATACTCACCTAACCAGACTATAAAAAGTGGATAACTCTGAAATTTAGTTTTGGAGTTAATCAAACTATTAAAAGTAATGAACCCTGCAATTTGTGTATTATGTAGTACAATTTGTGTTCTAACAATTGAATTACCACAATTTCCTGCTTATAATCCACAGATTATCTGTTAAAAAAACAAGAAAATTATCATGCCAAATTATTTTTGTCAGGGTTAAAAGTAGCACCTGTGGATTATGTGCAAGATATTATGGTATATCAGTACACTTTTCACACACCTGAATTTATGTGTTTGTATTCTAAAAATTGTTTGTTAATTGAATTCAAAGAGCTTCCATCATCATTTGCACCTCCTTTCCCAAATGAAACATAGTGTAACAATATAAATATATCAGATAGGGTTGCCACTCAAAACTGGAAAAGAAGTTACCTGTGTTTCCCTTGTTTTTTGTTTCAAAGATATGAGGAAATGTGTGAATAGCACTCGTGTATTAGTTATAATGCAATATGATTTTAAGAGTGAAAAAAACAAGGAAAGGAAGCAATAATTTAACCTTATTCGAAATAATAGCATATTAAAAGAAAAATTTATATTTACATTTAAAAGACAATTTCTCTTTATTTATTATATAGAATTTGGAAAGATAAAATTTATGTATTAAGGGGGGGATGGTATATATTAATTCTCATGCTCTTCAATTGTAAATCAGACAAAATTAAGGACTCAAGTGAAATAAAACACGAAAAAAATTTGTTATCATGATACAAATCTTTTAATAATTATTTTTAAAAAAAACAAATCATTTTAGATACTAAGTTTAACATCAATGATGACTCTTTTGAATTTGCTGGCAGTTTTGTAGGTTTTCCTCTTTTGACATGACTAGTAAGTGCCAGTTTTCCCATATTATTTAGGCTTATTACCTTCTAACAAAGTGAGTAGTACATAACAAATGGATTTTGTGGAACTCCTCTAACCCATGCAGCAAAATCAGGATTTATTTTTTTATCCCTCCAATTCGTATTAATACGGATTTTGATCAATTCATTGTTGTAAAATAAAATATCTAACCTACTTTGAATAAGCTGACAGTTTCTCAAATAATAAACAAACCATTCAATGAGCTCTAGTAGATTCAACCCCATCCTGCTTCTTCCACAGAGTGATTGCTCGAGCCAAAGAAATATATTCTATTTTTTCATGTAGTTACAGCTGTCTCAAGCAAGCTCATTCGCTGCAATTCGGGAATCTCATGGAAAAAGAACAACTGTCACGCAAATCGAAATTGGACTGATCTATACAGGAAAACGGAAAGAGAGTAGAAAACGGGCGAGTTTCCACATTACACAATTGCGAGTGGTATTATTCCATTTCCAGAAGCTATGGCTACGATCTTTTACTCTCACAATTTTCAGAGATAGGCATATTTTTAGATGGGGAAAAAATAACTGAGAAACTTAAAATTTAATTCATTTTCCCAGTTTTTAAGAAAATTTTCAAATTTTCCTGTCAATTTTTAAATTCCCTGTGTTTTCCCGGTGGCAACAGCAACATCGTAATGTTTCAGAGTTCCGTAATGTGACAAAGTGGTCACGAGCACCTCCACATCATAATTTGGAATAGTTACTTTAATTTGTTAGTTTGGTGAAAGTTAAAAATAATTGAATTAGTTTATATGAACGCAATAAAGCTCTAACGTCATGACATTTGGTATATAATTATTAATGTATTTTTTCTTTAATTAATCAAATTAAAATAATATATAGATTATTTATGGGGTAAATAGATTCCCGGTAGCGTGGCAACCCTGATGAGAGCACATTTCATGTTACAAATAATATTAAATATAGTCATCAGAATCAGAAAATATTCCAATTAATGAATAATAACCCATCACACAATATTGCGCATGTTAAATGCACATGGAAATCGTATAGAACAATATATTAAAATATGAGAATAATTTATTATTATCATTATTTGATTAACCTAAAATAATTACAAATTAGCAGTTATTAGTCAAATAATAATTTTTAAACAAATATAAATTGGCTTTCTTTGAATTTTACAAGCAAATTTTGTCAGAAGAAATTAAAGATTCTTGACATTGGATATTTTGAAATTTTCTTAATCATAAAAATAAAAATAATTTTTTTTTCAATTATTAAATTAAAAAAAGTCATTTTTCAGCAGGAATATTAAAAATCACTATCTTAAAATAGTTTTTACTCACTTCTTCACATTTGGACAGAAATGTTCTTACTGGTAAAGAAGAATTAACTCTCAAATCAAACCCCAAAATAGCATTTTTTGTTCCAAATAAAATAACATCTTCTATGACTGGATGAATCGCAATGCTGGAAACATGATTGTGAATTTTATATATCACATGTGATTTGCCTAAAAAAACATTTTTAAAAAGAATTATTGCATCTTACATTAATTGTATCATTCATTATAAATGTAAAGTTGATATATATATATAAATTTTGAAACATAGTCGTGGTCGTAGACAAAACAGACACTTTGAATAATTTTTATCTTCGTTTTATTTCCCTCCCGGGAGACATGACTTTTTGTACAAGCAGAAGCAATGAGTATGAGGAAATGAGGAAAAGTTAAAAGAGATGGAAAATATTTTTCACCATGCTTATATACTGTCAGATTTTGATAGGGATTTCCAATACACATCGATCACAGACAAGGGAATCATAGGGATCTTTTAGAAGAATTTGTTTAAGTCAGCAATTTTCATCCCTTCACTCGGAGTGTGGGAACTTGGCAGCTTTTAGCTGCTTCTTTTAGAACTCGCGTTGAATTAATTAAATAGAAAAAGTGGAATTAGATCAGGAAATAAAGAACATTTTAGAATGAAGCTAAAATAGACTAAAGTAAGATAAAAGGACACACACATACACATACACACGCACGCGTTAAGTGTTTACAAAGGCAATACTTAAATGCTGAAATCCGATTGATATTTCTGCAGTGTTTCTATTCTTATGGGGGGAGAGGGGGGGGGCAGAATTTTAAGAAAATTCCAGAACTATAAAATCACATATTTTGGACATAAAAATGCAAATGATAAATTAAAATTAAAATTTAAATGCGCTAATTTTTATGCAAACGATTTCTAAATGCTTAAATGAACACAATAACGCTTGTTTCGTTTTCTAGATTCCATTGCAAGCGCTTTTAACAGCTGTTACTATGTTAATTTCACACAAATTAATAATGAGTGTTTATTTCACAAATTAATGTTCACTTAAACTTACAAAAAAAAAAAAGAAAAAAAACTTAAAAATCTATTAAGAACCTCTACCCTTACTTTTAACCAGTACTAAAATGAAGAGAAAAATGCATGAGGCAGAAACAAATCTGCATTTACATTAAAAATATTTAGGAAAAATCAAAATTATTTAACAAATGAACAAGAAACAGTGTGTCATTAAAATATGTTACATTTATATATTGATCAGTTAATATCTCAATTCCTAAAACTGGCAGATTATGTTAGGCACGGAAAAGCCCCTTTTTTATTTAAATCATTTAGTTCAATAATGTGTGAAAACGAGTAGAAAGCTGTTTGAAACCAGCTGTCGATATAACATTTAGCAGCCAACGAACAAATATCAAGAATTTTATATCCTTCTTCGGACAATTTCAACGGATTTCTGAATAATGATATTTTGAGCGAATAAATTCTCTTTACATGCACCGATGTAATCTCCCTCCAATTTTGAAGGACATTCGTCTTTTGAAAACACCTCCAAGAAATGTGATGCAGAATAACATATCTCAGTATAAATATAAAAATAGTACAATTATAGTACTTAATAATATTTATTTAAAAAAAGATTTAATCAAGAAAAACAGTAAAAATATTACTTCGGAACTTTTTTGTTTAAGAAATCATAAGAAATTACTTGTACTGAACAAAAACTTATGCTTTTATAAATGAATATAAGTTTTTAAAATTTCGTTTATTATTACAAATAATGTTAGGAATAAAATACTCATAGATAATAACTCCAGTAACAAATAACGTTTGCTTGCCTATTACCATTTAAAATGGAAAATAATTACAGATAATAATTATTAATTTCACAATTGAAATACCAATAAAAATTTATAATTAATCAAATACTAATAAAAACACACTTGGCTTAAAAAAACCTTGTTTTAAATTAATAAAAAAGTTTTAAAGGTTCCTTTGACAAAATTCCGAAGACTGCAATTTCTTACTCAACTCTTAAACTCTCTTTCATATTCTCTCATAGACAATCTTTATTGATCGAAAATTAACTCTCAACATTATTTTTGAATTGCGAAAATATCATTATCATTTTTAAATGAGATATAGCATAATTGCAAGAGCAGATCGAACCAAAATTCTTAATCCTCTTTATTTTTCGAAAAGTGAAAACCGATCTTTCCGATAGCTGTTGCCGGCCACATTCAGCAGCTTATCGCTCTTCTTATCGTAACGTGTACCCTCCAATTAAGGTTTGCAATACCGGTTCAAAAAGTTCAAAGCAAAATAATAGGCTTTAGATCTATCCCCCATGTCAACCAAATCATCAATTGATTTTGGCTTAGCTGAAATTTTTAGTGTATATAACTGAAAATGTGGATAATTTTTGGCTCCATATAGTAAAGTTTATCGTAACTTTTTTTAAGTTTATCGTAACTTTTTTTAAGTTTATAAGTTTTAACTTAAAATGTTAGACTACTTTTAAAATAAATGCTGTCATACTTTGAGAAAATGGGTTTAGGAAAGAATAGCAATAGCAGTAACAAACCATTAATATATTTAAAAGAATTCCCAAATTATTAACAATTACAGAAATCGGAAAGAATAATATTTAATTTCAATTTTGTGAACTTACTATAAAAAGAGTTCTGTAAAAATTTAATACTTTTAAGTATCTTGGCCACAAAAATGAAGCATCTTTGTGTTTTTAGGCATATACTTTTGTCTGTCTTGTAATTATGCACAGTTTTTATTGAAAGATGTGCACATCTTACTTTTAAATGTGCATTTTTTAAATATTTAGTTATGTTGTAATAATTTAGTTCTCCTGTTAAACAAAAGTTCTGTTGTAAAATAAAAAATATTTTAATTTGCAAAAAAAAAAAAAATGTGTAAATTGCTTTGCTAAAAAATTAAGTCAAATTTTATAAGATTAGTAATAAAAATAATGTCTGAACTTCTCCAACATTTCTTAAAATTAACAAATCATCATGTTAGTTGGATTGTGTTGACATCATAATAGAAACATAAAATTAATAAAACTCATGTTTACCGCCAAATCTTTTTTATTTTTTTTTCTCTTTCTAACGTCATTATTACACGCGATTTCGCGTGAATTTCATTGGCTCCGATCAAGGATCATTTCATCCATTTGCTATCTTTAAGGTCTAGTTTATATTTCATAACTAGCTGCCTTTGGCGACCAGCCGGTTCGCCAATCTTAATGCTCGTTAAAATTGTAATAATTAACTATTTTATGTAATTCCTACTTTAATAGCTTCTTCATTAAAATATTTTAAAACTTCAAATTTCAATTCACTCAGAATATTATAAAGGCCTTCAGTCATAGCGTAATTTGTATTTCTCTAATTTTCTGTTAGCTCCCATAGAATTTATGCTTTAAATTAAAGTGTAAATGATTAATCTGCAATTAATATAATAATATTTTTTTACTAAAACAAAGCATTTTTTTTTTTTTTTTTTTTTTTTTTGTAATATGATTACTGAAAACAGAGTCACTGAGCATTCAAACCTTATGGGCACTAAAGAATATCTTTCTTAATTTATGTAATATCTCAAGAATTTGTCGACAAAATTTTTTCAGATTCATCTTGAGCAGGTATATAAATTAACAATGTTTAATTTTAAATGCATCAAACACTAAGAAAATAAACAGAATCGTTTAAAATAATCGGTCGAAAACAGGCTAAAAAAATTACTTAAAAAACGACAAACTTAAACTAACATAAATACAATTTAATTACAAAAGCATACAACTAACCTAAAAATAATTTAAATCGAGTCCGCTTCGGTTGAAATGTAAACAATCAGAATACAATGCGCAGCCGTGAATTTTCAACGCCAGTTACGGTAAAGCAAATGCGTGAATTTTTCTAAGCCAGTTGGGGTAACGCTATGTAGATTAGAAATTTTTAATTTCCTTTAATCTGTTTTATTTTAATTCAAAAGTACTTCAGAATGAATCTGAAAGATCGATTAATTAACAATGTTTAATTTTAAATGCATCAAACATTAAGAAAATAAGCAGAATCGTTTGAAATAATCGGCCGAAAAATGTTAGCCCTAGCCTCATTGCTGATGGGGGGGGGGATTGTAGCCTTACTTATGTGGCGGTGGGGAAAATGAAAGGATTGTTTTTGGCGGGAAAGTTAGTTTTTAATTAATAATTAAAATTCTAATCAAAATTTCAAAAAAGGAACCCCAGGTGCACATTCCCGACCTCCAAGGTATACACGTACCAAATTTGGTAGCTGTAGGTCAAATGGTCTTTTCTGTAGAACGCCAACACACACACACATTGAACTTTATATATAAGTACAGATAATCCGTAAAAAGCACTCTTTGCATTGAAATGAAACATGACAATAGATATCATATTTTCTATCATATAAAGAAAATTAATTAAAAATACTTGTTATTTAAAACTAAAAAAATAAGAAATATAATGCATTTTATTATGATTGACAGTACTTTAAAGTAACACTAGATTATTGATGAAAAATATAAAAACGTAAAAAAATAACTATTTACAAATAATATTTTAAAATACTTCATAAAAATTATATAATTAATGCGTCAAAGACGTGTGAAAAATCGCAAACGCAGTTCAGTGTAGAGACCGACTTTACACAATTTATATTTAGGCAGTATATCGTTTTATTTATCCCCCCCCCCTTCAGAAAGATAAGCGGTCTTGTAGTCATGACTGCACAAATGAAACTGAAAGGATTAAAACCCTTGCTAGAGTAAAATCCTATTTCAAATAAGAGTGTTAATTATAACAGTCACTTCAAAATGAGCACGTTGTACGTTTCCCCTTTTTATTCACATGGTAATTGGCATTTCGGCCAGATGTAACGTCAACCATTTTCCCACACATAGTTAAATGCCTATGGACCGCCAGATGTGGATCCTTTTCACTAGTAGTCATTATGTCTATAGACATTTGTTACATCCAGGTGAAGGGACACAGATGTTGTAGAAATGATTAATCAGCAGCAACCGTTGTCATTAGGTGTCGAAGTCAGGTGGCCTTTAGTCGGTGTTAGCTGTGAATTGATTATAATTAACATGTTTTCGGGAAGGGCCAACTAAAAAGATGGATCCTGAATAGTCACTCCCACGATCGAGTGGAGAACCATTGAGGAAGCACTGATGGAGCAGCTATTGGGTGATAGGGAACTCAAGTTCACCAATGAGAAAATCAAAGGCGTAGATCTGATGGAAATAAATGCGGTATAATGTATTTTTTGTTTTTGTTGGGAGATAAAGGAGAAAGAAGAGCAGTGACATGAGTCAAAAAAGAATTCGGAGATACTTTTTTTCACCCCTCTATTATCCGATTTGATCGAGGAACTATTTCAAGATTAAACTTTCAAATGTTGTGTGAATTCTGTAAATAATATTAACCTAGATGAGAACAGTTTTTTTTTTTTTTTGTACCTACTTATATCAGGCTGTAAAGAAAAGAACTGTTTCGTTACGCTACTCTCTTATTTGATTGCTCTGGATCAAGATATTACAACGTGCTTCTCTTTATATTAGCAAACACCTGATTTTGCTCATATTTTCGAAAATCTAATGATTCACAGACACTTACCCAACCCAATCTGATCTTGGAGAGAGAAATACTAATGTACTGAAGCAATCTTTTGATAAAAACATGGATTAATAACGCCATCTAATAAAACTCATTTCATTCCAAAGCCTGACGCAAAGGATGCGTGCCGAGTTCAGCCCTGAGGAGAATCCAACGCCAACGCAAACATGCATCGATCTTTCCGAAGGGATTAGCAGCTGTAAAATAACGAGACTCAGTGATTCGATGAAGCAATGATATTGTTTTGAATTTCATTACAATGCAAAATTAATTTTTCAAAAATTATTAAAACTAAAGAAAATGCATCCATTCAAACAAAATTAGAATACCTGAAAAATCTCCTTATTTAACGGTTTTAAAATAATTTTTGCGTAATCTATACTTTGATTTTATGGCGAAAATACGTTAAAAGTCTGCTTTTTTTTAAATTAAAAGTTCTAACAAAAATTTTGGAAAATCCGTTCTTAGTAAGTTTCTGGTACCCAAGGCACAACTTCCTGCCAAATCTCATGCTCTTAACTTCAATAGTTTGTACTGCATATTGCTCTGTCAATCCGGACAAACCTTTCTATGCACGTTAATACTTCAATGAGAAACAAGAACGAAAAAAAAAAAAGTGTATGAGTTAGAAAAAGTGAAAAGCAGAAATTGTTAAAAAATAATAGTACTTAAACTCTAAAAATAAAAATTTTTGAAAAACTGTTTTTTCCCCCCTATTTCTTCAAAATTTTTAAACACCAGATCTAGTTTGTTTGTTTTTTAATAAAAATCAAAATTTAAGGTGATTAGTCTAATTCATAATGATTTTCAAATGCATGGGGACATTTGAAAGAAACACCATGCAAAAAATTCACGATATTCAAAAATCTACAGCTTCAAGTTAAAATTTCCTCATAAGGCATTTTATGCAATCGACTAACGTAATTACACACCGCAATGAATTACAATAGAATATAGTGAAGATTTCTCTAAAATTACATATTAACGAGAATGATGATCAGATGTACTGATATACTAAAAAAGTTATACTGCAATTGTTTCAAAAGCAGCTTCTACTATGTTAGATATATCTCTGACGCACCAAATCCACCCTTGCAGTAATCCTATTTTCCGTTGATTGGATCAATCTGCATATTTTTCTTTAACAATGCATAAAAGTTTAAAAATTATTATTTATAAAGGATAACTAAAATAACTTCTTCACCATTTAAAACATTGAAAATTGGAGTTCGAACGTTTTTTGAGGCGCAACAAATATGATACAGTATTATTGCATTCTATTTCTTCGAAATAACCATTCAGTAAACGACAAAGCACACTATTGACGAAAGAGGGAGCTGGGAAAAAAAAAGTTTATATTAACATATAGAAAAAAATTATCTTTACTTATTATTAAGAACTAAGCAAGACAAATTTTATATATTAAGGGACAGGGAATATATTACCTCTCATGTTCTTTAATTGTTAAGTCACACAAAATTAAGGACTCGGGTGAAATAAAACACAAAGCATTTTTGTTATCGTGATAAAAAAAAAACATTTAATGATTACTTAACAGAAAACATTACAAAGAAAGATTTTTTTATTATTATTATTTATTCATTTTTGCCGATTCGAGGTATTTGGGCATAAATTTCTGCATATTTTTCTGCCATCACTATTCTGGAGTTTATTCTTAACAAATAAGGTACAACATTTCTGTATGGCCTAACGTACATTTTTTAGCTATTTCACTTTCAGTGAACGTATGTAAAAATATTTACGATGTTTCATTGAATGAATTAAAAGATGAATGTGACGCAAAAAATTTTAATGCCCATAAAAATTCGGCTATAAATTATTGTTCTTAAATTGAAAAGTTCGAAATCGATTTATTTTCCGGGATTAAATTTGAAGTTTTCGGACTTGACATATCACCTTTTCTTTTATTCTTTTAGATACAAAGTCTAATATTAATTACGACTTTTTGAACGGAGACGCAATTTTGTTTCCCCTTTTTTGGCATGACTATTGATTGTCTGTTTTCCCATATTACTTATTATATTCTTACAAAGCGAGTGCTACACAACAAAATGATTTTGTGGAACTTCTCGAACCCATTCAGCAAAATCAAGAATGGTTTCTTTTTCTTATATAATCCATATTAAACACGGATTTTCAGCAGCTCATTGTTTTTAAAAAAATTTTAATCTACTTTGAAAAATCTCACAATTTCTCAGATAATAAACAAACAATTCAATAAATTCATGTGTGAGAAACTAAATACTACAGTAATGTTACTTACAAATGTTACGCATCAATGTCACATCTGTATTACATACGGATTTTGAGCAGTTAATTGATTTAAAAATATTCTCTAATATACTTTGAATAAGCTCACAGTTTCTCAAATAATAAACCAACCATTCAATAAACTATCTTGTAGACTAAACACCACCGCATTGCTTCCGTAGAACAAATGTTGCTAATCTCGCCAGAGAAATGCATTCTATTATTTCGCGCAGTTGCAGAAGTCTCGCTCATGCTCATTGGCTGCATTTCAAGAATCTCATGGAAAAAGAATTAACTGTTTCGCAAATCGAAATTGAAACAATGTATACACACACACACACACACACACACAAAAAAAAAAAAAAAAGAGAAGAGAGGGGAGCGAGTTTTCGCTTTACACAATAGCGAATGGTATTGTTTCTGTTTCGGAAGCTATAACTACGATATTTTAATCTTGCAATCTTTAGAGATTGGTATTTTTTTGGATGGGGGAAAAAATAACTAAGAAACTTAAAATTCTCTGTATTTATGAAAATTTAAAATTTTCCTGCATTTTCTCAGTTTTTTTTGGGGGGGGAGGGGGGAGGGTTAAGACGATTTTTAAATTCCCTGTGTTCCCTGATTTTTCCCTGTTCTGCCGATGGCGTGGCAACCCTGGCTAAGCACCCAAGATCATGCTTGGAACGAAATGCTCTTTGACAGTTTGATATGGTTTTGTGATATTTTTTAAAATTTCCCTGACTTTTCCAAAATCGATAAAATTCCTTTCCCTTTCCTTGATTTCCTGGTTCTGTTTTCCCGATGTCACTGACAAAGTTCTCATATCAAAATCCTTTCTCAGTTAGTGGAATTCTCAAAGCAAAACCAAGTCACAAATTAGTTTTTCTCTACATATTTTTCAAAGCCCTAATAAAAAATCAAGAACTTTTCAGAACTCCTAAATATAGTAAAATAAAATTAAGGAGTCTTCAAGGATTTACATTATGCTGGGTATTGGGAAGAAATTCAAATATGAAAAAGAATTAATTTGCAATTCTGATTTCAGAAAGCATTATCACATTAATTCTATTTTTAAATTAAAAAGTATAAGGCAGATGAAAATTTTTATTTCATTAAAAACTAACAACTTATTAATATTAACAATTAAACAATTTTAGTATAAGGAGATACAAAAATTATACAGACAAAAAAAATTTATTGAAATAAATAAAATTTTAAATAAAAATTAATAAAAACATATTTTAAAATTAATATGCTTACAAAGTAAAGTAGTAAAAGAACAAGCATACAGCTAAAGAAATTATCATCATCATCTCATTAAAATACTTAAAAGTATAAATTTAATCAATCATTTAAAGTTAAACTCAAATAATTTATGATGTTTAAATTGAAAATATCCTATTTCAAGCATTAAGTACTTCAGTATAGAGTTTTCTGTATAAAACAAATAAGATATTACTAGCTCATTGGATATATTGTTTCTGCAAGAGTAACATATACACAATATTTTATTAACAAAAATAAAACATATAATGTTGATTTCCTCAACTTGAAAATTTTTATATTTAACATAAATTTTATAATGAACACTTTTGTTTTCTATTAAATATTTATTAACTGAAAGCATACTTAGCATACTAAAAATCAACATCAAAATAAAAAGAATTTCATACCACTTAGAGCATCAATTATATGTGCTTCATTCCCAAAGCCTCCTGCAATAATTTGTTCTCCAATTTTCGACCACTTTGATGCTCTTACACTAAAAGAGAAAGTAAGAGTCTGAGTTGGTTTATTCTGGGAATAAATATCCCAAATCTTTACAGTACGATCCAATGATGAAGATAGTAATAAATGACTATAAGGCACAGCACACCAACTCAAAGAACTTATGACATTCTCATGAGCAGTAATTGTTTGACTTAAGATTGAAGGGATACGAGAAATATGTTTTTTCTTATAAGCTTCAATAATTCTCTCATCCTTTCTATACATCCGCATCTTAAGTTCCAACCCATCTAATGTACTTACATCCACATCTTTACAGTCTGTGGTAAGTTGATCTAATTTAATTTTTTTATTAGATAAACCTTCTTGATGATCAATGTTGTTATTGTCTTCTTTACAAATATCAGTAATTGATGATGTAGTGCTATTGTCATCATGATCCTTAGTAGACAGAATTGGCGAATTTGATCGTTTTCCACAAATTGAAGTATCATCAGAACAAGATGGAGATATGTTCAATATCTCGAGTTCTGGCCCTGGCTTTTTGGGTCCGCATTCGATATCATTTATTGAAGTATCATCAGAACAAGATGGAGATATGTTCAATATCTCGAGTTCTGGCCCTGGCCTTTTGGGTCGACATTCGATATCATTTATTGAAGTATCATCAGAACAAGATGGAGATATGTTCAATATCTCGAGTTCTGGCCCTGGCTTTTTGGGTCCGCATTCGATATCATTTATTGAAGTATCATCAGAACAAGATGGAGATATGTTCAATATCTCGATTTCTGGTTCTGGCTTTTTGGGTCCGCATTCGATATCATTTATTGAAGAATCATCAGAACAAGATGGAGATAAGTTCAATATCTCGAGTTCTGGCACTGGCTTTTTGGGTCCGCATTCGATATCATTTAAGATAGCGGCAGAATTTAATAAATTATTCACATTGTTTTGAATATTCTCTTGTTCATCATCTGTGTCACTGCTCTCCAAATTCAAATAATCAATTTTTTTCGCAACCTCTTCTTTAGCTGCTGGGACACAAGCCTGATCTTTCGACAGCTCGGTAGAATCCGATACCTCTTTGTTGTCAGTATCACTATCATCTAAGCAGATACAGTCTACTTCCATATCAATCGGTTTCTGTATTTTTAAAGTAGGTGATGCAGTAGATTCAAAAAGTATGTCTACAACATCGGATTCTTCACCAGAATTTTGATCTTCATTGCTCTTTCCCATGGCCTTCTCTTGATTCCTATGGTTTTCCATTTCCCCATCAGAAAGGTACGACGAAACTAAATCCATCTTTACAATAAGTAAAATCTAAAATAATTGTTAAACATAGCACAAAAAAAATTACTATGATTAAAATTTTTAACTTATACAGTGAAAATCAAAACAGGCGCTACAGTTGACTCGCTATAAAAGTAAACAAAATGTATGGGACAATTTTCTAATCTATTCACTTCTTGTTTTGAAGCTCTTCATATAACAGCATTAATTAAGTTCTCAATCTTTAATAACAAGTAGGTTTTATAATATTAACACATATTTGCATATAAATATAATAATTAATTAAATAATTGAATTTAATTTACACATTTTTGTTGCTTCTAGGATAATAAAATTAATTTTTACTCGCTTATGGCAATGACATACAGCAGTAGATGAGCAATGTTTTCATTTGCGTTACTAGCGTCTCAATCGCAACGTAATCCCTATGGGATGGGCGAATCCATCATGAACCGTACTTTTCACAGGTAGGTACGTTTGCCCGAGAGGGGCAGCAGGGATAAACGTTGGCTTTTAAATGTTGAGTTGTAGCTCAACGCTTATCCCGGTTCATTTGAATCGTTTTTCATTGATCACGAGGGAATACGTTGTCATTACTTTAGCATGTGAATGTGGATATAGTTTTCCTCTCTATTAATGTCTATTTTTAAATCACTATTTCTTATCTTTGAAAATGTTTACAAATTTGTTCTTGTGTTGCATTTCATAAACGGATCGTATATAATTTTTAGAAATGTATAAAATTACATTGTGAATGAAGAGGTAATGTGATATTGATATTTAAGTTTCAGTATGTAATATGGAAATAAAGCAAATCATTAACCATTTCATTTTCATACTTGATTTTTTTTTTTGCCATTATATTACTCTTGTGCTTTGTAGTTTTAAGTAAATGCATGTTAAATTCTTGTAAAGGTAATAAACTAACAGGAATGAAATAACACGTTTTGTGAGTAGAAGACATATAACCAAAACTTAATGATCTAGGTCATCTTTATTTTTAAAAAAATAAGTTAAATAACTTTTACACAAATTTAGAAAAATAATTTTATAAAGTGCTTACTGTAAAAACAACTTTAGCACAAAGTTTATTTCTTATTCGGGGTTCATAGTGTAATAAAAGACATAGCATGTTGAGTAGGTATATATTGTAATATTTATTGTATATCAAGTCAAGCCTTTATTCAAGAAACAGTTTTCTTAAAAGGATTCTGATTTTATTAATGTTTGATTGAGATTTATTTTACTATATTATAAATTTCTGAAATTTTTATTATCACAAGTTGTTTTCCTCTTCTCAATAAATAAAACAAATTGAGTTTTATTACTTAACAGATAAATCTCATTAAATGAGCTATAAAAATATGAACCTTTTTAATGCATGAAATAAAACTATTTTCAATTCATGTTTTATTGATAATTTAAGTTCTTTTGTAACAAATTAGTCCTACATAAATGACACAATTGTAAATATATTTAAAATATTTTCATTTGATGAAGTTATTTTATTAGTTCAATTAGTATTATTTGAAAAATAACATTTTAATAATGTCTGTTAGCAATTTAAAGTTGCAAAGAATTGTATTTTATAGTGATTTTTTTTAAACATAGGACTATTTAAATTCAATTTTCTTATGACAAGTATAAGATTATTTTCAATTGCATAAAAGTATTAAAATGTAACTCCCTGCGAATATTTCGGAGGATATATTTTTTTTTTTTTTTTTTTAATACTAGTTTTCTTTAAATTAAGGTTTGTTTTTCTAGTTATTAAGAAATCATGTTATATAGACTTTCATGTTCATACATGCACCTTCCTCAGTATATTTCAAAATATAAATATTCTTGAAAGATTAATATAATGGTCTTTTAAAAGATGTTCAGAATATTCACAATATTGCAGCCTGTTACTGACATTCTGAATATAGGAAAGGAATAAATCTCTATTTTTAAAAAATGAAACTACTAAATTTTCCTGTTAATAACTGAAAAAGAAGTGATATTGAACTAATATATTATACAAATATAGAAAGCCTGAATGTTCAGCATGTCACATGTTCTATTTCTAGTAGCACCAATATATCTCCATGTGAAAACTTTTTTAAAGAGGGTTAGTGGAATTTGGCTTCATTCTATTTAGTCGTAGATGCCTCCAAATGGGGAAAGTTATTTTATGGTCACCCTATAGTTTAATTACACAAAATTTTTGAAATATGGCAAAGTGAAGTTTTAAAAATTCATTTAAAAAAAGTAAAAATTGGAGCAAAAAAAATTATAGTTAGGAAAGAATTAATTTTACCTGCTAAATCATGCAGCAGTTATTTTTTTCATGTTTAGGAGTATGAATATAATATCCTGAAAATTCTACAATTAAATAACAAGCTAATTTTGAATTAAGCAATAACATTTGGAAAAATAGAAATATAGTCAAATATCAAATTCTTATTGGTTTAACAGTATAATATAAACAAATTAACATATGAAATAAAAACTAAAGAAAATAAATAATATATAGCACTGTATTACACAATTTTTTGACTAAACTTTAATAAGTTAATGTCATAACTAGGCAGTTTTTAGAGTGAGGAAAAATATAATGTATCGATTGTTAGCTTTATACAGCTATAAAATGTAAATAAATGTGTTCATGGTAATTTTTTTCAGATTGTTGTTCTGTGACATAAAATCATATTTACAGTGTTTGGGAATGAAGTAATCGTGTTGTCTTCCTTTTGTGAATAATTGCAATACTTATTAATTTATTTGAAAAATCTTGGTTGGTTTCATTATAAGAGTCATAAAAAGAAATAGCTATAATATATATAATCCTTATGATGAGAAAGGTTTTATTTGATTTGTCAAAATTTTTCTCATCTCATCTCATCTCATCTTAATGCTTATCTTATTGAAATGATAGTGCAAGTTTACACATTACTAAAGTTTCTACTATTTTAATAACAAAACAATGACAAAATGAGATTCTCATCTTACTGTTTATCAAATAAAATACAAAGATATCCTTACCAAATATGAAATCATGATAAAAAGAATTAAATAATAATTAGCAAGTTCACTTGAATCACAACAAGGAAAACTAAAAGCTAAATTTAGAAGAGCCTACAGAAGCAAATTGTTTTTTGAGATGTAATCTGACATTGCTCACAAATGGTAAAATGTTTAGTATGTAATAAAGTTAAATATAATAAAAACGCAATATATATTTATTACGAAAACATTGTGTAATGAAACAAACAGAAAATGGATTAATATTAGTATGAAAGAGAATACTATGCAATATTGAAACATGACATTGTTTTCATATTTGTTATAGTCTGTTCCATCATTCTGTTATGCATTTCATAGTATATATATTCATACTTGTCACATCAGGTGACCAGTTTGTTCATCAGAAACATTGGTTGTATTTGTTTTTAGATAAATTGTTTAGATATAACTTCATATCAATGAGTCTTGTCAAATAGTTTAGCATTAAAATTGTGATTTTAACTGACTTACTTAAATATTCTTATTTACTATGTGTATTGTGATCATAAACTTTTCTGATTGAGACTGTTACTTGACATCATGGCACTGTTGAAAATGTAAATAACCCTTTCATCTATCTTCTAAATTTGAGGTATTGTAACTTCACTTTTTCTATTTGTTTTATAAATTGCTCAGATATTAAATATAATACTTCTTTACTTGACTTTCAATAATGGGCAAAAACCATGCGATTAATTACATGATGAAAAAATGAAAACGATTTGGATTTCAGGGTAATAATGTAACATTAAATGTGGGGAGGGGAATATTTTTAAAAAAAGCAAATATTCGTTCTACAATTCAATTGATATAATTAAAAAAATTTCAAACAATGTAAAATTTATGTTTGTGCAGTGATATTTTCAGAAATTATCATGGAAAAATGGCGAATTTCAGCTTAAAATATTATTTAAAATTTCTAAAAAATCGATCCAAGGTGCACACATCCACCATTCTACATATGTGTCACATTTGATACATGTAGGTCAAATATTTGGCTTGTAGAGCACCAAAACACACACATTCAACTTTATTATTAGTATATAAATATATTTGTTCCACTTTTTTTATAATTAAATGTTTCATTATTCGTTCGTTGAAGCAAGTTATGTATGGGGTGGATTAAAAAAATGATTCCGTTTTTATCTTTATAATGTATTAAAATAAAATAGATAAATATAATAATACTAAATATATATATATATGCAAGTGATACAATAAATGAGTTTGTCTGCATTATCTAACCAATAAAAAAAAAGATATTTACATAAATACTACAGACAACAATTCTGTGCACGATGACTTGCAATTCTGTTATTTGGTTAAATGTTACAAACTGTATTTTGGTTTATATATTATAATTATGCTAAAAACTAGTGAATCTGTAGAACTTCAGCTCTCAAGAATTGAATAAATTTGATGATAGTTAATAGATATTTTATAGAAACTTTTAATTTAATAAATTTAAATAATAATATTTTATAAACTTTCTATAGCAAACAACTTTTTTTTTATTATCTTTATTGAATATAGAATAAGAAATGAAATACTTTTTTTACTTAATATACAAATGAATCTAAATTTTTCAAGGCAGATTTTTTAAAAATTTCAAATGCAATTTAGTTTCTCCATTGGTATATTGTATCTAATTATTAAAATATAGCATTGTAGTTTTATTAGAAACAAAGAATTTTTCAAAAGCATAAAATATATTTCATCATTTGAAGAACTTATTGTGTTATTTGACTTTAAGTGGCAGAAAAAAAACTTGACACAAATTAAAATAATATAATGAAAATAGTTATTTCCATTTTTTTATTATTATTTATATAAAAATATGTTATTTTCTATGAGAAGAAATGTTATATTTCTATAATTTTATATTATTTATTTTATTGTTTTACAATAAAAAAAATAATAAACACAAAATAAAGTTGGATGGACACTAGAAACAAAGTCAAGGAAACAAAGTAAACAGAATGAAAGTAATTTGATTAAAACTTGTTTTAAATATTTACATAACAGCTCATTTTTGTGAGGCAGTTAAGAAAATAATATATTTGTTTTCATTAGGTTTGCTTCAAAATCATTAAGGAAACCAAAATATGAATGGCTGATAAACATAGATAATATACTCTCAATTAGCATTGGAACCATTGTGTATTATATATGTAATTTTCATAATTGTGCTATAGATATAGGAAAAATATTTATTCACTTAAAATATAGAAATGTTAAAGTGTTAAAGAATATAGTAAAAATATTTACAGATTGGTTACAGAAGGCTACACTTAGCTGAATGCCTGCCAAAAATGTCTTTGGTAAGTGGTTAGTGATTAAAAAAAAAAAAACTATAATTGGTTATTTATTTACTGAATTATATAGGTAATTCTCATAATTTATAAGACTAACAATGAAAAACATTTATACATGAATATTTGACCGAGTTAGTCCAACAAACATTGATATTGCATAATAGGAGATGCTTTGGATGTAGAATATTTTACTATATAACTTTCAAAAATCAAATAATAAAAACAGCAAATTATTTAGCCTGTAACTAAATTGAAATACTAATATGAAATATTTTTTTTTTGTCTATTGAATTGATATATTTGGCTCTAATTTACAATGTAAAATTTTAATGAAAGGAATTAACATTATCAAGAGGGTTTTGCAATGAATAGACCCATATTAAATGCACAAACTACATATAAAATGCTAAGCAAAATGTGTAAACTTTATTAAGAATGAGAACAACGCATAATATAAAAAAAAATATTACAACTGAAAAACATAGATACCATAATTACAGTTTCAGGATCAATAAAGTAAAGAAAGCCACAAGAAGGAAAAATTTACCTAAGTATTTTAAACACTAGTATATCTTCTCACAAATCATGTGATGTGTCGTATTTTATCGTTAAAAAACATTCCAAGATTCAAATTGCCAATACTACAATTGATTTTGAATACTTAGTACATTCTAAAAGAGACACTATGAATCTATGTGTGCAATATTTTACTTGGATTTTTTCTTTTTAAAAAGAATTTATCAAAACATAATTATTTTTAGAAACTATATAACTGCAACTGGCTAATGGAAAATAAATGTAAAACTTATGAAGTTCCCAAATAATGTCTTAAATTGTGTTTTTATTATATGAGAACACGATATAGTTTTGGGAATGAAATTTTTATTTCAGAAAAAAAATTGGCCAGCTATATCTTTAAATTGGGACTGCAGAAAATGCAAAATATCAGAAAACATTCTAAATCCATTCCAAATTTATTCTTTTTGAGTTTATATTCTGAATTAACAACATTCTAATCATATTATAGAAAATACTTCTACAGAAAGATTATATCAGGAAGCGTATTCTATTTAAAGTATATATATTTCAGATGCTTCAATTTGTCAATGCCTTTTGTGACTATCTATGGTTTAAAAATCCAAATTTTAGTTTATATTACAAAATTGAAATGTTCTCACGTCATATTTTAAATTTAAAAATAGCAGTATACATTTTTTTTTTTCAGTTCATGGTAACATATTAAGACAAATAGAAATGTGAAGTTTAGGAATTATAAAAAAAATAGATATACACTGTTCTGGGAATGTAAAGGCAAATATAACCATTGGCAGAATATTTTTTTTCTCAGACTATAAAGATATTATATCCATACAATCATATAATAGGCATATCTTTTTTATTTACTGCAGTAATAGTACATGTTAGATGTAAATGAAAAATATGTTTCCATATTATTCAGAAATTTTTCTGTAAAGGAATGTTATATTACAATTAAATTTTTTTCAAAATCAGTAAATTACCAGTTTTGAAGATGATGTATTAATGGAAACATTCGTCGGGTCAAATGTACTTTTAAATGATTTCAAGATTCATTAATATCAGGAAATTCAGAACCCTATAAAAACAGAATTAGTAATAATAATAATAAAAACAGTAGAAAACAAGTAAAAGCCACCTGAAAATGAATTGTCTGAAATATTGCTTTTGGTAAAATAAATGGTATTTGTATTAAATATCCATTGAATAAGATGAAGGTCACTGAAAAATATGTTTAAAGCTAATATGTCGACAGCTTGCTTGGAAATCGCATCCTTCCACTCCAGCGGAAAACGATTCAATTGAAGCGGGATAAGCGTTGAGCTACAACTCAACATTTAAAAGACAACGTTTATCCCTGCTGCCCCTCTCGGTCAAACGTCCCTACCTGTCGAAAGTATGGTTTGGGATGGATTCGCCCATCCCATAGGGATAGACGTTGCGATTGAGACGCTAGTTGCGTTGATGTCAATTCGGCAATGATAAACAATAACCGCGGTGTGAATATTTTCTTTTCATTTTTTTTTATTTAAAACATTTTATTAAAAAATCTTAATGATGTCTTGTTTATGTGTCAAAAAAGTGCATATACTGTTAACAGGGGGCTGATTTTTTTTCGCTTTACGTGAAGTAAAAATTAGGTTTTGTTTTCTACATTTGTTGTCGATTTTAAACGTGTCGCTATCTTGCTTAGCCTTTCTTTGCAATTTCTTGTTTTATTAATTTTCTATTTCAATGATTCCTGTATCATATATTTCATTTCTTTAATCGAATGAACAAAAATAATTCTTTAATTTTTTTTCATTTTCCCCTCATTTATGCATTTATTTATTTTTAATCATAATGACCACATAACTTCATATAAATTTCAAATAAATTTTTGAGTTTTGTAGGTATCACTTAGTGGAAAATTATATAGATGCGGAAAAGTTTGATTTCTAGAATGTAGTAATATATTAAAATAAATTATAAATTAATGTAGGAAAAATGTATGCTCTTTAATAAAATAAATTAAATATCTGTTTGAATATTAAACTATACTTAACTCTGCATTTTTTTTAATAAAGTAAAATAATGCTGAAAATATTTAACTGTATGTGTACATTGTAACTACAATATTTTTCGGAGTCAAAATTTTATCTTAGTCTTAATGCACCAGTTAATTCTGTACACCTAATAAATAGTATGAAAAAATCCAATAACTGGTCTTAGTTTTTACAATTCCCTAATTCTTTTCCTAATAAAATAACAAATTATTTATTGATTCAATGATAAAATTGTCGTTATATTTTATATGAACATTTAAAATTAATGTTCTTTTTAATATATAATAAAAGAAGATAGATTTCACTAAGTATTGTAGTAATCCAGTTACATATTAAATGTGATATGTGTATTAATCTTAATATTGTGAAATATGTGTTTATCTGTCAGTTTTTCCCTCAAATATTTTTTTTTAAATATTTGATATTTTGAAATTTTTATGCAAATATAAAAATGATATGATATAATTTAAGCTTTGCAAATGTTGTTGTTTAAGTAATGAAAATGTACAATAAATTTGCTTACATTATTAATAATTTTGAATAAAATTTATATCATTAAAGATTTAGAATAAAATTTATGCATATCAAGCCTCTATTTTTATGGTCTTCTGAAATCATTCACCTAAATTGATCATTTGTCTTTCATATAAATGATAAAATATTCAGAATAAGTTTACAATTGGGTGCCCCTTGATTTTTTTTGGTGATTGTTTTTGACGCCAAGGTCGGCAGCAAGGGGATTTTTGGTCAGTAATCCAACAATAACGTCAATGAAAACAAAACATGGAAACCATAAGTAGTGCTTCATTGCTTACATTTGTCACCAATTGAAGAGGCACCCAAATCTGCACTAGAACCAAATTTTCATAAAATGATAACATTATTTTGTAACTTTATGCATGTTCATCAATATTTATTTAAATTGTGAATTTTTTTTTTTTAATACTTGCCTGCTTTTACAAAATTTTTAGTTATACCAACATAATCCAACAAAAAGTTGCTTTTTTGTTAATATTCTAATACTTGTGATCAAGCATAAATGTTTGCAATGAAAAATGAAATTTTACATCATTTGACAATATTTAATGTTATGAGCACATCTTTTTAACATTTTAACTTCTACCTGCGAATAGAGATGAAATTAAAATTTTCCTGTTAATTTGCTTATGTTAGGGTTATGTTTCTAGCACTTCATAAATTCGTTGGTAAATCTTTATATCAGTCTAATTTTCAATAAAAATACAAAAAATTTTAATGCATTTTTACCTACTAAAACAGAATAAATATTTAAAATATAATTTACTTACCTTATTAACTTTCATTATTTTATTTAAAAAGCAGCTGTTATGCACTTAACTAGTGATTCAATGTAAAGACTGCATTTCTTGCCATCGCTCTAAATTATTTGTCTTGTTTTAACTTATGTTAAAAATTTGAACTGTTTTAATTAGCTCTACAAAATCTCTGTAATTGTATATTGTCATCTTTATATTTTAACCTCATTGGAGAATTCTAACCAAAATTTGTCTTATTGATAGTAAATTAATTTATACTGATGTGAGCTCATTAACAATGATTGAGGCATTGCCCAAAATAAATGATTTCCAGACTATTACTCAAATATTTCCTTCAAGTAGAACTACAGAATGAGACATGAATGATCTTTTGCTTTGTGAGACTTTTTAAAGACATTAATTTATCTGATTAGATAATGTAGTTCCAATTAATATTGGTAATATTTGACATTATCTATTCTCTCTAATGCTTTTTAAATTCCTGTAAATAAAGGAATGTAAGTTATATGCGATTTGTTATATCCAGATTTTGCCATTATTTAACAAATAATCATCTTTATATGTAGTTATAAAGGACTTAAAATTTATAGTTATTTGTAAACAGATATTTTTTTATTCTGAAATATGATATATCTGTTACTGTTGACCTTGATTTTCCTATAATAGTTTCCCTTGTTCAACAACAGTTTTATTACTGTTAAACAAAATATATACATATATATATATAATATTATAGTTACAACTTTAGGAGTAAATGACTGAAGTTTTCACAATCCTTGAAATCGAACATCTGGTATTCAAGCATTGACTAATTACCTGAGTGGAATTTGATTTAATTATTGTTTTAGAGTTTATATTTTTTAGAGAACAAAATACACAACAAGAAAATGTTGTAACCTACAAAAATTGCGATCTTGAGGTGTTAATGAATTTTCACATTTCAGACTTGTCCAAACGTCAAAAATATATTTTTTAATTATATCTTATATGTTTAATGCATATTCATTACAAAATAATAATAAAAATAAATTTTACATCAATGTCCAGTTTTAGGCCAAATCTACGATGGGGTATGTTTTATTTTGAGTTTGAGAATTAACTTTTAAAATTATAAATAAGTTGTGAGTTGTAGATACTGGTGCAGTGAACAAGGATAATTCATTTGCATGATTACTATTTATATATACAAAATTCTGTCTGTACAAATGTTAATCTCTATATGAGTTATCTCTATTGCATCAAATTTGGACCTTAAATTCAAACAAATTTATTATTAATTGATATGATTTGAAAACTTAAAATTTTTATTTTATTGCTCTTGTTATTGAGTTTTGATTTACTTTACAAAGTGTAGATACAAAGCATTTGAACAGAAGATTGTTAGGTTTATTTATTGAATAATAATTTGTTACCTAGAGGAATTTTTTTATCATGATGTTGTGAAGTTTGTCTAAATCCTTAGAGTTTGGCTTATTCCTTTTGAATTATTCAATCTTCCTCCCCCCTTCAAATATTGATTTTTAAAATAATATTTTAATACCTATTTCATATTAAAGAATCATTGTTAAGATATCTACCTGAGTTGCAATGTAAGTTTTTGATTAAAAATCACTTTTTTTTAATTGCTTCATTTAAAAGACTATTTATTTATGTTTCCAAATCTGTACTTGTTTTGTTTCTACAATTATTACATCAGAAGATATAGATGTTTCTTTAAACATTTAATTTCATTTTCTGAATTTCACTAGTGAGATAGGTACTGGCTGTCATTATTAAATAAAACTTGGAAGATCTTGATCTAGTTTATGTGGTTGAAATAGATGTACTGAATTAACAGGTAGTGTAGTGTAATAATAAAGTTTTATTCAATTTTAAGCAAAATATATTTCAGTATAAATATACATTTACTATTTATGGTATCTTTTCTTTTCTGTTATTATTTTTGTAATACTAAAGTATAATAAAATGCAGTTTCGCTTTTTTTTATTAGATACTTGAAGTTTCAACGAGAAAATGTCTTGGTTTTCGGAAATTGCTGGCAAGGCAGAGGATTTGCTGAATAGAGTTGACCAATCAGCAGCTGAAGCTTTGCAAAGCAAATCAAAATCCCGAAGCCGATCACACTTAGATGAAATCCCTTCTGAATCCAACTATTCTCCAAGCAGAGTGTATTCAACTCCTTTAAGACCACCCATTTCTTCTAATACAGCTTCTCCTTCAACACTGGAACGTAAATCATCCTACATTCAAAGTACTGCAACTCCCAAACGGAAATCTGTGAGTGATGATGAGAAGCTTTTAGAGTTTCTAAATGCCAATGACAAGCTCCCTACTTCTCGAAAAGAAAGATCTAAAATAACCACTTCTCCTGAGAAGAAAAATTTTCCATCCAATAATACACAATCTGAAAGTGTTCCACTTATACAAAAAACTGGTAACTAATTTACTTTATCTCTATTAAAAAATATTTTTAAAAAATTACATTCTAATGTAGCATTAATAATATTTATTATAATAGATTTTTTATGCTTTTGTTAAAATATTGGGATCACTATTTCAGGATACAATTTTTTAAATTTTATAAACTGGGATAATACTATATTTACAAGCATTATATCATAATATAATACTACTGTCACCAAATTTTATATGCATTCGATTGTTCTAAAATTTTTTAAAGCAACCACTTTCATTTCTATCCAGTTTTACAGTGATCCTTTAAAATTTCAGAAATTATCTTTGACTTATGCTGTGACTGCTAGGGTTTACATTCAGCTTTTTCTGATGCCCTATTCTCCAGATTTATTGCATTTATACCTATAGTCTTTCTACTTAGTTCAGAAATGTTACTGGAATTTGTCTTTTCTGTGCATGAATTTTTCTGAGATGGTTCTTTATTATTAACCTGACCGAGTTCTTGCATCATCATACTGTCCTTTAACTGATATGCATTATAATAAAATAAAATTTACCTTTCTCTTTCTCTTCTAATTTAGTTAGGTATATTTTATCAATTCCTTTAGTATCACTATTGATCCTTGATGCTTTGGTTGAGTCTTAATAGATTCTCCAGTGAATCTTTACAATTTCCTTTTAGCAGCTATTTCTCCTATTTCCAATGATTTTGTTCTGCTTTCTTCTTATCATAATACAGAATGGCAACAGAACAGAAAATCAAGAATTTTGGGGAAAAGTTATGAAATTTTATCAATTTGCAAAAATCAGGAGAAATCATAAAAATCTCAAAAAGTCAGGGAAAATTGCATGCAGTAGCATTTCATGTCAAGCATGCATGTGACTGTTATCATTTCGATACGTATAAATTAATGGTGAAAGATTCAAAACTTGCCAAATCTAGCACCAAAACCAAATTGGCATTGCGATCCTGTGAGCATACTTCTAACTTATGAGAGGAAGCAAGCATTTGTTTATGCAAAGTTTTCAGGAAAAAAATTATATTTTTTAAAGAAATTTTATTCGATCATGAAATTAACACCACTGTTAGTTAATAAGTACCATCATTTCTGTATATTGGAAGCCTAATGTTGTCAAAACGATCACAGGCAACATCAGCTCAATAGCTTTCCTTCAAGGATATGGTAACTTTTTGAAATTTCATAATCATAAGAAGAGCAATAAACTGATTAATATTACTAACAACAACCTTAATAAAATTTGTGGAAAGATCAGTTTTCACTTTTAAAAAAAAACAGAGTGCAAATAAATTTTGGTTCAACCTGCTCCCAACTCAAAATGTTGTAATGATGCTATATTTTTATTAAAGATGATGCTTTCTCTTAGTAAAGGTATCATTGAGAGAATTTTCGATCAGTATAGATTATTTATGGGAAAATTTGAAAGAAAAAACAAAACAATCATTACAGAAAAGAATTTTTTATGACAACATTCAAGCAAATAGTGGAATTAATAATTTTAAAGTGTAAAAAAAATTTATTTTAATTGTGAGAAATTCATGAACCAAATTTGAAGAATGAATATAAAGCGAAGAAAGGTTTTGAAGAAATTATGCAAAAATTTGGAAAGAAAAAAAAAGGAAGCAGTAATTCACCTCTAATAAATAAAAGCCAAAAAAAAAAAAAAAAAAAAAAAAGAAGAAGAAGAAGAGAGAGAGAGTGGGGGACTGAGTTGAGGTAGAAATTACAAGCTTAAAAATTTTGCAAAAATAAGGTTTTAAAATTTTTTAATTTACTTAAAACTGAATTGGTTGTTTTAAACCAAATATTTGTTATAAGTATTCTAATAATTGATATTTTAATTTGGAATTTATTAATTGATTATTATTTGTAAATTTTTTGCATTTTAATTGTAATAGGTAAGCATTTGTTAGTTAGTTACTTAAAATTAGTCATTTATATCTACTATTATTTGTAATAAAAATGGAATTAAAATACTTTTATTAATAAGAGGAATTAATTTCTTATAATTTGTTAAAGAAAAAGGAAAAATATTTAAAGTTATATTTGACAGTTTCTTTTGTTTAAATATTTGCTAAAATAAATATTATTAGGTATGTATAAGCATACTGTCGTCATATGTATGTTACAACATGCAATTCTAATACTCGCTGAATTGCAATACAAAAAGCACTAATTGGTTATTGAACTGTCCTAAAATTTTCAGCAAGGATCACATTAACCTTTACTGTTAAAGTAATTAAATTTGCTATGCAAAGAGTAGTTTTAATGTTTTTTAGAATCCTTATGCAGATTTAGTAGTGAAGTATTTTATTAAAATTTCCAATGTTTTCTGTATGAGAAACATCATATGCTGTATTAATAGTTTTTTTTTTTTTTAGAATGTTCATTCCATTTTTAAAAAATGAAATTACACAGAACTGTATTTTTCCATGTTAAATAATTCATAAAACTGGTTGTTTTTTTTATAATGTGTATTGTACAGATACAGTGATTCTAAGTTAGGAGAAAGCCTGAAAACTAATATAATTAACAGCTGGAAATCAAGGAAAAGTCATGATTTTTTTTCATAGTTTCTGTAGCCACCCTTTTCAGTTTCCACTACCCTTCATCTAGGTTTTTTTTATAACATACTCCTTCTTCCTTTATCTAGCATATGTTCTGAGGATTCCATTTATTTGCATCTTAGCCTACTAATTTGTAGATTTTATCTTTGAATCTAAGCAAATAGCAGAGTAGCATTTCAAAAGGAGTCTTTACAGATGTATTGCTTATCAAAGTGTGTAGCACCATGAAAAATGCATACATTTGTAACTAAATTAATTTAAAAATAAATTAAAACATTTATTGACTTGTTCTTAACCACCTTGTCATTGAAACACATTAAGAGAAGGTAAGAAAAAAATAACAGTACACTGTTTGAAAAAAATTTCAGTTTGCAGAAACAAGAACAGATTAGGACAAAATTACATAAGAGGAACAGATATTAATCATGTCCAGGATTGGGAAAGGTGCTCCATGTGTCCACTCTCATTCATGTGCAAAATTTCAAGCCAGTGGACAGTGTGCTCTACAGCAGATCATAATTGATCAGTTGTGATGCTTTGCACATGAAGTGATATGGAGTTCTTTAAGTCATTCAACATTGTAACATGATACTGTCATCATTATAGCTGGAAACATAGACATAAAACATGACAACGACTGCAATTTTTTCTTACCCGAACCTGTTTTTCATAAAGCTTCCTCTTCTAGAAATCTCGACATTTTTTCCCTAGAACTGACAGCTTTTCCAAGGTTTTACATTTTATTACTCATAATTCTTGTTCTGGATTCTTAATATTGTTTCTGTATTCTATTTTGGTTCTTTACTGTGTTTAATTTAAAGTTTTTCTGGAAAAAATGCCCTCTGATAGACTTTTTGGGATTTTTTTTTTTTTTTCGAAATTCCATCAACACATCTCGTGTATAGTCTATATACCAAATTTCCTTGCAATCTGTTTGCATTATAGGATGCTGTTTGTATGGGAAGTTTAATTATAACCACCCTGTATATATAATTTATTCTTGCAAACGTGTAAAACAATAAATCGAAGATATAGTGATAAAGCTTTGCTATCGAATGTATCAAGGAAGATAACCAATGATAGAGAAGAATTCAGAGAAGGAATCTAAGAGTTTCAACTCATGTTAAGAGAACACTTTTTTCTCAATTCTATTAATTTTTGTTTATACTATATTGAAGTTAGTTAGAAAAACTGAAAGTATTTTTTATAAACTGTTAAGAGTGTATTGTTTAATAAATAAAGGGAAGAAAATGAAGTTAGATCTTTTTACAGACTTTAGATACATCTGCAAAAAAATCCAGGAAATTTTTTGTGAAAACTAAAAAGTCTGGGAAAATCAAATAGCAGAAATGATGGCCTCATTGCAAATATTTAAATGTATTTAATATTTTGATTATGAAAACCTGTATTATTTTCTATATTACTTACTTGTGTCTTGACTTTTACTTTGAAATTACTTATTTTTAAATTAACATAAATTTTTTAATGTTGTTATTATATGAAATTTTTAATATATATTTGTGCATTGTGTTATTATTTGACCAGAAATAAAATATCGAAGAAGAACTTCAGAATATGCTCTTCATTATTTCAAGCTTACTGTATACATAAAAAAAATTATACATTTTAATTTCTGCACATGATCCCTTACTTACCCTGTCAATCATCCACTCCATTCTATTGTATATTCTCCCCTAAAAATAATTAAAGCTGCATCATATTATTCTTAACATTTTCTTTCAGCTGCTTTTCATTTTGTATTAATAAATGATTTGTCATTTCATTTTATCTCAGCATTCTTCACTGCTTAGTTAATAATTAGTCCTCTGTCATTGTACTTTTATTTTCAATAACTTGAAAAGTGAAGAAGATATCTTAATAGAAATGTTTATCTTAAAAGTATGTTGAAGATTTCTTTTAGCTAGATAATTTGAAGGCTAATGTCACCCTCAGTCTCAAAAAATTATTTGTACCTTTATATATTTATATTCCACCTACTTTTTATAATAAAAATCCCTACTAATAATCTATTAAAAATTAATAAATTATTAATTTTTAATAATTATAGTGTGCAAAACCTTATAACATCTTTTAATACCTTCAAACTTTCTCTTTAAGAATAAACTGCAGCAAAATTTCATATTAAGCAGTGTTTCAAAATAAATTCATTTAGTATATTAAAGTATTGTATTTGGTCACATGACAATCTAGGAAGTTTTGCTGGCTTTTGATATTTTTACTCAAATTAGAAATGAAATTTTGTCTGTTTTATGTAACCATAATAATAAAACACAAACTTTTTACCCATTGCGTTTACTTAGTTCAAAAAAAGTTTGGAAAGTTCCATCTGAACTTTTTTAATGCAGTTTCAGAATTTATTTACTTGTTTTCTATTTAATCACATTATTCATTTTAATTGGCCATTTTTGATTATATTTATTATTATGATCCAGATTCTTTTTATTTGTAAAAGCACTTATCGCCATCTTATTGTAAAAACCTTGTAAGCCAAAAAAGGAATTTTTCTGGAGTCCTTAATAATTGTTGAAAACACTGTCCAATTGTTTAAAATAAAGGTCCATTAAGGGTACTAATTCAATGAATATCTTACAAGAGTTTTAAAGTAGTATTCCTTGATTTTTTTTATGTTAGAATCCAAGTAAATTGTATTTTTATTAAAAAAAAAAGTTTTGAAAGCAAAATTGATAGGAAATGTAGAAAATTGTTGTATTTTCCAAGATTTTATAACTTATAATTCAAAAATACTTTTTTAGATGCAAATAGCTCCTTATTTTCCAAAAAAGAGAAAACTGCAGATGCACATGATGCTAATATACTTCAAACTGCATCTGAACAACAACTAAAGGAAGAAATTTTAGATAAGGCTTCAGATTCTGCTCCTGCTTTTCAAAGTGCCTCTATTGAATCAGATGTATTTGTTACAAAAGCTGTTGCATTCAACCAAAATGTTTCACTAGCAGAAAATCAATCAAAAAATGCTGAAACAGGTAATAGTTTCTTAATCTGCTTGGAGAAGGATAGCATCAAATCTGCACTTTACTTGCTTATTCATTTAATAATTACAATTGTATATTTTCAGTATGTGAATGCTAATAATTATATTGTATTTTTGTTAAAGTATTTTGTTTTAGTGCAAAAGTATTAAGTTATGATATCACTGATATTTGACTAAAAGATAAATGATCTTTTTATTAAGTTCGAAAAGTAGATGTTGGGAAGAAAAATATATGATAATAAAAAATATATAGTTTTTATGCATATTGATTTACAACAATATTTATTCCAACTCAAATGTTTTCTAGAACAGGATTATTTCAACATCATATCTTCATAAAACTAACAAATTCGTATAAAACTTTTTTTTCTCTTGTAAAATTTCTTCATTGTAGGTTAGTTTTTTAATTATTTATTCAATTTTTGTCGCTTGCCTTGTAGCTAGAATGCCTCTCTGCTTCTTTTAATGTTTTCTGATCATTTAAAAAAAAAGATTGATTGATATTCTATCAAATATCATTTAAGCTTCCCCTAAGATTTCATTCCAAGAATATTAAATTGTTATAGCAGTCAAAACATGGAATTATTTCCAAAATTTTTTTATAGTCTTTTGATGGTTTCGCCTCTCTTAGTGTTTTCTGATGTGCTGCAAAGGAATATAACAAGCCTTCGAAAATAATAATATAAAACTTTGTAAAATAATATAAAACATTTCTCCTAAAAATATTCATTCGTATTACAATCACAGTTATATCCTGACATGATAAATGTTTATTGTGAGATTCATATTTTAGTTGGTTATCAAGTATCTTGCATTTTCTTTTCATGATTAAAATTCGATTATCATTGTAATATACTCTTTGAAAAAACATATCACTGCAAAATGCTCATACTAATTTCTTTTTTGACATGAGGAAACAAAACTACTTAAAATTCAGTTATTATTGTAATCTTTGAGAAAGTAAATCACAGCACAATGTGTTTATACAAACTTCTTATTTTGGTTAAAGAAACAAAAATTTCAAAGAAAGTGGACTCTTGGAATTCTCAGATGTCCAGCAGTGAAAAAATCATTCGAGAATTGAGAGAAAGAGAGAAGGATCTAACAGCTGCTATAGAAGCAAAAGATTCTCAGTTAGCCATTTTAAAAGTCAGGTTACAAGAAGCTGATCAGGAATTGCAAATTAAAAGGAATCATGGGAAAGAATTAGAAGCTGAAAATGATAGGTAATAATAAAGTTACAATTACTTTTTTGTTATTATTAAAAAAAGTCATATTTTGGTTATTTGTTATTCATATTTTTTACTGAAAAATGAAATGAAATTACATTAGATTATTATTAAATAATTTTGCTGAAAATTTGATATAAAAACTTACTTTATAATAATTCAGTGATTATTGACAGTTAATAATTAAATATATTTATTTGAAAGAAAATTATCTGTGTATATCTATGCAATATATTTTTTATATTACATAAATTTAATTAGTTTTAAATTTTCTCCCATAGCATTTAAATTTGCAATGTTGTATTTATCAATTAACTATAATTAAAAAAAATAACATCATTAATCTAGTGATCTTTATAAGAAATTCCATTAAAATAAAATTTTATTTTATGCATTTATTTACTTCAATTAATCAACATAAAATGTGATGCTTGAATATTATTTGCCATTACATGTTTGCTCAGGCTCATTAAAGAACATGCTCAAAGTGCAGCCTTTCAGAACAAAACAATTGAAGTTCTTCGAGAACAGTTACAGCAAACCGAAGCTGAGTTGAACAAAACAAAAGAAGCAATGCAACAGTATCAAGTAAAATATTTTTAAATATCATATCTTAAATATTACCTGTATAGTAATTATTGTTTCCCAAATTTTGTTGGATTTAATGAACTACATTGTTATTGATACAGTCATAATGCACTTAATACCTTCATTTTATTGAAGTATCAAGTAATATTTTGTTTCAAAATTATTGCTCATGCTTCCCCTATTATTTAATATAATTAATCAAGTGCTTTCCTATATATATAGAATGATCACATGCAAAAAATTGCAAAAATGGAAGAAGAGCATCGACTTTTAGTAGATTCTTATTCATCTTTGCAAAAGAAGTGGAATGAAGTAAATGGTAATATTCATCAGGATATAAGATTCCGATTATAAACATTGCTTTGAATTTAAAATTTGTGTAACTTTTATTTTTTGAATTATCAACTTATTTATTTATTTTTGTTTCTGTATTACTAATTTTATTTAGTTATAGTTAAAATATCATGTCTTTAGCTGTAGAAATATTAATTTTCTTGATCGTTAGTTAGCCTTTTGTGTGTGTGTGTGTGAAATTTTATATTTGAAGATCTAATTTTTTAAACAGGAAATCATATTGAGTACTAATGTATCCAAGTGACTTAATACTAGATATAACTTCAGCATTTTATTATTTCTTTCAATCTGTGCTAGTTAAAGATAAAAGTTATTAACATCAAGATTACTTAAAAGTTAATAACATCAAGAATAAGCATTCAGTTTGAATTTAATCACACAATTTGACAACCTTTTGTCTCTACTTATGAATTATTTTCTTTGAAAAACAGATTATTGCACAATCATTTCTTTTTTTCACAGATCTCAGTTACATGAAATTACATATCTTGATACTGAATATTTTGAAACTTAGTACAATGTATCAAATGCAATGTTTTTGAAAATTTTGTATGCATTCTTATATTACTGAATTTAGCGATAGTTTAAACAAGATTCCTCCTAATCAAAAAGAATTTCTCCTTCATTATTTGGCCTTAATGAAAAATAAATATTTATAATAAAATTTACATAAAATTGTTCATTAAATGTTATCATATTGATAAAGAAAGAAGACTTGTCAATTTGACTTATAATTTAAAGCTGATATTATGAAAATGAATCGTGATATTGCAGTATTAAAAAAAATTTCAAAGCTCTTTTTATGACATTCAGTTTTATTTCTAGGACATTGACCTTTTCTTCTCTTGCTCTCTTAATTTTTTTTTTAGTTCAGGATTAATAGGAGGATATTAGGAGCTGTATTAGATGGGTCGTTAGTTTTCTTTAATTCTTTGGAATAGATAAATATTAAAGCTTAAAACTCATTCTACATTTGTTACTGTTTAATAACTACATTTGTTTTATCCTTTTATAGAAAGGAGCAAAGATCTTTCAAATCAGCTCAAACAATCAACTGGAAACTTTGAAGCTTTACAACAAGAATATAATGATTACAAACAAAAGGCACAAAGAATATTGCAAGTAATAAATCAAAAGTTTCAAATACTTTCATTTGTTTACTCATTTTTCAAATTTTTACATAATCTTGTATGAAACTAATGCTCATTAGTCTTATTAAATTTAAAAGCAATGTATTATTTTTATAAATTTATCATTATAATGATATTTTTATAGCATGAAAATAATTAAAATTTACAAATATAAAGTTTGTAAATTAATAAATTAAAAAAAAGAACTACCGCTGTACTTTTCAATACTACTTTTTTTAGGACATTAAAGGATACTAAACTTTTAATTTTGTTATGAATATTGCCATATTTTTTAAACCAGTGTAATAATTTTTTAAACTCACTGTCTATACAATAGATTTAGTATTTTTTTTCTAAAAAGTTTTATGGAAGATATTACAGAATATTCTCCCCCCCCCAGGAATGTCATTTAAATCTTAATGCTCAATTAATTTAACATTTTTATCTATATCTAATTTTTTTTTAAATGTTTAATGTATTTTTGTAATGATCTTGGGAATTCTAAAAAGAAAAGTTCACTTCTATTTATAAGCATCAAAATTAACATTAATCATATTTTATTTGTTAATAATGTTTATTTTTCAAGTTGGACTATTAATTATCAGATCTGAATTTTTCAATACAATTAAATCAGTGATACTAAAGTTGATTCCATCAGATGCTAACTTTGGTATTCTTGTTAATGCATATTAAATTTATTATAGCTTAGATGTCTACAATGTATATTAAATTTGTGAAATAGTATATTAGCATTATGATTGTCTTTCATCACATTATACTTAAGAATTGCAGCTGTAAAAAAAAGGAACATGAATTAAATAACCTGAATATTTATCAGCATTACCCACTTTTGATAATTTTTTACATTTATAGTGATGGTTAATTTTACTGATTTAGTATTAAAATGCTTATTAACTTCATATTTCTATGTCTGTTGATAAATATATTTTAAAATCCTCTTTTTTTTTTCTTTTTTTTTAAGTCTAAAGAGAAATTGATTGGAAGCCTGAAAGGGGGTCACTTGGAATCAGACAGCATTGAGAAGAGTGAAGCTGCCTCAGCTCTTGCAAATGCAGAAATCGAAAGCATTAAGCAAGAAAGAGATCTTATGAGAGATGAATTAAGGAGGGCTAATGAGCTTGTAGCTACCTATCGGGCAGAAATCCAAGAGCTTGAAAAGGCTTTTCAAAATGATGCCATGGAATCACAAGAACGTTATAAGAATTTAAAAGATCAACTTGATTCTGAAAGGACTACTAAGGAAGAATTTCAGCTGTTAAATGTACAATTAAAAGAGGTAATCTTCATTTCTTAGTCATTGATGTGAAGATGAAGTGATGTTGAGAAAATTAGTGCAATAAATGCTGCTTTAAATGATTGTGGTTAATATTAACAAAATACTTTGGTTCTGAACTGAAGTGTTAAATGTTCCTAAAAATAGTTATTTAGTTTGATCACCATATTGTTCAACTTTATCAGTTTGAAGTTAGGAATCAAACAATCGTTTATTTTTAGCCAGCAATTGATATTTGGGAAATTTCTTGTTGCACCTATAAGGAAGAATCTGGAAGTTACTTTTTGCCAGGAAAGGACTTAGCATTCTTTTGTCTGAATTAAAATGATTTGGATTTATTTAAAGGGACAGCTATCTTCCCAGCTCTGATTTGAAGTACAGCTATAAACCACTGTTACCTGAAATTGAATTATGAAAGTAAAATGAAAAGCTCTTTGAATGTTAAAGACAAAATTGAAATTCCTAACAGGTTTAGAATTTCAGTTTTGTCTAAAATACAATTTTTATGAGTAGGCCAAACAATAAACATTGATGATTCCAGTAGGGATGAATTTTTTAAAGAAATCCTCAAAAATAGCAGGATGAATCAAGCTCTTGATTTGTTGAAATGTGGTGTGCAGTATTATTCAATAATTTTTAATATTTTTTTATGATGCAGTATATAAATATAGATTAATGAATTTTTCAATTATTATTTTAAAAATAAACTATAAATAAAAGATCTGAGGCAAGTTTTTTTTTTTCTTTTTTTCTTTCTTTCTCTTGATGTGATAAAAATATAGTTAATTTTACTTAATTTGGTTATTGTTAGTGAGCAATAATTACTGTTCAGTGAATAAAAGTTGCCTAACTCTATTTTCTTTTTTAGTTAGGAATTTCAGTGTCACATTTTTTTTTGGGGGGGGGCACACAATTACTTTATTGTTTTGAAACATATTCTTTGTGATTTTAATATTAATACTGAATATTTAACATCTCTTATTCTAAAGAAAAATCTAACTTTAGATATATAGGACATTTTCCTCATTTTGTTGTGATATTATTCATAGGTGCATAATTTTGTTATAGATATTATATCACACTACAGAAGGATGTTATTTATAACAAGCTTAGTTGTTATGTATTTTGATATGAAATTGTGCACTTTAGTTTAATTTCAGTCAATACAAAAATAAAAACAATTATGTAAAAAAATTATTTTTTAGAAAAAATTAATCTGTTGTTTAGCTTGAAAAACATTTAGCAAATTTTTCGTTAAAATGAATATTTCTCTGCTATAATCACTAAATTCTATCTCAAATTTAGTCTTTTTTGAGTAGAATGAACAGAATTATAATTTTTTAAAATGCTGATTTATACATTTTTTTTTAACATGTGAGATCAAGGTAATGTCAGTGCATTTAATTTGTACTTAATCATGGCTAAACTATTTTGTGATATTTTCTGTTTATTTTATTGTTATTCAAAAAAAGTGAAAATAGTAGAATTGAAGAATGTGCAAGGTAACAGTTTATTAAAAATTAATTAATTAGAAAATTTGTTGATATTAAGTAGTTAATTTTTTTTAATATTATAGATCAATAATTAAAAAAAATTTTATACAGGAATTGCAAATTCTACGTGATGAACTTACTCGAACAAAAAGTAGTTTCCAAAGTCGAATCCAAGACAGAGAAATCGAAATTGAAAAGCTGAGAAGACAAGTAAATCTATAAAATGTTCTTGAAAATATTTTGATTTTTCAAAATTTTTACTATTTTTGTTTAAAATAGTTTATTTACATTTGTTACTTTTAATATCATTCAAATTTTTAAAAAAATTATGTTTTTATTGATCCACAGTGAAAAAAAATCCTAAGTGCTCATGGAAGTAAGGTCCCTCTATAAATTATCTCCTGATGTATTTGAGTTGTTAGTGCCACAACATCAGAAATATTTTGAAGGCTTTCATATAAAAATTGATAACAGTTAACAAGTATTTTTTAGAAACTTAAGAATTTAAGTTAACTGATTTTTTAAATAATATTTTGAATCTGCCAAAACTTTATTTTAAAAAAAACAACCTTTTTTTGTGTGTGTATGTGTGTCTGTATACATGTATGTATATACATCCTGTTTGTTTCAATATTCTGAGAAGACCACTTTTTGACAATTCTATCTCATTAAGGGTAGAAACACAGGCGGATGAGCACATTTCTGGAATTTTTCGTCATTCTTTGGCCTTGATTTTCACCCTATTAGATACTTTTTTTGTTCAATTTTTTTTCACATGTATGTGAATATTGTGTCATTTCCGACCGTATTATTTGAATCCAGTCTGTGATTAACCCTAGTTTATTTTATTGTTAAATGTAAACATCCCCTCCTTTCATCTTTCCTCTCACTCCTATTTTGATGAATTAAATCCATCATAATGTATGTTTAAAAGCACGGAAGGTTTTTAGAATCCGTTATCAAACAATGCACTTAAGGTTAGCAAGAAACGAGATCCCCACTTCAGAGGCTCTAGAGTGCTTTCTATTGATCCAATGAAATAGAATTTGAAATTACAGATTATTCAAATAATGCACTGAATATTTATTAAATAAAAATTTGTAATATAAAAATCTGCCAATAGATGGTGCTCTAATACACAGAAAACATTTTATTTGCTTTATAAATGTTAAATAATATTTTTTTAAAAGTAGCATTTAAATTGTTGTTGGAATCATGTCTTTTTTTATTTTTTGTCTCTAAATCCAGTTCTTCGTGGATATGATGTATTGCAGAGCATTTGAAATTCGATTTCTTGAAAATGTAAATCAATTCTTTTATTCCTGCTAGGATAGTCAGTTCCATCTAAACTTGTATTTATTTTTCAGTTAACAGCAAAATCCTTGAGTTCAGTGAGCCAAGATGAGCTTGAATCTCGTCTGCATGCACTAACAGAAAATCTCATTCAAAAACAAACTCTTGTTGAAGCATTGAGCACAGAAAAGAATTCATTAATACTTCAACGTGAAAGATTGGAAGTTAGTATTTTGCTACCATACATAACATAATTGTAATGCCTTTTCTTTGTGTATGCCTTTCTTTTTATGTTGTTTATAGTACATGATAATATAATAGAATTGTAAGCATACTTCTTCATTTTTATGAAATGAACTTTTTTTAGGTGTAAACATTTTAAAAGAAACAATTGCTTCATTTAAAATATACAATTAATTTTTATCTTTAATTTTTTATATGAATTTTTTAGAATATACAAACATACAAAATGTTATAGAATTGTTGCTATTACAGTGATTTCTTTAACTCATTTTATAAGTTTGTAGATTTTATATGATATTAGCTAACTGAAATATAATTAAAAATTTCTGTTTAAATTCCATGATTTATTGAATAAATATTTAATATTTATAAATTATATTTTAAATAAGTTCTGTAATGTTGTGGTCTTTTTCAATTTAATGAAAGAATAGAAGTCATTGTCCCTTGATTTGCTATAATTGATTAAATTAGATATCAGTTTTATTATTTGCAAATGATAAAACTAAAATATTTATTGAAAATATTTTTAGTTTTTCATTAGTTTCAAAATTATGTCAAAACTACCATTTCAAAACTGAAAAATGGATGTTCTGCAATGAATTTCTTTTTTTCAATGGATACACATTAATATTCTTAGAAGCATTTCAGAAATTAATTTGTATCTTTTTAGCATGTTTTATGGCACCCTTATACTTAATTGTGTCAAAATTGCATCATTCAGAAATTTGGCTGAAAAATCTGCAGAAGTTGTTGGAATTGATGCCCAAATAAATATAAATTGACAAAAATGAATGAATAAGAAAAAGTAATTGCACTTTGCAATGCTTTTTTGTTGAGTAATCATTAAATGATTTGTATCATGCTAACAAAAATGTTTTGTTTCACCGGAGTCTTTAATTTTGAGTGATTTAAAATCAAACAGTATAAGAGGTAAAATGTCCCTCCCTTAATATATAAATTTTGTCTTGCTAAATTACATATTATAGGTAATAAATAAAGATAATTTTTTTGTGTGTGTATATAAATATGAACCTTCTTTTAACCTAAATTTAATATTATTTTGAATAATTTAATTTAATTAATATTATTTTGAATAATTTAATTTAATTAATATTATTTTGAATAATTTAATTTAATTAATATTATTTTGAAAATTTTATAAGAATTATTTAGTTTTATTCTTAATAAATTTTTACTTCTTTTCCTTGCATTTCCATCCCTTAAAAACATTTTATATATATACAAAAGTATTAGAATCAAGTTAATAGGAAAAAACAAAAAATCAAATAAAAATTAAACCAAAAAAATTATTAAAAATATAAAAAAAAGAATCCGGCCTGAAGACTTTTTCAAGGGTCACCCTCAGGCAGGGATTCAAAGAAATTTATTTTTTCTGTGAGGACATACAGACATTGTCTAACAATGATTCCTCGTGACCCGAAAATCCCCTGGAATTATGCTCAAGAGATATACCATTTTAACAGAAAGGAAATACAAAACAACAAATTAGAAGAAAATAACCGAAACAAAATAAAAATACAATAACAAAAATAACAATAAAAACAAAAAATAGCATTGATTTTTTGTTTTTTCCTATTAACTTGATTCTAATACTTTTGAATCAATTCATCTGTGTTTTAGAAGTAGCTGCAATTGCGCTCTCTAAATACTATGAAGTTCTTTTTTGGTTTTAGTTTAAATAGGTAATAAATTTTAGTTGCGATTTCGAAACTGTTTTGTTTCGTTTTCATTCTAGTTTCGTTTTCAAACGTTTTCTTACTTTAGATTGGTTATATATATATGTATATAGTAATTGCCACATGAGTTCTATTTGCTCATTTCCTTGTATCTTGAATATAGGGAAAACAGGATTTTTTTTTCCAGTTTTGAGTGGCAACCTGTTATGTCACATACAAATGCTACTTGTGCCTTTGAACTGGAGCTATGTTACAAATTTGATATTTATGCACAACAATGTTTCATCCAGCAAATTTAAATCCTTTTGCCAAAAACCAATTTTGTTTATAATAAATTTAGGTTTTGTATTCATTCTTAAATACCAATTAAAACATGTCTTTTAAATTAATAATAACCATCAACTTTTTCTTTGATTTGTAATTTTTGTTTTCCCATTATTTTTTAATTATTTTTCAGAAATTTTTAAAGAGACGTTCGGAATGTCTGAAATTTCAGATTCCTTCTATCTGGATTGCAGAGATTTTTAGCTGGATTTTTATTTTAGTTGGAAAAAATTATTGGAATTTAGTTTTATTCTTAATTGAACTATGCTTTTTACAAGAGGCACAAAGTAAAAAAAGAAATAAAATTTACTTATTTTGTTTTTGTATCCTTATAATTTATCCTTTGCAATATTAATTTTAATAATTGATTTGATAATTTTTTCCAATCATAAGATTCATATTTCTGTAAATATGTGTGGAAATCTTCATATATATATATATATATGTTCTTTTTTTTATTAGCAACAACTGAATGAAGCTTTGAATTATGGCATGCAACAACATGCATATGTGGGCATTAACAACAATGACTCAGGTATGAAAATTTTCCTTGGGTTTTACTTATGTAATTGATTTTTTTTTGGAGGGGGGGGGGGGCTTGATAAACTCAAGAATCAGATTAAAAGTTTTAATATGTGGATTGTTTAAATATTGTTAAAAAATTTCTAAAGTTGGAATAATAATTATTATCAGAAACTGAGAGGTGTAAGAATGTCAGTTAGATATTTTGCTTCTTAAAGTTGATAATATATAATGCATATCAAGATTATATGGACATAGGATTTTCTTTGTAATAACAGTTTTTAAAAAAAATGACTCAATAATCATGAAAAAAAATTAGCATATGAAATCATAACATAAATTTGTTACAATACAAAAATATCATATTTAAAACAAGATTTTTAAAAAATTTAATTCAGTATAAGTTGTTCCAAAAATATATGAACAATGAAAAGATTCACTTTAATAACCATTGTATCAAAAAAATGCATGTTTTATATTGTACACACATAGCATAACAATTTCTAAGTATAAAGTAAATAGCCATTCTTCAATTTGCTAATAATTGGAAAATGCCTCACAGTGTTCAATTCTTAGCAGCTGATATATCTAGAATTTAGCATTTATTGACTCTGAAAGTTTCTGATATTGTTAAATAAAGCATAGAATATGTGGAAATTGGAAAATTTATCGAAATTGACAGTACAATTGCAAAAAAAAGTGTTCAGGTCAACCAAGAAGGACATCTTAGTGACAAGGTAGAGAGAGTTTGCAATCAGTGTCAACCCAAAAGATGTCTATTCATAAAATTGCAAAGGTTTTAATGTTTCTTATTTCACGATCTACTATTCACCGTTACATATAGGCAAGCAAATTTCATAAATATTGCTGAATGCATCAGGATTCCTATGCTAAAATTGCATCAGAGAAGTGCATGCATCCTTTTAGCTAAGTGTGTGTGTGTGCATGTTTGCGTTTGTTTGTTTGACAGCTGAGTGGTTTATTATTTTCTTCAGTGATGGAAGAAAAAAACAATTTGGATGGTTCTGATGGCCAAACATACTATTGGCATGATTTACAACAAGAACTTCTTTAACAGTAAGAAGATATTTCTGTCATGATATGGAGTGTGTTCTGTTTCAACAGAACAATCGATGTGGCTTTTCTTAATGTTCAGCCATGTTCTGAGGATTATCAGTATGTCTTCAAAATCCACCTGCTACCAATTTGAACCAATTAGGGGAGAAAAAATGAAAATTCCAAATGGGACAATGTGTCGATGTCAATCCAAATGGGACAAGGTGTTCACTTATCAATTCACAGCTGCTATTCAACAAGAGCTTGGTTTAGACAGAATCGAGTGATTGTTAAAAACTGACCAGTAGTATGGTGCTTATTTATATTTAAAAAATACAGTAATAATTTTTAGTAGGTCTTAATTGTTAAAGGGACAAATTAGGTCTTCTAATTTGTCCCTTTTGATTTAAAAAAAAAACTAAAAGATGAAATTTAAAATGGGAATTTTGATATTTAGAGGTAATGCAAATAGCTCGAAGTTTGTTATAGTGAGAAAATTTCATATAAAAATATGAGTTTTGTATAGCATGTACTATTTTCACTATAACATTAGACAATAAATTTGATTTAGAATTTAATAAAAAATATTTATTTTCCTAGAAAAAAATTATAATTTTTAAAGGATTCCAAACATTGTTATTTTCTTGCTGATGATTCTATATAGCTTATAAAACAAAAATTGTAGCTTATTGTTTACTTATCATTCCACAATACTCTTGAATAAGTGCCAATCCATATTCAACATAACCATTCTCTAAATTTAGAGTACTTGTAAGTTTTTGTACTTGTTTTTACTTTGTAATTTTCTCTTGCCTTCCGTAATGCTGAATGAACTTAAGGGTAACGTACTGGGAGATCTAACATTTGGAACGGTGACATGAACATGGTAGTTGCACAATCCTCTAATTTTTTGTTCTCAAATGACTGAAGGTTAATCCTCATTTGCTTAGAGTTGATTTGTTTAGCTTGTTTCTTTATGACATGCATCTTTCATGTTTTGGGAGGTGTACTGACATAAATATTTAAAAAAAAAACTAGCTTTTTAATAGATATTATAAATACTTAGGAAATTTATATGCTGTTGCCTTTGTGATATTAAATGAATAGTAGAGATCTATGCTTTCAAGCATACACATGCTATGAAAATACATGTATTAATTCTTTCTCTTCTTTGGATGCAAGTTCAAACTTCTTGATCTTTAGACTATAAATACATTTTGGAATCTAAAGGGCATGGTGTATGGCTGCAGGTGATATAAATCCTATATTTCTGACAAAAGCGATTTAAAAAGAAAAAATTTAACAATTTTTTATAAATCTGTTATCATTCCTGTCTTATTTTATAAATCTGTTATATGTTATTATTATGAGATTGTTCAAGGTATTTCTTTGCATAGTCAATGGTATTTTTTTAAATATCCTTTATAAGTTTAGCAACTGTTTCAGCTGTAATTCCAGTTTCCTATTATTCAATGTTAATGAATCTTCAATATTCTTTGAAATATTTAAACAGTGGAACTTAGAGAGATGTGGCTTCCATGTACATTTCAAACATTGAACCTCTGATCAATTCCATCAGAAGATGTCTAGTGATAAGAGCTCATTTTCAGGCTTTTGCTCTAGGAGAAAACATGTACCAGCATTACAATCAGTATTGACAGTACAGTGTCTAAACATATGGAGCAGACATTGTTTGACATGTCCCAGTATTCAATAGCTTCAAAGATTGCTGCAATTTGTCTCTCTCTTGTTCCAGATAGAAGTTTGAAAGCTAGAAGTAGTTGAGAAATTCCTTTTCCAGAAATTTTTATAGGCAGGCAATCCACTTTATCATTTCCAGAACAATCAGTGTTTAATTTGCTGTCCTGATGGATAATAAAAGATTGAAATTTAGCCTTTATATTGGTATATTTCTGAGTTCTTTGCTCTATTTTTTGAAACGAATTAAGTCTCTGTTTATAGCAAATTCAGCAATATTGTATTTTGGTGATTTCTGCTATAACATAAGCAACATTTCAGTCTGACACTTTGTTCGATCCAAAACTGCTGCAAATTATATAACAACTATAATTTTTCATTCTTGTTTTATTTTTATTTTTCCCCTAATCCTTTAAGTACTTTTCACTTCTTTTAACATACTTTTTTACACCTTCTGCTGTACTTCATCTTTTTTATTATTATTATTATTATTGTCAGTTATCAGTAGACGATTCACCTATAAATCATCTTAACTCTTCTTCAAAATAAATTTTATGGATATATTAGAAACTTCACTACTATGCACCTACATTACATCTCTGATTAATTTTTAGACTTTTATTATTATTATTTTTTTCATATAAAGAATCAAAATAAGTGGTTTTTATAATTGAAAATTAAGTGCTATTCTACCAACCAGCTATCAGCCCAGACCTAAATCCGATTAAAAATACTTTTAGAATATTTGCATGAAAGTTGCATGACCATTGACAATTATGAAATTAATACCACAAGTAAAGCAGAATTGATTCTCATTTCAGTTTTACATTCCCCATACACCAGATAGAAACATGCCTGATAGAATTGTCTAGATAATTCAAAGAAATCGATCAAAATTTGAATTTAAATACAAAATATTTGAAAAGTCCATATATTCTTGAAACAGCCATTTGTTGTTTATTTGTTTTGCAAAAATTCTGTAAAGCTTATACTATAATTATTTGCTGTAATATACAAATTGTGATTCCTTATGCTTGTATTTTTTAGCAATTACTGCATCATTGTGTTCCGTTATTTCGAAAAAAAAAAAGATTGTTAATTCAATAAATCACCTATCTATATAATTTTGAGACATACTGTAAATTGTAGAAGGCCATATAAATTCAATGTATTGAGAAACAAATATATAATAATTTTTGAAGGAAATCAACTGTGGTATGAATTAAATTATACATACTAAGCTTCTATAATGTTCACTGATTTTACAATGTTTCATTGTAATCTTTAAAAAAAAATGTTTGCATTCTTTGAACTTTTCAATTTATGTAATAATCTCAATCTCTTTTTTTCTCATTAATAAAGTGTCATTTTCTCTGTTAATCTATTTATAACGTTTCAATGAGGCTATATCTCATACAAACTATCTAACAAACATTTTTTTTTTTTTTTTTTTTTTTTTTGCTCAAAATGAAAAATCATTATTATAATTATATAAAATATTAACTATAATTGGAAAGTTAAATGTCACATGAATGGGAGATGTTAAATGCTGCAAAAGGTAATTATATTGTAACTTTTAAACTGATCATATAATACTGATAATAGAAGAAAAATTCTTTAACTATTGAAAAAGAATGAAACATATTTATAATTCATTATTAAAAAAACTTAATTAGTATGCATACATTATATTAGAGCTTAATATTTTAATACTAACACAGAAAAGCTCTTTCCTGCAAATATTTCCACTCTTGCATTCAAGAAGTTTTAGACTGAATTGCATTCCATAGTCAGTATTAGGATTCTTAATAAATCCGAACTCATTTATTAAAAGTTGTAATCTTATTTTCTACATTTTGCTATTTTTAAGCCTGAATGCAGTAATGTCCATTGCATCCTTGTAGTTTTTAATAAAATTATGGCTAATCTAAAACATTGGAGTCAGATATCATCCATGAATAGGAATAAAAATTATTTATATCTAAAAAAATAATCATTTTTAATATAATTTCTGGGCTTTCTTTATTTAACATAATCTCTTTATAGAAGCTTTATATCTCCGTATCGAAATGAACATATTTGAATTAGAGATTAAGTGAAAATTCTGAGTATTGATTTAATTAAAATCTTCCTATAGTCTTAATTGCAAATCATTAAAAAAAAAAACTTTCAAGTTCTTGATTCTACTCATATGCTAATAAAATAATATTATCTGCTAGTTTGTCAAAATCTGTAGCTTTTTATAAGCAAACATAATGATAGATAAAACTTACAAACTCGTGATATTTGCAGCAACGAATGATCTTTTTGCATTTCATGCATTTGTGTTTATTTTATTATTTAAAAAAATGTAATTTTTTACTGCCTTTATATATGTCATTAATAATGCTTGTGAAGTAATATTTTGAATTATAAATTAGTTATTATCATTAACATCTTTATTTTATATATAATGATTTTCTTGATTTTCATTTTTAGAAAGAAAATCTAAAGCTGTATTCCTTGAAAATCCATTTGATAGTGCTTTGACGAGAAAAGTAAAACGAGTTTATACTAGCATTGATTCTTTTAGGTAATAATCAATCACTCTTTTGATCTTCCATATCATATTGTAATGGTCACTTTGATGCTTTTTACTAAAGCTTGTATGAAATGCTATTTATAAAAGTATATTTCCAGAAGAAAACATTGATCTTTTTCTTCTGTTCAAATAGTAAAAAAAATTGAAATATGTTGATTTTTTTTTATTTGGCTGTTAATTTGGTTCCAAAATTCAATGGGAAATGTTGAATAGATTTCCAAATTTTTATTTATAAGAAGTTAGATGTCATTTTCATATTTATCAAAGTATGACTTTTTTTTTAACAGCATTGACAAAGTGAATCCATTATAATTTAGATATTTATAAGGAAAGATTGGAGGGGGGGGTATCTTTACTGTTTATTAAAATTTATGTAAAACTATTACATAAAAAGTTTCACTTTTGTTTTCTGTATTAGGAATTTATTATCAAATTATTGCAAGTCTATTTAAACTTTATTATTCTTTTTATTTTTCACATGCTACTTTGAATTGTACATATCTATTTCTTTTAATTGATATTCTTTTCTCCATACAGCATACGTTTAGGGGTATTTTTCCGGCGGTATCCGATAACAAGAGTTTTTGTAATTATTTATATGGTAAGATTATTATTTCTTTTTAAATTGAATGGTAGATGAAAAAAGTAAAAATGGTATAAATTTTATTTTAGTTTACATAACATAGAAGAAGCAGTATTATTAATCACCATGTGCAATTGTCAACAAAAAGAAATTAAACATCTACGTAACTTTATTATTTATTTTTTGCATCTTCACAAACTTGGTGTCGATGGAAATGACTCAAAGAGATAGTTTTATTTTGGTAGAGAAACTGATTAACTGAGTAAATTAACATAGTTAATTAAACACTAACTCAAATCCCCCCCCCTTCATTATGTTTTTTTTTTTTTTTTTTTTTTTTTTACTGAATCAATTTGCCATAATAAAATTAACTTGTAAATAAAATTTTATAAAATCCTGATGATAATTTTGTGACTTATAGAGTTTTGAAAAGTGATGCTTCTATGTTAAATTAGTCATAAACTTTCGGCGATATATCGGAAATTATTATATATTTTTTAAAAAATTTTCACTCACATAAAGCAAATCATCATATTTCACAAAATCACGAAATAAATTCATAAATGGCATACAAATTTAATATTTTTTAATGAATTTTTAAAGATTAATGAGAGGAAGTGAATTGTAACAGATTAAAATTTTTGCATGGTAACAAAGCCAATATGCTACAATTCCTAGATCCAAAATATTGTGCACATATTCCAAATAGTTTTCGAAATGTTCACAAAAATTGTAAAATTGTCAGTCAGTTTGCAACACCTGTTATTTGAGGAACCATATATTAAATTTATTTTTATTTATATATCTATTTTTCATAAGGAACAAACTTTAACTGGTATTATAATATTGTAATTAGTTAAATATAAAAATTTATTTTCAAATCAAGCGATTTTAATTAAACATAAATTCTGCTTTCTTTTAAAAATTTGTTTTTTCCTTTCATTTGGACGATATAAAATTAAATTGCAGGACAGATTGACTGGTGGAATGTTTAATTAATTTCTATTCGTTACTGGCAATTTTTATTTATAAATAAGTGAAATAGAGATTCAAAGAAGTCAACAATATTTCTTATCATACAGTAAGTTAATTAATGCTAAAATAAGACAATTAATTAGCACCTTTTATTTATATACTCAGTGGTTAATTTTGAGAAATTATTCATAAATTCCTTTAATTAAGTGGAGAATATTTTTAAAATATTCATAAAATAATTCCCTTGGTGTTATAAAATAATATCTTCTTTACATTCATAAAAAAATATAGTTTTCTGACCTCCAGTTTGAGATATTGCAGCATGGTAATGTGTTTGGCTGAATTTTTTCTCTGTATTTGCCTTGATTACATCAGCTATTGCATAAGAAAAAGAATGCTCTCAATTTTGCATTCTTATAGTGGCTTACTGTTGTAAACTTGATAAATCTTTAATCGATTAACAATTGTTTCCTCCTGAAAATAAAAGTCCATTCTTTTAATAGACACCAATGATTTCATTAATTTAAAATTCATTCACATCTCACTAATCATCGATTTTGTAAGGGGGTAAAATGTGTCCAACAACCTATTTCATTTGTCATAAAAAATAAGATGTATATTAATTTCTTAGGGTGGGTTCAATTCATAAAAAAAACTAAATGATGAATTAATTTTGAAAGTAATGGAAATGCTTCAACATTTAAATAAAAAGAAAAAAACATTTTGAGAAATCATTCTCATATTTAGGATAAATCTGAGTCTTGTTCTTTATCCCTCCAAAATTCATGGATTTTCTTATTTTGCTATTTCCAAGTTGAGATTTACTTAATATACAATCACTGATGGGTTGACTTTTTTTAATGGAATTTTCAGCAAACAAAATTAAGTATATCTCAAGAGCTGCTGTGAATTTCAGAACGAAATTTGGTACACATATGATTGACTTTCTTAATGGAAAAATTTCAAGATAGTAGTTAGTTAAATATGTTAATTAATTTGTTTATCTCGACAAACCTGTTCCTTTAAATTATTTCCATTAATACCAGTTTTGTGAAGATGCAATAATAAGTAACAAAGTTACAGCAATTTTATTTATTTATTTATTAATTTTTTTGTCAACAACTGTACCTTAACTTACAACTTTATTCCTTATGAAATTGTTAGTTTATAATTTTAAATTATTTCTTCATTTCTTTTCATTTGTGTTTCATAAGGGAAGAAAGTTTGTCGATCACATTTATTGTATTATTGCTAAATAATTTTATATCTATTTGAGAATATTGACTCCTTAATAAATATTTTTCACTCACAACAATTTCATTCTTTGAATTGTATCTCTTAAAAAATATTTTCCGCTTCAATATTCCTTTGTAATTGTTAAGATTTTTATATTAAAAAAGATAAAGAAAAGTAAAGTTAAGGTTTTATTTTAAATATTAATTTTTTACAAAGGTTTAAAGTTTGTTCATTTTTTTATTGTTCCTTTATTTTTAAAATGTTTTTCAAACTTTTTTTTTCAGTTGCTGTTGCACTTTTGGGTGTTTATTGTACTTCTGACATATGAACCTGAAATCCATAATGCTAGCTATGAAATTTCAAAAAATCATTAATATTTTAGAAATATATATATACATGTATTTAATCTTGTTAGCTGCAATATGAAATTTCTATTAAATGTTATTTTTCTAAAGCTTCCTTTTTATTGATTCTATGTATATTTTTATATTTTAAATCAGTGTTTGCCGAAAAAAGCATTTGCAAAACAAGCAATGTAATATGATGAAACTGACGGTGCAAATAATTATTTTTGATATATTAAGTACTTTATTATTGTCTGTGTGTTATTATTTTAAACATAACATTTAATGGGAGAATTTAATTCTGTCATTTTGGAAAATTTAATTCTGTAATTTTTTATTAATCTGCTAATTTTTATTTCTTCAATTTTAATGCCAACATATCACATATTTCTCAGAATATCTAGTCAAATTCAATATAATTTGTATTGCTTCTGACTGCTATATATCAACTATATCATGAGTATGATTTGAAAAATAATTAATTCTATATCATGGGATCCTCCTCTTTTTCTTTTTAACCCTGCTTTTCTGTTCGTATTTATTTTACGTGTGTAGCACTCGGGTCAATTTGACCCGACTCAGAAAACTAACCTTTCTTGCAGTAATTGACAGGTATCATTTAAGAAATGGTTTAAACAATAGTAATATAAGTTTAAAAATAGATCTAATAATATAAAGTAGCTATAAAAATAACAAAAAATCTTTGAAATTGAAACTTACATTAATATCTATACATCTATAAAAATAATAGAAAAATATTCGAAATTGAAACTTACTTTTATTTACAATATGAACAATAATATTTTACATGAGATTTGCAAATGTGATTCTTACAATTGCAGCATAACATATTATTTTTGCTGTCATTGCTTGACGGACAGAGCTTGCACCTTGCACGTTTGGCACACAATGTATTTGCAGCAGATCCCAATGGTACGTTTTCCTTTTTTATCTGTATTCGTTTCACTATTATTATTGATTCCACTTTTCCCAGATATCTTGCACTGCAGCTAACTTATCTATATTTCTTCTTTCTTGACGAGTGGATATATTTTCAAAACAAATAACTCTTGATATGGTGCAAAATGTTTTGAGGGACATTGTTGCATGAAATATATTTCTGCCAGTTTCTTTATCCCATAAGCTTTTTGTTGTCTCTCCATATTATTTATAAACACCAGCTAACAATAATAATCCCATATATGCTTGAAAAGTTTTACTTTCAATATTTTTCCACTTTTTTCCATAAGCCTTTTCTCCTTCAATATTAATCATATTTATAATTTCGTTTTCAATTGTAGAATTGAATATTACCGCAAATGCACTTTTTGTGTCTGATATCCTTGCTGCATATCTTGTCACCCTTGGAGTAGTTTTTATAATATTAGTGAGAAGAATGTGACGGTAGATCCAACTTCCACTTTATTTCACGATTCTTGTAGTGAATATTCCCTTTATAGTTCATTTGTTGAATATCGGTATCAATCGTTGTCAGAACTTTCACTCTCAATTTTATCACTTGTATGATTTTCATATTCGGATACCTCATCTTCGCTGTCAGAAACTTCTAATAGTTTAGCTATATCAGCGTGACTCAAATTTATGCGATTTGCCATTTTTTCTCTCGCATTCACAGGCACACTCTTTTACAGTGTATCAGAAAGTGAAATACAGCAGAAAAAAAGGAATGTTGCAATAAGAGCAAAGAGATTGGCCCCCTGCCAATCGTATCAACTTTTGGACTTGCACACTCTCTCTTGTCATTTGACCAAACACCTACGTCAACGAAACAGGTTTTGAAAACAGATAAATTACAGAAACTATTGTTATTCTTTTCTTTTGAATTATTCCAAACAAAATTGAACATATATGAGTAAAAATAAATTATTTTTTTGCATTGGGACTCGAACAATACATTAGGTATAAATTGAAAAATATTTCTTCAAAATAAGAATAAACCTAAATCTGTTTAGGAGTACATATTTTTATTATTTACCAAAGATGTAAAAAAGTTTCATGAAAATATCCCTGTATTATATATTTTTGTTAATATAAATTTGAAGAATATAAAATTAAAATGTAAGTAGGAACTCGATTTATTTTTTTGAAGAACTCAAGCTTTTTCTCAATAAAGGACATAATAAGGTTTGGACTTTCATATAAAAATCAATATACAATTCATTCAAGATTCCCAATATCTCTGAAAATTACTTGGAATTTTATTTTCCTGCACTCTGGACCAGATATATACTTGACTTTTTTATTTATTTATTTATTTTCTTCTTCTTTTCATTAGTTCTTGAAAAATAGGCGAAATGTATATCCATTGTTTTTTAGTAAACAATAATAAAGTCATAGGTAAAGCAATTTATGACTTTATTTGGCATGATAATTAATTAATAATCAGTATTAATATTATTAAAAATGGCAATTTTTTAAAATTTTTGAAATGGTATATTTTTTTTTTTTTTTGTGCTATAATTTTTCAGAAAATTATCATGAAAAAGAAAGGCATGAACATTTAGTTTAAGTTTTAATTAATTAAATTAAAAGTTTTAAAAAATTGCTTCGAGATGCATATTTCTGCTTTTCAAGGTATATATGCCAAATTTTGTAGCTATAGGTCAAACGGTCTTGTCTGTAGAATGTGAATGTGCATACATTGGTTTTTACATTATTAGAGATTATGTAAAAAAAAACTCTTTTTTTTTTTACTGTGGTGAACAATAAAAAACTTTATTTTCAAAAGGTTTTTAACATTTGACATGATTTAACTTCATTTCATATAACGGCCATTTCATTAATATGTGTTGTATTCAGTGAGTGTAAATAACATTCAACAATCAAATTTAGTAATAATAATTGTTTTCATTTCATTTGGCTATTATTTTATGTTGTTATGTGATTTAAATCACAATGAGAAAATCTATTATCATTACTAATGTGGCGCTCTTCATTCAAACTATATTCTTAATTTTCATTTCCTATTACCTGTCATTCCATTGAAAAATATTTCTTACCATACACCATATAACCAATTAATGATTGCAAATAATAATTATTATCGTATTTGCTATTAAATACTTAACTAGTATTGATTAAATATATAATTTATTATTGTGTGCTACTTTAAAAGTAAGGAAATTTTGTTTGGCCCCCTTCCCATCAGTAAATCTGTGCCGCCATTTCTGTTACTTCATTCCTTATCTTTGAAAATTAATGTCACTTTATTACTTAGATGATATATTTTTCTATTTATCTCGATTTCTATTAAAAAGATTTTGAAATATTATATTCTTTAAATTAGTTATTTTTATCCCCCCGAGACGTATATGCTTAAAAAAAAAAAAAAAAGGCTTTGCACTTTTTGAGTTGATTTATTGAGTAGTTCTTGTAGGAAATGAGAAACATGGTCTCAGCCGCGTTGTGAGAAGTAATAGCAAATTCCAACTCCAAACAGTGTCGTTAGAATGACCGACGCCGCCGAGACGATGACCATCAGCATGACAGTTGTTAGTTTTCCAGGAACATGGAGTGAAATCTCTAGAAATAGGACAAAAATATTCCATTGGTGTTTGTCTGCAGCTGAAATGAAGTTTACAAAGGCTTTGGATTTTTATTCATAATTAGCACCCAATTAACGATCTAATGACTTTAAATATTTAATTATTCTGTTTTTTTTTTTTTTTTTTTTTTTCTGCTCAATAAAATTGTGAGACATCTTGTTTAAAACCATCGAAGAGCTCGTAATTGGATGAAAGACGTTTGTGAAGAAATTTGTCAATTCATAAGAATGATGATTACGAAATGGCTAAAAAGAATAATTATGTTAATTTAGTACTGTTCGTCTCAGGATCCCAAGAGTAACACTTTTTGACGATTGTATTGAGCAAGGGATGGGTTGTACGCAGAAGTATGAGTGATTGTTGCACTTCCCAATTCCACGAATAATCTCAGTTCACCCTACCTCAGAATGCAAACATCTCTTTTCACTCTCTTTTTGACGAAATAAGCGTCTCTTAAACACATATGCAAATGCTCGGAGAGTTTACGAATCCGTATCATGAATGTTTCCTATCGATTCTTAAAACTTTTACAGATTTATTTAAAGAAATGAATGCTTGTTTGTTATCATGCACATTTTTTATTCAGGATTTGTATTCGATATCAGATCTCAAGTTTTTCACCAGAAATCGGCATTCTTTTGTTTTCCCTCCAAATTTGTACTGTTAGATTTAAATTAGACTATTTGTTAAAATGATCCTTCTGGTATACGTTCTGTAGAAACTTAGATGAAAATCGTTTGAAATTCCAACTGCCGATTTATAAGTAATCTTTTATAATACCAACTATTTTAACTACAGTTTTCTTAAATTTAATTACGTTATCGTATGCTTAGTATAGAATAAAAGGAATAAAAAACATAAAGTTCAAAATTGGATCTCGGCTGCGTTTTTAGTTCAATTGAAATGAAATACTCAATTTTGCTACAGGTAATTTTTAAATTGCCTAAGATATTGGTGAAACGCTACTATCGACTTTGTCAGAGGGCATCAATGAAGTTTTGTTTCCTTTGGAGCCATAGAACGGGCTCAAGAGACTTCTCTAAGTATGCGAATATCCATTATAGCATCACTGTATATTTGGTTATGCGGAGTGATTAAATGTGATTTTAAAATACCCAAAATCTGCTTTGCATGCATAAAGATTCTATGGCTTAAGCTGGCCATTCCAAAGGTATTATATGCTTTAGAAATGTCCGAACTATTGGCAATTTTTTTTTTAAAAAATTGTTTAATTTGCCAATTTTGTTTTTTGTGTGATTAAAAAACATCATCAAAATCGTTTTTTCTACCCTAGAAATGTAATTAATAAAGCGCAATATTCTCGAAAAATAGAAATGGAAAATGTACATTTTAAAGTTAAGTCTTGTTACCTCGAAAAACGAAATCGGTGCTGAAAAAATCATTCTTACCCACGCATTTATCATCTTTTGCTGTATATCCGGCTGGACAAAGGCACTTCTCCTCTCCGAATTCTTTCATGCATTGCCCTGGTTTGCAGTCGAAATGGCTACATACATTAGTGGCTTCTGGAAGAATACAAGCCCATAATGCACTAGTTTACATAAATGAAAATTAATTCCACAAAATATTTTAATATTGATTTAAATTTACATAAATTATATATATGTGATAACTTCAATTTTTCTGTGAAATATAATTAATTATTTTCAAAAATGAAAGCTTTGATACTATAACTTAATGCAACGCTTCCCAAACTTTTGACATATGTGTACTCCTTCTATAATTTTTTTTTTGTATGATATACACAAAATTATAAGAAAAGAGAAATATAAATAAAAGTTATATTGTAAGTAACATTTATTTGGATCAATAAGAAGAATGAAATTGTTTGTTCTGAGATGACAGATCGTCATAATTTGGTTCCCTGTGTGTTAATTTTAATCTTAGGTGCGGTTCCACGTCCAATAGTCTGTTCCTTTTTTTCGACTTAATCTTTACAAATGCTGAAAAAGCAACTCCACAGAAATATGAAGTTGGAAAAGGCAAGATGTATTTCAGAACTTTTTCTGTTAAGACCGGATACACATGTTGCATTTGTAACCAGAATGATGTTAAGGTACTCTCCTTATATTTAATTTTCAAAAATCCGTCTGAAGCCAATTCCAATAATTGCTCTTCTGCATGCGTCAAATCTTCTGGCATGGATGTCGGGTCAATGTTACACGGATCTCTTATCCATTCGATATTTTTGTTTAAATCATGGAAATAATTTTTCAAGCCCCCTTGAAAACTCTCCAAACTGTGGTATGCATTTCAGAGTATCAGCATCCATTTTAGTAGTCGAACTTCTTATAAACTCATGAAGAGAGGGAAAGAGTCTACTTCTCCACTACCAACTCTCTTTTGCCAAAAATTTAGTTTTGCGATGGCAGCGTTCACTTTATCTTGAACGTGAAACAATGAAATTTCTTTGCCTTGTAATGATAAGTTGAGGAAGTTTAAAACGGAGAATATATCTGCTAAATATGCTAGTTTACAAAGCCATTTCCAGTCATGTAAACAATTTCTCAACTCAAATGTATCATTAAGAAAAGATTAAAGTTCATGTCTAAATTCAAACAATTTATTCAGAACCTTTCCTCGAGATAGCCAACGAACATTGGTATGAAAAAGAAGCTGGGTATGACTACTTCCCATTTCTTCACATATTTGCGAGAAAAGTCGTGCATTCAAAGGACGGCTTTTAATGTAGTTAACAATTTTCACGCTTTCATCTAGAACTTTCTGTAGTTCAGCGAGTATCTTACGTGTTGCCAAAGCCTCTCTGTGCATACAACAATGTGTGGATATGACATTCGGGGCAACATTTCGAATTCTTGCAACGAGTCCTTTATTAATTCCGACCATGCATTTTTCTCCATTTGCGCTTATCCAACACATCTATTCCAATCAATTTTGTTCTCGCATAAATTTATGTCATAATATTAAAGATATCTTCTCCTGTTGCGTGACCTAATAAAGGCTGGCAAAATAAAAATTCGTCATGAATTTCTTGATTTTTTTCGTATCTAACAAAAGCCATAAGATTTGCAAAATCAAAGATTTCTCCGATTTCGGTCACATAGGGAGGGACAGTGGAGCACAGATGATTGGGCCTTCTTTCATTTTGGATAGAGTCACGTGATTTTCCGGGGGTTGACTTTCGCCTCAGTCGTACCCCCATCAAACTCTTATCGTACCCCTGGGGGTACGATAACAGTTTGGGAAATACTGACTTAATGGATTGCGCGAACTTGTAAATTTTTCTACCTTCCTCAAAATCTAATTATTGTAACTTCAAATTTTGAAATAAACTTTTTATACTGAAATGAAACCCTGAAAAGCTGCTAAAATTCCGTGATTTTCTTCTTTCAAAAGGTTGAGAACCTGTAACAGCATTTGGAACTCCCCTTTTTTTTACTTGACACCTCTTTGTGATTCACGTAATTTAAGAAGATGTAAACAATGTCTATAGTTTGGATTCTCCTAAACCATCTTCTAGAATTTTTTTTAAGAATATCTTTTCATTAATAAAAAAAAAAGATTATTAAATTTAAATGTCTGGAGATTTCTACATCTTCGTCTAATTTATACTTTGTTTATATACTATGTCATCATGTATCATTTTTACTTTCTCTATATTTTTTACTTTCACAAAATATAGAGAAAATACTGTAATTGTCAAAAAAAATCGAACTCGGTATTTTGAAAGAATCTCCACATTTAAAACTTCCCTGAATTTGAAAAACATATTTTTTGGTATTATACCTGTTTTTCCGTCCGTCCGTCTCTCTCTCTCTCTCTCTCTCTCTCTCTCTCTCTCTCTCTCTCTCTCTCTCTCTCTCTCTCTCTCTCTCTCTCTCTCTCTCTCTCTCTCTCTCTCTCTCTCTCTCTCTCTCTCTCTCTCTCTCCCCTCTCTCTCTCTCTCTCTCTCTCTCTCTCTCTCCTCTCTCTCTCTCTCTCTCTCTCTCTCTCTCTCTCTCTCTCTCTCTCTCTCTCTCTCTCTCTCTCTCTCTCTCTCTCTGTCTGTCTGTCTGTCTCTCTCTGTCTCTCTCTGTCTCTCTGTCTGTCTGTCTGTGTGTGTTTAATGACTCTTTGCGCTAGACGGATAAAATTTGGTATACGGTTTTTATACCAAATGTGTAGATTTCCATCAAATTTTGTGCAAACCATTCAGAAGAGGTCTATCTGTCCAGCGTTCGAATATAAGCTAATATGATAAATACGGAACGAAGATAACCAAATGGATAAATTTCGGACAGTCTAGACACCTTTCAAATTTTCAGCGAAATCTAACGAAAGGTTGACCCATTCTCGGTTTTTACTTTAAGAAAGATATAAACGCAAAAACTTAAATGTATCAAATTTGGTATTTGATTTTGTGATTACAACTGTAGTTGTGTGTTAAATTTTAATTACAATCCGTCGATAAAAACACTTCTGAAACGTGAATTCGATTTTTCTGATGCTATTTACAGTATGCCAGAGATTGATACAAAAAAAATCGCTAAAAGTGACATGATAGATTCATTAAAAATATTAAATGCCCTCCAGAAGTTTAATATTTCGTCACTATTATACGCCAATGCCATGAAAGGCGTTCTCTGCCTTATCCAAAGTTCACAATCTTTTGTAGGGGTTAGGAGAGTATGCGGGAAATGTTTGGCGAGACCACTTTCGCTGATTTTATGATGTTATTTCAATAAAGTTTATTATTTTTGTTTCAATAAAGTTTTTCAACTTTATAGAAGTTTCCCACAACATTTTATGAAGTTTACATTGTTCGTTTAGATATTATTGAATAGCTTCTTTTTTCGATTCAGCACGCTGCATTTACCAAGAAAGACAAACATTACTTTTGACAGTCATTGAATTCGATAAGCAGATCTCAGAAGATGAACTGTATGTAATGGATACTGTAATTTATATTACTGACCGCCAATACCGTTTGTATTTACTTTCAGGTAAATTTGCTATGCATAATTTAATGTTTATGATTACATCGAGGAAATATTTTTAAACATCAGTCATATTTTGTGTTGTGTGCATTACCCACCTTAATAAGAGTGAAATTCTATAACATCATAGCTAGGGATGACGAATATTTTCAGAGCGGTTATTACGTAACCAATATCAAAAAGTCACAAATACAAGTGATCAATACTTTTCAAAGAGGGGTGTGATTCAAATCCTTGATACGATCATACTGATGATATTTCGATTACAGGTTTTGGCTCACGATAGAAAGTAACAATCGATACGATATCACTGAATTTGTCGGATCGGTGACTTTACTGGAAAGTAAGAATCGATACGATCTGTCCAATGGAAGCTCTCGAAAGAAATCTGTGATTGGATTGAAAAGTGAACGGACCGGTTATTGGAATTATCGTATCGTATCATTGAATTGCATATCACTGAAATTTATCGGAGCGATGATTTCACCGGAAAGTGCGAGGCTTCACTGGAAAGTGCGAAGTCACCGCTCCGCTTTACGGGAGTGACCGATATTCGTATTTGATGATGCGCTATTCCATACAGATCATTTTTAATTGCTCGTGACATGATTGACTTTGATTACATGTGCTCTGTTTACTGCTGGCGCCATCTCTTGGTAGAATATAGGACTAAAGTAAACGTTTTAAAGAAATGACATATATTTTTAACTCATCTTTTCCAGAAAATGGTTCACTCTAATAAATAAATAGTTTTGAGAAAAAAAAATTTAAGAAGTAAGCTGAAACAGATAAATTAATTCAATCACACGTTAATTAAATTAGTAAATTAAGTATTAATTACAATTAATAAATTGTATATTTAATATTATTTTATATTTAATAATTTTTAATTAATAATATGATTGAAATAACAAATATTTGGAACGCATATTTAAAAATAACAATAGCAATATTATTTGTTATTTAAAAAATCGTGGATTATGCATCTCTAATCATAGCGTTATTATAACGTATCATGTTTGGTATCTCTAGGTCAAATGAACAAGTCTGTCGAACGCCAAGACACACACACACAAGCTTATTATCGGCAGTGATATAAATAAAAATTTTATCTTTATTTATTACTTTATATAGTGACAACATTAAAATAAATATCTGTAATAATTGAGTTATTATATAATATATTCAATGCTATATATTCAATACGAATGACAAAGTACATATTTAAAATATTAGTAAATATAGTTTTTTTTTTTTTTTTTTTTTTTGTATAATTGCATTTTGAATTGATCTTCAAATATCATTTGAAGTATATTTTCCTTATGATGGATTTTTTTTCAAAATGTATTGAAAATCTACAAATTTGGTGCAAATATTGTATACAAAATTTCAGCTGTCCATTTAGCTGTGCTGTTACATTCCCATTTTCATGGATAGATAGACAGACAGAGATATTTCCATAAATATTTTTTTTTAACTTAAGGAGGTCTCAAACATTTAGTTTTCGAAGAGTGCTATACTTGTTATATTTTGTTTATTTAGGGAATGGAAATGAAGTATCTGTTGACGCCTGTAGCTGTCATTTGAAATATCGATTATTCAGGAGGAACCTACTTGCCTTTGCAAAATCCATGCTCTGAGAAATATCCGGGAGGGCAAAGGCACACTTCTTTCTCTTTCACGATAGAGCATTCGCCAGGGAAGCAGCTTAGAGATCTCTGACATTTTACCCTTACCCCTGAAAAAAAAATGAAATCATATAATTCATTTAGTGGTAAAAAAAAAAAAAGCCTTAGTTAGGAAGCATAAACGTCTAACGATATTGTATAGTTTTTAAAAATCTATTCAGTGTTGGGATCATTAACTTTCATTTAGAAAGCTGGACGCATTTATTATTTTTATCTATATGATTGACTAGTCTATCGCTGAACGATTATAATTATAATAAATTGTGAAAAATAAATATAATACTGATTCTCTACCCTGTACATAATCACTGTCATCAACGCCTCGAAATTGCTGGCAAGTAGTTTCAACATCTCTGCATATAAAATGGTAAGATGTGCGGTGGCAAAGAAAAGTGTGGGTATTTTAATACCAATGGCAGTGACTGATTTGTTTTCAAAATGGAGCCAATAACTTCGTCCTGTTAACTTCAATTCGCTTTAGAGTTTAAAAAAATTCCTCTCAAGAAATTGGAAGGCAAAAGTAAAATCCTAATCATCCATGTTATTTTTTCTAATTCTTTTCAATTCATAGCTAAAAACAATGAGATGAATCCTTAGATAAAAATGATGAACAATGAGCATTTTTTGAAGCTGTCAACATTTAAATGGGAAAATCTCTCTTATCCCACTTGGCGGAAATATTACAGATAGATATTGAGATATATAAATTGTTTAATTCAGTAGGTGTAAAGGAAAACACATAAAACCCATACCCAGGTTCCAACAAAGCAAAGTTGGCAGCTACATACGGCCACTAGGTTGAGTGGGAGCCGCGAGTAAGACAGTTAAAAGACTTCATTTTTCTAGTTGCCAAATAATTAAGTTTGTAAAAATATTATAAAATATTGGGATAATATTAACAATGTATCAGGCCTAATTGATTAAGTTCTATTTGTTTCATTACGTTCATTTAGTTATTTGAATATTTATAAAATCGAGCCTCTGCTTCAATAATAATTCTGCAGGAAAGTGTGGAATAGCAGTAGATAAATAAAAGCAAATACATTATATTAATCTAAAATAAAGTGTCACGGTGTTAAAAATGTGTTGAAATGTAAGATTAAATTCACCAACTTATTAAAAGAGGGGCTTAATGATTTCTTATTGCCCAGGGCCACAAAATACCTAAATTTGTTACTGGTTGCAGTGAAGCACAAAATATATTATATTATGTTGAATAAGAGAAATTTAAGGGGAGGTACTCTTACTTGATTTTACTTTCTCATATGCGAAGTACAGACGAAGTATTGTGATCGTCGAAACATTTCAACTCGGAATGTTGACGAATCTCCACCTCCCTGAGTTCGAAAAACACATTTTTGGCATTTCATCCATCTTTCTGTGATCAATTTTGAACAAAATCTATTCAAAAGAAATCTCTCTGTCCGGCTATTCGAATATAAGTTAACACAAAAACTACAAAGCAAACATAATTTGAAGGATGAAATTTGTCACACATACTTAACATCTATATATCAAACACGTATCCAATTTTCAATCAAATCCAACAAGTGGTTGATCAACTGTCGGTCTGTGCTTTCAGAAACTCTGTGTAACTGCGATAACTCAAAAATCAATGACTTAAATATATCAAATCTGATATATGATTTTGTAACCTCCATTGTAATTTTGTGTCAAATTTCATCTAAAACATAAATTTGATTTTCGCATATCTTGGATTAATCATCAAATGATTCCCCAAGGATCACATGATACATTTAGTATAAATGCTAAATTCCCTTCAAAGATTAATATTTCGTAACTTTTGGTGTGAGCCCCCCCCCCCCTCCTGGTCAAAACAATACTCACTCTTGCAGAAACCGCGAGAGAACACAAATCCCTCAGGACACAAGCACACCTCCTTGCCTTTCTTCACAAAGCGCTTCCTTGGCCAGCACAAAAGGGAGCATCTCTTCTCTACATTTAAATGAAATCAAAAGAAAAATAATCAAACTTTTCTATTTGATCTCATTTATTTTTAGCGGATGCGTGTTCATATTTTTCTAACTGCTATTTTTATTTTTAATACTGTGCAAATTTGAAAAGTAGTTAAAACTCTTCACTAAGGATCATTTTCCTTTCTGTATAAATGAAGCTACGAAAATGAATGAGACAAAGTTTTATCAAATAAGCCATTAAAATTTTTATCCTACTAAAAGTAAATTTGTTATTTTTTTCATTTATCTTATAACTTTAAACGAGTCATTTTTGTATATGTATAAATTTATTTCGTGTATATCGGAAACGGCTCCAACTCTTTAGATCACATTTCACATTTAGATAAGACTTTACTTTTTAAGTTTCTCTAGATGGATGTCTTTAAACGCGATCTTACACACAAAGAAGCATTTTTTATAACTAACTAATAGAATAAGTATATTCAACTTTCGCTTCAAAGTGTGGGCAGTGCAGTATAATGGTCAGAATGACGTGAGCGTTGCGAGTCCTCGGTTTTGAACGCGCTTTTTGCTTTATTTTTTTTTACTTATGTATTTGTATTTAATATTTTTGCTTTTTAAGTTTATCTATATAGATGTCTTTCCTTCAGAAACGCGATTTTACACACACACACATTTTTTATAACTAACTATTAGAGCCTTTTTCTATCTGCTCTCATGCTGGCAATGTCATATAGCGCCATCGCGGACGCGATTTCACTGTGGTAAAACGGAGTGCAAGTTCAAAAATATAAATAATGATAGATAAACTCTAAAATGAATGCTGTAACATAGCGGATTGTTTAGAATAACATGCTAAACTAAGTGTATACATGATTTTTTTTTTTTTATTTAAATGCCCAGTTCATATATAGGTAAGATTGAAAAATATTCATTTGTAATCAATATGCGATTCGTATCTAAATATTTTATTCGAAAAAACACAATTTTCAAAAAAAAAAAAAAAAAAAACTGTCCGGTGAAGCTCGGTTTTCCAGAGACATATATAAAAGAATGCAGAGAATTCAAAAATTTGGAAATGTGTATTCTGAAACATCTTCAAACTTTATGCATTGCATTTTTCGGCGTAAATTGCTGAAGCTGAAGGATCTCCACATTTAAATCAAATGTGGAAATTATTAAAGAAGAACAACTATGTAAATACATGTTCTAGTTTCGGAATAGACAGGGTCTCTCGAAAAAGTGGAAGAAGCCTTTATTCCCCTAAATATTGCTTTATATATATATAGCTATATATATATATCAAATTACAAAGTTTCATTAAAGAAGATGGGAAATTGTATAGAAACACTTTGGTTTCCGTAAAAGGGATAATAAAAAATTCCAAAAATTAAATTCTTAAATGAAAAACGTGTCATTGAGTAAAATGGGGTTTTTTATATTCATCTGTGCATATATAAAGTGTCACTTTATATCTACAAAATTCGCAAAGATTCATTTATCCTTATATTTCAAGGGAGTGATCTCAAATTTAAAAGGAAATCAATTATTTCAGAAATAGGCATTTATTCAATATAGAAAAACTGCCTCTTGTAAATATTGTCTCGTAGTGCATCATCAAGTCATCATAACTTCAAATGAATTTGCTAATCACGCATGATGTTGTTTATTATATCCTTCTTTGCTGAAAAATGCAATTTGGTCAGACAAATGTAGCTTTAATCGAGAAAGAAACGCTAATCTTCAAAACTATCATCTTAGGAAAGGTAAAAATCCATTCTCCTCACAAAAGATTCATCATCAGTAATAATTTTCTATAAATGTGTAGTGTGGAAATTTTAGAAATTCTTTGTTTGATACCATTTTGTACAACAGTATGCTGAATGGTAGATACTGATAGTTTTGTTTGGCGCCTGAGCTAAGGAATAAGCCGACTTTGTCATGACACTCTGGCGATCTTTGGCGACGAATTCCGAAAGCCTGTGTTTAAGTCACCCGCGATGAACTCGATCGAATATGTGCAAGTATTGTTAAATGAATGTAACTTTCCATGGTGATCGAAAGTGTTTATTTTGAACAAATTTTTAAGTCCTTCAATTAATGTATTATCTGATCATTTCTTAAAAGTTTGATGAAAACTAATAAAAATGTTTTTATTTTCTGTTTCTGACATTTTTATAATCTTTCGTGATAGATATATTATCGTTGAAAATTACAATGGAAGCTTCATTCAAAACCTGCTACAAGTGTGAATAAATGGTCTAAATCAATAAATTTTCCTTTTAATATTTCAATAAGTTTTAAAGATGAAAAAGTGAAATTTTGTACTCTTATAGATGAGTGTGAGAAAAACATTTTACTCGTTGACATTGTTTCACTTTGAGGAGAGTGTAAATTTTTTATTATCTCTCTCTACAGAAACCAAAATATTTTGAAACATTTGATACTTTATTTGACTTTACTTTGTCCCTTTACTTTACACCTAATCGTAATACATCTAACATATATACCTAATCGTAATTGTTAAGAACATGTTCCACTTTTATAGTTATACCTGTATACATCAATTATCAAATTTTGAATACTCAAAGATAAAGTTATAGTACATTATTAATAAATTTTATCAATTACTTAAAATGCATGTTCAGTGCTAAAAAAATCAGCAAATAATTATAATACTAGTCCATTATTAAATTTGAAGCAAATTATTATTCAAACTGATTAAGTGCAATTGATCTTATAATTCTTTCAATGAGAATTTCTTTAAGAGAATTTACTTTATCATTGACCTCAATAATGAAGAAAAAATATTTTGAAAATAAATCGTATCCAGTGAGAATGACCTTAAGATGTAAGGCACCCAACTGGGAACAAATTTCGGATACTTCAGTTCCCACCTAACTAGCGCTGAAGTCTGTAGAATTATTTTCTACATAAAAATATAAAACGCTTACTTTCTTTTATACATAAAAGTAAGTAAGAGTGTTGAATAAATTTAATGAAAGCTGTTTATAAGAACACTATTTTATTTTGTTTATTTTTATATTAAGAGAAAATTTGAATTGGAATGTTCATCAATTAAAAATCAAGCGGGACTTCGGAGTTTTTCTATAACACCCGAAGTACCCAAAATTGAGTTTCATACCTTTTTTTAAATTAGTGCGTCTTTTTTTGTACAATGCAATTTTTTTTCTGAATTTTAATAATCTTTTGAAAATAATTTTAATAATTTTTTGTTAAATTTCAACTATACATTTCATTTCTGCATTGAAATTGAAACCGTTTTCATTGTTTTATCAAATTTTTAATAGCTTAATTTTTTCATTGTTAAAAGCTAAAGAACAAAGATTCTGCTTATTATTTGCGAAGTTTATGAGAGAAATAAGAAAAGGAAGTTACATTAAGGTGAAAGCCAACGTGCAATTCGAAGATAGATTACCAAGACAGTTCCACTTTTAATGACACAGTGATATCATGGGATTCGAATACGATAGAAAAGTTCATTTTCACAATAAGTAGAACAAGGCTACTACTACAAAAAAAATTGTTGAAATTATGCGGCTTTTCATAATCATGATAATTCTTGCTATTCCATTTGGATGCTCAAAAATTCTTTGTTGAGCGAATCAGGAATATCAAGTTATGCAAGGGAGTATAAATCAAAGTCAAACGCAACCATTATCACCTACAAGCCAGCTGATTGCCGAAAGCTTCAAAACGACGCTAATAATAAAGAGTATGTGAGTGTTGGTGTTTTGCAGGCCAGACCGCTTGCCTATATCTACCAAATTTAGCACATGTATTCCTTGGAGGATGGATCAATTTTTTTTGAAATTTTAATTAATTTAAAGATAAGCAGAATTTTGGCGCTTACCGCTGTAACTTCCGAAAATCTATGGCACAATAAAAATTTTTACACCATTTTTAAAATTATTTAAAATTTGTCTTTTTAATAATGTCTCTTTAATAATCGTGAGAACATATACTAAATTTTGGTATTTTCCAATAATATATTACATTGTTGCTTTGTTCTAACAGTTTTCATTTTTTCTTTATATATTTAATCGCGTTATTTTCTTCGATTGTTGAAAGCTAAAAAAAGAAAGAATTTGTTTAATATCTATAATTACGAGACAAATTTTTTTAAAAAGTGAAGTTACAATATCGAAATATTTAAAAAAAAAAGAGGAACCGGATGTTTACGTCTCTAATAATGCTATGATGTTATGGGATTGCCTGCATTAGAAAGGTTTATTTTCATTGCAGTTCTGAAAAAGAAAATACTCTGAACTTTGTACAGCGATGGTTGAGTGGCTGATATGTGGTTGAGGGGGGGGGGAGTCATACATGTTAATGTCCCGCCTTTTTCACTCATCATGGAAAAAAAGGAAAGGAGAAGAAAGGACAAGAGTGGATAATACTGCTCTGCAAGCAAATTAAAAAAAAAAAAATTTTAAGGGAAATATTTTGAAATTTAAACGATATTTGATATTAATTTAAATAATTTCAATTATTTTCTTTATAAAAATCTGTCGTGGGCTTTATTGGGAGCAACTGATTCAAATGCTAAAAATCGGACCTGGCTTCTGCAATTTCACTAGCCCAAAAATGAGTTAAGATTATTTTTAAATAGCTAGTATTCAGTTTATGGTCTCATAATTTTCTTAAAAGATTAACGTTGCCTCTTTGATGGAAACAATACACATTTGTAAATCGCCTCAAATTATAGGTCATCTGAATTGTGACATCGTCACATAATTTCGAAATGTCTCTTTATTAGGCTGAAATAGATGTCTTTCTCTGAAAGTGGAACTCAATGGGGAAATTAGTCCGCTTGAGATACTCACAGTCGTATTGATCGAACCTAGTAATAAAGCAATTCTAGGGAAATTTGCTTCTTTCTAGGAAATTCTTTATTTGCTTCTCTTTGGTCGTTGACATTTCACGCCTTCAGTGTTGAGTTTTCATTTTGAGAGCATTTATCAATGGTCATTCTACACAGAATAAATAATAAAGATCGCTTGTTGAATGAACTGCTATTATATGTACGGAGGCAAAATGTCAAGTAGAGCCGTATTTGAGACTAAAACAAATTATATTAAAGCTTTTTCGGGGTTGATCTGAATAGTGGAAAAGTAATCGAATAAAGGTTGTCTTCTAACTGGATTTTCAAAGTAACAAAGGGCTCATATTGGGAGGACAACGAAAAATTAAGAAAGTATTGAACGCTAAGTTATGTACAAAAGCATTTATTTCTATTATAATTGATACTGATCCCTTACTAGCATTTTGCAAAGCGACATTTAAAAAGAATCCGCAGAAACGATGTAAAGTACCTACGTCTTTCCCGCTGTGTGATCTGTTAATTCCTTCCGGCCAGAGACAAATGTCTCGTCCGAGAACATTGATGCAGTGTCCGGGAGCGCACTGGCTCTCCTCACAAGAGCTGTCTGAAATAAATAAATTAATTATTTTCTTAAAAGAAACTTTTATTAAAGTACTAAAAAGTATAACAATTTTTTAAAGTTATTTCCTTAAAGGTGAAAATCACCACTTATAATTTTTTAATCAATAATTCGGAACTTGATCTAAGTTTCCCTCAAATTGACAATCAAGTCTCCATCTATTATGAAATTGAAATTTAGTCAAATTAAAAATTTTTTCAAATTCGAAGTAAGTTAAGCAAAAGTGTGTAAAAAACAAGAAAATAATAATAATTTCTTATTAGTGGTGTAAATTCAATAATTCGCGAAATATGATGGTTATTTTTCGCTCTGACCTTGTCCCATTCATCTTCCTTGGGTTCCAAAAAAGTAAATATATGAAAAATTATAGTTTGCAACCTTGAAGGTTGGCACCATGGAAATCAGTTGCTCAACCCTCATTTTGTTACTTTTTTCCGATCTAAGGAAAACAAAGGGAAATTACTTCAAGCAATAAAATAGCGTTACGAATTTGTAATATTGTTTTCTCGCAGTAATTCTCCTGGTGAGGAAGATGGTTTCACAGATAATTCTGGCGGATGCTGAATGGATACCCAGCCAACGATCACTGGCCTTGGCGATCATTTGGCAACCAAATTGAAGATTCCGGAAGCTACAAGAATGTGGAGGTAGATCCATTAAAACTAGAGTTATAATGATCTTCGAAGAACATATTAGGCTCTGTCACAGCTGCTACAAAAAACTCAGAGATCGAGCTCAAGAATAAATCTGTGGTGAATAGGTATTTAATTTCAGCTGAAGCCAGTAGTCAGTTGAGACCGAAGTAAAGAAATGTGAATAGTTGAGCAATGTCTCTCTCTTTGCATCCATTTTTGTGTACTCTGGCTGTGTTTTGTTGCCTGTGCATTTGTATTTTGTTTTGATTATTTTTATGCGACACAGAATTATACATATTAATTATACAGTATAATTTTCAATAAAAATAGCTTATAAATTTTTCATAACATAAAGAAATATTTTAGAGCAAATCAGGGGGAAGCCCCCTTAAAAAAATTATTTTCCTTAAATTAGACATGCATAAAATATGATATTCTCTGTATAAAGCAGAAAAATTGAAAAAAAAAGGGGAAATTTTTAGATCTACAGATTCTTACATATTGGACAAGTGTCTTGACAAAGATCAAAAGCATTTTGAAAATTGTTTAAAAAGTAATTTTCAAACACAATGTAATGACATAATTTTCCCGTCACGAAGTAATACCGCTGCATTCTCGGAGTCGCGATGTTAACCGCTTGCAAATTATAAAAAATGAACTTCAGATAAAATTGGAAGTAATAAGCATAAATTAAGTTACATTATTTTTCATAAATGCTATTATAAATTTAATAAAAAACAAATTTATTGAAAGATCAAATAAATTTTTTATAAAAACAATTAAAATCATTTTGCCTGACCATTTTGTCAGGCATTTATAATTCCTTGCAGAATTAAAAACGCCACAGTCTGCATTTGCTCATTTGCCAGTAAAAAGTACACCGGTACGGCATTTCATCTGTTTCATACTTTCCATAAATTATTCAAAACTCCGTGTTTTTAGAGAAAACATAAAACGCATGTTACGCAAGTTATCATAAACCAAGTTTTTATCATTTGAGTCAATATACGATCTTTCAGCCTGCCAAAAACTATCTCTGGAAAAAGTCAATTCCCATTTCTTTCAATAAACTCTCTCTACTGACAATACTCAAATCAATTCTCTTCGAAAAGACCTGCATTGTACAAATATGGAACGGAGACACAGGAGCTTTTACCAAGCTCTACTTACCCTACTAATGCCACACCGGTTGAGAAGATATTCCAAGTATTAAACGACTACCGTAAATCTCTTTTGTCAAATCTATCAGATTAGTTCTTAGAATAGAGTATAAAACCATAAGGTTATACCTTTTATTGACCCATCGAATATTTTTAATATATATAGAATATTTGAATTAAGATTACTATTTGTCTATTTTGCTTTTACAGTAGCTTTTTTCAATTATGGGAGTTATTTAAAAATGTAATTGGAAGATAATTGAGGTGATGATATTTATTGGGTGGGCATCTATTATGGAGATACGTATAGCTTAAGTTTTCATACCGCCATTGCTCCAATAAAACAATATAGCGGACTATCCTAATTCGAAAAGTAAAAAATGCTTTTTTGTAAAATTTATGATACAGAAACATATATTGAGTGTTTATTGAGTGAAACATAATATGAGTAAAATGCATATACAAACTAACTGAAGTTATAAATTCGCCGGAATTTATCTCTATTTAATCATAAGCTCGAAATAATAAGGAAAATGGAACGAACTACTTTCCGCAATGGTGAATACACTTCTTGAACCAGAGTAACTTTAATGACATTGAGCTAGTTTCTCGCTAGATTTCAACACTTATGGGAACATGCTTACCAGCTGCAATTTGTTGTGCAATTAGCATGGCGGACGTCACCCCATCTGGTGCTATCGCCTTTGCTGAAAAATTTTAAGCTTTTTCATTTACTTATTATGGCTATTTATGTCTAAGGCGAGAGGAAGGTTATATACTTCCTGTTAGTTCTCGTCTAAAGAATAACTGCAAAAAAAAAAAACTATTAATATTTTATTTCTTTTTTGAAGTAAGATTTGAGCTTAGGGTGAGAAATAATACTTTGTACCTTACGTGACTCATCCTTGTTCTTCCATTCTGTATCCTGCAAACATAGAACAAGGATTTTTATCAAATAATGGTAAATAAGACATTACACCATAAGTCACTTATCCTTGATACGCGTCCATCTTTGGGGAAGGAGATGGAAGAAAGACCACAAGTACGTACGTGGTCGGGAAACTGCCATATAATCAATTTTTTGTTTCTGGAAGTTGTAGAGGCTACACTTCTGATGGCAAGACACAACTCTTACAGGAGAGGTTAGTGAATGCATCGGTTATAGCCATCATTCGTGTTATAATTGAGGCGGCCTGATTTTTTCAGAAGCCAATTGTTACGTAAGCATGTTGCCCCGCCTCTCACTTGTAACGCCCTCTAGTGGTATATGTAAAAAACCATCAGTCTTTGTAACATCATTGACCAAGCAGCAACGCCGAAAGGCAAGGCTCAATCCAACTCCCGAAAGCGGAGAAACAATAAAAATCTTAAAAATACAAAAAAGGTCCGTCATCATTATCGAACCTCTCCATTCTGGTCCGTCGAGCCGGAGACGAATTGGCGAAAATATGGAGAAAAATACAACTCAAAAAGCCAAAGAGTTTAATAGAATCCGTGGAAGGATAAAGGCGAAATTAACAAGTGTTAAAAAGTTTGTTGAAAGTAATTCAACGGTTGAAGAAGAAAATAAATTCATATTAAGCTGTCAACAAAAGCTGGCAATTGTGGAAGAAATAAAAAATGAATTAGAAATTTTATTCAAGAATTATTTAGAAATCGACGAAGATGAAACGTTAAGCCAGAAGTGCGATCAAGAAATATTGGATATCGAAGAAGAAAGAAACGAATTAGAGGTAAGTTTGAAATGCTTACTCTCTAATTATAATGTTAACGAAAATGTAATTCATAATATAAATGATCAAAATTCAAATTTGAACGCTTATATCAATCATATTCAATTAAAAACGAAACTTCCGGAAATTCCCTTACCGTTATTTTACGGAAAAATGGAAGAATTCAGTAATTTCAAAAATCAATTTATGTGTCTAATAAACGATAATATCGAATTAACGAATGATCAGAAGTTATTTTATTTAAAAGCTGCCCTCCGTGGTGAAGCTAAATATATAGAAACAAGTGACGATACATTTGAGTCACTGTTTGCTGCTCTCGAAGAACGCTTTGAAAATAAGCGAGCAGTTGTTGATATTCACATTCGAAATATGCTAAAACTAGAAAAATTAAATTTTGAGTCTGCAAAAGGCTTACGAAATATCACAGACACAATAAATAAAGTCTAAGAGGTTTAAAAAGTTTGAATTTAGAATGTAATGACTTAACAAGTGCTATATTAGTAAATATAATATTAGAAAGACTTGACAAAGAGAGTAGAAAGGCATATGAAATGTCCATCCAATCAAAACAAATACCTTCATTGAAGGAGCTCTCGCAATTTTTAGAATCAAGAGCGATGGTACTCGATCAATTAGGGAAATACCCTACAAGTAACAAATTCCACAAGGAATTTCAAGGCTCAATAAATAAGCCGAAAAACTTTCTTCATGATGCGAATAAACTAAGTAATGTAAAGCCATGTATTTTATGTAAATTTGAACATCCTTTACAAAGATGCTCTGAATTTTTAAAATTGAGTGTTACTAAAAGAATCGAGCTTTTAGAAAAATATAACATTTGCAAGAACTGTTTGAAATTGCATAAGCCACCCTGCAAATCCACATTCCTCTGCCGAAGCTGTCAAAAATCAGGCCATAATTCTTTGATACATCTGGATCCTAAACTCTTAAGTACGCGCCTAGCAGAGGTAACGCCCCCAGACGCGGGGGAGCAACTTTATGTAAACAATGAACCGTCTGGCTCGTCGAGGTTCCCCCAAAAACTGACCCCTGAGGCTGAGTCAGCGCTTGCAAGTAACTCGAAACTATCTTCAAACCTTCTATGCACCGCGCATTTATTTATTGAAGACGCAATTGGTCAAAAAATAAAAATAAAGGCCCTGTTGGATTCAGGGAGTTCGGTAAACATAATAACTGCAGATTTGGCCAATTCTTTAGATTTGAAGCGGAAAAAGGTTAATGCATCCATCTCTGGTATTAACGGAGGAGAATTCTTCGTTAAAAATAAATTAATCACTACCATTTTTAATGAAGACAATGATTTTTCCAGAACTGTATCATTTTTAATTATGCCTAAAATAACGCATTTAACTCCTTCTAATGAAATTGATATCTCAAAAGTTAACTTCCCAAGTGAGATAAAACTTGCGGATGAGACTTTTCATATTCCTAGTAAAATTAATGCATTACTCGGATGTGAGTTGTTCTTTGATTTATTGAAGGCAGAAAAATTTAGATCATATGATAATTCACTCTTGTTACAAAATAGTGTGTTCGGATATTTAATAACTGGAACAATTAACGGCAGAAATTCTCATTTCTTTTCTGGATTAATTTTTGAAAATGATAATCTGGAGAATTCTGTTAAAAATTTCTTTAACTTAGAATCTTTTCCTGTTGATAATACAGATGATTCAGTCGAATCAAAAACATATGAACAAACTTACTGTGAGGAACATTTTCTTTCCACTCATAAGAGAGATAGTACCTCAAGAAATGTTGTTAAATTACCAATAATTGAAGAAAAACGTTCTACACTAGGCGATTCAAAAGAAATGGCGGAAAGGCGTTTAAATTTACTTTGGGAAAGATTAGATAAAAATAAAACAATGGCAATACAATACAAGGCTTTTATGGAGGAATATTTCCAGTTAAATCATATGGAAAGAATTTTAGATTCTTCTGAAATTGCCAATAGTGAATATTATATTCCTCATCATGCCGTGTTTCGCCCAGAAAGCACATCAACACCCTTGAGTGTCGTTTTTGATGCATCTGCAAATTCTAGCAATGGAGTTTCACTTAATTCCATTTTATTGAATGGCGAAACAATTCAACAGGAACTATTTTGCATAATTCCAAGATTCCGAACATATCAGTTTGCATTTAGTGCAGATATAAAGAAAATGTATCGCCAAATTTTGGTCGCAGAAGCAGATGGAGACCTGCAAAAAATTCTGTGGAAATCTAATACATTTGCTCCTGTGGAAACATACAGACTACGGACTGTGACATATGGAACAAAATGTGCTCCATTTTTAGCCACCAGAACACTCAAGGCATTAGTTGAGAAAGAAAAAAGTGAATTTCCCCAAGCATCTGCAACACTTCCTACTGATGTTTATGTTGACGACATTTTAACTGGTTCAAATAACTTACCAAAAATCAAGGCTTTACAACAGCAGTTAATAGAACTTTTAAGTAAAGGAGGCATGCAACTTCACAAATGGGTTTCCACCCACCCACCACAGATCTACATTGCTTCTGTGATGCCTCAAATAAGGCCTACGGTGCTGTCATCTATGTATGTTCCAAAAATAAATCTGGTGAAGTGAATACAAGACTTTTGTGCAGCAAATCGCGAGTGTGTGCAATCAATAATGACTTTATGAAAGAAGTTAAAACTCCTTGTAAATTGGTTTTACTAACTAATATTTCTAATAATTTTATTTGTAATATTTTAAATTTAAGTAACAACTATACTAAAATTGTAAGTTATCTTTTCAGATTTATTAATCATTTGAAGTGTTCTTCTGAATGTAAAAAGGGTAAAATAATAATAATGGAAATTCAAGCAGCATCCAACTTCATGGTAAGCAAGGTGCAACCTTCTGAATTTTCAGAGGAAATTAATTATTTGTAAAAATGGCAAAATTAACTAAATTGATACAACAAGTTTGGAAAAATTGGAAACTTGATTATTTGAATAATTTGCATCTTAGAAACAAATGGCAGTTTGCTAAGAATAATGTAAATCTTAATGATATGGTTGTAATCAAAGATCCAGATTTGCCTCCATATAAATGGAGACTGGGTAGAATTCAAGAATTAATAAAAGGTTCAGATGGTTTAGTCAGAGTTGTTGTAATAAGAGTTTTGAATGGTGTTATTAAAAGAGGTATTAGTCAAATATGTTTACTTCCAAAAAATTAATTGGATTTATATGTGTATATGATTGTAAATAATATATAGAGACTTTAACTCATTTGTATAAATGTGTATATATAAGAATTATTTCAGTATTATTTTGTGTAAATTTATATTTAAGAATTATTTCAGTATTTTTTATTTTTTACATTTATTCATTTTTTATAATAATTCTGTCGAATTTATTGTGATGTGTGAAATTCATATAGTGTCTGAATATTGAAATTTTGCAATTTCAAGGCGGGAGTATGTTACGTAAGCATGTTGCCCCGCCTCTCACTTGTAACGCCTCTAGTGGTATATGTAAAAAACCATCAGTCTTTGTAACATCATTGACCAAGCAGCAACGCCGAAAGGCAAGGCTCAATCCAACTCCCGAAAGCGGAGAAACAATAAAAATCTTAAAAATACAAAAAAGGTCCGTCATCATTATCGAACCTCTCCACCAATATCTTGACAGGACAGGAGTTATCAGTTATAGTCATCCTTGCTAAGGCATTGCACTCAAATGATTCTGGAGTCTTCGATACAATACTGTAATAAAATATTAATATCATCATTTTATCTCTTAATTCATATGAAATCATCCTGCTTATAATCTCAGGCAGTTTCTGGTCCATCTGAATGACCACCCGTCGCGAACTGTAAACTGGGTCTAAAGTCAGTTGCTGAATAGCTTTCTCTCACTCATACGCCAACTTTCCATGTAGGAGAAATAAGCCGTTTTTGGAATGTGGCTTACGCACTAATGATTTACTTTTCAGGAAAATGAGAATATGTCTACTCATACAATACATCATCATTACATCCTCATCGTGATACCTTCCAGATAGATAACGATGTTTTCTAGTTCCCATTTTAGTTTTTCTTGGATATCTTCAAAACTCCCCAATTCGCACACTACATGCTTATATCAAATTATAGAATATAAAACTCCTTACATTTTCAAGCTTTTATTTTTCTTCAGGTTTCAATATTTTTGCAAATATGGGTTGTAAACTACTTTTTCGTTTTTAATAATTTACCACCACCTAGATCATCAAATCCGCATGTTACCAGCATGAAAAAAAAACCTTTAAGAATGTGCTTTTTCACAGATATTCTTTATTATCGAATGGTAACAATCAAATATCAACAAACCATCATATGAATTTCAGATTGCTTCATTGAAACTTCTCATAGCAGCATTAAATTTAATGCTTCTAGTAGCAAATTAATGGAGCTGCAAATTATTATTGAAAATGGTCTGAAGAGGACTTGCTGCGTCATCAAAAACTTCATTTAGTATCTAATAAAAATTTTAAATCGATATTCGCATTATTATTCCAAAAAATTCTGCTGACGGGGGAGGAGAAGGGAAGTATTGCCAAAAAACGATTTAAATTATACCTTTTTATTTGAATTCATGGAACAAATAATAATAATAATAATAGTGTACTAATAATACTATTTTGTAATTACAAATGGTTTCTGTATGGTTGCCATTCGGAAGAAAAAAAAGAAACGTACTTTCCGCTATTCTAAGCCATACACCTTTACTCCCTAACACCGCTATAGATGCTGTGAATAATATGAATATTATGAATAATAATATGGATAATAGTATGAATGCCATTCATATTAAATAACAAATATTAGAAAATAAGCATGAATCTAATGTTAAAAGCAGAATGTAGTTCTTTTTACACTCATGTCAACACTAGTGGCTTCATCCGCAACACTGCTCCCAGAGAAGATACAGACAGAGAAGATCCCCAAAAGCAGTGTAAGCGAATACTCTCTTTTACGAAAGGTGTTTCAAAGGAAATTTAATTACAATTTCACTACAAAAAGCCAGAAACTGAATGTAATAAATACAGAAAAGATGAAATTTATCTTCAAAATCCATAAAGAAGGAAGAAAATGTGTGTGTGTGTGTGTGTGTGTGTGTGTGTGTGCGTGCGTGCGTATGCGTGTGTGCGCGTTGGTGAGTGTGTTAGTGCTCTACAAGCTAGATCATTTAACTTAAAATTATCAGTTTTAGAATGTAAATATGCATCTCTGAGAGTTTTTTTTGTTGTTGTTGAAATTTTAAAAAGAACTTTAAAAGGATAGTGTACTTTGAAATACAAAAAATGGACGAAAACACTAAATTTTACTTTTATCGCTTCATAACCAAAATATAAGTTCATATTCAACTAAAATAGCGCTATAAAATGCATTTTCAATAAATTAAAAATATGAAGAGCCTAGAGAAAAAATACATTTTAATGAATTTTTTCAAAAAGATATCGTAATTAGATTTAAATATCTTTTAAATGTTCCAGGTGTCTTAATTTTTGAGGAAATGAAATAGAATTGATAATAAAGATTTCGGTTGGATATTAAAAGAAAATAGGGAATACATTTCATATTTCAAGTTTTTCTAGATAGATAAAAGTCAATTTTATTAAAAAAAACATAACATTCTTATGAAAATCCGGTAAGTGTGCGGGAAAATACTTCTTAAAATTAACATTTAATTGGAATTACAAAATCATGCACCGTCTTATTCCAAATAAATTTATCTTATGTAGTAAGGAAAAAAATAATAGAAAAAATTAAAAATTGTTTCACTTGAAATATTTTAAAATTTTTAAAAATTATGTATTTCTTACTTTTTAAAAAAATAATATATTATGTTTTAAAAAATTTCTTAAAGAAATTTGACGTATTTTTATTTTAATACATATGCATAAGAAAATCAGAACCCTAAGTGAATAATTCGCAAAAGTACCTAATAGAATCCACCGTCTCGAATTAAACAAAAATTCAACTGAATTTTGGCATTTTTTTCACCAAAACTTCCAAAAATATTATTGCACAAAAGTAAATTCTACACTTTAAAATTTTTTTAAGAATGTCTTTTTAGGTATATCAATTTAATAGTCGTGCAAATGTCTACAGAATTTTAGCAATCTGTTGAAAATAGTTTTTGCCTGATTTTCAACAATAAATTGAATTGTTGCCCTGAAATTCAAACAGATTTCATTGTTTTATCAAATAATTATTCGTGTGATTTTCTTTTTCCTGTTGAAAGCTTTAAAAAAGAAGAATTTTGTTAAATATCTGCATAATTTACAAGACAAATAAAAAAGTGTATTTGCAAAATTTAGAAGATAGATGAACGGATTAATTGTGTTTTAAATAGCGCTCCAATGTTATGGAACCATGTCTCCATTAGAAAAATTCATATACACGATAAACAGAATTGAACTAAGGCAATAAATTAATACGGATTTAAGTCATGCCATTCGGTGGAATTATGAGCACGGAATCAAAAAAGAGATTAATCTTAAATCAAATAAAAGCAATACTCCCGGCTAACCATCTAGTCGCCTGATGCGACAAGTAAAACATAAATCTTAGCACAGAATTAACCAGCAGTGAAATATAAAAATAGTTGTCATTTTTCAGAATTTTATTTGCATTAAGTGCCACATTCTTATCAACCTATATATCTAAATTGTTTTACAAAAGAAAAGCATTTGAAAAAGATTTACAAAATGCATTTTGCGAAATGTCACACTAAGCTGTAAAAGAAATGGCACAACCTGCTGTGAGAATGGTAATTATGAAGGTAGAAATTAATTCCGTTTTCCTTAAAACTTATAAACTAAAATTAATCTTAGTTTTTCTTTTTTCGAAATTTCTGATCTAAAAAATTCAATATCATAAATAAAACGGAGGTATTAATTACCGACTGAGAAATTGCGAATTTACCTTATAAATGTATCAATTTCTTAATTGTTTTTTTAGCATTATATGTAAAACTTATATTATATTTATTTATTTATATGCATTTATTTATATTACATTACATTTATTTATATGCTAAAAGTATCATTGCTTTATACAATTCACACTTCTTTACTCACAGTGCAGTAAATTTCGATATTATGATGATCATTTTAATTTTGGTTTAAAGGATAAAAGTATATCAAAATCAAATAGCATCTCGACAGAAAACACTTACTGCTGAATTTCTCTATTACAAAAGTGATCTTTGAAGTGGAATTGTTATGTTAAATGAAAGATTTCTCTGTTATCTTGAATTACATTTCACTTTTTCAAATTTGAAAAGGCCACCAATACTATTTATTATCTGTGTGAATTGAAAGAAGACAATTCTGTATTGAGCTGCCTCTAAACCAGAAAGAAAAATTAGAGTTATGGAAATTTCAGTTTTAAATTAGCATCATGTTTACATTTTCCTCAAAAAAAAATGTAACATTTTGAAATGCAAGAATCAATTTTGCATGCATATCAGTATGACGATTTTCGAATATTTTATTTTTTACCAGAGAAATGCCGGAAAACAGCTAAACTTCTGCTATCTTTTAATTATGCAACAAATTGTACAAATAACATAAAAGAAAACAATTTTTTAATACCAATAACATTAATATTTTTAAGGTGAATCGCGAAGTGATGATATATCAAAATTAAAATCTACTTCACCATCCAATGAAAAGCTGAATAAAAATTGCATTACTCTTAGATTTGTTCCATTCTTGATTGATATGGTTGCGAATTTCCGAATCCGACAGGAAATTGAGAGTAGCTGGGACAGCTGAGCGCAGAAAGCTCAACAGAAGAAACGTCTTTAGAAGTTGTGATTCCATTGAAGGAAGAGCAAATGTTGCTTTCTACTAGTTTTTGAGCGGGACTCTTGAGTGAGATGTTTCGCCTAATTCTTTATCACTGAACATCTGCTCGTTTTCGGGAAATTATCGACTATTAGATAGCATGGACCTGCACGCTTGCATTCGATTTGCTCTTGTAACTAAGATCACAACAAATATCATCCCGGCATGCTCTCTCTCCCTAAAGTAAAAAGTAAAGTCTATTTATTTTTTGATCCTGAAGCTTCTAAAATTATTATAAAAGAGGAAATTCGGCTTCCATCTTGAGTGAAAAAAGTTGTCATTTTACGAATATGAGCAAAAACATTGACTCTCTAATACTTGCTTTTAAAGGAATTTTTTGCAGGTAAGATGGCACATCTTAGCTTTGAATCCAAAAAAATTTATGTTTCGACATCCGATTCTAACGAATATGTATTGTATAAAGGTCTGTCCATCCAAAATTGGCCTCTGATCTTTACCCTGAATGTTACCAGATAAGGATTATACAGTACACTCCCGATTATCCGCGGAATTGGGTGGCGCGGCCGCCACGGATAACAAAAATCGCGGATAATCCGAAAAAAGATAAAAACGGGTATAGCAAAAAAGAAAACAGTCATTCCAACTTTGCAAAATCGTTTTATGTACAATAAAACGTAAAATAAACAGCAGGAAATGTTTAACTACCGCTTAATATTTTAGTATATCAATCAAAACTAACCTAAAGTGCATTTTGTTAATGAAAACAGAAAAGTGCTTTGTATTTACGCGAGGCGTCAAGGATGCACAGAAAAATTAATACATATGTACTGTTTTAATACTGTAATGTATTATGTAATTACAAAAGCATAACTGTAAAACTGCACCTTTTTGAAAAAATCAGTCAAAAAAAAAAAAAAAACTTTGTGCGGCAGGCGCGGATAATCCGCACCGCGGATAATCGGGAGTCTACTGTATCAAATTTTCGAGTTTCAATAAAATGCTGTCAAACCTAGAGGGAAAAGTATAAAAAAACCTTTTAAAATGAATCTATATTATAGAGTCCCATAAAATGAGTTATAATATATAACTATCAATTAATGAGATCCTGAATAAAATTGAAATGGAAAATTTAGAAAAAGCATTTTTTTTTTCTTGTGAGATAAATTTTTGAAATTCCATTTAAGTACGTGATATGTAGAAGGAAATAACTGGTAAAAGTCTAAGATAAATATCTGCCTTATTTTTAGAAACTGTATTTTTTCAATTGTGCTGGTAATAAGAATCAAGACTATCGAAAAATGGCTATAAATATTTTTTATCAGTAGGAATCCGAGAAAAAAAAAATCGGTCCTAATTGTTTTTTTTTTTTTTTAAAACAATTTCAAGAGGTGTCATAATAACAGTTTCAAAAAATAAATAAAAAAAAGTTGTGAAAATTAAATTTTTAAAAAGTCTTTCATCTCAGCTATTGATTCTCGAGAGACATGAAAAAAAACTAGAGATAGTGAATGTAATGATAATAGCAAAATGAATACCTGCTTCATAATCGAAACAAAATACTAAATGCAAATTAAATTTTTACCGCTTTTTAAAATTTAATTTCGAATTTATACCAGATTGTATTTTGTACTTGATTATTGATGCACACAAATAATCTGTAAATTTTTGACTAGACAAATCATATCTAAATATATAGAAATTATTCTAAAATGGTATTTAACTTCTTTTAGATAGAGTTTTTTGGATTAGGAAAAGATTAAAAAAATTTATATAAAGAAACAGCGTAACAATTTTAGATGAAAATGGATCAAATCAATTTTAAAAGTTGCTTAGTTGATACAAGCATGTACTTATTACCATTCCCGATAGCATTAATTTCGGTTTGTATTCTATTTCGCCTTGGTTCCATTGAGAAATGGGCATATATAGAATCATTTCATTTGGAAAATTCGATTCATACACTTATACTTTTTGGCATTCATAATTTTTAAAAATGCAACTCTCTGTTAATAAGATATTTACAATACCATCAAAATGATTCTGACAAAGATTGTGTTTAAGCATTGAAAAGTGTTTTCTTGTTAAAAGTGTCTCAAAACAGATTGAAAGATATTAAAGCAAAATCTTTAAAAAAGCAATCAAAACACTATCTAAACACTAATCAAAACTAATCTAAATTTAAATCAAAACAATATATATATATATATATATATATATAAACAAGCGACCAATACATTATTTTTACAAAATTGTTTTACTTTATTTTATGTCAACATTTAGATGACATCGGCTCTTAAATCTATACTTATAATAAAGCTCAATGTGTGTGTGAATGTGTGTGTGTGTGTGTGTGTGTTAGCGCTCTACAGGCCAGATCGTTCGACCAACAGCTACGAAATTTGGCACGTGTATACCTTGGAGGCCGGGAATGTGCACCTCGGGGTTATTTTTTCGAATTTTTAATTAAAATTTTATTTATTTAAAAAATGAGCGAAATTTTAGCGTGTTTCTGCTAATAACTTCCGAAAATATTACCGCACAAAAAAGATTTTTACATCAAGTTAAAGATCAAAAATTTATCTTTTAAATGATTGTTGCTATTGGCGATAGGCGAGGATCGAACTCGCAACCTTTGGGTTCGTAGCCGAGTAACATGACCACAAGACAAAAGAAATTTCTCATGTCTCGTAGCTGTTATCTGGCTTATAAAGCGTCACCACATGATAAATTTAAGCTGCACGAACACGTTTCGCATTCATGGGGAAAAAATCAGCTTTTTTCAAAGTGTTGCCATCACATCGATTAAAGCTCCATTTAAAAATAAATTAAATCTTTTTGGAAATTAAATCTGCAAAAATATGATTTTCGTCACGTGTCTGTAGGAAATGAAACAAATATGAAATATTATTTTTTTCTAAAAACTAAATTCCAGAAAAATTATTTTATAATCTCTTACACTATCTGTATTATTAATCCAATAAATCAGTTTTATTTTAAGGCAAGTTTTGTTTAATATGAACAGGATATCCATTCAAGTCAGGGCCACACTGCTAATTTGTAAACCTTTAGTAATAGACACAGATCTGCTAAAATGGTCTAAATGAAAAATGATTATATTTTATGTAACTTGATCCAATAAATACACTAATACTAGCCGCCTTTGGCGACCAGCTGGTTCGCCAATCTTAATGTTCGTTAAAATTTTAATAATTAAATATTTTATGCAATTCCTACTTTAATAGCGTCTTCATCAAAATATTTTAATACTTCAAATTTTCATAGTCATATAATTCACTCATAATATTATAAACGCCTTCAGTCATAACGTAATATGTATCTCTCTAATTTTCTGTTAGTTTCCGTAGAATTTATACTATAAATTAAAGAGGAAAGGATTAATCTGCAATTAATATAATAATATTTTTTACTGAAACAAAGTGTTTTTGTGTAATATGATTACTGAGAGTTTAAACTTTATGGGTACTAAAGAATATCTTTCCTAATATATGTAATATTTCAAGAATTCGTCAACAAAATATTCTCAGATTCATCATGACCAGAACGATTAATTAACAATGTTTAATTTTAAATGCATCAAACACTTAGAAAATACAACGAATCGTTTAAAATAATCGGTTGAAAACAGGTTAAAAAAAACTACTTAAAAAACGATGTACTTAAAACTATAAGCGTATACAAAAAATATATAACTAACATAAATACAATTTAATTACAAAAACATGCAACTAACCTAAAAACAATTTAAATCATCCGCTGATAATGGTTGTCATGTCAACAATCAGAACACAATGCGCATGCGTGAATTTTCAACGCCAGTTACGGTAACGCAAATGCGTGAGGTTTTTTTACGCCAGTTGGGGTAACGCTATGCTGATTAGAAATTTTTAATTTCCTTTATTCTGTTTTATTTTAATTCAAAAGTACTTAAGAATGAATCTGTAAGATCGATTAATTAATGTTTAATTTTAAATGCATCAAACATTAAGAAAATAAATAGAATCGTTTCAAATAATCAGCGAAAAATCTTAAGCCTAGCCTCATGACTGTTGGGGAAAAAAACTGAAGCCGTACCCATTTGGCGGTGGGGAAAATGAAAGAATTTTTTTGGCGGGAAAGTTAGTTTTTAATTAATAATTAAAATTCTAATTAAAAATTGAAAAAAAAGGGTTATTCTATCTTTTAAGTTAGATCAAACTGCACACGGTGTGCAAATTTGATTAAAATCTGTTAAGCAGTTTAGGAGTCCATCGCGGACAAACAACGTGACACGTAATTTATATATATTAAGATATAACGAATTTTTGATTTTACATAAAGCTTCTGCTGTGGAAATCACGTTTAGCAAAATGTTCTTGAAACTCTAATATTTTAAATAAAGAATTAATTTCCAATCAACAAAATCAATCACTTAAACTGACTGATTTATAAAAATTTGAATATCACTATTCAAAAAAAAAAAAAAAAAAAAAAAAAAAAAGGATAATTTTAGATTTTCTATCGATTGTTTTAAAGAAAATACGCCAATCAGGGCGCAGGTTTCTCAAGATTAATTGGCCTAAGATTATGAAAAATGTTGAGTTTTTCTAAATTTTTAACATTCAAAACTTCATAAATCAGTCTTAGTTAATCGTGGAAAATAGAAACATTCATTCATTTATTTAAAATATATTTCTCAGAATATGATACCTTACTGCATAAAATTTAGACTTCATAATTTTTGAAATATATTTATAGGCCGGGACAAAATATTATTATTGATTTCATTTCAATTCTTTTGAAAGCAAAACTAAAAACTGAATTTTATGCTGAATCTGAGAAATTTTTGTTGAATTATTCTTTGAGATATTACGCAAATTATGAAAAATATTTTGTAGTTCACATAAGACTTAAATACCGAACGATTCTGTTTGCAGTACTCATATTCAATAATAATAATAATAAATAAATAACAACAAAAATGATAAATAAAATAAAACGCTTGGTTTCATTAAAAAATATCTTTACATTAATTGCAATTTCAGCATTTCCACTTTAAATTAAAGTTGAAGTTTTACCGGAAATGACAACAAATTAGCAAAATATATATAGTAAATTGAACGAAACGATCTAAACAACAGTATAAGTTTGGTATGACTATCAAAATTTGAAGATTAAAAATGTTTTGTTTGAGAAGCTATTAAGAGACAAGTTACTTAAAATATTTAATTGAAAATTGTAGCGAGCGGTAATACTGGTGAACTGGCTTGTCGCCAAAGGCGGCTAGTATGAAATAAAACACGAAAAGTGTTTCGGTTAAAATAAATATCACTTCATATTTCACAAAAAATTGAATCTGTTTGAGCTCAAAATTGAAATGTCCCACTGTTATCAATTGCAGGAATGTCCTTATATGATATTTTCAAGCTTTTATATAAATGTCTGTATTCCAAAAGCGTGGATATGTTTTTTAAAAAGTTTGTCAAATAATGGTCAAGGTATATCCTCCTCTATGAAATGACAAAGACAAAAATTGGGAAGGTTTCGTCATTAAGATGTAAAATTTCCACCTTTCAACCCAAAAATATTTTAAATTTTAAGTCAAGAAAAAAAAAAGTATAGGAGATACAAATTTTAAAAATTAATATGCGTTCGAAAAAATTATTTATTTGCATTAAACATTACTTTTAAATTTTGCAGAAAACAATTTAAATGTGCAGCATGGTTTCAAAACATTCTCTGAATGCCTATCTACGCTTTTATATGATAATGTTAATGAAAAGACAACAAGTAATAAAGGGTCTCTTTTGTAAAAATGTCGAAATAAAAAATATGCAATTATCAATTAAATCATTGAAAAATCTTAAAAGATTTAAGTGGAAAAATTAAGACTTCTGATGGAAAATATTTTTTCCCTTTCCAAGAAATGGTAGCTTCTCGAAAAATAATTTCGGATCAGAGTTTAATTTGGAACTGCATTTTACTAATGTGAGAACAAAGCTGGGGATTGAAGAGTGCGGGAGGGAAGTGACCGGATAAGTCAAGACTAGTCAAGATATCCAGTTTGATAAGAACCCAGTCTTCCCACTGTAGTAATTGAATCCCAGGTGCTGGGATGGAGACGAAAATGCTCCTTTCTTTTTTGAACACTTACTCGCGTGAAGACAATATTTTTTGAAGTAGTCTTTTGTCGGAGAAAGGTACACTTTAGAGAAGTTATGCTGAGAATAATAAGCCACACGGAGGGTTGAAGAAAAAAATTAGTTTATTGGGAAAAAAAGAAAGAATAAGTTAAATGTAGACATTATATGAGAACATTATAATTTTTTCCGCCAAGGAGAAATCCGTGGTACTCTGAATTTGACATTAATATTATCTTAAAAACTTAGAATTTTTAATAAACGAAACAGTTTTCTTTACCACACTGCCAACCATATTACAGATGATGCATAAAAAGCATTGATATGTAACATACCAAAATTTAGATTTTTTTTGTTATACATTTAAAAAAGAGCATTCACATTTGTATGAATTTTTATACATCATCCAAAATTTATTAAAAAATCTATGAAGGGGAATTTATCAGTGGCAATTTATTTAAAATTTCACTTTCATTTTTAAAAGAAATTTTTAAATTCTTTTAAAAATGAAAGTGAAATTTTAAATAAGTTGTCAATGATGAATTCCCCTTCATAGATTTTTTTAAATCTTGTTTATGTACAATGAGATAAGCAGCTTATTACTAGCAGCGATAGTCTTTTTTTTTTTTTTTTTTTTTTTTTAAGTATTTACATTTGGATGAATTTCTGTGCATTATCTAAGATGTATTTAAAAATCTATAATGGGGAATTTATCAGTGGTAATTTATTTAAAATATCAATTTAGTTTTAAAATTATTTAAAAATAAGTCATACATCTGTTTAAAAAAACTGGGCAGTATTTGATGACAGCGGAATTCTCACGCTAACCGGGCACATACAATCTAATTATGTGAATATCAAATCATTTCAGTCATTGAAAAATATTAAATATATGACAGTAATTATGGCTTTATATCGAGGATTTATTAAAAGATATGTGAAATTTATTTGCAGCATTGAGTGTCTGCAGAAACCTCTTTAAGAAAAAATAAATAAATATTTTACTGTGGAAATTTGAGCTGGAAAGAAATCTGAAACAACTTATTGCTTTCAGCGATAGTCATTATCAAGCATGATTTCAGGAGAACTTCGGTCTAAAGCCTCTTCCCGACGGCCCGTTGCCTTTACAATCTGCCATCTGACCTATTGTACCAAAACTCTGCCTGTGGACGTTGATTGGGAGCTTTACGCAGACTTTCGGTAAAATAAGCAGACATCAAAGAATCCTGGAAAACCACGAATGAGAGAAAAGAGGGCAAAATGCTCCAGACTGAAGGGCTCTTTGTGAAATGAGAAACTCTCTACTTGTGACCACTAAGTCTTGCAACGATAATTGAAGTGGGGGAGGGTCTTTTCCGGAAACGAGCGTCAATATGTAAAGGACTTTTCTTATTCATGACTGAATTCTTGTTTTTTAGCTTTAATGGGACAGATCGTATCGATTTTTACTTTACGATCCAGGACCTGTTATCGAAAGATTACCAGTAAAAATCATATCAAGGATTTAAAAAACACCTCTCTTTGAAAAGCATTGATCACTGGTATTTGTGACTTTTTGATATTTATTACATAAAAAGAATTCGTAAAATATTCGTCATCCATAGACGTGACGTGTTGGCATTCATTCTGCGGACGCCATCTATTTACAGAATATAGAACTAAAATGAAAGTGTTAAAGAAATGATACTTTTTTTATTTCAATTTTTTCAGAAAGTCCTTTACTTCTTTAAATAAATGGTTTTGAAAAAAAATTAAAAATTTATCTCTAATAGGTAAAGGAAGTCAGTCATACTTCGTTTAAATTAATAAATTAAATATTAATTATAATTAACACATTTTATTTAATAATACTAGTTAGTAATTTTTAATTAGAAGTGTGATTAAAATAATAGTTAATTTGAAAGTACATTTTATAATTAAAATAGCAACAATATTTATTATTCAAAAAAACTCATGGATTTTGTAACGTTGAATACATCAGCCAACTCTAGTTTCCGTTCACTCGTAAGCTTCATTATTATTAACCATTATACTGACTTTAATATTTTAATTTCTTAATAACTGAATTATTACTACGAATTATTTTCAATATTTGAAGATAATTCGTTTTTATTGGTTAGTATTATTTCCCACTTCGTTTTTTGACATCAAAACAGATGACGTAGCTATAGTCTGTGCAATTACAGCGAAGTTAGACACCTATCGTTTCCACCAGTCACCGTTTTCCGAAACCGCATTTAACTCAAAGAGAACCAAACATTACGAAGAATAAGGGCTTCCTTTAAACGTACAATTGGATCAAAATAATCCTTTAGCAGATGTTATTTTGGCGTGACTTTAATTAGGATTTTATGTAGCTTCTTATAAGTTATTTTTAGTTCATTTTAATTTAAAATTGTTTCTTTGAACAAATTTCATTGTTAATCATGGCAGATAATGAACAGCGTGGTATTATGTTAGTAGCTGAAGCTGAGAAAAAATTAAAATCTGCTCAAGGATTTTTTGGATCATTGTTTGGGTAAGTACGTTTTTGTTTCCTGTATGTCTAGTAAGTATTGTAAGAATGACATCATGTATCATGAAATGTATTTTCAGAACAATTGTTAACGCTTTCCTCCCATGTATTCTTATCTGGCTTTATTTTATAATAAATCTTATCTCATATAATTTTTTATGTGCTTTAGATGTCTTCGAATTTGTGTTTTCATTATCGAATGTTTAAATACGTAATTATTGTCCAATAATAATAAAAAATTACCAAAAATAATAAGATTAAATTAATTACGTCGCTCTGATAATAGGTTTCAAAGTTTGTTTTTTGATTATATATTTGTTTTCTATTCTTTGAATAATCGCTTTTTAAGAAAAATTAGCTGCATTTGGAATGTTAAATAATGCATTTATAATTAAAAGATTTTGGTAATCGAAATATTATGTAATTTTTTTATGAGTTTTTTTTTTCTGAAAGTGCTACTCTAAATTTATATGTATATATTAACTTATATAACATCATTACATTAAAATATTCAATATAAATTATCTCTGATAGTTCTCTTTGTCGGCTCTTTATTTATCTTTATTATAAAAATATTTTATTTTCGCAAATTAGGATATCAATACTGTAACAACAACAATAACAAAAAAAAAAAAAAAAAAAAAAATTAAAAAAATGTAAAGCTAAAAACCATTTTACTGGTGAATGATATATGCCAGTGTACTGTTGATAAAGTCAAGCAACTTTCATTGGAATTATAAAATTTCCTTGCATAAAATATCAGCTGCTTAGTTTACAGAAAGAAATTACTTTTAAATATGTTATTTGAGGATAATTAACTCAGTATATAAGTAAACACTATATATTTTAATAATGAAGCATACAAGAGTATTGATAATTTTTTAAAAATTTGTTATAATTTCATTTTTTGTAGATAAAACATATTCATTGGATTTGTCTTGATGGGTTTTATTGAAATGAAAAATGGTAAATAATTAGCATTTACATGCTCAGATTTGAAAGAATCAAAAGTTAAATTCTTCTGTTTAAACATATACATAGATTAAAGTTCCAGTTGAAAAATTGTGTTTTTTAAAAATAAAATCTGTTTTTTCTAAGGCTTAAAAAGCTTTATTGAAATATGCTTGTATGTAGTTTCATAAGAAAAATTTTAAATATATTTATAAAATAAATTTTATATAAAAAATATTTTTTTAAAAATTAATCTAATATAAAGTTTATTCCTAGAAAATAAAATATATATAAAGGTTTTACAGAAAAGAGATGTAGAATGCATGAAATTATTATTACTATTAAATAAATATAGAAGTATTTTTGGTATGAGAATTTTTTTTATAAGATTTAGTTTGGAACACTAATGCTAATTAAAGAGTTAAATACTTTTATTAATAATATAAGAAATCTTCTATTTTTGTATTAGAAATACATGTTGATACAATAAATGTTAGACTGGCAAGGCTTTATTTAAAATGACTTTTCATGTAAGAAATTCAGTAATCATTTAACAGTAACTTAACTTCATTAATCCTACCTTCATTTTTGGTATTATTCATAAAGGTGGGAAAAAATATTTTTCATATTGCTATACAGTAGGAAAGTTACCAATTATGACAAATATAATAAGAGAAAAAGAACCCAAATTAATGGATATCTTCCATATTTGCATGATGCTTAAAAGTGGTAAAATTTGACTATTGCTAATTTTCTAAAATTTTCTCCCTATATGTTTAATATGGTATTAGTTATATTCTCAACTTATTAAGAGTAAAAAAATTTATTATAAAAAAAGCAATCCATAACTTTTGGTTGCATATTCCTCTCAAAGTGCACATACACGCACACAAAATAGTACATGAAATTATTTCAATATACAATATTTAATTTGTATTTATTAGCATAACCTTCAAACATTACCTTGTTGAAAAATTACAATAGTTCAACATAAATGCATAACAAGAGTTTATTAAGGTCTAATTAAAATCTCAATTTACTTTTTTTGTTTATAATAACACATTAACTGAAAAAGTTTAAGCTTCAATCCTTTATTGTTAGCAAAAATACAGAAACTTTTCAAGAGACTTTGAAGAAAATGCTTCAGCTGTTAAAATATCTTCATATGTTTTAAATTTCTTGCATTCTCAGTTATTCTTTTATTCTTACCAGATGATGCATTACCAAGTATCATCTGGTAAGAAAATGCAGACATTGTATAAATAATCCGTATAATGGTTTAAAAAAAAAACAATCAATAAGGATAAAAAAAGATCTTAATATATCCATTTTCATAAAATTGTATTAGAAAGTTGCCTGAACCTGGCAAATTATTTCTATTTTGGGTGATTAATAGTAGTATACAAAGTACTTGAATGATGCAAAATAATAATATAAAAAACTATTTTAGATTCAACCATTCCAGTAATTTTTCAATATTGGATATTTGTGTTTTAAACACATGTCAGTGGCAAAACTTTCAATCTCATACCATTGGGAAATTTTATGCTTAACCATGTGTCGTTAATGAACATAGTCAATAAAGTGACATGACATTTTTGACAATTCGTCCCTGGCATGATGCTAATTTACAAGTACCAAATATTGAAATCGGGAAATTTTTCATAGAACCAAAGCATAGGTATAAAGTAATTGAAACATCTTATTAGTTTTCTGAAAACAAACTATTAATGCTGTAAATAAACAAAATAAACTTTTTTCTTTTGTGGATATTTTGAAATTATGATGTTGACCATGACCCTGAACTATAGAAAACTGAGCATTATATGAATTCTAAAGGCAAGTAAATCGATTGTAAAGAAAAAAGCAAATTTTTAAACCATATTCATTTAGAGTATTGTGATTGACAATAATGTGGAATTTATTAATTACTATCTTTTAATGAGAGTTTTTGTTGACTAGAGAATAAATTTAATGTATGAATTTCTGTTACTGAACAGTTGATTCTTAAACTGATATTTAGAATTTTCTTCTTTACCGAGAAATCAAATTCTCTAAACTATATAAAAAAAAATCCTCTCAACCATCTGGAAGACAGAGGTATATTTTAGCAACTAAGTTATTGGTTTCAAATTCCTTTCAATCCTTTAGACTAAAACAATCAAATATTATATTTTAACACAACCATAGATAATAATTATAATGCTGTTGCACAATTCAATAATTATTGCAAAATAATGTTAAGGAATCAAATATTATAAAATAAATAATTTTAATTTTTTTAATAATAATTTTAATATATAAAAATAACATGTGTATGTAGTCTTGTTACAAAATTTATATTATTAAAAAACATTGCAATTGTTCTTCTTTCATCTGAATACATAAGATGCTGTTTTATGGTAAAAAGTATGGATTTATCATTTGATTTTTCAATTATATTGGAGAGAAAATTCGTTTGCTGTTCTTAACTGAGATTAGAACTAAGATCTTATCTGATGTACTTTTGAATATTGCAATCGTAACTATTAATTGAAATAAACGGGAATAAGTTATCAATTTTTAAAAAAATATATATATATACTTTTGGTAGTTATTAATTGGACTACTGGACTTCAGGTTTAACTGCATGCTATTGGCGACTATAATCAATAGATAAACATGTTATTTTTCGTGATTAATCATTGTTATGTGGATAATAAAAGTACATATAAAAAAGAAAGCTATAATGGTTGTCTTTTTTTTGCTAAATATACTCTTAATAATGTGGCAGGCATCAAACCAAGAATCACTAAATTAATAAAAATAAAAAAAAATTAAATAATTTTTGTTATTTAAATAAAAAAGGGCATTTAAATAACAAAACATATGTTTATTGTATAAAATATGCAAAATTTTACTAAAAAATTATTTTGGTATAAAGAACATTAGAAATATAATTCAAAATTTGAGTAGCAAATAATTTTACACTTTGGCATGATAATTGACATCTAATTTGGTTGATTATTCTAATGGTCAACTTCATGATAAATGTTTTCTTTGAATAGCAGAGTATGAATTAACTCTTTCTGACAGTATTTAATCACAGTTATTGTACAACTCTAGAAACAAACACCTAATAAATAAATAAAAACATTAATTAAAAAACATTAGATTCTCCCCCTCTACTTTTTATGACATGCAAGACCTATGTAGAAGCATAGGATATCATATAGTTTTATTAATTTGTCCTCAATACATTTGTTATTAATTGATAACTTTCCCATGATATAGAGACATTAATTAGAACTTTTACTGCCATCTTAATATTTATGCTTTATTTTCTAAACAAAGAAGTGATATTAAAAGATATTAGTCTTATTTATTTAAATGATCTGTAAATCATTTTACAATTGATTTATTTAGGATTCATTTAATATTTCACGTAAAGAATACATTAACATTTTAAAATACATTTTGAAATTTAAATAATACATTTTTCTTTATTTCATTTGCAGAATTTTCAGAATGAATTTATATTGTAAGTTGAATTGTATTTCAATTCTACTTTTTTCTATATATGTAAGAAACTATGGGAACAAAATTGAAATAATATATATATATTATTAGTTTTACACTTGATATTAATTGCAGGAGCTCAACTAAGATTGAAGATGCATGTGAAATGTACCAACAAGCAGCCAATGCCTTTAAAATGGCCAAAAAATGGACTGGTATGAAGGATTTAAATTTTCCAATCTCCAATTTTGATTTTTAAAAGATTGATAGATTATTGCATATTAATTCAATATATAACATAGATTTTGTATGCTAATATTGATTTGTAAATAACTGACCTTTTTTATAACTATTGTAATTCTTCAGAAATCATCCCTGATGATTAAAATTAGTAATATGATTCATCTTCCTAGAAATAGGTATTCTGATTTAAAAAATAATTCTTTTGCTTGCCCTTTCTTTTTCTCTATCTTGATATTTTGTTTTTGTTTGATCATTATGTTGTGTAATATGAAATTTAAAGTAAATCTTTTACTGATTTAGCTGCTGCAAATGCATACTGTGAAGCAGCTGAGCTGCATATCAAATCTGGAAGTCGGCATGATGCTGCTTCGAAATATGTAGATGCTGGCAACTGTTATAAAAAAACAGACCCTCAAGGTTTGTGATCAAAGTTTAATGCATGTAATTTCATTACATTTATAAATTACTTGAATGTCACAGAAAAATTAATTGAATTATTATAATTGGTTTTATTTTGTAAATTTATTTCTTTTACAGATTTCTTTTTGTCATTTTTATTTTTAAGTGAATAAAATATTTAGATTTTTTAAAAATTTAATCTGTGATTATGTGTAGTTTACAATTGATATAAACTACACATAACAGATTCCCTATATTCTGGACATAGCGAATTTGTTTCGCAACACTACATAAAAGTTTTAAGAAAAATTTTGGAGAAATTTATTTAATTTATAATTTAAAGTTACCTTTTGGTGATAATTTTTTATGATGTATTCTGCTGTTAATATTTTATATCCAATTTTTAATATGAGTAAATAAAAGTATAATTTAGTAGTTGCATTTTGTATACATGTTGCTTTGTGAAACTTTATAAAAGTCATATCCAGATTCATTTTATTACAAATGACTAGTAATTTTAAGAAAAAGGTTCATGTATAGTTTTAAAATGCTTTCTTTTTATGGACAACTTAATATTATATATATGTAGTTCGTAAATTAAAATGTTGAATAGTTTCAATTGTTTGTGCCTGAAATTTTTTATATGTATTTTAGAGGCTATTAGTTGTCTCATGAAAGCTGTTGAACTATATACTGACATGGTAAGTCAAAATATGTAAATATTATTTAGCTCTGTTCTTTCATGAAAATATCCTTACAATTTAATAAATTACAGATGAATTTTATGTACTGCATGTAATTTGCTTCTTTGTTGATATCCATCGAAACATATACTTGTATATACATTTAACAAGTTTAGTTCAAAAAGTCTTGTTCACATATTATAAACATTTATTTGCAAAATTTTATTAAAACTGATTCATGAACTTCAATTCTAATCATAGCTTATTAAAGTCTTTAAAATTTAACTAAAACATGATGAATTCAGAAACAAAAAATAATCTTAATGAATATAGTTGTAAGATTGATTATTCACAAGAACAAATATTCACATTATTTACAGTTAAAATATCAATGGATATCTATGGCCTGATTGTTATTTTCATTACCAGAAACAGCAGGGATTTAATTATTTAGTACATGCATGAGCATACATTTGGTGTTATGATGTTTCAAGATGTAATTTTTAACAAAATTTAAAAAGCACTTTGGCTGAATATTTTTCCTCTTATACTCTTAAACATTTATGTAACTAAAACTTTTTGTGAACAGAGAGTGTGACAGCAAGGAGACTATTCTTCTTTATTTTTAAAACAAATTATATATCTTCAATAGTTACTTTTTTTTGACATTGATGAGTCATATTTTTAAAATCTGTTGTCTGATTTTTTTTTCACTTGCCTGCATCTCATTTCTTAAAGTAAAATATGGAATGAACTTCATAGCACTGATGTATAAATGAAAATGATAAATAGATGGATGATATATGCAAAAAAGGATTTTTTCATATTCGTGGTAAATTTGTTGGGTTTCATCTTTCAGTTTTTAAAAAAATATTGGACAACGATTTTTTAAAAATGAGAATTGCTTGCATTTAAATTAATCAAATCTATAATTTAAAAGAGTCATCATGATTGAAACTAATTGTTTTAAAGAATATCATGGAATTTAATTTTATACCATTTACCATCATTCTAAAAATTTTCATAAGCATTTATTAACTGAAAAGTATTGAATTCATGTTGCGAGAAGTATTAGAACACTATTCAAAGTTAGAATGTAAGATCGAGATTTTAAATTCTATCTATCTAGGCATTCATTTATCTTTAGAAGCGTATTTTAAGAATAAGAAATAGATTATGGGTTTAATTTATTTTGCTCTTTTTTTATTGGAGATATCTTATAGGGTTATAATTATGACGCTGACTTTTAAGTTAACAAAAGCTTATTATAAAAAATAAAGAATGAATTATTAAATAAAAACATTCTCCTCTGAAACTACAATGTCAATCTTTCGTGCAGCAGACAGATTTCATGCAAAAAGCAGGCTGGTTATTTAGATGCAATTCAGGTATTAATACAATTCTTGATATCTGCTTGGGCATTAGACCTCTTGTCAGAAATGGCATTTATTCTACATGGAGCAAAACAAATGGGGGTGGGTGCGGTAGCACATCTCAGTGAAGTTATTCTAAAATTTCTTTCACTGATTTTGTAACATTTAGGTGTGTTGGAAAACATTTGAGTCATGTCTTTCATTATATTCTGGATGATTCTCCTTCAATGCCTCATTGAAATTGATCAACTTTTGCTTGTATCATTGACCACTAATATAATGCTTCTAAATCTGCATCTAGAGGGGTTTTTTGTTGTTGTTGTTGTTGTTTGTTTGTTTTGTGGTTTATCACACTCTTTATGTAATAAAATCTTCATTTTTAAATCACCAAAACACTGTTTGCAAATTGTGTTCCATGGGGTATGTTCAGTGTAAATGTCCAACAGCAACAGATGTGTTTCTACTATGATTTTCTTTGCAATAAAATAATGTAATATAACTTCCTGCTGATGATGTTTGCATAGGATTTAAACCTGCTATAAGATTCAAACTACATTGGTTGCTACTCACTATTGATTTTGAAAGTTTTGGGTGAGTGAAAGTTAAGGAATTACTATATGTCTATCAGCTTAATAAATATTAGAAAACTTCATCTTGATACAATACTTCTTTTTGTTGTAAATATGCGGCAATATTTTGTTTCTGGAAATTCTGAATGTGCTTACTTTGTGAATTTATTATCCATGATTGAATGTTCACTTTGCTTAATCATCTAAGAATGATATCATCAAGATAACAGTAGCTTTCATAAATATGTTGATTATTTTGATGTAGTTAGAATAAACAAAGGTTATCTAATAAATGACTGTAAAAAATCTGAATTAAAAAAAAACAACTTTTGTTTCCTTATATACCTGCTTCATATGAGAAGTAGATTTTAATCAGAACTTGCATTGAATATCTATTCATTCCATTTTAATATTCATTAACTTTTTGCTTAATTATCAGAAATAATAGTGAATAGTTTACTGTTGAATCAGATATCAACCTTTTTTTACCACTACTTTTTTATAGCATGTAATTTCTTTTTAAAATTTCTTGAATATTGAGATTATAAAATGGAACATTCCATTTTATAATCTCATTAATTACTTTGTTAATTATTGGAATATATATTCCAATAATTAACAAAAGTATCAAAAAGGCAGAAAAACAGTAGCATTCAAATATTTAGGAAAATAAAAAGGATAATTTCCCACTGATCCCTAAAGATTAAGAAAATTTAAATTCTTGGCATCCCTTTAAAATCTACACATTTCCTTATTAGTTTAACCATTGTACAATTCCATTGTCAGTATACTTTTAAGGAATTCTAAATGCTGTTAACTCTAGGTCTTCAATCTTGTTTATTAGTATTATGTTGCAATTATTTAGTATTGATCAATAACCTTTTGCTATATTTTAGGGTCGTTTTACTATTGCTGCAAAACATTTGATAAGCATTGCTGAACTATATGAAGTAAATGATATTGAAAAGGTAAAATAATAAAATTCTTGAAATATTTGATTGATTTTGATTGATTGATATGAATGCATTTTTGCAATCAAGAACTGAATACTGAAATCTGAGTTCAAGCACTAGTTTGATATCTAAAATTGAACTTCTGCTATCTGTGTTGCTATTTAGACTACTTTTAATGCAATAATTCTGGAAGACTGATCATTGGAAAATTTTTTGTAATTGTAATAAAAAAATGTTACCTTAACTTGTTCTTTGGAATTATTTGCCTATTGCATAGTTATATCTGTTTGTAATTTTAAATGTGCAAATTCTCTGCCAAATTTACAGTTACAATTAATTTTTCAAAATGTGTTTAATCTACATAAATGCATTTATGGCTTAAAATGTTTTCTTTTCTTGTTGTGTCTTTGGTACAGTCTCGCTAACTGAGAAGTATTTTAAAGGAATTTTAATTTCTTATTTAGGCCATAAGCTGCTATGAGCAAGCTGCCGATTATTATAGAGGCGAGGAGTCAAACAGGTGACTAGAATTTTTTTTCTTTTCATTAATGTTATAAAGATAAATGTTTCATTAATGTTATTTTTATTCATATAAATATATTTACATCCTGTTTTCAGAATATTTTAAAAATTTTTTATTAGCACATTATATTGTTATCTATAACCAAAATTAATTACATTTGAGAAATTAAGTATCATGTATTTAAAAACGTTAGTAGCATAAATTTCAATAATAATTGATCATATGTAAAATACTAATGTATTTCTGATAGTAATTAAATAAAATTTTACATTGAATCATTATAAAGACTTTCCAGAATTGACTTATAGTTTTTTTAATGGATTGTATTCATATTAGAATGCATTAAAATAGGGTTGTGTTGTTTCTCAGCTTTTCTTAATATCAACCCAACTTCAATTACTGGTTGATATTGATACTCGATTATACCTGATATTCTTGAAAACCGATTTTTCTGCCATTGGATTGAAACCAAGTAAAATAACCAGTTATAAAATCTCATATTTGCATTGAGATTGTTGCTGATACTGATATGAATGCAATTCCAAATTGAAATTTCTCTTTTTCTTCATAAGGGATATTGATGATGATGTGCCAGTATCTTGATTTTGACAGCGATTTTTGTGGTTTAGAGGAGGAAGGGAACGGTTTTTTGCTATAATTAGTGTTACAGGGAATGCAAGGATTCTTCAGTAGTATGTTCACTGTTATGCGAGATAAAAGACAATTGCAGCCGAGAAAGAAATATATATTGTTAAAAAAATATATCATACATGCACATAGCGCTGCTGAAGCATGCAGGATAACTGTATGATACTTACCTAATATCTGTTATTGTATCATCAAATAATAATAGTATTTTCTAATTGGAAATGAATAAGGCCAAGAAAATAATCAATTGAATTCTAAACTTGATACAGATTACCTGATACTCTTATATTTCAACTTTGTATATACAATACAAATTATCAGATTAATACTTTATCACCCAACCTTATTTAAAAATTGATTTTTAAAGTCCAAACTTAAAAATGAATTGTAAATTTAAAAGTTACGAAAGGGATAAGTATTTTTTTTTCCATGAAAAGACTTCAATTCTTTAATTTAATCAATAATAAAATATTTTGATGTAGCTAATGAATAGTTTTGCAAAGCTCTTATTTTTCAGTAAGTGAGTAAAGATTAAAGTTCGTTTCATATTTTGGTTGTGATAATGGCTACATTTTTATATCAGAAGTGTTATTTTACATTCAAATATTTGTCATTCACATACTTATTGTATTAATGCTGATATATTTTCTCAAAGATATAAAAGATTGCTTTCATAGGAAATTAATCACAAACAATGCATATTTTAATATATTAAAAAATTATTATTATTATTATTTTCTTTTTTTAGTTCTGCCAATAAATGTCTACTGAATGTTGCTAAGTTTTGTGCTCAGTTAGAACAATATGAAAAGGCCGTTGAGATCTATGAACAGGTCTGAAAGTGTAAATTTTGTTCTTGTTTGTTGGTTAATTTTGTTCTTGTTTGTTTGGTTCATGATTATTTGAAATTAGCAATATACTAAACAAAAATCATAGTGTTAAATGTCAGCATCTGTGTTATTCAGCGACATTTTTTTATCGCGTTCTTTTTCCCCCTTCTTTTATTTTATGTTAAAATTTATAAGAAATCACTCTTTCTATCTTAGATAATTGGTTGGGAACTCTAATGATATAATATAGGAAGTGTAGTATATTGAAAAGTGTTTAGAAACTGCCTATTTTTAATGGTTTTTATATAACGGCCTTAAATATGTTTTTTTTATTTATCCAAATGCATATGTTTTCTTTCGGAAGATAAAAGAGAAACAAACAAACAATTAAAAAACTTCTCCATACTAGATCTGTCTGATTATATAAATTTATGTTCTGTGCCCTGTTTTAGTTTTCAGCTATCAACCATAATTTTTCTCTTATTTAAAAAAAAAAAAATTCTACGATATTTATTTAAAAAAAAACATTTGTTTCTTTTACTAACCATTAAAACACTTTTAATATTTAAATTTATTTTTTATGAGACTGAAAATTTGATAGCACAGAAATCTAATTCCAGAAAAAATGTGATCATTTTTTTATAATTAATTTTATTATATAGATAAAAACACAGGTTGTAGCAATAAATCGCCTAAATTTGTTGTAGCATGCACATGGAAAGATTCAAATGGATTTTAACAAAGAGTCATTTTTGAATTTAATTTCAATTTAACAAAATTCTTAATTTTCTAAATTTTATTTTAATTTATTAAAAATTTAAAAACACTTTGAATTGTGTAGTTTTTGCCGTAAAGAATAATTTAATGAAAAATTGAAGAAGGAAGAAAAAAATACATTTCTTAATTGCTTAGTTATAATATTGAACATGAATCTGAAAACTTTAAATACCAATTTATTTAATGAGTTTAATGCATACTTGAACAAGCTGTTTTACTGCAGCTAAAAAACTACCATGTCTCGTATATTTTTCTTCTGTCATCATGTGTAGTTGATAATATTTCATTAATGAAATAATTATAACCTGGTATAATAGAATGAAAAAAAAAATATATCGTTTATTGTTAAATAAATCTAATTTATAGTTACATAATTTTTTTACTCTAGTGATTTGTATCAAATTCTCATAATTTGGCTACAAGTATAATTCAAAAGAGTGTTGACAACAGCCATCTATGTTTTATTAAATTTATTTTAACCATTTATCAAATTTTAGTCAAGAATTATCATAATGAAATAAGCTTAACAGATTAGAAAATTTTTAGATTTTTATAAGAATTCTACCAACACGTAATCAAAATAGTGGATGAAAGTAAAAACTTAATTTTTCATAAATCTTGATGATATCTGAAACTAAAGACAAAAAACAGTCTGCAAAAATGCAACATCTTATTTACTTGCCATTTTGTTAGTTATTCTGCCAAAAGTAGTGGAAATTATTAGTTGAATGAACAATATTTGAATGAGATGCCTGAAAATCTGTGAACATAATATCAACATCCTTTGCATTGTGTTTTTAGTTTTGACCAAAATTTGTTGGCAAAATGTAACATTTTATTTTCTTGTCATCTTATATGTTATATTGCAAAATATAAAGTGTGAAAGGCATTTGAAACTGATGTCTGAAAATCTGTATATTTAACGTCGTCTTGAGTTCTTAGTTGGCTGATCAAAAATTATCAACTAAGTGCAACATCTTATTGACATATGACCCTATCAATTATTTTGCCAAATGTAATATTTCTGACAACTTAAACCATGTTACTCAGATATTTCAATTGTTTACAATACATTAAATTTAAGATATTTTTTAAATTATCTAAATCATTAATGCTCGTCTTTGCTTGCTCATTCCAAAATTGTGAGCACTTTTGTTGACGAAACTTTTAATCTCTAGCTGACGATGAGTTCGGCAGAGCTTGTGATTACTGACAAGAGGCAGTTGCCCCTCCCCTATTAATGCCATCTTTGCTTTCAAGGAATTGAAATTCTATTGAAATGGTGTAATATTTTTTTCTCCCTAATATGGTTTATTATTATTACTTAAAGTAATTTTAGATATGCAATTAAAGTGCTTTTATGAGATTTTTATAAGAAATATGAAAAACAAACAAACTTGGTTTTAATGTTTATAAAAAAGTATTGAGTAATTACTGGTGATATTTGTATAAAATTAAATACTTTCTTGGACAGTTTTGTAGCTTTTATCCTGACTTGTACTTCAATTTAAAAAAAAAAAAAAACTGTTAAAGTTAGTTTGTATTCCACCACCCCTTTAAAAGTGCTTTTTAAAAAAGTTGCTTATTTTTTAGATAAAATTTGGCTACTCACCCTGAAATGTAAAGGATTCACATTTTGTATTCAAGATAAAAATTTAAAAAGTCAAATATAAATCCATTATTTTCTTATATCTCTATTTATATTTTTTGAGTGTATTAAATTGCTCCCTATTTTTTTTAAGGCTTCATCTAGTTTGTGTAGTACAAATGAGAATTTAATCCTTAAATAATGCCTTGAAAAATGCATGCAAGTCTGGAATTATGATATAGTTATTTTACCATGGAAGTTTTCTATATTAATAAATGGAATTTAGACTGAGAATGTTTTTTTTTTCCTTGTGAATTTTTGTTTTCTTTCAGAACTAGTAATATTCTAGTTCCTTTTATTATTTTTCAGATAGCTTCATCATCTTTAGAAAGTTCCTTGTTGAAGTACAGTGCAAAAGAGTATTTCTTCCGTGCTGGACTTTGTCATCTTTGTATAGATTTACTAAATGCTCAGGTAAAAATGATTCTAGTACTAAAATTATTTCCTAATTATGTATTTAAAAATTTGTGTGACATGAACTCTTTCTTTGAGTATTTAATTTTTTGATCAAATTTTTAGCTAAATATAGAATAGTTATTTCAGAGGGAAAAAAAGGAAAGTTATATTTTTCAGTAGCAGATATAGCAAATATGTTATAATATTTCAATAAATAAATTTAATTTTTACCTATATTTATTTGTATATTTCTGCTGTAGCATGCTGTTTCAAAATATGAAGAAATGAGCCCCAATTTTTCTGATTCTCGAGAATGCAAGCTCTTGAAAGTAAGTTAAAAAACATGCATTTTTTTTTTGCATTGTCTTTATTTATAATTAATTTTTATATGATTCTTTCAAGTTAACTTTTTTAGAAAAAATGATTAATGACTAATAAAATTAGAAATTCGACTAAATAGCGAGTTACAAACAGTGTATAAAACAGGAACTACAGTTGGTATCTTTCTGTATTATAAAATATTTAGAGTATACATTATATTCTTTACTAGATCCAAAACACTTGAATTTCAATCGGTTTTCTGTTGGATGGAGCTCTCTTATTTGCTATATTAATCAAATCTCCTTTATTTCAATGTTTACTCGACTTCTAAAAAATATCATTTCAACTGAGATGGAATTTAAACTTTTAGAAATTTAACTTATTGCATAATAATGGAATAGGTCTCCATATTTTTATAGAAATGGTTGTAAGTAATATATTTCTTTTACATTCATCTATGCACATACAAAGTTTCACATTTCTATTTTCAAAATTTGCAAAGATATTACGGAGCAGATTTATTAACTTGGGTCACTTTCTTATATACCAAACTACTTCTGAAATAAATCTTTTAGTATGTATGTCAGAGATTATACATAGAGCACAATAATTACTAAAAGGGCATGATCAGAAAATGATTATGCGTTTTATTAATTTTTTTAAATGGTCAAACAATTGATTTATTGAAGTGTTTACATTGAACATCTTCTCCACTTATACAAGGTTGCACTCTTCTAACAAATACCTGCATAAATTACATACAACCTAATTCATCACCATGACAAAATGTTGCTTGTTATTGAAATGATAATTTTTTTTAGGAAAGCTAAAGAAAGTACACAATTGTGAGCAAAGAATTTTCATGTTCATAATTGTACTATTTCTCTGAGGTACTTTAAATTTTAAGTTTCTCTTTTTGGTTTTCCCAAATGCTGTTGGTGAAAGAACTAAAAATGAAATTCATTTACAGAATAATATATTTGATATTATTTGGAGACATTTTTAAGAATTGAATTTTCTTATTCATGACTTTAAAAAATTATTATTTGATCTAAACATTTTTAATTTTTTGTCATAGGAACTGATTGAAAAAATGGAAGATCAAGATATTGATGGATTTACTGAAGCTGTTAAGAACTATGATTCAATATCCCGTTTAGATCAGTGGTATACTACAATATTACTACGCATTAAGAAGTCCATACAAGATGCCCCTGATTTGCGTTAAAAGTACATTGTAATGCTTCTAAGTAAAGCGTATGACAGTTCTTTGTGATACTATTTTTATTGCAAATTTTGTCTATGTATATATAATGATTATTGTAAATATTTCTATAAACATGTAATTTTCCTACTTGTTCATATAATTCTTCCTTTTTTTTCCCCCCCTACCATAGATTAAATATAATTGTATGTATACTCTTGTAATAATTTAAATTGTGCATCTTTTTACCTAGCCATTATTAAAGAAATTAAATTTTGAATATAATTGCTCTTTTTGATGTTAAATTTTGTTTAATTTAAAAAGAACATACTTTTGGACTAAATAAAATTTTTTTGCCTGTTACTATACAAAATTCCTGGCAATGGAACCTCTGAACTATGCCATTATGATATTTTTACCAATTTGATTAATAAATTTTTGAATTGTTTAATTATTGAGTAATTTTTGTTACACCAGAATTGGATATAAAGTATTTTTTTTTTACTTTATTCTGTAGTGTAATTTAAAAATATATTTGGGTATATATATATTGATAATGCATAAATACATACAGTTTTGAGTTATTTTTTACAAGAGGATGATACTTTAGCATGAAACTGTTCATGGAGTACATTGTTTATTACCGTTAATAGTTTTTTTCTTTTGATTTTTTTGCTCCATTATATGTATAAAAAAATTATTCCAAATGATTTTGCTATTATATTTTTTCCAAAAGAAGTATTTTGAAATAAGAAATTGGATCAGTGTCTTTGATGCTGATTCATGATAGAAGAAACATACACACATGTAAATATTGGAATACATGAAATTTTGTCAAAAAATTATAAATAGTTAAATAAGTGATTTTTTTCTATAGCATTTAGAAATAAAAATTGTAATTTTTTGTTTATATTTTAATTAACAAATTGTATTTTTTGATTAAAATTTTGCCCAAATAAAAGATGTTGGTATTTTTTTTATATGTTTTTGGAAAAAAAAAAAAAAAGATGCATAAATTAGTTTAAGGGAAAGATTTGTTTTCAAGGATCTTTTATTCAAAAAATATCTGAAAAGAATCTGACTAATTTTGACAGCTGGTTTCCTTAATGATAATAATAATTAATCAGAAAAAGTAAACTGCATGATTTTGTAGAAAATATGCCAACATATTTCTTTGAGTTGAAATTTTTTTCTCCAAGATTATTTTGTTATGTTTTACACACATTCGTCTTTACGAATCAGAACATTACAAAATATTATTAAATAAATATTTTATAAATTAAGGTTGCCATGCTGCCAGGAAAGCATAGAAAAATTAAAAATTATTAGAAAAAAACTGGGAAAATGCAAGCAAATATGAAAAATTTCATAAAAACAGGGAATTTTAAGTTTCTTAATCATTTTTATCCCATTCATAAAATGCCAATCTCTGAAGATAGCAAGAATAAAAGATCGTAGTCATAGCTTCCAAAAATGAAACAATACCATTCGCTATTATGTAATGCGGAAACTCGTCTTTTTCTCTTCCCCCTTTTTCTTCTGTTTAGATCATTCCAGTTTCGATTTGCTAGACAATTGTTCTTTTTCCATGAGATTCCTGAATTGCAGCTAATGACCTCTGCAACTGCATGAAAGAATAGAATACATTTCTCTGGCGGGTTTAGCAACATTCGATCTGCAGAAGCAATGTGGTGATATTTAGTCTACCATACATGAGTTTATTTAATTGTTTGATTATTATTTGTGAGATTGAGCTTATTCAAAGTAGATTAGAGAATATTTTTAAATCAATGAGCTGTTCAAAATCTGTCTGTAGTACCAAAGTGTGTAGTGCCATAAAAAGTGCTTAAATTCGAAAACAATTTTTAAGTATCTTAAAAATGCTAAATTTTCAGTAAAGGTCTTTAAAAAGTGCTTAATATTTTCGTGAAGAGTGAAAAAAGTTTTTTTAAAATTTAGTTTTGTTTCCTCGCAAATTGAATATAGTAATTCAAAATCATAGTTGTTTACCAAATGTATCAAAAAAAAAAAAAAAAAGGAAGCATTTTAATAAGGAAATAAAGGGGTTCGTACTTAAAATTAAAAAAAAAAAAAAAAAAGTTTTTTTAAAATTTTTATTTTTTAGGGTGTAATATTCTATCATTTTGTAATGATTTTTTTTTCTATTTATAACTCTTATAGAAATTTTAGAAAATTATTCAATGAACTCATTGAATTAAAAATTATAGAAATCTCTCTTAACATATAAAAGTACGTCCTGAGCAACATTATAAAGCCATTGAAGTTAGGAGGATGAAATTTGGGAAGTTATTTTTTTTTTAGGCATTATAGGTCCTCTAAGAAGCATTTCTCAAACTTTTAATTCGAAATTTAACTAAAAATAACAGAATTTTAATGTGTCCATCTTACCATCAAAGCATATTATTTTAATACCATTTTAAAGGTTAAAAAAATAATTTTTCAGTGATAAAAAATTTGTTTGAATGAGTAATTTTTTTCTTTAATTTTAATGAATTTGAGAAACAAGTTTTGGACATAATTTATAATAATGATTTTATTATAATGAAATTCAAAATAAAATCATTGCTTCTTCGAATCGTTAAATCACATTGTTTTGCTGTTGTTAAAGTTGTAATAATAGAAGAAAAAAAAAATGCTTTCTTTGCCTTTATTTAAACTTAAAATCTTTTAAAGCAGTTCATTGAATGAAATTCTTTATTTCTGGAGTTTTGTTAAATTTTGAAGCAACATTAGATATCGTCTTGCGCTGGTTTCAAGGGAGAAAAAAAAAAAAAAAATGCTTCAATTGACATTTTTATTTTCTCGTATACAAAATTTAAAGAAGGTACTGCAGTCATCAAAAAATTCGAACTCGAGATTTCGATGAATCCCCCGGTTTCAAACCTTCTTGAATTCAAAATACATTTTCGGAAAATGATTGTCTTTGACAAAAATAACACAAAAACACTGAGCTAGGCGGATGAAATTTTTTATACGGTTTTCACACCAAATTTTTAGATTTTTGTTAAATTTTGAGCAACATAGGTTTAAAGGAAATCTGTCGGTCTGTTCATCGAATATCGGTCTGTACTTTTAGAACTTTATGTAAACACTATAACTCAAAAATGCAATAAATATATCAAATTTCGTTTGTAATTACAATCATATGGGAGGAATGCGTCTAAAAACCAAATTCGCTTTTCGTATACTTTCAACCCATACAGGTACAGAGGTTATTGCCAAGAATGACGCGATGGATTCAGTGAAAATTCTAAATCAATACCAAAGATTAATATTTCGTCACTATTGTATAGCAGTGCCATGCAAGGTGTTCACTGGAATAAAGTCTTTATTAGAGAGTATGCGAGGAAGTCTGGAGGAGACTTTTCTCTGATTTATTTTCATTTTGTTTCTAACTACAGAGCTGCGTTTTTTTTCTTTTTTTTTCTTTTTCTTTTTTTGACTTTATGAATTTGTTATTTACGAAAACTAGGACTTAAAGCATTTTGATTTTTATTGTGAAATATGTAAAATATTCTGTAATTTTTTAAAGAATTTTTGCTTATAGGTTAAAAAGCAGGTTTTCAATAAATTTTAACTACGTTAAATGTTCAAAAAATGCCTTTAATAAACTTTAGATTTAAAAGACGATAAGACAATTTCATTTTAATCTGATCATTTGCGAGCGCTACTATTATTTTCTATTAAAAATGATCTAAAAAACTCATTTAGAACATGGCATTACTCTGTCATCAATTTCATGGCAATTTTGCCAGTCGTATGATGATAGCCATAGAAATGCTTTAGTTCTTAGCTTTATAAGATTGCAAATAAAATTATTAAAGAGAATGAGTGCAGAAAGAAATTTACTCTTTCCATCCCAACTATATTTAATTTTTTTGGTACTTTTCCGTTAGCCGGGCGCGAATATCGCCAATTGTGAACCAAACACGAATTTGGCGGAATTCTACATTATTTGGCGATTTTTCGTTTGCTCCCGGCTAAAGGAAAAGTACCATTTTATTTGTCGTGACTTATGCAAATATCAAAATATCTGGGAGACCGAGCTTTTTCTTCTTCTTTGTTTGCAAAATCATGTTTTTTCGGAGAAAATATTTCGATGCGAATCACATGCTGATTACACATGAATATTTTTCAATCTTACCTACATATGAAATGGCCATTTAAATAAAATACAAAAATCATAAATGCACTTAGTTTAACATTTTATTCGAAACAATGAAAACAGTATTCATTTTACAGTTCAAAAAGCTATAATAGTAGTTTGTTATGCAAAATGTTTTCTTTTTATGTATGTATGTAAAATCGCGTTTCTGAAGGAAAGACATCTATATAGATAAACTTAAAAAACAAAAATATTAAATATAAATTCATAAGTAAAAAAATAAAGCAAAAAACCACGAAACGAACCGACGATCCTCAACATACGCATTATTCATTCTATTCTGACCACTATACTGCACTGCCCACACTTTGAAGCGAAAGTTGAACCTACTTATTCTATTAATTAGTTATAAAAAATGCTTCTTTGTGTGCAAGATCGCGTTTAAAAACACCTATCTAGAGAAACTTAAAAAGCAAAGTCTTATCTAAATATAAAATTTGATCTAGAGTTGGAGCCATTTCCGAGGTACACGAAATAAATTTATACATATACAAGAATGACTCGTTTAAAGGTATTGGGTACAAAATTCTTGGTTATGCTGCGTTTCTACGTCACTGTCGGCCATTTCAGAAATGTTGTATCGATCTAAATGAATTGGTAACTTATTAATTTTAAGAAACCTTGAAAAAGATTACAGATCTGTATTGTTAATCTCAAAAAGTTTTCTTACTTTTTTGGCTTTTGTCAAATTCAAAACGTTATAATTTTACAATAGAAGACGTTGTGCAATACATAAATAAAAATTAAAAAAATAAACATTTAAAATTAATATTAAAAAATTTTTCAATAAAAATTATGCATTATTATAAAACAGAAAAAAAAAGCATGCTTAAAAAATACGCAACGCAGATTTACGTATGCATACTTATACAAAAGTGCTTAATTTTTTTAGCGAAGGTGATTGAAAATACTTACTTTTTACAGCATTTTCTCACTACGAACCTAAATATGAAATGGGCGCATAAAAAAAATCAATTCTGCGTTTGCTGAATGGATTCGAGAAGTTCCACAAAATCGCGCTTTGTAAGAAGATAAGCCTGAGTAATATGGGAAAACAGGCACTTACTAGTCATGCCAAAAGAGAATAACATTCAAAACTGCCTGTCAGTTCAAAATATTCATCATTGATGCTGGACTTGGTACCTAAAAGGAATGACACGCCTAATCCGAAAACATCAAATTTATGGCCCAAAAATAAACCGGTTTCGAATTTTTTAGTTCAAAAACAATAATTTAAAGCTGCATTTTTATGGGCATTAAAACTTGTTGCGTCACAATCGTCCTTTAATGCATTCAATGATATATCAGAAATATTTTCATATATGTTTACTGAAAGTGAAATAGCTAAAAATGTACGTTAGGCGATACAGAAATGTTTTGCCTTATTTGTCAAGGATTAATTCCATGAAATTGATGGCAGAAAAATCTGTAGAAGTTGCGGGAATGGATGCCCAAGTATTTGAATTGGCAAAAATGAACAAATAAAGAGGAAGTAATCTTGCTTTGTAATGCTTTTTTTTTGTTAAGTAATCATTAAATGATTTGTATCATGATAACAAATATGTTTTATTTCATCCGAGTCCTTAATTTTGTAGGATTTACAATGGCAAAGCAGCGGAGGAACAGCGTAATGTACCACTCTCCCCATTAATATATACATTTTATCTGGGCAAATTCCAGATAATAAATAAAGAAGGTTTTTATGTGTGTGTGTATGTAAATATAAACCTTCTTTTAATATGCTATTATTTTGAGTAATGTTAAATTGTCGCTTCCTTTTTGAAGCCATATTTCATTATAACTAGCACATGAGCACTATTCGCGCATTTTTTTGTTTCTTGAATTACGTACAGGGAAAACACGAGGAATTTTTGTTCCAGATTTGAGTGGCAACTCTGTAAATGTTTATGTAGTTAATAGAATTGCTTTCAAAGAGCTACAATTTCAAAATATCTTTTTGTGCTCAGAATGGTAATTTGTTTCTATATTGTGTGAATGTTTCTGTTTGATAAATAAATGGCTATCTTTGAAATAAAGTATTAAAGATCAATTGAACAAAGTGACGAATTTTCTTAAATATGACAGAAGATGCTATATATTATCATTAAAAATCATATCCAATATGATGGAAAGTTTTTCTCATCTTGATTTGATGACAACTAAACTGCTAAAATGAACCAATTTTATTTACTTTCAAAATGGATCTTATTTTACTGAGAACTACATAGTATTAAATAATCATTATATAGTAGTACTTGTTGAATTGGCAAGGTATAGTATTGCATAAAAAAACCTAGTGTAATATTTCTTGATAATTAAATTTTTTTCAGTGACAGCCATTATAAATTAACTTCGATACGACTGGAGTTTTTTGAGAAAACAAAATTTAATCGACTGGCAGTTTATTACATTTAAAATAATACGGAATAACATAATGCCTAACCACTGTCCGATTTTGCTTTTTTAAAATTTCATTTAAAAACTCATATGTCACTAATGGTTTTATGCCCTCATCAGCCTTGAGAGATCTCAAAAACAATACTTCATTCTACACTGTGTGTGAAGAAAACTTTCTGACAGTCCTAGAACTCCAAACATTCTACTAATTTCATCAATTTTTATTTGATATGAAAGCATACAACTTTTAGATATGTCATGAAACATTATCTACTCAATAGCAACTTCCATTTTTAAGAAATGTAAGAGAGGAAAAGTTTGATAAAGTTTTCAACACCAACAACTGGACAGATTTTGCCAATATATCGTTACTAATCTGTAATGTTTCCCAGCACAATTTGTTCCATCGTTGGAAAGATAGTTTACAATTGTGTGGAATACTTATTGGATGACAGATCAATGCCCCCCACACTCCCCGGGCTTGATAACAAATATTAGTTACTAGAATCTCTAGGAATTTTGGCGAAAGAGCCAATAGCCCGCAAATTATGCTGCTTCTTTGAAAACTTTTTGTGCCATGTCTCAGAAGGCCAGCAGACCAAGCTGAAGGCAGAGTTGAATCAGCGACCAGTCCATCAAAGCATAAGTGTTGAGTGGAGCTCAAGCAATAACTGGATTGAGAATAAAGCCATGCATCGAATCGTGTTGAATAGCCAGTCATTAGGCAGCTGAATACAGCTAAAGCAAGGAGACATTTGCAGGCGTTTGGAGAGACATGAATAGCCGCATGAACTCTCTGCCTGGTTGCTTTGTGTGTTGTTAATGATTGTTCACTCCAATTACTGCTTGTGTATTGCTTATGGATGTCTCAGCTGTGCTTTGGTTGTCTGTGTATTTGTGTCTTCTTGCTAATAAATTTCGTTATTTGTTCTTGAAGCTTGCTGTTTGTGTCACCATACACCCACAACAGTGAAAATATTTCCATTCCAATATTTTAAATAAAGAAGGAAATCCAAAAATCATATTAATGGTTGTTGTCTGCCTCTTCACTCCCTAGCTTCTAGTTTTGAGAAATATTGCAAAATAAAACTTAATAAATGTATTGATTTCATTAATTAATTTCTCCATTTTGCAAGCATTGCTAACCAATCAGTATGATCCATGCTTATTTAGCAAATATTCAAAATAACATTTGTGTTATGAAAAGATGCAATTCATTAAAGTTGGTTGACATTAATTATACAAACTATTAATATGGCATATGAACAACTGGTCATCTAAGGTGGCTAGTATAAGTAATATTTGATCAAAAATATCTCATTCATAGGGACATGCTTTTATAAGTTACTAGATGCTTCTAGTGATCAATTAAGTTACAGATAAATTGTTTAGATATAACTCCATTCTTCTGTCGAATATTAAAGCCATGTTATTTTAATTCTTATTTAAGTTCTGTTTATTGTGTATGTGAATCTTTCTAAAGGAGACCAATTCCATAACATCACAGCGTCTTTAAAAACAAAAATGTTTAGTTCATTTATTTTCTAAATTTCAAGGTACTGTAATGTCACTGATGTATTCGTCTTGTAAAATAATTAGATATTAAACCAAATGGAAAGGAAAGTTTTCAATAAGGGAAAAAAAAAAAAAAAAATTGCATGAATTAAATATTTCATGAATCAATGGAAGCAGTTAGAATTTCAGGCAACAATAATGTGGAAATTAGATGAAATTTTTTTTTTAAATAACTGCCAAAATTCAGGAAAAATTCTCATGACAATTAAATTAATAATTTTTTAAAATTTGTTTGAAATGATGTAAAATTTATTTTTGTTAAATATTTTTGAGAGTTATTAAGGATAAATATCAAAATTTCACTTAATTAAAAAAAAAAAATCGCTCCGAGGTGCAATCTTTGAAGTTGTATGGGTGCCAAATTTGGTTGTTGTAGGTTAAACAATCTGGCTTGTAGAGTGACTATCACAAACATATTCATCTTTATTGGTAGTAGAGATAGAACATTAATATCAATCAAAACTGTATTTATTACAGCAGTTTTAAATGTACGTATATAACAAAACTTTCCTTTAATATTTAAATTTATTTATTCATACAAATTGTTTTCATATAATACAAGTTGCAACAAATACAGATAAAACACTTCTTATGCTTTGTTCACAGTAATACCATTAATGATGTGGTTTAGTTTATTCATTTTTAAAGGAATTGATTTGAAATCAGATTCGTTTTTAATTGTTTTACTTTCTGCATCATTTACCATTTGATCTACAACATCATTCTTAGTCTTTAATTTCTTAGGTGGTCTACTCTCTTTATCCAAAATGAGAGCCAAACTTTTAAGCTGCTGATCTGCAGTCGAAATTGTAGAGACTGTTTTTTGTTTTCTTTCATGTATTGGAGAACTTTTTTCTGGGCTTGGCGATGGAATGTTACTTATGGTAGATACCTGAGTCTTTCCGCTATTTGGTGGCTGGAAAAAGTAAGTCTAAAAAAAAAAAAAAAAAAAAAAAAAAAACACACACATTTGGTTACTAAAAGCATTCACAGATGAACAACACTGCAATAAACATTTATAAAATAAATTCTGCTTCTTTTTTTGGTTGAAAAAGCCCGAGATTAATTTTTTAAAATTAAGCATAAATTAATCACTTATGTTTATAAGGAAATTACAATGAAATGTTGATAGAATTATTTGACATTTTCCTCATATAAGGAAGTAAAACACATAAAAATGAAATAAATAAATACGGGAAAAGTATTTTGATAAATTTTGTAACTTAATATGCGGTTTTTATTTTTAAAGAATTTGAGGTATTTTTCTAAATGACCAAGAGTGCAATCATTCGTCTTAGTGATATTATGATTCTAATAAATCTTAACTAATTAAATAAAAGAATTTCATAAATATTTAAAAAAGAATGATAGGTGGAGAAAATCACAGTATTGTAATATTTTAGATATGCAAATAAATTGGTTTGTCACTGAAATGCAACGCCAATGAGGAGTTTTTCACCCTAGTCAGAAATACCTGAAGATTCAAATTTAATTTAGATACTCTAATTTATTGTTGCATCTTATATTTATTATTTGTGAACTTGCAATTCTCTTTGCAAAGACAGCTGTAGATTGTAAAGTAGAATTTTTTAAAAAAACACTTGATGTTTTAATTTAATTAAGGTTACATGGGTGCATCATTGTTGGTTATGGATTAGGTTCTTTTTACCAGATGAAGTTAAAAAGATATGCTATTTAAATAAAAGGACTGAAGTAAATAGCATATCTATCTAGCATTTTTTAAAAAATTTATTTAAACTTTTATTATTAATTACTAGTATTTAATTTTAACTGTTATTACTTAACTATTTATTTAAAAAGTGGAATGGAAAATGAGTTTCATCCTTAGTCTTTCCAAAGTTGAATGCCTATAATTATACAGCATGAAAGGATAAAAGAAAAGTATTGTTGGTAGTTGTTGGAATATTTGAATTGGTGAAGAAAAGCCTTGTGCAAATGCAGCTACCAAGAAAGAGAAATGGAAATATGGCTGGATGAATTCATATACTTTAATTAACATTACAGCTTATTAAATGGTTTTTTCAGTATTTGAACTCGTGGTTTAAACATTTTAAGACTAAAATATGCAGAATTTTTATTTAGAAGTTGAAAGATAACGCCAGGAGAAATAAATGAAACAGAAGGAATTGAATCTAAACTCTATTGAAAATGTATATAATGTTAATTTCCTTAAAGAGAAATTAATAAAAAATCTTTGAACACAGAGAAAACGTGTTGGACTCTTCAAAACTCTCATACTAATGTATAGAAGAAAAACTGAAATTCTATAATAATGGGGCCACTTTGTGAAAATTGTTTTGTGAATATCCTAAAAAAAGATACATCAAATCTTAATGTTTTAAGAAACAAACAAAAAGTAAGCTTTGGTCTCTGAAATTCTGTTTTGAGGAATTAGTCCATCGAAGCTTTTGGAGCAGTTAGTAATGAACTCATTTTGTTATGACTGATACTGATTTAAAAACTTGAAGAAACTTTCAATCAATGAGCATTACTGGCAGATAAGAAGCAAAAAGGAAGGTGATATTGACTTTTTAACTAAAGATATTAAGAGTAATATTCAAATTATTTTAAAAGATGCATTTTATATTCCTAATATTATAAATGGGGCTTAAAATGGACATTACTGAATTTAAGTTAAAATTGGAAAATAATGTAATGCCAGTTTAATTCTAAAAATGAATAATTTATCTACTTTTTGGCAAGAAATGTTGTATATAGGTTATGACTATCCTTTATTAGAAAATACTGCATATGTTAATTTAAATTTAATTCATATTAATTATTTCATGCTAATTTTTGTATGATTAAAGATATGAGCTAAAAGGTTATAAAAAAGGATAAGCCTTGCATAGTATGTAACATAGTAAAGCAACTAAAGTAGCCCTGAAAAAAAAAAATGTTAATCTGCTGTCATTTTCTGAAATGTTAGTCTGTATCTATACTTAATTGTTACATTAATTTAAGTATTTGAAACCAGATATCATAAGGTGAAATAATCTGATACTCATACTTGTTAACTCCACATTTAGATTCTATCAGGTTCAGTAAATTAAATGACAAATATTCTACAAGCAATACATTGTTTTCTTTGGAAATATACCAACACCTTGAACCTTTCAGGAGCAAAAATGTATTATTTAAGTTCAATGGAAGTTGAATTTATATTTTCAATAAAAAAAAAAAAAAGCCTTATTTAGAAACAAGAATTTTAAAGAAGCTTAATTCTGTTCAAAATTCCTGTACAGTACTGTGTTGACCAAACATAATTTTTTTTTTTTTTTTTGTAAAATAAACTGAGAAGAGTAAAATTAAATATATCAATATCAAATGCAAATTTATTCAAAATATATTAAATTATAAAAAATATTCAACTAAAATGTTTAGTTCCTCAGAAAAATTAAGTTGATTTCTTTCTTAAAACCATAGACATATTATAATTTCTATAATAAAAAAAATATTTTAACTTTATTTAGTGACCAATGTGACTGAATATTAGAAAAGCAAATAAATGGTTATTAAAATATAATATTATTGGCTGTCTTTTTCGCAGCTGGAAATGTGACAGTGTTCAAATTTAATTTAATATTGTGTTTACTTACACATTGTCAGTATAAAGTTTGTGAACTAAGGAAAGTGGTAAATTGTGAAGTATTATTTTTTTAAGTTTCTTTATTAAATTTTTCTTTTCTTTTCTTTTTTTTCTTTTTTTTTTTTTTTTTTAACTACATGGTATTTCAATTTAAATAAGGATATGCCAAATATATGTATATTATGTGGGAAAAGTAGCAGAAATTAATTAAGTGGGAATATGAATGAAGAAAACTTCAATATAAGAAAAAATTATTTCATAAATAAATTTTTAATGAAAAATTCACCATGATGATTTCAGGTCATCTGCATTACACCACAAATGACAATACTGGAATTTTTCAATTAATTAACATGAATAATTAAACAAACACTTTTATTTTTAATTTTATTCATTTCATTTAACAATATTTTATCTGATGCTGTTTATGAGGTAACATTGAACTACATTTTAGATGGTTAAGGTACAATAAGGATCCATAAATACACATGCTATAATGTATATAACTCAAAATTAATCCTTCAAATTAACATTTTTCTTTACTTCTTAAACAAAGTTTAATCACTCATACCAAGAGAATTTTAAAAATTCATGATATTTGAACTCATAGGAAAAGTTTTTTGGAATAAACAATATATTAGTAAAGATTTTTTTATATATAAAAATTTTAATATAAATAGATGAAAGCATTTTAATTTATATCCTGATAATTGAATTTAAGATCATGGGGGAAAAAATGCACATACCACAAATCCAACAGCTAAAAGAGTATGGAATAGTAGCATCAAACACAAAACAACAGCAGCAATCTAAGAATGACAAAAATAAATTAATTCATATTAACATTGAATTTCATTCAAGTTTAAATACCAATTATTTTTAATGTTTAAAATTAATAATTGAAATATTCAACAGTAACTAAAATAATTTATGTTGCAAATATGAAAAGAAGGAGATGGGTCAATATATATAGATGCATCCCTATTATTATTACTATGCCATTGTATCTGAGCTTTCACTTGCATTTTTATGTTCTACTATTTTCATATTCAACCTTTTAAGATCTTTAATTCTAATTAATAATGCATAATTTAATCCAAACTCTTAAGGATTGTAATTAATAAATTACATTTTTAGATTCAACAACTGATATCTGTATGTAAAAATTGCAAGGAATTCCCACTCTAAAATCTACCATATTTTCAAGCAGAAATTAACAGAATAATGGATTCCTAACAAGCAGTTTTCATTTTAACAAATTCAGTTGAAGAAAGTTATTCCAGAACAACAGAAATAAGCAACTAAAGAATGATAAGTAAATAAATATCAACTTTAAAAAATAATTCTTCTATCATCAATCAGTTCCTTTCTGATCAAAATGTAACCCAAATTTTCAACAACAAAGTTATGCAAGATTTTCTAGAAAGATATTATCTCAAGACAAATAATTCTAGAAGCTTTTGCCTCTGGCCAAGAATTTTGAAATATGAAACATAAGAATGATAAAAAATAATTTATAAAAATCAGTTAAGTATTAAAAGTTAATCAATTGTGGGTGTCAATCAATCATCAGTGGTAATCATAATAATCAATGAAAATCATCAAGTCAATCAATCAAAATCATCAAGTCAATCAATCAGTGATCAATCATAAGTGGTAATCAATATCAGTAATCATAAGTGGTGTAAACTTTTATTATCTTGTAATATGGATATCATAACAACTTTATAAAAAAACTGGTCTCTAACTTTGTAATGAAATTATATTGAACAGTTTTGAAAATAAGATCAAAGATCATGAACAGAATAAGACTAGTATAACAGTATAATGCAATGGTGTGCAGAGTATACAAAAGAAATAATAGAATTTTCAAATTATTTCTTCACATTCAAACTTGACAAGCACTTTAAAACTGAATTGTAAGTAAGGGCAAAGGAAATTCACTTATTTTAATTAGTGAACTCAATCCTTAATAAATTATAACTAATATAAGCTAAAATTCAAAATTTTAGAATAAAGGTCATACTTTTTTATTTTCATCTCTAAAAATGGGCCAAAAAGTCTGGAGAAGCACTGTGCCAGAAAGTGTAGCTCCAATAATGACTAGAATCCACTGAAGCCATGCAACTTGTATAACCCATAAGACCTGAAAATGTAATATAATGTATATCTAAGCACAATAAATATAATATAAAAATTGAGTATCAATCAAAATTTCAAGATAAACTAAGGCTCTTTTTAATTTAAAATTTTATCAAAATGTTAAAGATTTTGTGTTATAATCTTCAAAAGTACTCTTTTATTAAAAGAATTAGCATCGATATTAGATATTTTTTATAATGTCTAATGTCAAAAGAAGGAAAGAACCAAAGAATAGTCTTTATAACAAGCAGAACCCAAGCACCTTATTAAATGGTGTAAAATAGTCAAAACACCTCTTTGAAAATTTTAACTTACTAAAAACTAACAAATAAATGTAGTTGACAAGCTTATTATGTAAGTATAAGGTGATATAAATTTCAAGTATGATATGATTCACTACAATTGTGGTGTAAAGCAACTTCACAAACATTGCAGCGATAAATAGTTTGACTGTGGCAATACTTGCAACGTAGTCTTCTACTGTCTGTAGACTTCACAATAAAATGTCCTTCGGATATTGGTTTTGTAAGGCTGAATTTGCTCGGACGTCCTGTAGCTGATCTTTTCTTATTTATCTCACTATCCAAGGGCGTCTGTAACAGATGAAGCACAACCTCTCGTCTAAACTCTAACAGTGACTTTTTACTTTCTCCTTCAGAAAATCGTGATATTCTCCAAGCATTTGTTAGTGCAAAATCGATGAAATTTGAAAATATCGGCCACCACCATCTTTTGCCACGGACCCTAATTCTGTAATTGGAAACAAAATTGTCACACATATATACACCACATATTTTCTGATTATATTGCTCAATGTAGTGACGTTGGGCTACTAATATTTTCTTCTTCTGATTTTTAGAGTATTGAGAAACATTATTTAGTGGTTCGATTTTCCCAAAAGTTGACCCTATTGTCACAACAGAGTTGTCGTTCCACGGAACAATAAGTATCTTTTTGTTTTCTTCATATTGAAAAAAAAAGATTGAAAATATCTAAACTAGTTTTATCTTCTACGATTTGTTTGATACGATCAATTGAAGCTTTTTCTTCATTTTTTGGTTGAGGCCTATCAATGGGTTCCTTTCTTGTCCATCGTAATTCTTTCTTTTACCGTTTGTTTGTTTTTGTTTTTTTAGCAGAACTTTTGGGAGGATCTAACTTCTTCTGTACATGAACTTCAACTTCCCCTGCAATATGTCTAGGTAAAACTTCATTATCGTTATTTAAAATATTTTCATTGCCTTCTTCATCACTAGCATCTGCTGTTTCTGGAGCTACAACAACAATATCGGTCTCATCTGCATCTTCGTCATCGGAATTTTGTTCGAAAAGTTTTTCCAAAGCTTCTTCTAATGTCAGATATCTTGTTCTACGCATTTTAAACCACAGAGGATAAAAAAAAAGTTGCTAACAATAAGACACATAGTACTGAAATGAAATCTTTCAAGAAGGATAACAGTCTACCCCCTTTCCGCTGACGTTGCGCGAACGCAACACTTGTTTTTACTTTCCCCTCCTCCCCCACAGAAACACCTGCCTTGTGGAATATATTGACAAAGAGTGACCTTGGCTAATGTATTTCACAACCAAACCTCAATTTGTTTTTAATTTTTATTTTTTCTAAGAAAAAATGAGTTCGGAAATTTGAACAAAAAAAATGCTTAAAGTAAAACATCGATTATTAGATGTAAAATAATTTATTCAAGTCAATTTTTTCACTGATTTACTAGTAGTGCTATTCTTTAACATAAAACTGCAATTTATTCAAAAATTTGTTTAATCGTTATTTTTTTAATATTTATTTATATTGACAATTGCGTCAACGCAACACCAGCGGTTAATGGGTTAATTAGAGCTCTTTACATAAGTACCAGAACAATGTGTTGTAGCAATGGATATAAAAACAGTACAATTATACATACCTAATAATATATATTTAAGCAAATATTTAAAAAATAGAAACTGCCAAAATATTACTTCAATTCCTTTTCTACAAAAAATCATAAAATTAATTGCTCTAATCAAACAATTATAAAAGATTTTAAAAGCATTTATATTCATTTATTGTTACAAATAATGCTAAACATAAGATACTAATTCAATGATAATAATTCCAGTAACAAATAACAACTGCTTGCCTATTACATTTAAAATACAAACAATTACAAATAATTGTTAAATTCAAAAATCAATTATTAAAATATTAATAAAAACACTTGGTTTAAAACAATCAGTACTGCTTTAAGTGAATTAAAAGGTTTTAAAAGCTTCTTTTGCAAAATTTTGAAGTGTGCAATTCCAAAGAGTAAAATGGCTCCTTGCTGATTCAGAACCCTATGATGTGGGTATTATGTATGACATTTGATTTATTTTCATTTCCTTCCTAGGATATTTCTCATTTTCCCTTTTTAAACCCGTTTCATGGGTTTGAAAAGTCGACAATGGCCCCCAATGTCCTTCAGATACTTTTTTGTTCTCATTGCTGTCAATTTTAAACTCATTTTTTTTTTAAATGTAAAAACCTATTTTTGCGAAATTTTATTAAAGTTGTATTTAGCCATATTCATTATCTTATTGCTGTTCTAATCATAATGAAATTAAAAAAAGTCGCCACATTTCTGAAAGAGAAGTTGGTCCGGATGGCTGCTGCTATGATCATTTTGGTGACATTATGCTTTGGATGCATGTATATCATAGTACGTTTGTTGCGACATGTTTTCCTTGGCAATTTTCCCGGCTTTTTAGACATTTTTACGAATTTCCCTGATTTTTACAAATTGATAAAATTTTTTGGCTTTTCCCTGATATTTTTTAATGTCATTATACTGCAGAATCATATTTCCTTCAGACAAAACTTATTTTGATAACTTTTGCAAAAATATCATGTTTTCCAACATTGGTTTTAGTAATAAAGCATAAGATATTTATCAATCTTATTTAAAAAAAAAAAAAATTATAAGGGGAACTTACTGATATTGGAACATAAATAGCTAGAGAATATCCATACACACATAATATTTCCAGAAGAGTGTATCTATTTGAACTCTGTCTATACCACATTAAGCCCCACAGAATTATAGGCAGCAAGAAAACATACGAATAGATAGCAGTTGCTGAAAGAGATACTGAAAAGGAAATTATACAATTTGTCAATAATTCCAACTATTAAAATAGGAATCTTAGTATCATTTTTTTTTTGTTTTCATAAATTCATAATCAGATGAAACTTTATATATAAATTAAAAATTTAATTAATTAACTATTAATTAAATAATATCAATAGTTTCTTGAAAATATTAAAACATATCATTTAACATTTCAAAACTCTAGAAGTGAGTAAAAAAAAGAAACCAATTCAAAAAATCCATCTTGACATGCATGAAGATATAAAATTTTCCTTCAATATTAAAGAATTTGATAATATTCAATGTTTGCATTGCTGAATTAATAACATTGCCATTTTGTCAAACATCTAAATGGGACTTGATTTATATCATTACTTTTCTGACAGTTGGTTTTCATCCCCCATACTGTGCTCTGGCTTATGGAGAGTAAGAGTCTGCTATGAAATAAGATATTACTTTAACTTTCTACAGGTTTTGGAAGAATTTCCAAGTAAGATGCTTCATTTTTTTTTTTATTAATCTCATTTCTTTCTGAAGAAGTTTCTAGCAATGAATCAATATTTTGAATGTCTATTGACATTTTCCCTAAATAGTTACAATTGTTTAAAGATTCATTGAATTTAATTGATTTTTCTTCAGTTAGTTTTTATTTTTTTATATCATAATAACCCATCCATTCTCTAATGTATCTGAACATTACACCACATTTTCAGGGAACCTCAAATTTATTTCTCATTATTTTCGGAACATGAAAATAAGCCACACAGTGAAATTTTTAAAAATAATCTAATTTCAGGTTTTTTAACTGTCTAAGTTTCTGGGGGGATTTTATTTTTCTTTTCTTTTACATAGTGCTACATTAGGTACCCGGATACTACAATGAATAGTTTCAGACTTAAATCTTAACAGAAACTCACTTTCACACAACAATAATCTAGCTCTTTCATACTAATTGTTACTTTCAGCATTATTTGGAATAGTCCCCCCCCCATGAAATATGCTTGAATTAGCCAGATAAAAATCAAATTACTCATTTACAACTTCTAAGCTATTACCATTTTTTTAAAAATTCTTTTACAAATTAGATTTTCATATTACAAACTTTCAAAATTTTGAAAACTTTCAAATACATCACTTTTATTTTTTAAGAAATAAGTCAAACCAATGCCATAAAATATTTTGTACTACTGAATGAATTAGGTTGAATAGGATCACACAGATCAGCGTGAATTAACTCAAGAATTTCTGAGCTTTGATTTATGTCAACATTAAAATAAGTTTTTCTCATTATTTTACTTATATTGTGTTTTACATTTAAAATCACTTATATCACCAATATCAATAAACTTTCATTTTAAGTACATACTTAGGATTTATTTGACAATCTGTTATGCCAAAACTCGTAATTGTTAGTAGATTGATTAGAAAAGTAATATTTTGAATTATTCAGTGTTCTAAATATACTTCTTATCGACCATTATTCTTATATACTTTAATAACTAGTTCAATATCTTTATCAAATATCAAAACACAATTATTATCAGATTTAATTTTGCAACTCTTATCCATTAAGCATGTAATACATAGTAAATTACATCTTAATTGAGGAACATAACTTACATTTATAAAAGTTAAATTAATAAGATTATCATATTTTGTATTCACAGTTTTTGCATTCATGTTCTTGACTCCTTCATACAAAATTTTAGAATCTTTACCTTCTAAATATATATCTTTATTTCAAGGATTATTTTATCAAGCCACATACTGTCTTTGAGCATATGACAAGGAGCTCTACTGTCCAGAAACCATAATTTGTTATTTAGTTTTTCAGGATGTAGAAGCAGTAAAAATAAAAGTTTCATTCTCTACCTGACTGGTTGACATGAAGAAGAATCTTTTTCTTATAATCTGCAATGAATGTATAACATAAAAACAATCCTTCACCCATGATTTGGACACCTACAAAGCCTTGAACTTGAACTTTTGTTTTCTCTTGAATTACAACATTTCTGCATTGGCCCTATAGTGCAATTAATCAGTGAATTAAAAGTATTTTCTTCTTCACTCTATTGATTTATACTGCATTATGAATTGCGCATTATAAATATATACAGTATTATGAATTATGCTCTCTAGATGAGACATCTAATCCAGGTGGATGACACTTAGTCACAATCCCTTATCCTGTAATGATATAGACATTCATGAATTCATAATTTTTTATTTGAATATTTTTAATTCCTTTCCAGCTTCAATTTTTTTGTGTTCTGTCTGTATCACATACATATGTATAAGTTGCTAAGCCTTTATCCCACAACATTTCTGCATCTTCCTCAGCTACGAACTGCGATGCATTTAAATCTGATAGTGGGAGCTTAATGTATGCAACAGCATCAGAGTTTTTCTGATTCCATTCTGCTACATCTTTTTTACTGATTTTTAAAGCTTAGAGTGGCATTCCCAAACAGTCCCATTTAATTCCAGAATATTTATCTGTCTATTTTAAAGCATTCATTTCAATTCATTTTTTTTTTCACAAAGAATTCTAAAAAACCAAAAACACATTCTGCTCTCATTTATTGTTGTTTTTCAATAAGATCCTTGTCATTGTTCATTCAGACAGCACATTTATTATATATGCACAAACACATATAAATAGGACTGAGGAATAAAACATCACACAGAATTTTCAGTTTAGTATCATAAGCACACAACTACACATTCAAAGATTTGCAGGGATAAAAAGCGTGAGTGACTAGAATGAAGGAAGAGGGAAGCATCAAAGGTATTGTAGAAAAAAATTTGCTTTCTTCATCCCAACAAAAACTGAATTACAACTGACATTTAAATTGTTAAACAGGAGAAAGAGAGAACTTATAATACATTAAATGACATTGTGATATCATTTATGACAAAATAAATTCTCATTTATCAAAATTTAATTGCAATGAAGATTTTCTATACTATTCACAATCAAAATCATTTTAAAAATAGTAAATTAATTGAAGTGGAATAATTTTTAAAAGCATGAGTAATAAAATAATAATAAAGGGAAATATTTTATCTGGTTGAAAACAACCATGTTTTGGTGTAACGTTATGGATTTTCTAATAAATGTCAATAAAATAAAATGAATACAATATATTACCTCTGTTATAAATATCATATGTTTATTAATAAAGAATTTGTTTTCTAATATAAGTAATATATGTCTTATTTCCATTATAACAGACCATAAAATAATTATTTCTACTTTTTACCTTTGTGAAAATCATAAGACCATGTATGAGCACTTCGACCTTCAGTTGTAAGGTAATTAGCTATATTAGCACAGATGGCTGTACTAAACACCAAAGTAGCAGCAATCCAAAAAGGACCTGGAAATATTTTAATGTGGTTGAATCTTTCTATAAAAATAACTAATTTAATAAAATATGAGCACATAATATTCTTACCATAAAGGTCAGGCTTTGGTCGTATTTGTCTATCCAGAAATGTTGCTCGACCTGGCAAGGGTATCATGGACCACATGGTTCTCTGGACCACTTGCTCTGTATCAACATCAAAAAAACTCTGGTAGTAACTAAATTTCCAAAATGATGAGCCTTCTTTTTTCTCTGTGCCTAACAGCTACAGATATTGGAGAACATCATTAGAAATATTATCACTTTTGATTATTCAGCTTTCAAAACAAATCTGATGAACAAAAGAAAAATTTCTTTTCCTAATTATTTACATACATAATATAGAAGACATCAGATTAATCAATTATAAAGTACTAATTTTGCAAAGCAAATAATAACAAGTAAGTCATCATTTCAGCAACTACATTTAGTCACGTAGTAAGATACTTTCAGATTTCAAATTAAAATAAAATGCACAATCTATGTTTGAAGTTTTTTTTTATTGTTAAATTCCATAGCTTGAAGCTAACTTTTTATCTTGATATACCATATACAGTCGAGTCACCACTTAATAAAGTCTCATCATTTTGCTTAAAACTTTGTTATAAAGAATATAAGTCAAATACTACCTTCATCACATTCTGCAATTACCTTGATTAGTTTACTTAACACTTTACAATAAATCATGTCATCACAAATATTTCCAAATCTGTTTATACTACTACTATGTAACTAGCTTTCATACATTTTTTTTCAACTAACAAAAAGTGTCTAATTGAAAGAAAAAGAATGTTTTTTTGAAAAATAAATAAAATTTTGTTGCTTATTCCCTTTTTCAAACTGTTCATATAAATATAGGTTTAATGAATTACCAAAATAAAACTTTTTTTTAAAAAAAAGCACTAAGTAGTTTTAAAATGTTTATGCTGTGAGGCTTCTTTAAAATTTGTAAAATTAATTTAAATAATAAAAATTATTTAAGATTAAATTCTTGATGCAATAATGACTTCTGTAACAATTCAATATAGTTTTTGGAATTGGATAATTGGAAATGCATACATATTAGCTATTGTTCACCATGATAGTTATTATAAAAACATAATGTTGAATAAACATATATTTATAATACCAATTTGAATATGCAGAAGTTTTCTTCTAGTGTATTATTCATGAATATAAAATTAGAAGACATAAAATGTTTAAAGAAAACAGAATTTGCTCAAAGAATACATCCCCCCCCCCGACTACACAATAAAAGTGGTTTTTCTGTTTTGTAATCACAAAAAAGTTTATATATATATATAATTTTTTGAAATAAACATACATCTTCATTTTCATCTCCAGGTGAATCTAAATTTTCTTTGTAATTAGAGTAACTTCCAGAAGGACTAAGAGTAGCAACATCAGGACTGGTAGCCCCCAATGAAAAATCTGAAACAAATTTCACATAAATGAATGGTGAGATATTGGGAAATAAAAATAGTTTTGAGTCTAATTATTGATTATTCACGCACTCAATGATAATGAAAAATATTCACATAGAAATGGTTTCATAATAAATATAAGAGAACAAAAACATTTTTTATATCCCCTCTTGTACATATTATATTTTATGATATATGAAAGAAGTAATGGTAATGATAAAAGGCAACCAAGAGAGAATTAACAGGAAAAAAAATAAATATATGCTTTAATTAGGTTCAAAATTGCGTCACACACAGAAGGAATGTATAAATAATCATATTTTTTTTATTGAAGAATAAAATACATTCAAGCTTCTTTGATACAAATACATATGCTAAAGAAACATGCCAGTAAATAACAATTAATACATTGTAACTGCACAATTTTTAAATTAACTATTCATATTCAGTACAATGTGCTTTAAGATAAATATAATAATGTCTTTAACAGTTGTTTGATCTCCAAAGATAATATTTAATCTGGATATTAGATTGTCAGATTAAATACATATACAGATTATATACAATAATTTTAAATCAATAATGCATTTACAGAGGCAAAATTTTTATCATTTACAAAATAACAAACAATTTCTAAATGAAAGAATCATCAAAGATCGATCAATAGAGATAAACTTGCATATCCTAAAACTTCTAAAATTCAATTATATTTTTCATGCAGATCATTCAATTTTACGAAATCAATTATAAAGTTATTAAATCTCAAACAGAAATATATATCCAACGAAATATATGTCCTATATAAGGCCAGGTCTATTAAAAAGTTATACTAACCTAACTGGCAGATAAACTAATAAAATATACATTGTATGAATTATAGAATATTTGGATTATAATACACATTTACACTAAATTATTAAAATCATTATTAAATTTTTGTTTATAATGTGTTGAAATATTAATTATTCATTAATCAGTCACGTTACAGTCCATTTGACAGGTCCTGCAAAATAATAATTTTAAATAACTTTGTTTTCTTATTTCTATATTATCATTTATAATAAATGTATGCTTTATTTGCAAGCCAGGAATAACAAGTCTGGTTAATAATTCATAATAACTTATTATTTTAGTCATATTTACTGATTAAATAAATAAATAAAAATATATACATTATCATAAATTGACAAAAAAAAAAAAAAACAAACATAAATAAATATTTGATTCAATAAAAAAAAATTGAAATGTGAAACCAAACTGGTCAGTTATTAAAAAAAGGCCTACACAATATGTGCTAATTCCACAAAACCTTCAAATTCCAGAACTACTTTTTTAAATAGAAAATTAAAGAAACATTATATTCTTAAAATATAATTTTTTTCCTCCACAAAAGTTAAACATTTTTCATGTTAGATGCAATACTCTTCCAGACAGAAAAAGTGATCTTGAAGAAGTGATTCAACAGCAAAAGTGCACAGCCCAGTTTTTAGAAATTTTTTTCTCTCATTCATTCAAACATTGCTAGCAAAATTTTATTCTGGTTATTCTCATTCTTCCTTTGCCCAAGAAAATAATTAGTTTAGCTCTTTAAGCAGTTTTATATTTTATGTTTATTTTACATTAGAAAAATCTAAGAAGTAAATTTAAAATAGAAATAGAAAAAATATCTGCAGTTAAAAGTTATCTGAACTATGCAATCTCCAGAAGGAGATTTCACTTTAAAAATTATAATTTTTACAAATTTAAAAAGAAGGAAAGTCTAATGAACTTCAAGTATTAACTGCTTACTGCACTGATAAATTTTTCCAAGTTATCATCAAATATTTTTATAAAATACCAATTTCAAGCCACATTAGAAAAGGTTTTCTAACATAACACCTTTATCCTATAGTACCTTAACACCTTAGCGAAAGAATAAAAAGAATTTTATTACTTTCGCTAACATAAATTCTATTTTTAAATTTTATTGCATGCAACAACTTTTTAAACTATTCTTCCATCATTGACATATCTCTAAAATTTGTAAGGTAATTTCTCTCTTCTACAAAAATGAATTTACCTTGGAACTGAAGCTCAGATTGTGCATCATGTCCATCATCCAACTGAAATACAGAAAATGAATTCCATGAACAATAAATATTTAATACATGGGTATTTGCAAAATTGTTTATAAAATTAACAGAAAAATTTCAATTCCTATTTATAATTTCTAAGAAATCATATAAACATAGCCACACACATTTACCAGGTTGAAATCAATTACGTCACGTTCAGAATATTAATATATTATTTTTTCCAATTTTACCTGTATAACCGAAGATCGAGGTAATGCCATATCTTCTTTGAATGCCTAAAATTGAAATTTCATGTCTTGAAATATAAATTAAATTAAGTTCATTTCATAAATTAAGTTCTTTCGGAATAGTAAACAAAACGTAACCAGAACCGTATGACAACAAACCGGATTGATGGTGTTGCCAAATAATAATAACATCTGCAAAAAATAATTTATGTTATTTAAATATCTTTAAATACTTAAAATTTGGGATTTACCAATAGACCGAAAAAAAAATTCCTATTAGTTCTAGTAATTAAGAGTTGAAAAAAAGATTCTGGTTCTCTTCAACTATTGAGAAGATATATATGCACATATGTATAAATGGTAATAATCCATGATAACGCAACTAAGCTTTCGCTTCTGAAAGTGGCATTACGATTGATCAACAAACAACCGATATCAACAATTTCTTGAACATGGAAGAAGAAAGCGACTGTGTTTCGGTTAAGTTTACTAAAGGTATTTAAAATAAATATAAAATATATTTCTTTTCTTTTTTTGTTTAGTGCGAATGTGAAAATCGTGTTTTATTTCTTTGAAGTAGACAGTTTGTTACAGTCTTGATGATTGTTTTTCTTGTGTTTAAAAGTGTTCCAGATAAAAATAAATATATATATCATTCCCTGTTTGGAAATTTCGATGTCATTTATGTATTAGTAAAAATAAAGTCTTTGAAAAATGTGTCCAATTATAATATTATTGATACAGAAAGTGTTTAATACAACTAATTTATTCCTTGATGCTTCTTTTTATAGATATTGTACCTTTTTGAAAATTCATTTCTTAATTATTCGCAATATTAATAAGCGTTATGGATCAGGTAAAATGATAGCTTTGCCTAAAAAAAAGTTTTATTGTAAATTTTTTTGCAGGTCATTTATGGTTATTTTGTAAAATGACGTAAGAAGCGTGCATGAAGCGCTAAATGATCGTAATGAAAATATTTTTATTAAGTTAAAAATATAAGCACTCTAAGAATTAAAACAATTATAGTGCACCGTTCTGAAATCATTTCTTTTAATATGATTAATAATTTTTCAAAAATTATAATCAATTGTTAATGTAAATGTAAAATGTATAAGTAAAAAAAGAATTAAAGTAAATGCAGGGAACATTCCATGAATTTCTTTTACAATAAATGTGCATAAAAAATGTTTTAAGGGTTGGGGAACTTACAAAAAACGTTTTACTTTGGAGTGATAGTGTTTAGACCAAGAACTGATCTTAAAAAACATTTTTAATGTCAGTTTTTAACACGAAATTTATTCAGTAATTAAGTAAAATTTATTTTCTGTGAAAAATTTGTAAAATATTCTTAATAAAATAATAATTCTTTTTATTTCTTAGTATCCACTTGATTCAAATAAGTCCTGTTTTCAAAATCTTAGTATTTTATTTTGCAATATGAACACTGTTAAAATTTCAGTGTAGTCTTGCATTAGCAACTGTCATATTAATTAATTATCTGTTTTTCCAAAAACTTTCTTTTCTATTTGTATTCAGATGTGCTATAACAGCTTTTTCATTCCATTTATATAATTAATACTAGAATCATTAATAAGCTCTTTATGATTAGAAAAAATGTAATGAATCTATTTTATTTTGCAGATGTTAACCAGGATGAAGCTATTATGGCTCAGGAAAGAGAAATTGAACGAGAAGTATATTAGTTTTGTATACTGAAATTGCTGTGCATTTATTTTTTCTCGTTTTGTGATACACTTATTTTTCTCTACTTTTTTATATGATCTAGTAATTTTAGATGTTGTTGCACCTGTGCTATATTTAAATTCTGTTTCTATGAATTTGTTATATTTCACCTTAAATTATTTATAATTATATGACAATACAGCCTTTTTAATATTTTAGAGGATTTACAAAAGAAAAAAAAAAAAAATTTGTGTTATTAACTAAGTTGTCGAACTAGCTTTTCCTATTTTTTCTCTTTAGTTTAAAAACAGATAATCTATGTTTAAATGCATATTTTCTTAAAATTTCTTAGATAAAATATTCATAAGAGTTTAAAAATTTGATAAAAACAGCTTTTAATTGAAAAGCTAATTTTCAGATATTAATGCTATTGAATCAGATATTTTGAGTGTAAAAGAATCTGTGTGAAACAGACATATATATATTGCTATTTTTTTTATCAGATCAGTCATTATTATAAACAATGAAAAGTCTTATGCATGATATTATTTAATTATCACACACAATTTATTAATTATTCATGCAGTCTTGTATGATGATATCAAAATATTGTTACTAAATTGGTAATTATTTTTAATTCTTTAAAAAATTTTGAAATGTCTGTGAATGAACTTACAATGATTAGAAGTAACGTTCAATTATTTAACTGTATCAAGAATATTAATGTAATATTAGATATTAAGCAAATTCTTTTATGAAAGCTGCATTCTTCTGTATATTTGAATTATGCTGAGTAGAAAACTCAATGAAAATATTAATTTATTAAGATCCCTCCCTTCCCTGATAAAAAAAAGAATACATATTTTCACATGTAATTAACTTTACATGTAATTCACAAACTTTTTTTTAATTCACTTGTTTAGACTTTCCAAGAGTACAGTTTATAAAAATTCTAACAGTATGTTCTTTAATTTCTGTGAGAAAAATACAAAAATAGCAAAATACCCACAATTAACTTTTAGTTACATTGTTAAAAATTGTGACATTTTTCACCTTTACCACCCTTAAATGGAGGAGGCATGGGACTAATATGAGGGAGGAATGAGACGAGGTTAGAGAAAATTAAAATCAACTAATATTGCATTTTTATATCTTTTTCCTTCAATGATTTATGGTTTTGGACATAACAAACAAGAGCTGATTTTGAAATCTTCATTGGTGCTGTCACATTTTGAAAACTTTTATTTTATCTTACACTCATTTTCACTGACTGCAATATGTTATTATTTTTTTCTTTCTGGATACTTTTTCTTCCATATTCGTGGCATCTTTATTTTAAAAAAAATATAAAATTAGTTATTCTTTTTAATTTAGAGTGAAAAAAACTTCAGTAATAACTTTCATAACTTAGCTCCATTTTTTTTCCTTACTTAATATTTATTATATTGTTTATTACTTTATTATATTTACAGCAGAATTTTAATTAACTGAAATTAAGTAATAAAGTGATTTTAGGTAGAAAATTATTTTTTTTTGTGAGAAATGATATAGAATAATCTACAGAATATATTATATTTTATATGATAGATTTATTAGCAAAAATAAAGAATAATGAGACATGTTTAGAGACATTGGTGCTCTTAAGCAAATTTTTGAAAACGAGTGAAATTTTACCTTATGCTTTTTGTTTTAGTTAATGGAACCTCAGCTTTTTTATTATTGTATATTATTATTTTATATTATATAACATCCATAATGCTACTAATTTATTTAAAATCATCTTACTATTGCATTGTAACACCCCAACAACTAATTTTATTCAACAATATTAAGAAAAATTAAAAACTTTAATCATTAGCATATTTAGCTATTTAGAAAAGGTATTGAAATGTAATTGAGCATGTCTCATTCTTCCCACTGCAGAATTTTTATTTAAAAATGCATATCATATTAAGTAAAAATATGCATATCATATAAAGCATAATATAAAGTCATATAATGTATACTACATTTAAGCTTAATTTGACTGTTAGTTTATAAATACTATATCTTTGAATTTATTGTACATTTAAAATATTTTTATTTTACAAATAATAAGACTGAAGAAAATCATTGGAAAAATAAGAATTTGTAAAAATAATAAAAATCAAGTTTTCTATTTTAAACACAAATAATATTATAGCTGATATAATAATTAAATTCAAGCAAGGAGATATAACTGCTCTATATAATAGAGAAAGATTTTGATCTTTTATTTAGACATAAATGCAGCTGTCCCATTCCTCCCAACTCTCCCCCATGGTTTAAACTTGAAATGTTTCCTTGTGTACTCAGTGCTTATTAATATCATCCTATGTTGCTGTGATAACTAATTTTAAAACTGCATTAAAAAGAGTACTATATATGTTAGTTGTTCACCAAAGAAATTTTTTTAAAAAATGCTCATTTGAGAATAACTTTAAATGTAAATTCTAGAAATGTTTACAAACATTTATAAAATTTTGTAAATGTTTTAAAATTATCAAAATATTATACTATACAATATTTAATTATCAGATTTATCTTTGACATCTCTTTAAAATGCTTTTTATTATTTTTCAGATTGCTGAAACAAACCCTCTTATTGGACCGAAATGTGACTTAGCATTATTACAAAAAGAATATGCAGAAGATGATCTCGTCTATCAGCAAAAAGTCAATGTAAATTAAGCCTTTCTTTCTATTTAATTATTATACATATGCTAGTAACTTTAAAGAAAAATTAAGTATTTCTCTTAATAATTTCGTTATGGCAGTCTGCTCCATTGGAGTAACGCCACCAAACGGGCTGCCGGAGTAATGCCATTAAACAAAGCACTGCTCTGCAAAGTGTGCATACTGTGCATCGGTAAACTGGTGTCCTTACTTAAGTCTTTCAATGCTACTTTATCATTTTCCTCATTGTACTCTTCATTAAATGTTACATAATGACATGTTTGTCAACTTTGCAATTATTATAAATAAAAATACAGTTTAGGGCAATTAATATTTCAAATTAAAGTTTCAAGTAATTTAATTCACAATGATAAATTGTAAAGCATGAATCTACACACAAATCCACGTTACTGCCGTTACATCCATAATTAGATTCATGTCGTTTGTCATTTGCACTGTAAACGACTCACCGTCTACTTCTTACGTTTTTTCTGCTAATTTATAAATCAAATGAAAATGTATTTTTGTTGATCTTAGTGGATAATTATTTCTTGTTCGAAGATGATGATGACTTATATTTTGGTGATACTTTCCGAGTATTTTCCTAGTTAAATTTTGCCATTGATATTATTTCTTTGTCATGGATAAAGGCAATTAGCATTACACATGCAAATGTCCAACAAATGAAAAAAAAATTGTGGTACCATTTTAAGGATTTGAGTGTGGGATTCACCGTGCTGATAACCATGTTTGCTTTATTTGCTGCACCCATTGAGTTATTATAATTCAATACGTATACAGATTTCTGTATAACTCTTTCTCCTCTAGGCCTGATTATTGTTTTAAATTCTTGCATATGCATGGTAGACACCGTATATACTTCTTTTTTAACCATCCACTTTGTGACTAATAAATTATTGGATGATTGAAACGCTGCCTCTCCTCTTTTTGACTATTCATCAATTTTTGGCATTCCTTTTTCTAACCATCCCACATGCATTTGTGCAATTATTATATAGAAAATTAAATAAAGCTGAATTCGAATATCAATTGTCCACATATAGTGTATAACCCTTTCCTAGATAAGGCTTCATAAGGGCTTCAATTATTGTTCCAGATATTCCAATATCCTGATTATCACTATGGACCAAGGTAGATAATCCATCATAAACAATTAAATTTTGAACTAATCCTGGCTGACAATTGTTGAGAATAAAAGATTTTACATCAAAACTATTTCTTTTGAAATGCTTGACTAATTTCTTTTCGTAATATATCAGTGACATTCAATTTTTTTGTACAAACGATCATTTGTAGAACCAACATCATTGGGGAAACATAGCATCTATAATAATTTGAAATAGTGGTCTTTGGTCATTACTTCTACATAAATATTGCTATGCAGAAGTTTGACTTTACTCCAAAACTCTATTAATGTGAACTTTTTGTTGCATATCATTGAAAATGACATAGCAAAAAAAAAAAAAAAAAAAAAAGTATAGTTCTGCTAGTACTGTTCCTTCTAACTTGTTTATGTTGTTATTGAGACCAATATTAATTTATTTCACTTGCAGTTAATTCTACAATCTCTTCAGTGATGAAAAGCTGAAAGTATTCTAATATTTTGATTGATCTGTTTCCTTTAATTCCTGAATCTCCTGGCACAAACTTAAGTATTTTAGGGACAAATTTTTTTGATGTCCATTTTTCACAGTGACTGTCATTTGCTTCAATCTTCTCTGCTTCTGATTCAGAATCACTACTCTTTTTGCATAGTGTAAAATTATTTTGATTTTCAATATCTGAATCGTTTTCTGAATCAATCAATCCATTAGAGAATAGAACTTTTTGTGACCTTCACTGCAACAGTCTGACTAGGGGGATGCAAAAAGGTTTAATAAAACAAACAAAGCACCAAATAAAATTTTCAACTAAATGTTATGAACCTTGAAAAATTTATTGCTATTATCCAATTTCTTGTAATGCTTCAAGTAAGATTTCTTATTATATTATAATTTTTTGGCAAATCCTTCACTCCTGAATAGAACACACAGAAGAAACTTGTTTGAATGTACAGAATATATTATGTATGCTCAAAATATACTTTTAGTGGTATTAACTTAATGCAGGTAAATGGAAATGCACATTGCACAGTGGTTGAATATTAGTCACTGATTGCTTGAAAAAGATTGGAGCATGATTCTTGTCCTGATTGCTTCTAAACCAATGCATGTTTTTTTTTTTTTTTGGGGGGGGGAGTAAAACAAATTAAGAACAAACCAAACAATGATCATAGCTGGTCAGTGATCAAGCAGTATCGCAATGACGTTGGTTACAGCCTGTGCTTGTACTCCCGGATCATCATGTAAATGCTCTCTATTGCTGGTGCTCATACGCACAGGTGATCAAGTGTATGCCATCTATATCCAGTGCTCATACACACAGGTGATTGCATGGATTAAGGAGGTGTTAAAGTTTTATTGAATATATTTACTTTGTCTGATGATTTTATTTGCTTTAATATTGAATTTATCTTTTTCTTCAATTGAAAACATGATAAGTGCTCTTTTAATGTGGTTCTTCTTATCAAGATAGCTAATAGTGTTTTTATTTATTAATTTGTGAAACTACATTTCCATGCTTATACTGCATAATTTCTTTCTTTTATAATAGTGATTTTATTTTCTAGGTGTATCAAAAGTCTACATATGATTTCAAAATTCTATTTCTAAAAAGAAAATACATATCTACTTGATACTCATATAATTTCTCCCAAATTGCTTGATGATTATCTGACCTTTCTTCACTTTTGGCAGCTGTGATTTGAGTTGTCCACAATTACTATTCAAGGTGATTCACCAAATAGTTCTTAACACCCCAAATTATAATAATTTAAATCAGGAAAAGGAAGTCATTATGATTATGGGGAGGGGTCAAATCTTTTGCTCATATATATTCAATTCATCAATTACCAAAGATTGATAAAAGTTACAAAGCTTAATAAACTTTCCAGATATAATTGTGAGGTCTAGTGGTAGTGAAATAAAATTTGATCATCCCAATAGTGTACAAATTATTAACATAACACTGTTGTGTAGCTATACCTTTATGAAATCAGATGAAGACTTTTAACACACCTGTATTTTGCCAAATAAGGTGCATAAATAAATTGCACTTCTCTATTCTCTTTTATACAGGACCTAAGGAACAAATATAGTTACGTTCGAAAAATGCGACCTGATGGCAACTGTTTTTTCAGAGCTTTCACCTTTGCCTACCTAGAAAGTTTACTTACTGATAAGCAAGAGTATAAAAGGTTAATAAAAATAGATAATTTGATATTGTTTTGAAGTCAATTAAAGTGATGATTTGAAATACATTTTTATCATATTTGATTTTTATATCCCATTTTTTGCTGTTAATAATTATGAATTCCTGTGGCTACCTTAATTAGAAATGTTATTATTATTTCAAGGTTTAAAGAAATAGCCTCTAGAACCAAAGATGATTTAGTTGCACTAGGTTTCTCTCAGTTTACAATAGAAGACTTCCATGACACAGTAAGTTAACTATATCATTTTATTTATGTACATGAACCATGACTAAATTAATTAGCATTTATTTGGAAATTTGTTAATTAGAATTTTGAAACTTTAATTTTGATAACATTTTATTTCGTTCAATTAAAAAGCTGAAGTGGCTTCAGACAAATTTTAAAATTGTAAAGCATTTTATTTTTAAAAGATTTGAGAAATAATATGAAATGATTACATATTTAGTTATTATAATATTAAGTAGTGGCATGAAAGTAAAATTTTCTATATGCATATTTTTTTGTAACTTTAATGCTTTTCAGTGCTGTTTAATGTTTCTGAATGTTTTGAAAATTGAATTTTTATATTTAAGCAAATTCTAGCTATTTAATCAGGGGAAAAAATAATAATAGTGAAAATCAGTCATAGGAGACTAAAATACACAATTTCAAAGAACTCGGGTAATTGGAAGATTTTTTTTCTTTGTGTTTAAAATAACTATTTAGCATTTGGTATTTTCATTTAAATCATATATAGTTAAACAAGTCTGTAACCATAAATAAGATTGTTAACAATTTTTTAGCAGAATATGACACACATATCTGACTGATTCATTCTTATTAATAAAGGCTTATTTTGTAATGCTACAAGGATAGATTTTTGTAAGTAAAACAATCTCATGGCATAAAATTTTGAAGAAAAAGTCAAATGTTGGCTAATTACTGCATAACAATATTTGCTACATTACTTATTCTTGTTATTTTCAAAATGCTGATATATATTGAACTACACTTGATGATTCACTCAAATATGATAATTCTTATAAATATAGTATAGATCCATAAGTTGAGATCATTAATCAGCATAATGGTAAAGAAAACATTTTGAATTTTAGAGAAGAGAGGCCAAAAACTGTTCTTGAGAGACAATAAATGTCATGATTTGAAATGATCTGATTGCTATATTCTGAGCAATTAAACTTTGTTTTAAATGTTTATTTATTTTATAGTAACTATTATTCAATATTGTAATGATAAAAATAATTATTTATTCTTGCAGTTCATGGATGTTCTGGGGAAAATAGAGCAAGGGATGGCAGTAGAAGATTTGCTTGCGATCTTCAATGATCAAGGGAGCTCTGATTATATAGTTGTTTACATGAGGTTGTTTTCAGTTTTGCATCTCATTTTATGTCTTTTATTTCCTGTCATAAAAATTTATTTCGTATTTAATAGATTTTAAATATATTGCACGTTGATTATATAATAAAGCATCATTTATACATCTATAAGAGACTGTGAAATAGCATATAAATGTGAATACTTATAACCAGTACTTTAATAAACAACTTTGATATTACTACAAATTTAATGGTATTCATGAAAATTCATTTAAAATAATAATTATATGTAGTATATTGCTGCATAGTATTAAAAACAATTAAATTTAAAACTTAGCATTCATCATAAATATAAATAAAATAAACCTTTATTGTTTATTTTGTGCACTAATTATGAATTTTTTATGATTTAAATGCATGTATATAGCTTTTTAATTAAAACAGAGTTGCTGTGCCAGGAGAAAAAAAGGAAAAACTGAAAAAACATAAGGAACTAAAAAATGGGCTGAAAAAAAAGGGGGGGGGGAGATTTAAAAATTTTGATAAAAACCCAAAAAATAGTTCCCCCCCCCCCATCTAAAAAATACCGATCTCTAAAGACTGCTAGAATAAAAGATCATAGTTATCGCCTCAAAAATGGAACAACAGCAATTGTGATTGTGTAATGTGGAAACTCGCACCTTTTCTACTCTTTCCCCTTTTTTTTCTGTATATATCAGTCCAGTTTTGATTTGTGAGACAGTTCTTTTTCAATAAGATTCCAGAAACTGTAGCTAATGAGCATGCGTGAGACTTCTATAACTGTGCGAAAGATGAGAATACGTTTTTCTGGTTTGAATAGCAGCATTCAATTTATGGACACATCGTAGTGGTATTTAGTCACTCACACGTGAGTTTACTGAATGGTTTGTTTATGATGTGAGAAATTGTGAGCTTATTCAAAGTAGATTAGAGGATTTTAAAACTATAAACTGTTCAAAATCTGTATTTATTACGAATTGGACAGATGAAAATTGTGCAGAAATTGTGAGCTTATTCACAGTAGATTAGAGGATTTTAAAACTATAAACTGTTCAAAATCTGTATTTATTACAAATTGGGCCGATGAAAAAAAAAAAAAATCCTTATATTGTTGAAAGGGTTTGAGAAGTCCTGAAAAATCCATTTGTTGCATTCTTCTCACTTTGTAAAAAAATAATAAGCCTAAGTAATATGGAAAAATAGGCAATTAATAGTCATGCAAAAAAAAAAAAAAAAGTGAAACAAAATTGCATGTCAGTTTTAAATAGTCAAAATTAGAGTTTGTATCTAAAAGAATGAAGTAGAAGGTGATATGTCAAGTAAAAAATAAATCGATTTCAAACTTTTTGGTTCAAGAACAATCATTTAAATCTGAATTTTTATGGGCATTAAAACTTTTTGCATCACATGCATCCTTTAATGCATTCAATGATATGTTGGAAGTATTTTCAAATATGTTCACTGAAAGTGAAATTGCTTAAAATGTGTATGTTAGGCCGTACAAAAATGTTGTGCCTTATTTTTTAAAGATTAGCACCATGAAACTGATAGCTGAAAAATTTGTAGAAATTGATGCCCATCTACATGAATTGGCAAAATTGAATAAATAAAAAAAAGTCATTTTATGTTGTAATGCTTTTTTTTGTTATCATTAAAAGATTAGTATCATGATTAAAAAATAAATATTTTATGAAAAATATTTTGGGGCAATTATTTTTAATGTTATATTTTTCAGAATATTTGTTTTTACTTATGATGAATCTTATATTAAAAATATTTTGAATTTTAATAGGATTTTTCATGATATATATTTAAATATTCTTCTAGGTTTCTGTCTAGACTATTTTTTTTTCTTTATAGGTTGATTACTTCAGGGTATCTACAGAAAGAGGAAGCTTTCTTTAGCAATTTCATTGAAGGAGGTCGCTCAGTCAAAGAGTTTTGTCATCAGGTGAATAAACTTTTTGTTCTTTAAACATAATTTGTCTTAATTCATCTCTATTACTAATAAAGGAGAATGAGTGTGTCTTTCAACATTTTCTAGGACAGATCATTTAATTTTCTGTCCTACTGTAACTACTTTCATTTTAGCAAAACCAAATTTATCACAAATATACTTTGATGAGCGGAAATAGCACTTTTACCTAGGAGCTCACTACACTCACCTAGGAGCACTTTTTTTCTTTTTTAGCTTTTTATTAAAATTTTATGAGGTTTTCCATAACAACATATCGCATTATTGCACAAAAAATGTTAATCTATACATATAGTTAAATACAATTATAGAAAATATTATTGACCAACACTGATTTATACATTATTTTAAATTTAAAAAACTGTACCTTTCAGGATACTAATTTCATTAATGCACAATTGTTCCTCAAATTTTGGCAATTTTTAATGTACATATATAAACACAGTTTTTCAGATGAATGGCCGGAAAGAAGAAACTTTTTACATTTTAATTTCATTTCATCCTGGGAGGCATAATTTGTACAAGGAAGAAAAATTGATTTTCAAAAATCTGCTCACATCACGAGCAAAATTTTTTTACTTTAGTATTTATTACAAGATACTGATAGGGAATTTGTTGACATGCTGACTTAGAAAAGCAAATCATAGATATCTTTGAAAACATCTGCGTAAGCACCAGAGATCCCTTCACTTGTGGCAGGGGAAAACAAGGAAAGGAATTTTTAAAGCATGTATTGTTAATAAGTGAATAAAAAAAGTTGGATTTTTATCAGTTAATAAGAGAAAATTTTAGAATAAAATATTAGAATCAATTTTAGATTTAAAAAAAAAAACAGGAAATTAATTAAGAAATATATTTGTGTATTTTTCAACTTAAAATTTCACTGTAAGAAAATTCTGTTTTCCTTTTTCCATTGAATATTTAATCATATGATTTTCTTCCATTGTTCAAAAATGTGAAAGAAGATTTTTCTTATAATTTATGTGAGGATTCTGAAAGTGAAATTGCATTCCAGCAAAAGGCAGTGATTATGGAATAGATCATTCAGACTAATTTTTTTAAAGGATACTATGATATTATAGGATTTGATTTCATCAAGAATGTTCATGTGCACAATAAACAGAGCGCCTATGAAACTATTTAAATAATTACACTTTAATGCCTGTCTCAGTTTTGATGCTTAGGATGTTAAGTGATTTATGAGTATCATGTGTGAAATTTAATTGATATTCAATGTAACCAATATTCCCAGTGAATCAACTGGTTGCTAAAAGTAACTATTTTATAATAAGACTAGATTAAATATCTATGGAGATTTAAATAAAAATTATATTTTAGGTTTTTATGATTTTACTTATTTTTATATTTAAGTCTAATAATTTAGAAAAAATCAGTGGAAATTGCTTGATTATCTATTGAATTGATTTATCCCATTAATCTTTATAGCAGAGCTAAGCAAAATCAGATTCCTTTTCAAAAACACAATTTTAATTAAGAAACAGGAAAGTACTTCTTTCTCTATTTATTTTATTTGAAAATAAGAGCTTAGCTCTGTTTAGGCTGCATACAATGTTTCCTATTTTTATTTTTCCTCCTTAGCAGTTTATCTGTCAGCCCCATTTGTCAAATACAACAGGACAAAGGTGTAGTGACTTACTATACCATCTATATGGAGAGAAAAAATTGCTTTAAATCAAATTTTTAAAATTATTTCATTAGCTAAAAAAATAAAAAGATTTTGTAATTTTTGTCTAATATTCATATGCAAACATTATGCTTATAATCTTTTATGGTATAAGTTAAACCAGTTATGTCAATAGTATTTGTTTATACTTGTTTATTTTGGATGATAATACCACATTTGATTTTTATTCTTATATATATTTAAAGAGCTTTGTTGTTAAATAATCTTCTTTGACTTACAATAAAAAAAAACCTATTTTAGACCATTTAGATACTTTTTTTTAAAGACTTGCTGAGCTATAAATGTCCTTAGGAAAAGTTTTTATGTGATAGAATAATTCTTATTCTATAAAAATTAATGACACATCTATTCTTATGAATAAAATATACGAAATTCTTTATAATAGTAGCAGAAATGTCAGTATTTTTTAGACAAGGAAATTTATTCATGGAATAAAAATTCCTTAGAGAATATCAATTTCTTCCCAACATATTTTTTGTCGAGACTGTTTGGGTTCACTGAATTTTAGTTTATAGGAAGTTTTCAAAGATTCTGACGTTAATCTCTGGTGACAACCCAGATTTTAAATGCTGATGTATTTTAAATTATTTCATCATGAAATAATAGAGAATGTTAATTTGATTATTGCAGACTTCAAAATTTTTAGTTTCCATTTCAAGATGTGATTTCTTTTAAAGACTATTCTATAAAACTGATCCTATTAAAAAAATTCAGTCGGTATATAAAAATTTATTAACTTGACTAATTAAGAGAAAACTTTTTTATGGAATTTGTTTAAGACTTTTTAAATGCCCTCAGAATAATCTGCATCTTTAAAGAGCTGGAACAATATAACTTGAATTAACTGCATTAAATTGAAAACTGAATTTAATGAACATTGAATAATTTGTAGAAATAGAAGTCTTTGCCAACTCTGCAAGAAATTAGTACAATTTTTAAGATAGGTCTCTTGGAAGTTACATATATATTTTATGTTAATATTAGAAAGGAACTATGCTTAACTGATTGGCAGAAAAATCATTGCATTTAATTATGAATATTTGAATTAAGAAATAATTTAATTTTTCATAATATGAATTTATGTTTTTATTTATCAATAAATATTTAATTAACTTTATTTATAAAAAGAGTGATAATACAGTCTTTAAAAAAAAGATGCAAAAATACAATGCAAATTAATCTTGAAACAGCATGTTAATATTTTTTAGTATCTTGAGGGGGAAAAAAATTTAGCAAATTGTAATTTCTGAAATTTACCATCAGGATATTTATGATATGTGTATCTAAGAAAAATGAAAATAAATAATAGTTTAAATTTGCAAGAAGATGTGTTTTCAAAGTAAACTTAATTTTTAAATATTAAATTATTTATCATTATTATTTCTTTTCAGGAAGTGGAACCCATGTACAAAGAGAGTGACCATATTCATGTGATAGCATTGACATTAGCTTTGGGTGTTGGAGTACGTGTCCAATATATGGACCGTGGGGAGGGAGGACAAGTCAATAATCATGATTTCCCAGAAGACAAGACACCTAGAATTCATCTATTGTATCGTCCAGGACATTATGATATTTTATACTAATTTCAGTAGGATGAGCATGATGAACTGAACATAAGATATGTGATGCATTCCTTCTGTTAATGTGTTCATATTTATGTACAATTAAAAATGAATCCACTTAGCATTTCTAAATGGTTGCCTTAAATGTATCTGGAAGCTAAATTTTTCTTTTTCTAAAATTATAGTTGACTTTTATGTTCCATCCGTTGTCTCTTTTCTACTTATCGAGATAAAAAAATTATTATTTTCAAAATTTATTTTGTAAATTTGCCAAAAATCATTGCTAGCTGTGAAAATCATTTTCAAAAGTTTGTTTATGATGCATAAATGAAATCAATTGTTTATGAATTTAGTTAATAATTAAGTGAAGAATAAAAAGGGCCAGAGAAACTGTTATCTTTATTATAGAGAAAGAAATAAAGACAATTCTTCCATGAGAAATAAAAGATACTGTATCCAAAGATAGAATTTCATGATATATTGAAGGAAATAACGTTACTCATTTGTTAAAAAATATTCAATTAAAAATAAACTAGAAAGAGAATTTTCAGCTTTTTCAATGCATCATTTATCATTAAAAAAATGTATTAATGATAAACAAACATTATCTAGTTTGTTATATTTAAAACAGCCACTGAATAGAATTTTAAATTATTCTTTCTATATGGTGGTAAATATGAATTTGCATTAGCCAGTTAAAGATTTCAGTAAGATTACACATGTACAAAGGCTGTGCAGCAGCAAGTACGTGTTCTGTCACAACAAGCATTTGTTCTAAAAGAGTGGACAATAGCATGTCCAATCTTCTTTCTGCACATGTGTGATCTTACTGGAATCTTATAACTGGTTTAATGTTAACGCCACTTAACTTATTAAAAATTCTCTTAATTAGCATCTTACATCATTTGAAACTTGCCAAATTGTCTTAAATTTATACTTCTGAAAGTATAGACAAGTACAAATTTAGAATTTTAGTTTGCTTTTACATAAGGATAAGATGTTTTTTTTTATTAGAAAGCAAACAAAGAAAAAGAATTCCACATAAAGATATTGCTTTTCTTTAGAATATTTGTATTTTCTTTATTTATCTTCTCCTTTAATATTTGTGTGAAATTAAGTTTTAAAAGCGTGTAAAGTCTTAAAACATTTGTTCTCAATTTTAAGTTTACCCTTTTTTCTCAATCATGAAAAAAAATCTAAATTTTTTATATGCAATATTCATTTTTAGTCCAAGAGAAAGAAAATGTTGAACCATAAGAATATTTATTTCCATATTTTTAGCTTTGGACAGATTTTCAGTGCACTTTTATGAAAATTTAATATCCGCACAAATAGTCTCATGCTTAAAAAAAAAGTAATTTTCTTCACAATAAATAAATAATTTAATTACTTTTTATAAAAGTAATATTTTATCAATAATAAATCCATCTTGCAAATTATATCTAATAACATTTGATATATGAAACCTATTTATGCAACATGTGTTTCCAGGATTGTTGTCAACACGGAATGGACATTATTGCTAATATTTTCTTTTAGTAATTTTTCTTTTGTATTTGTTTAAAATTCCCTTGCATTTGATAAAATGATCTATAATTTTAAAGTAATACTAAGCACAAGAAGTTAATTTGTTTGATAAATTATATTTACACATCTTTCTTTTCCCAAATTTTAAAAAAGAAAAGGGCTAAACTTTTTGATATATATGAAACTGATTGCATAAAAATTTACAAAATTCATTCAAGATTTTTTTTTAAATTTATACATCGAAAACAATTTTTTTTTTATGTAATAAAAAAATTGATAAGATCCAATTCTTACTTTGTTTTGTAAGTTATGGGTTAAGTATCAGCCAAATTGCAGATGATTATTTTACTATAGTTTACTAAAAGTTAATACAATATTATATCACTGAATGTTTTTGTTTTTATTTTGTTGCAGTGATTTCATTTTTTTTTTATAAATAAATTTTTTTTTCTGTTAATAAAATTTTGTTTAGTTTTGTATGTTGATGGATAGATGAGAAGCTACAGGTTGGCTAAAAGTTGATTTAGATAGGCATGCATCTTCTAGTGTTGGTTAATAAATTTGCAAGAAGGGGTGAAAAAAGGAAGTGTTCTTGTAATTGAAGTTTACCTGCAATTGAATAAGCGCAAATTTTTTTTCTGAGCATTAAATTTTATCTTACATTGATTTTAGTTAAAAGAGTAGAACAATTTTTTGCATACAGTTGAGGAACATATTATGCAATAATTAAAGAAAATAAAGTGGCATTGTTCTAAGAATATTAGATGCATATGAAAAAAGTAAGGGAAATTTCTTTAAAAACCTGGGAAAATCATTTGTAGGGAAAAAAGAAGTCAACTAGCTAATAATATCAAATTTATTTCTCATTTTATGTTATGATTAAGATAATGCGTGATCTTGTTTTGATGATGAATAAGATAATTATGACCCTGTTTACAATTGTAAATAAATAGTTGTAATTGTATACAGGGTCTTGAGTTGCCTTAACTTGCTTCACTAAGCAGTCAACATTTTCATATAAATATTTTGTTAGTGAAAGTTAATTTTCAGATTGTGGCCTTTTCGAGTTTCATATAAACATATGTTAATCACTATAGTTTGGTTTGTGGAAATTTTTTTATTCAAATGTGGTGCGTTTCCTTTCAGTCCTTTTATTTTTATGACTATAACTTAAATGATATGAAGAAATTGTCGTTTCTAAAAATCTGTCACTTTATGCTTTTGTTTGAGTTTGTTTTGGACTAACAATGTTGTTTGTAAAATTATTGAGTTTTGAATACTGGCTGTATTTTTGAATTTTAGATTCAAAGTAACTGTTCTAACATGAGTGTTTTTTAAGTACATTGTAAGATATTATATAAATTGTGGTGCATGTTCTCTAACATTGTAATAAATTAAGCTCATCATTATTGATGTTCTGTCAACATTTTTATTCTCTTTGTCTCTATAAAAGTCAATACAAAATCAAGATATAAACTGTTCTCTGAATGCAAGTAATTTTAGCAAGTCCTAAATTTATGTATAAAAGGCATCCTTTCAAATTTGGGCCATAAAAGTGTATTTGAAATGAGTGTTTTTGTTTGTTACCTCAAAGTTTTATATATAAAATGCGTGCAGTTTTGCTGACACTGACAATTATGATTTAGGAGTGCTTTATAAGAAAAGCCCTCTTTAATTGTGTAAATAAATCATTCTATTGTCTTTTTAAATATTATAAATATTGTTTTTTTGAAAAACGTGTTTTAATCCTGTTAATATTCCGATTAATCATTTGATTATCTAAACAAATAATTTAAAAAGAAATTAATTATTTGAAAGCCCTCTGCTCACTGAAAGTTATTTATAATATTGGACTTCCTCTCTGTTAATGGGTGAAATAATACCAGGTTAAGTCTTTTAAGACAAAGCAAATGGCAGATCACCTTTTCCTTTTAAAATATCCAAAACCAAACATTTTTATAAATATGAATTTTAATTTTTCATGCATGTATTTTTCATACATGTTTTATATATTTTGTAGCAAATTTTAATAAACTGAAATGGTAAAAAGGTTAATTGCAGATCACCTTCAAAAGATGTGATTTCAGAATCTTGGATATAAAAAAAAATGCACAACTGAAATTTAAAAGTTGCATTTTTTTACTATTTTAAGCAAAATATTAATAAATAAATAAACATTTCTTAATGCATTCTAAATAATATTCAATAAAAGGATCAGGCATTTTCTAAAAATATAAAGCTCCACAGTTTTTAAAATATATGTGTTAATAAGGAAATGATTTTCTGAAGTTCTATAAATTTAAACAATAGTTGATTTTTATATAAATAAGTTTAATTGCATGGGATTTATAACAAATAAAAATATTAAAAAAACTCAGAAGTTTCAAAATATCACTAAGAAAACTCAAGGGCTCAAGACCCTGGACAGTTCCCTACATTGGCTATTTAATAATCCAGCTTTGGACTCAACATGAAATGGTTGTGTTATTTCAAGAAATAATTACTGTGATTGCTTTCTGAAATCCATGATGCTGTCTTTCCACCTGGAATGAGTTGCAATCAAAATATTGCAAATTGATGTAATGTTTTTTTTAATTGAGAACATGAAAAAAACCTACTGTTTCAGGTAGATTTTTTTAAAAGAATACAGCTTATTGTAATAATAATAATCAATATGTGAGAGAAATTTCTCCAAATGTCTCAGAAGACATACCCATGTCTTTAAAATTGATATGTAATTATTTCTGAATAATCTGCTATCTGAAAGTGATTTTCTAATCTCTCGAACTCCGACTTCACTGTAGCTTTAACTTCTGAGCTGCGTGGAATATTAATTTTGACCGTAGAGTCATAACGCTGCCCCAGCAAATGGGTAATTCAAATTATTATGTGTCTCAATTTATGTGGTGTAATTGGAGGCAAGATTGGTTTTGTTTTTTCTTCGAGCTCTAAAAGCCATACATTTACATATGTTCTACTTTTCACATTATACACGCATAGGATATATGATGTTTTTGTTTATTAATGTAAAGGCCTGTTTCAGAAATTTATATCTGTATAGGAATTTCTTTTATAAGTTTTTTAAATTATAACTATGTGGTCCATTTTATCCAGACTACTTCAGGTGAAATGGACTGTATGAATGGAAGAAATGGATCATAATAAAAAATTGAAATAATAGTATGTATATTAAATTTATAAAAGTATATTTGAACTTTTAATATATAAATATGAAAATTAAATTTGCTTCTTGAAAGCTTAATAACCTAACAGATTTAAACATTATTTATGAAAATGTTTTATATACTATGAATTAAAATTGTTTTGCAATAATTTCTTGCCATTTAATTTCTTCTCAGAATTATCGTATGCTCCTTCAAACCATGAACATCTTTTATAGCACCAATCCAAACAAGATGCACGCTGGATTCAATCTATTTTTTGTTTTGTTTTGTTTCGTCTCATTGTAATTTTCACTGCATCCTAAGTAGGGATTGCAATACCGGACCAAAATTTCAATACCGGTATTCGGTATTTTTTAGATCTTAATACCGGGATACCGGTTTTAATACCGGTATTAGAAATTTTAGAAAAAGAAACAAACACAGGTGTTACTTTGTTTTATTTGCCAGTTTTATTAGAAAGTATAAATATCGCAAAAAATAATTTGTAACCCATAAATTATGACAGTATATAAAGAATCACAAAAAAGTAAAGGAGCATCTTATTTATTTAAATCACAAAAAAGTGTAAATATCACTATTCAGTCTGTGGTACTATTACAAATTTTTGAAATGTGATCTAAAAAAACATAATGCATCCATTGTACTGTCATTAAGCTAGAAAAGTAATTTTGTGTAAAAATGACCAGCTGTCGAAAACGCTCTTTCGGCATCTAAGCTAGTAGATGGAACTGTTAGCAATTCGCGATATACTTTTCCCAAGTATTTACCTCTAAATCTCTCATGTTCAAATAAATCGATTTCTCGTCTCATGGTTTTGGATATAGATGATTTTTGTATTGTATTTTGATTCGTTGAATTTTTTTTTATTTATTGTTAATTCTAACTTTTGTTCAAGAGACGATTCCTTTCACTATCGACATTAGTGTCATCATAATCTTCGATAACTGAACCGAATTCTTTTGAATGTGGCTAGGTTTGTGGGTAAAAAAATTTTGAGAAAATTTACTATAAACTTAATCAGATTTGAATGGGTTATTTTCTTTTCTTCTTTTTCATTTTCATTTTTAAAATCATTATAATTATGGAAATACCATAAGACATTTTCTATTTCGGTATGCCTTTCTTCTGTGCGATTTTTCAATGTAATATATAATTCTTCAGATAGTGGCGTGTGCTGTTCTTTCAGTGACTGCAATACGAAATTTATTGTTGCATTAGCTGTTAATAAATTATCATTTCTCCGACATAATACCTCAATAGTCAGTTTTAATGGAAGTAGAGCTGATACAGTTCTGGATATTAAGTCGAATTCACTATCTGAAAAATTAATTTACAGGTTTAAGTCGATTATTGCTTTTTGGATTGGATTTCTCAGTTTCAAAAATCGTTCCATCATTAGGAGTAAACTGCTCCAACGTGTTTTAGAATCTGATATTAACATATATTCTGTTTTATTTTCAGTTAGTATAATTTTTAGTAATACGTCCTTTTTTATAGGGGAACATTTAAATATCTTAACAATTTTTCGAACTTTATAAATTATAGGAAGCAATTCTTGATGAATTAATATTTCATGCTCATTAGCGATATCTTCTTCAACAATTACATTTTCATTATCTTCATTGTCAATATCACTCTCACTCTCACTCTCTTCAAAGTTGGAATCCGAAGTTTCTATATCCACAGTATTTGGATTCTTCTATTCTTTATTTTTTTGGTATAATACATCTATTACTCCTAATTGAATTTCATGAGCATAGCACAATTGCTGATTTGCACCAATCAACTTTCCAACTTTTTTCATAACTGTTGCTCCATCAGTCGTTATGGATACAATATCTTCTTTCAGGGAAAATCCGTGTTTCGCTAATTTAAATTTAAGCAATTAAGTAAGCCATTAATTGGCCAATTAATTTCGCCCGTTAGGGAGACATAAAAACAAAAACGCATACTATTTTGCTATGTTGGCGATCCCTGAACATAGAGTGGAGACAATTTTAAAAATTTCTAGTAAATACCGAAAAACCGGTATTTAAACTTGTGAATACCGGTATTACAAAATTGCACAAATGGCTCAAAATACCGGTATTCGGTATCCCGGTATACCGGTATTGCAATCCCTAATCCTAAGCATTCGTTTTCTTTCTAATAGTCATCGTTCATTTCTCGAATATTTATATTCTTGCGAGATCTGATGAGGACGAATATTGAGAGTCTATTTCTTTCCTTTTTCTAGCTTGTTTTGTTTTCCCCTTTTCTAACTTCTTTACTTTTAAAATGATGATAACATTTTGGGACTGTTTCTCCAGTGTCTTTATTTTGCTCACATTTGGTATGGGAGATATTTATCTCCCGTACTATATTCAAAAGCTTTGTGGTTGTTTCACAAATGTTTTGTTTAGCTGCACTTGAAATAGCAGTATCAACTTGAGCCACATTATTGCTTGCTGCAGAACCAGATTCCGTTATTGAGTTCCCTCATTGTTTATTGCAAGTGGGCCAACAGTAACCATAGTGTTTAACTTCTCAAAAAATAAGCGTTATGTAGATTACATCAGAATCAAAAAGGATTATTCCACGTGTCTGAAAACCTTTGATGGCCCTTTCAACATCAGCCTGTTTTACCCATAGAGAATTAAGTAAATTACCTAACTGATGTTTGTTTAGAATTTTTTTTTTTAGAAGAAATGAATCTTCAGAAAATTATTGCACGCAACATAGTAGAGTGCGACCAGAGTTTAACCCCCTGCTTGGCACAATTTTTAAAAATCGCCAACAACCGTCTTGCGAAATGTTTAAAAGCAAGGGAGCAGATGTCCAATCATAGTGTATAATAAAGCCAACTTTGATGCGTTATCACAACTTGGCGAAGAAGGGGGTTAAACTCCGGTTCACCCCATAGTAGTTCGTCTTTAGGAACAGCCAAGAGGCTACATCATTTTAGACATTACTGAGCACCAAATTCGACTCGGAGTTTTCCTAACGTGACATTTTGAGAATCTGTCGGGTGGAAGTCGGCTATTTACATTACTTGTCACCCTTAAACAGGTCAAATCATTTCGAGTGGTCTGTCATGAAGGATGACGGAGAATGTTGCTGCTTTCACCTTGCGATCACATTCAGTATACCACCTCGCAATATTCATTTTTTGAAAATTTACCCATGAGCACTTGTAAAACCCCTGCGGATCTTTATCATTGCGTATAACTGGTTCCGATGAACTGATATGATATTCCATGCATTTCCATAGTATACGAATTTCGTATAAATGGTAGACAAAAAACAAGTTGACTTAAATTATAAGTGTTAAACAATGATTTTGCATTAACCTTCATAGTGCCTATTCTATTTGCAAAGACAGTTGCCGAAAGGAATGTTTAACCTGTTTTAAATCACAATCCTCTCGATTGGCTTGAATCATAAACGTGGTTGCCAATCTATACATTTTTAATTGAAAAATATTTTTTTTTGTCCACATTTTTTTTGCGTTACATTTTTGTAAATTGTTGTTAGTATTGTCGCGTAGATAAGCTATATGTTAACTAAACTCAAAGATAACACCCACTAATCTCGACTCGAGACTTTATTCAGGGAACTAAACCTTGCATCTGTTTTTATCCACAAAACGAAATCACTGGAAGCTTCCAGATTTAGAAATATATAGAAATTATAATAACATTTTATGCCAAACGGGAAACAATATAAAGTAAATCTATAGCAAAACAATTTTCACGCAACTTGCCTGCAGTTGGATGCGAACTATGCGTTTAATTCATAGCATTCTATCACTGAGCCACTCAATCTGCGCCAAGTTAGAACAAGTTTCGTTACAGTATTAATGTGCATAAGATGGTCTTTATTAAATTGCAGAAATGTATTGATCGGTGAGGCAAGCAGAGTTTCTCTAATTTAGCTTCAAGGTAATTCATAATAATTAATTTTACATTTAGTTCAAGCAAATCAATTGGCCCAGTAAAATTCTTCACCCTCTTCATTTTTTTATTCAGATACTGACCCCTAATTTCTCATTCATTATTCAAGATTTGCTAGGATATTTGCAAAAAATGGTTTCTTTTAATGACCATCAAAAACTGTCAATATTTGAGTCTATTTTTTTTATGAGAGTCTTGAGATGGATCGATCCTCACCGAGATCTAATTCTAGAAAAAAATATGGCTATATTTCATTCTAGATTTTAGTATATAGATCGAAGCACATGCTTGTAGCATAAACACTGAAATAATCAATTGGATTTTAACAAGGAGTATGTTTTTAATTACTTTGAATTTAATTCGGATTTAACAAAATTTTTAACCTTCTGGATCTTTTTAATATTTATAAAATATTTCAAATACAACAAAAATGAATGGATTGAACAGTGCAAAAGTAATTTATAAAAACCTAACATGGCATAATGATAACATAGTTAAAATAATATTTAATAAAATGAAATAACTATATCTAAAATAACCATTAAAAGTTTTCGTGATTAGTTCATTTTCTTGAGAGTGAATAATGCTTCTTCAATATATAATTCTACGAAAAAACTGAATGTCGAATATACTCTCGACGTAAAAGAAAGCACGAAAAAGCACATGATGCATTTATTCTAATAAATCCCTTTTAATTCAGAAAGAAAGAAAGAAAAAATGTTAACTTTGAAAGCGGCACCTTGAAGAATATTAGAACTTCCGTCGTTTTCAAGTAGGGCCGGCCATCTGGGATGTGCGGCGGATGCTGTGCACAGGGGGCTCGCGATTAAGGGAGTCCAGCATGAGCAAGAACTAAAATAATGTTCTGAATAATAATAGAAGAGAGGAAAAAATCGACAATTTTGGAAAAACACGAAGTTTACAGATGAAATACAGTGTAATGCAAGTGTGAAACACATTATAAACATAAGGTAAAAAGATTTACTATCATTTATCTCACCTATTAAGTTTGATTGAATATAGTATTTTGATAGTTCATAATATAAAATGTTTAACATTGTTAAATCTAATCATTCCCCTGCCAAGGTTATACGCCCCCCCCCCCGAGTATCATAAAAGAAATTTAGTAGGAAAGAAAAAGGAAGAGAAACTAAATTTCAAAAGCTCATCAATTCTGGCAATGATCAACTGGAGAAGAAACGTCGGCAGAAATTAAGAAATCTTGCAATAAAATTGTAGAAACTGTGAAATTCATTTTTTTGAAGAATCATGTATTTATACAAATATGATCAAATTAAAAAATAGCCAAAAAAACGATAATAACAAATCTGATCAAGTGAATATAAGTGAACAAGATTTATGACCAAGTTTTATAACTGATAAGTTTAGAATGTTATGTGTTAATTAATGTATGTTATGTACAAGACAATAGAGTTTTTGCTAAAATGCCGAATGATGACAGTGAAGGTCTGGATCATTTTCTACTATGTACTAAAAAAATGCCAAATGGTGAAACTTAGCTTCGCAGCTGGTTAATTGACTCAAAAATGCCAGATTCGGCATTATGCTTTTGTTGTACACTTTTTTCCAAAAGAAGGCCAAAATAGATTCGGTTAAAACAGAGTGTACTCAGTTTGAATAACTTGTAATGCACTAGAAGAATTTATTGATGCAAATAACGATAATACAGCGGCATCCGAAGCTAAAAGTCTATTGGGTTTAATACATGAAATGCATTTATTTTATGTTAATAGTTTGCAATATTATCCAAAATTAACCCTATAATAAACTATTTCTGACAAAAACGATTGCTCTTGATTGATTTAAGTTAATTCAGTCAATAAAATTAAAACTGCAATCCAAAAACTTAACACATTTTTAGAAGAAGCAAAAGTAATAGCACATAATTTGAATAGTTCAGAATATTTTCCTGTAAAATAAATTCGAAAAAAAAAAAAAGAATATATTTTGAAATAGCAGAAGATGAAGTTATAGAAAACCCGAAGGAATTTAGATGTTACTTTTTTAATACTGTTATTGATATTGTTACTGTACAGGTAGGAAATAGATTTCAAATTCATCACGGATATAAAAGCGTTAAAAAAGCATAAATTAGAAAAATGTTCCAAAAACTTTGTAAAGTTTTATAATAAAGGTGGAGATAAGAACCTAATCCAGGAAATTGGTTTGCTACGGGATTTGATTTCGAATAAAAGGAATGCAAATAACGCACAAGACATAGCAGAAAACTTAATAATTGCAGTAACTCAATAAGCTCGCATTTTCAAAGTTTTCATAGCTTATTCACAATTCATTTCAAAGCAAGCATTTCGACGACATCATAATAATTTACAAAAAGTGAGGGAAAGTTTCACTGAAATAGAAAAACACTTTTTAAAACAAAATATTGTTAATTCAATCTATTAATGATTTCGGGCAATAATAGTAATAAAGAACTGCGCATTCGTAGGTAAATAGTGAAAAGACAAAAACTGTATGTAATTGATACAAACTGAATATTTCAAAATTCTGAACATTTTTCTTTGAATAAATCAGATGAATACAATAAGGATCGTATAGTAAACATAAAATACTTCTCCATTTTATTTTAACTATGTCTATCACTTTCTTATAGTTAGTCTATATTTTATATAGTTCTATGTCCATAGTAAATATGAAATATTTTATTCAGTTCTTATCTAATAACTAATCAGATGATCCCCCCAATTAAGAGATTGATTGCAAAGAAGTGCTCTTCTAATTAGATTATTCGAATCGCCGGCGGAAACAAAGGAGTTAAAAAGCAAAAACTAATAAGTTTTTTTGTTTTGTTTTTTGTTTCATGGCATCCAGTTGTTGGAAACTGTTTCTGTTGGCAGGAAGCAAGCGCCCCCAGAAAGAGTTGCAAATAATCCTATAAGAATTTCAAAAGAGCGTCGGCGGAAGTCGATGCGAATTTCGTCCCGAGGTGCAAGCTGTCATTCTTTCACAAATAGTGTCCCGCACAGTTGACACAGTGAATTATCCTAATGAATGGTTTTTCAATCGATGAACATTTTTGGAGTGCGAAATCGGATATCGCTGATGTTTAATTTAGGAGAGTGCTCATTAATGGACAGAAAAAGCAAAGCCCACATTGGCAGATGGTTTAATGTTTAAATTTTTGATCGATTAAATTAACCTGCAATTTCAGTTCCTGCTGTTTCATCTTTCCAGTAGAACTGTGCGTGAATGATCTGTATATTTGCTTCTTCAGTATCATTATTTGGATATTTTGTAGGCCTCTACTTTTAATAAGAGAAGCTCGTCATTTGAACACATTTTTAATAGGCTAATAATTAATTTTAGGTTAATATTTTTTTTTATTTGATTCACTTTATAAAAATGTATTTGTGTTTATTTATCCATTATGACTTAAACTGTCGGACACTGCTTATTTAAGTCTTCCAATTCTCGTCTTTCGCATTTTTGCTTTATCTTGTTTCAGTATTTAATATCAAATTAATTATCATTTCTATTTTAATAAGTCGTTGAAAATAATACTATTTATTCACAACTGTACCTAAATTAATTTTGTTAGGCTTAGTTTAGTTATATTAATGTCCCGTATTTTTTAAAGCAACAATAGGGCTATTTTGGGAAGCACCTCGTCATTTTGAACCGTGGTCAGATGACGAGGACAACACCTGAGCTGGCAATCCTCTCTCCAAACTTCCACACACACCAGTGGAAGGACGTTTGACTACGATGGATTTAGCGTGCACCAGACGGTTCTTCGGCAGGATCGGATCTCGTACCTGAAACTCGCCGGTTCCGAAGCCGAAACCTTACTACCAGGCCACCGTGGCCTGATTTTGCAAAGAAAAATCTTTTCATTTAAACAATGGATAATTAGGTAACATTTATTATAGATATTTGTATATGCGAATAAAAGATATAAATTTCATAAATTTATTCTACCGATTTCAAAGTATATTAATTATCAAAAAAGATCAATTAAATTCTTCAACTGGGTAATTAAGATAAAATAACTGACAGACAGAGACATAATAAAATGAAATTATTGATAAGAAAAATGATTATTATGAATTGAATTATGGAAAATTAATTTTAAAACATTATATTTAAGAAGTTGAGATGTACATAGTTCATATGTTCGATTCTTTCAGAGGGCTCCCAAGAACTTAATCGCCTATTGTAGAAGAGTTTGTTAAACAGAGACTGAACTTGTAAAAGCAGGCCTGAAACATTGTCTTATCCTGTCGTGTATTGAAGTACTTTCACTTTTTTGAAAGTGACAACATGTAAAAAAAAATCAGAGTCAGAAATAAAAGAAAAGAAGAAAGTTCCTCTCAATTTAGATGTCTGATCATTTTACTTCTTAAAAGTTTTATTAAGAGAAAGGGAAACACTTTGTTTCTGTAAATCTCAAAAGAGTTCTCATTGAAGCGCATGACATCATCAAAAATCCCATAGAGTTTTACTCCGTTATTGAAATTTCGTCATCTGTTACCAAATTCCGTGGTCTGCATTCGAGGAGCCGCTCGATGATAGGCACAAATTATTAAAATGGTGAAAATAATTGACTCAGGAGAAGAGCATTCCGACTTATGAAATACAAATAAGAACGGCAGAGCAAAAGATTTCTATTTTTTTCTCTATTTTTCTAATCTTTTTTCAAATGATCGATTTGTAATAATATATTTAATCCTACTAAATGTTTGAACTAAACATAATAAAATTTCAGTTTTTTTAAATATTTGAAACCAGGTGCAACAAAGTCAATCCATTTAATAAACTTGCACAATAAAATTTGTACAGAAAAGGACATACTAAAATTATTTATGATACCATTCGGACAAAAGCATTTCATTGCTTGATGACATTTTAGAGCAAAATAAAGTCGGAACTTTTTTAGATTAAATTATTAATTTGAAAGATCAAATTAAATTAATTATAAGTTTAGAAGCAATAAAAAATTTTGAAATACTGGAAACGTAGTTGTCCATTGCGTATCTTCATAGAGACTGTCGATGAAGTAGTCAAAAATCGTTCATTTTTATTAAATAGTGGTATTCAAATTTTCATAAATCAATCGGTTTTAGTGACTGAACTAGTTGATTGGAATGCAACTCTTTTAATTTAAAATATTTGTGGCTTAGGAATATATGTTGTTGAAGGTGGTTCACAGAGCAGAAGATCTGGATAAAAGCTAAGCATTCGTCAATTGTTAGAGTATTTATTGAATCAGGTTACATAAAATGTAATTATTTACTTCATTTAGACTATTTTAACGTATGTATTTCCATTATTAAAGGTTTGCAAGTTAGCCGTTATTAAACCATGTTTGGCTTAAATAAAGATGACTTATTTAATTAATAATGTAGATATTGTGAAAGATCATGAAAAACTTTATCTTGTAATTATTTTTTAGAAAATATTATCTTTCTTATTTATTTCATTTCCTACAGACATGGGCTAAAAATTACACTTTTCTAAATTTGCAGCAATATTTAGCTTATTTTTTTAATTTGAGCTTTTGTCAATGGATGGCAACTCGTTGATAAAAGCTAATTTTTTTCCACGCACGCATAACGTGCTCGTACAGATTAAATTTTATTTTTATTTTGTGCGAAATGAATGACTGAAAAATATAACTACACGGTTTTTTTAAAAAAAAATCGGTAAAAAAAAAAGAACCTAATTTATAGGCTAACATTGGTATGGTTAAAAGATAATTTTTCAAATTTTAACTTCAAGTAAAATTCATTTTTTTTTGCAATAATATTTTCGGAAGTTATCACGAAAAAAATCAAAATTTCGATTAACTTTTAATTAATTAAAATTTTAAAAAAATCGCTCAGAAGTGTACATTTCCGACCTTTAAGGTATACATGTGCCATATTTCGTAACTGTAGGTTGAACGGTCTGATCTGTAGAGCGCCGACACACAAACATGCACACATAAACATTCAGTTTTTTTTTTTTTTTTTTTTTTTTTTTAAGTATTTACAAAGTAAATCGATGATCTCGTTTCTCCTCCTTCTTTGAGATATTCAATCGCTGCACTTAACGTCAATCTGTCGTAGTTTTTCAGAATTAAAATTTAAAAAAAAGTTTCCTCTTGGGAAATAAGAGTTATTTTTTTATTAATAGAAAATGTTTCTTGCTTCTTTCCATTCTAGTCAAATAAAATGGGTGAAACCGAATTTGTTTCGCTTGGAAATAACAGTAAAGGCTCGGTGCGCAAATGAAGAAAAAAGAAAAATTTTTATTGCCGCCTATGGCGATTAGCTGGTTCGCCAAGAATAATACTCTTTAAAATTTTCTATTAAATATTTATGAAGTTTTGTCTCTGAATAGTTTCTTCCGCAAAATATTTTTAAGCATTGAATTTCGATTGCCACGCAAATTTTATTATCATAGAAACCTTTCGATATTTTGTTCATTGTACTAAATATCTCTATAATTTGCTATGAGCTTCCGTAAGATTTAAATTTGAATTTGAAATGGAAGCGATAAAACTTCAATAATTACGAAAACTTTTTTGGTGAAACCAAACATATTTTTTTTGAAATATAACTACTGAAAATTGAATTTTTCGGCACTGTAATCTTATATATACCAAAGAATTTTTTTTGTATTTTATGCAATATTTCAAAGAATTATTCAATAAAAATTTCTCTGATTCTTCATATAACTCAGTTTTACCTCCAAAAAAATTTAAATGCGGTAAATAATGTTTTATTTTATTTCAATCAATAAATGTTCTTCTGAAAACAATTATGAGATCTAAATTTTATACAACTCTTCGATCCTATAAATCATATTCAATAAAATTATCTTGACAATTTGGCGTTTCAGTCTTCTGCGATCAAACCTGACCGAGATATAAAGCTGTGAATATCATTATTTTAGGTCCAAGTAAGTTTTAAGTCCAAGCCCTGATCGGTTCTTTTCTTCCAGTCGATTGTTGAAGAGGCCTAAAATCGCGCGTTTTTATATACAACAGATATATTTATATTTTCCTAACTCAATCACTTCAAATGCAAAAGAGTGGAACCTTTCTTATTTAAAATATTAGTGTCTATAGAATATTTTATTAAATACTAGCCGCCTTTGGCGACCAGCCGGTTCGCCACGTTACACGTTATGCACGTTAAAATTTTAATAATTAAATATTTTATGAAACTCCCATTTTAATTGCTTCTTCATTAAAATATTTTAAAACTTCAAATTTTGATAGTCATATAATTCACTGATAATATTATAAAGGCCTTCAGTCATAACGAAATATGTATCTCCCTAATTTTCTGTTAGCTCCCATAGAATTTATGCTCTAAATTAAAGTGTAAATAATTAATCTGCAATAAATATAATTTTTTTTTTTTTTTTTTTTTTTACTGAAACGAAGCATTTTTTTTCAAAATATGAGTACTGAAAACAGAGTGACTTATTTAAACCTTATGGGCACTAAGGAATATTTTTCTAAATTTATATAATACCTCAAAAAGTTTTCAACAAAATTTTCTCAGATTCATCATGAACGGATCGATTCATTAACAATGTTTAATTTTAAATGCATCAAAAACTAAAAAAATAAACAGAATCGTTTGAAATAATCTGTCGAAAACATAATAAGTCTTCAAAACCAAGTCCGTATCCGTTGTCAACAATCAAAACACAATGCGTATGCGTGAATTTTCAACGCCAATTATGGTAACGCAAATGCGTGAGTTTTTCTACGCCAGTTGGGGTAACGCTAAGAAGATTAGAATTTCCTTTATTCTGTTTTATTTTAAATCAAAAGTACTTCAGAATGAATCTGAAAGATCGATTCATTAACAATGTTTAACTTTAAATGCATCAAACCTTAAGAAAATAAACAGAATCCTTTGAAATAATCTGCCGAAAATTTCTTAAGCCTATCCTCTTTAGCGTGGGAAAGAAAAATCTGAAGCCTTACTCATTTGGCGGTGGAGAAATGAAAATATTTTTTTGGCGGGAAAGTTAGTTTTTAATTAATAATTAAAATCCTAATTAAAAATTCAAAAAAAGGGACCCCAGGTGCACATTCCCGACCTTCAAGGTATTCATGTGCCAAATTTAGTAGCTGTAGGTCGAACGGTCTGCCCTGTAGAGCGCCAACACACATACACACACACACACACACACACACACACACACACACACATACACACACACACATTGAGCTTTATATAGCCTTAGTACTAGCCGCCTTTGGCGACCAGTCGATTCGCCAATCTTAATGTTCGTTCAAATTTTAATAATTAAATAGCTTGAACCGGAGTTTAACCACCTTCTTCGTCAAGTTGCGATAACGCGCCAAAGCTGGCAATCTTTATTATGCACTATGATTGAACATCTGCTCCTTTGCTTTTGAACATTTCGAAAGGCCGTTATTGGCGATTTTTAAAAAATTGGTCAAGCAGGGGGTTAAACTCCGGTCGTACCATTAAATATTTTACACAATTCCAACTTTAATAGATTCTTCAGCAAAATATTTTAAAACTTCAAATTTTGATAGTCATATAATTCACTCATAATATTGTAAAGGCCTTCAGTCATAATGTGATATGTATCTCTCTAATTTTCTGTTACCCCTCGTAAAATTTATGCTTTAAATTAAAGTGTAAATGATTAATCTGCAATTAATATAATAATATTTTTTACTGAAACAAAGCATTTTTTTTTAATAATATGATTACTGATAATAGAGTCACTGAGCGTTTAAACTTTATGGGCACTAAAGAATATCTTTCTTAATTTATGTAATATCTCAAGAATTTGTTAACAAAATTTTCTCAGATTCATCATGAACAGATCTATTAATTAACAATGTTTAATTTTAAATGCATCAAACACTAAGAAAATAAAATGAATCGTTTAAAATAATCGGTCCAAAACAGGTTTAAAAAAACTACTTAAAAAACGATGTACTTAAAACTATAAACATATACAAAAAATATATAACTAACATAAATACAATTCACTTACAAAAGCATGCAACTAACCTAAAAATAATTTAAATCATCCGTTGATAATGGTTGTCATGGCAACAATGAGAAAACAATGCGCATGCGTGAATTTTTTTCGCCACTTACGGTAACGTAAATGCGTGAATTTTTCTACGCCAGTTGGGGTAACGCTATGCAGATTAGACATTTTTAATTCAAAAGTACTTCAGAATGAATCTGAAACATGGATTAATTAACAATGTTTAATTTTAAATGCATAAAACATTAAGAAAATAAACAGAATCGTTTGAAATAATCCGCCGAAAAATGTTAACCCTAGCCTAATAACTGTTGGGAGAAAAAAAAAAACTTACTCATTTGGCGGTGGGGAAAATGGAAGATTTTTTTTGGCGGAAAAGTTGGCGGTGGGAAAAATGGAAGATTTTTTTGGCGGGAAAGTTAGTTTTTAATTAATAATTAAAATTCTAATTAAAATTTCAAAAAAAGGGACCCCAGGTGCACATTCCCGACCTCTAAGGTATACATGTACCAAATTTGATAGCTGTATGTCAAATGACCTGGCCTGTAGAGCGCCAACACACACACACACACACATTGAGCTTTATTATAAGTATAGTTGATTCACAGAACAGAGGAACTGAATAAAAATTTAAAATACGTAATAAATGCTCTGATAAAAGCTAATTTTTTCGCACGCACTTATAATATGTTCACGCAGATTAAATTTTATCTCAGTTTTGTGCGAAATAAAGTATTGGAAAATTTTATTAAAATATTTTTTTGAAAAATTCATTAAAAATTGAAACATAATTTATATATTACCAACCCATCGGAACGCTCTTCTAGCAACCCTGTTTTGTTTATTACTTTTTGCAATGGTGAGTTGTACATGAACTACAACTATATTATGAAAAATGTTAAATTAATAATATTAAAAAATATCGATTAAAGATTTTAATTTTGTTCTTTATTATAATTAAAAGTTTTTGAAATAAAGAAAGTTAAACTTATAATTAAAAGTTATTTTCTCCTTCCTTCCTTTCTTTTTTTTTAATGTGAATGCGAACAGAAAATATTTATTCTTTTGCAATTTTTAATTGTCAGTATGAGCTTTAAAAAATCGTCTGAATTCTCACTTTAAAAGAAATCGTCTGCATTCTCACTTTAAAAGACAGCTGCAATGGAATTCTTCGCAGTTCTCGTAATTCTTTTGGTGCTCTCACGGTTGGTTCCTTTGATAATTTGTTATGTCGGCAATTATGAAAGAATGGATGTCGGGTGAAAGGATGGAAAACAGTATTTCGAACCTGCAGAATGGATGAAGGGTGAGTGGAATATATATATTTTTTACGAGTCGATGAAGTTAGAAGATGATGTTTGTTTGAAATTTTGTATGGAGAATGGTTTTATTGCATCTAAGTGTGTATGTCCGGTACATTCTTTCTTTTCAAATGATTATGTACTGTTCCTGTTATCCATACAGTCCTTATGTTCAATGTGCTAACGAAGCTACTAGGTTCCCACTCCCAATGCTAGCGAATCCGTAGGATGTTTTTTTAAGTTAAAAAATTCTGCCCGGTGCCTTCTACAGATGCCGAAGGCATCTGTAGAAGGGGCTCAGTGAAATTCACTTTTAAAACATAAAAATATCAAACATATCAATATTTCTCCAAAACCATTTTAATTACGGTTTTTTACTGATTTCAAACTTAATCGGCCCTGCTTTTATCCATACTGAATTTCCCATCAGATTAGGAAGAAGTGCCCTACATTTTTTCTTTTTAGGAATTTCTGTGGCTATAAGTCTCCACCGGATATAATCAGAAAATGATTTCATTAGTCTGTCAGCAGATTAAAACAGGTGAAACAGTCATGAACATTAAGAGAAAGGCTGCCATTTTTCAACCAATCTCCTGATATTCAGAATATGAAAACTTCGTTTTGCTATAATGTTACGAAATGGGTGATGTTCTATCTAATAATCCGTTGTTATATGGTTTATCCTTTCTTTTGCATGTCTGTTTTAGAAGCGAAAATTTTATGTAGATTTGTTGATATCTCAGGAATAATATATGGGAGAATCTACCTTTCAAGCTGCCGAGCTGGGTTTTTTTTCCATTCGGCATGTTCAATCCAGAAACGACTAAATCGTATTTATTCATATATTTTCTTAAACAATTTTTACCTAATACAAAAAAATTCCATAATTTTAGCTACATACCAACAAAAAATGCAATTTACCCACTTTAATTAGAATTGGTTTTAACATTGGGGACCGCCGATATTTCATAAACAATACTTATTTAAAAGACATAATTTCAAATGTCCATAACAAAACGGTAGGAAGTCTTTTCCCCAATTATAATTAACAAGCATGAATGTGATATTCAGAGTGTTAAAGGAAGAATTCTAAAATTTATATTGACTTGTTTAGAAGACTAATCAATTAAAATTGAACCCATATTTTTACCTGTGAAATTCTGTTTTGCTAATTTTTAAAAAAAATCCATGAGCTTTAAATATAAAACTTACTTATATCTATAATTACTTATACCTATACATGTGAATATGGGAATTCGAATTAATAGTGGACGATTGAATTTTTTCCATTTGTTTGCTGAATTTGCAGCCTTCTGCTTTAAGCTCAAAGTTAAATTATTGGACTTCGGGGTTCTCTAAAAAACTGCTATCTTTTAGGAGATATCCTAATGTGATCCAGAACATCTTATGCCGGAATAAAGAGCAGCTTTGGTTGAAAGACTTTTTTTAAACTTGTGAGATTCCTGATCGCTTCGGCAATAACCCCCAAAAACCAGCCGGAGTGGTCTCCCAAAAACTTTATTGCATACTTTCTAATAAACGTGTAATCCTCCCATTCCTTGTAAAGGAACTATAGAGTTCGAGTAATGCAAACAGCGTCTTACAACATTGGCGTACAGTAGTTTCGAAAAATGAACCTTATAAATATCGAAACATTAACCTGGCGTGAATTCATTAATGAACTTAAGTCATTTCGTTTTTCAGTTATGAGTGAAGGACAATTTCTTATTAGATTTGACTCAAAATTTGATTGGTGTCTACATTATAGATATCACGTGTGTGTTTCAAGTTTTATTTATCTAGCTCTTTTTGTTTTGAAGTTATCGTTTTAACGTATATTCGAACATCCGGTCAGACAGACTTCTTTTGAATCGACTTTGCTCCAAATATGTACAAAATTACAAGTTTGGGGTTAAGACCATATACCGATTTCAATCGTCTGCCTCTAAGCGTTTTTCAGTTATTTTTGTCCCAGGTAGGCAGATAGGCAAACATAATGCCAAAATAGAGTTTTTCGATCTCAGGAAGGTCTAAAACGTGGAGATTCGGGAAAATATCGAATTCGAATTTTTTGGCGATTACAATATCTGCTCTATACTTCGTATATGAAAAAGTAAGAAGACAGAATGAATCGAAGTTCTTGAAGCTTGCTTTGATCGCTGATAAGATGAGACAACATTATTTATATAAATTTCAAAAGCGACTCCATTCCTTTTTTTGTCTACATCCTATTCCCTTCCTCCCATTAAAAAAAAAAAAGTGTTTTTTTTTAAACACAGATTGGTTCAGATTAATTCCGAGCCTGCCCTTCGGAAAAGGAAAAGAAATGTGCGAAAGTGCAGTAAAATATTTTAAATTATAGGCTGAATAATTGTACTGAAAAGTAGAAGACGTTTACTTAATTTTGCTAACTATCTATGAATTGAATGAAATTTCTTTAAAAAAATAATTAATTTAAATACACTTAGTCTTTTTAATTAAGAAGTTAATTCTAGATGTTACGGAAAACATATATATTTGCGATTTCAGTAAGATTTGAATATTTGCCTGCAGGGAACTGAAATAATTAGAATGAATCTAAATTTCAATGACTTTTCTCTAATTAATCGCATCGCTTAGGAAAAAAAATGTCACAATTTGAATATTTAATATCTTTGCAAACATTGTCAGATATTTGGGCAGTAAGATTATAATACTGAAAGATGAAAGACTAAAATAATCCTCCATTTAAACTTCCTAACGTCTTCCTATCAATTTTTATATGTTTTTCATTTTATGCTTTAGAAAGCAAATAGCTGTTTCCAACTAATTTCAAAATTGATTCCGATCCAATAAATATGACAGAATAACTTTTAATATTAGTCAATAACTTTTTTAAAAGTTCTGACATGTGTTAGTTATTTCTGAACTATCAATCAACTATCAATCCATTTTAATCCTTTGAATTTCTAGTTATTTAACTTGTATTTTGTCAGTCATTATGACCGATATGCTTGATAGAGGGTTAAAAAGGCAATTTTAACTGGAAAAATGCTAATTTATAGCTAATTTTTAATTAGAAACTTAATTTAAATAGGAACACATTAAAATATATTCTCTCCGTTCCTGTTTTTGTTTATAAGAATTTGCACACTTGTATATGATAATTAAAAATATGAAGATCAAAATAAATATTCATATAGGGAAATGGTTATAATGTCCGCTTAAAATCAAAATTTTACAGTATTACATTTTTTATTTAGCATTAATAATCCTTCATTTTTTAAATTTATTTTTTAACTTTGGGAATGAGATTTTTTAATAGTATAGAAACTCCCAAACTCCTTTCCTAAGAACTGCACTTTTCAGCCGTCTTTCTTCCATGCACTCTGCGACAGGAAAGGAAACATCTTCTGTGTTCCTGTGAATGTGCAGCATAAAAAAATACAGTTCAATTGAATTGATTCTCCCCCTGAGAAAACAGAAATGCATTCGGTTCTCACCTATATTTACCCTGAAGATTAAAGGCAAACTCTTAGCTAAATGAAAAATGAAAATATTATGAGATAAATTCAATGAAACAGTGGTTTTGAATAAACTAATGTCTTTATTTATATCTGTATGGAGGCTGTTTTGGTACAAGTATTTTCATTTTGAACCGTAGTCTAATAAAGAAATAGAGTAAGGCTGAATCTCGGTACTGTTCTATCAGGTACAGACAGTTACTGAAACTTGATTGCACCTGATACAATTGGTAGCTGATTCTTTTCTCGTCGGGCACTAAGTGGGTGTCGGTTCTCGTACTGGCGTCGAGATTAGGATTGAGTTGATACTCGGTCTTGCAGTAACAGAAGAAAATTAATACTGATACTGGATTTGACGTTTTTACACGATGATTTTTTTTATTTGATACACTTGGAAACTGATTTTTTTTTTATCTTCAATTGATATATAAATAATATCCTGTTAACGGACATTAGCATTAAAGATTCCAACTTCCAACCAAATTGCTCAATTTACATAACTTTTGTTGCTATTTTTAACTTCGTACTTTGTTATTCAATGCATTATTAAAAAATAAGGACTCTTAAAATATCAAAAAATGACTTAGCAATTGTAAAAATTCCTTTTTATTTTTGAGTATTTCGTCATATAATTATTAAGATATTATAATATATAAGATATTATAATATTCTTGATTTTAGTTTGAAAAAATATAAATAGTTTTTTTTCTTATTTCAGTACATTTTTTTAAATATTATATTCTAGAAATTCAATTTATCTTCAATTGTTAATTTTCATTCACTTTCAATCAATTTTCTAATAATGATCCGGTTGCTTGAGCCTTTTTGTTCCAAATAAAAAAATCTTTCGGAACAAACTAGATTTATTCACTCATTGAAAGCTCTATCGATCTTGTATATTTAATAAGCATTGCAAGAAAAGATAAACAAATGCTCTTAGAAGTATTTTTATTCCAGGTAATAATCAGAAATAACACATATAGGTAATTACTATATAACACATGCGTACAATGACGCAAACACAGAAGAGTGGATAGGATTGCGTGATATTGTAGCAACCCGAAATTTTGTTTCATACTGGTAACAAACAGTATTACCCTGATACTTTGTATCATGTTAATACAAGTATTAACTCTGATGCCATGCATCATATTGATACACTGTCACCAAATCCTGACCTAAACCAATATATAATTCCATACTGAGATCTCTCTTTTTCGGAAAAGATGCTTCTCTTGCTGACGATAAGGTAGTAGTAGTAGGAGGAGGTAGTCTTAGTTTTGACAATTGTTTGCTGACAATTTCTTGCTGACGATGTGATTGTGAAGAGAAATAATAAGGCATTCTTAATATCGCTAGTATAGGAGAAGACAGATATTCATGAGTGGTATGTGCACCAGTACATGGGATAAAAAAATAGCTACGACAAGAGATAAAATATATACAATTACAAAGAACATCAAATATGCTCATATCATCACCGAAGCACAACTTCGAACTAGATTATATCGACCTCTGTCCATAAGATTGACATAGTAATATTCGATTAAAAACAAAAGAGATGTCAGTCGAGTCTAAACTGATGCCAAATTTTTGATATTCTTTATTTGTATTAGTTTTGTATAATTGATAATTTTGCGTGCCTGTTACAAAGTGTCAGGCTGATACTGTATCAGTAAACTTATGAAGAAAACTTCTCAGCTCGCACTCCATTTGCAAATTCTTAAAGCGAAAAAGGGAAATATCGTCGTAGAATGGATTTACCTGGTATTGCTGTAGCTTTTCTATTGGGCCACCATTGCTTTACGTGTACAGAAGAGAAAAAAAAGTCGTAAGTGCAAGATCAAAATTCGAGAAAATCTAAAGCGCATATGGGTCCGGTGCTCTTTATTCTCGAAGCAGAGGCACTATTAGCAGGTCAGCATGGCTTTGGAGAGGAAGGATTATGGTTCAAGACCCAATTTCGAGAAAGATGGCCATAATTCTTGAACTACAATAGTGCCAAATCTAGCTATTACGCTCACTGAAGTAGCAGAATTGCGAAATTAAGATTGATTTTGAGAAATTTCTATAGCTTATGTCTGGAGTGCATTAAATTTGCCAACATAAGTCAAATATATTCATGTTAATACAATTATAAGAAAATAAGATATGCTCTCGGACGGCCTATGATAAAAGTTTATAATATATGAATCGGTTCAATGAAGCAGAGGTGGATACAAAAGCAAAAAATCAATGCAACAAGAATGATTGGTAAAATTAACAAGATTCCAAATTTTTTAAATTTAAATATACGTATCACGTGTTATTAGAAATAGAATTGAGTTATTAGCTGAAACCTGAAGATATTAAGTATGCTTTGACGATAATTTAATAATGATGATGATGTCGTGTCCACGTTACAACGGAAATGGGGTGCAGTAGTTTCGGAGGGTAAAGATACCTGAGCACCCGAGGGCAGAAGTCTGACTTCTAGTTCATATGAAGATGACATTCACACACTCGCATGCACAACCCCTTTTTACAGGGAAGCCTTTTCATACACCTCACAGATTGAACGCAGGGGGAACAACCATGCCCGAACCAGGACTCGAACCCAGGACACCCAAATCATGGGGAAGACACGCTAGTTTTAGGGCAGGATACTGGCTGATAATTTAATATATTCATTTAATGAAATGCCAGAAGAATGTGAAAGCATTTTTAATTTCATCCTATTTAAGGTATATCCGACTAGATTAAAAACACGAATTTACATTTTTATTTTCAAAAAATTAAGTACGTTTCTGTTTCCAATGATATCTTTATTTTGTCTTTATGTGAATTAGAAGCCAAGTTATAGCAAACTATTGACATGTAAGTGATGCTTATTTGTAAGCATTTAAAAATTTAAATGCATTTTCTAATGAAGATTTTTTTCATAATTCTACTGTACGAGTATTGTCACATCTCAAAAAATAATCAAGATATCTTAAAGAAATTTTTAATTAATGCTTGTTATGTTATACAGAATGTAATGATCTGTGGATTTGGTGATGAATGCTGTAGAAGTGGATTTATAATTGCTTAGTGTAAATATTCTTGAAAAAATTCCAAAATTTCATATATTACGCACAAAAATTTTACTTTCGAATATAATAATTAGATAATAGTTGGTTACCCTCTAAGATGTAACACATGTAATGTTGCAAAGGAAAATGAAAACTGTAACAATTTTTTTACTCCAGAGCAATCCTAGTTTCTGCAAATAAATGTTACATCAAAATAAGTTTTTTTTTCTTTAGAGTCTGCATATATATTTGAATAATTTCACTTTTATTCATCATTTTATCATCATATTAATAAAAAAAACATTATATAAACATTAAAATATTTTTTAAAAAAAACCCTTCTAACCTAGTCGGATACCTTAAACTATTTTTCGAAATATTGAAGGCATATATTATATTCATGCATTTCTAAAATAAACGTAACAATGATGTAAAAATTGTATTGCCATTTCACAATAAATTTATTATAAATTAAATATGAAGCTTTGCAGGTAGAATTTTACAGCATCACTAAGATGTGGAGATATCCGTCTCTAGTTGATAACTCTATTTATTTTTCAGCAGACGTGCAATTAATTTTTCTTTGCTAAATTTTCCTAATATAAAAGATTAATTATGCATTTTTTAAGGCCATATTGAATAAATCAGTTCACGAGTAGAACTAAATAATATTAATTCAATCACGAATTCTTAAAATGTAATAACGTTTCAAGACTCAAATTGAAATCAAGATATTTTTAAAATGCAATACGACAACAGCAAGTTATGTTCATAAATGATCAAGGAAAAGTGCATTTCGGCAAGAAGAAAAAGTCATTCATCTCATCGCCCTTTTCTTCCGCTGGTAGTAGAACCGTTCCATGGTAAATATGATGAGAGAAGCAACGTGAAGGATGATGAGCAAAAAGAAAATTCCTGAAAACGAATCCAGGCCAAGCTTTTTCACACCATCATCGAACGGCCGATTCGTATTTGCGTAAAACTGGCGTTTAAACGATTCGTCATCTATGAACTTTTGATAAAGGCCTGCGCTATTGATTCTGAGTATCATAGTATCGAGTCTTTGCATGCAACAAAAATTTTTCTTCACCATGACTCCGGTGCTCCATATTCCAAAACCATCTTCCGCAACGGAAACTTTTGCAAACGGTGGCTTGCCGTGCAAAATGGTGAACAGCAGACGTGAACCGAAAATTGCCTTATTGTCTTCGATCTCTTGTCCGAAATCGAGCACTTCGAACCAGTTGTTGCGAATCACCGCCAGACCTATTTTCCGAATATCAGGGGAATCATTTTGGATCATGAATTCGGCATTGGCACTGCCTTTGAGTTCGATGTATTTGAAATTACCTTTTTCAATGGCAACAGCTAAGTCGTGGACATTTCTCACGCCTGTCGGCCTCGGAGTAACGGTCAGAAAGGACAAAATGACTGTTGTGTAGGTGAACCTCATGATTGTGTCCGATAAGAGCCACGAGCCATTGAAAATTCGGAAGGAAAGTGAATTCTCTATCTTATCCGGCATTTTCTTGCAACTTATCAGGTTGATGAAGTACCCCACCAAAGACTGCTTTCGGAACAAGGCTTGCTGAAGTACGTTGGGTACGAGTAGAACAGAAACAAGGAAGGCAACCCAGACCTGTACTTGGAAAGGCATCACTAGTACATAATATCTGGGCAGTGGCTTTGGTATGGCAGTGGCGAATGTCCTCTCGACCGTGTAATAAGGCATACTGTAGTCGATGACCTGCGTCCTTTCCTCCAGCAAAGGGCAGTACACCGTTGATATATCGAGTTCTCCTCTACCAAGCGCACCAGCCAATCCAATCCAAGAGCCATTTTCGTTTACTTTTCCGTATCCATCTTTCACGATGTGTATCGTATACTGAAAATTCAGTTTCTCAGCTAGAAGCTTCAGCAATTGCACATCGATGCCCGTGTAGGCAGTTTCGTTTCCTCTGCTCTCATTATAAAATGTATTTGAGAATATCATACCTACTTTTAGGTGATTTGGAAACTGCATGCTGGAGGACTTCTTGCTTGTTAGGCTTCTTAGAGGAATTTCGAAGTTCAGCAGCCAATTGTAATAATTAAGCAAAGTGCGTTCCCACACTACTATCAAGGAATGATTCAACTTGCTTCTTTCTTTCAAAGGCTCAAGCATTCACTACGAAGGAAGAAAAGCCCCATTTTAGGATATTATAAATAAAAATAAAAATATTACGAAATAATTGGATTAAAAATATAGGATAATTTCTAAATAACAGCTCATCTAAGAAAATCAGTTTTAAAACTATTAAAGATGAATGCTTTCAAGTGCGATACAGACAATCAAAGACAAGTGAATCAAATTCGATGAACTTGAGTCCACAATACCCAGAATTATTTACAAGATGGAGAAAGTTAAATCTTTTTTGGTAGTGCAATAAGATAAAATTCTAAAAAGTATTTTTTCTTATTCACCTTTTTATTTTGATAATGAAGCATCAGTGTAATCTGTTCTGTAGATATATGATGGATTTCGTTTGCTACAAAAATGAAATTATCTCTTTATTGAAACTTCCAAATACAGCCTAAATTACCAGGTGGAAAAATTAAATGAATGAAATTTAATATGTATATTTTATTTCATACATATTTCCATATTTCCATATTTTTATTTTAGTTTTATTAATTCGAACGATGTTACTTTGAAACATTTTCTTAATTGTTCTCCAGATAACTTCTATTATTCCTGTACGGAAGTAATAACTAACTTATGCTTTCATCTACTTAATAAGCTGTTATTTATAATCCAATGTATTTTTTTTACAATTTCTCAATATCAAAGTCTTAATGAATGCTTTTAAATATAGCTTTAATGGCAGATGAAAGCTATAGAAACGTTGGTTATACATTACTAGGACTACTGACTAGCATTTTTATACTTGCATCACCAGAAATATAGCATTATTTTTAAGTTTGGAGGATTTTTTTAAAGTCAGATTTGCCGAAAACAATAATGAGATATTAGTTGAAAATCTTTAGATTGTGATAATGATTGTTCTGCTTCACGTTAAAAAGTTTGCAATAAAATATAAAATTCCTTCCTGCCCTGCTTAGCGCTCATACCAGAAAATACGAAGGCAAATTATGTTGAAATTATCTGAAGCAGTATCCCCGCTAAATTACTGAAGGTATGGCAAGCTTTTCTTCACTCACATTAAATACCATTAATTTGCAGAGGAACCTCCTGTGTTTTTCGCTTCAGTGCTACTTGATGTGAATGACGGGTGGTTCTCTCAGAATAGGCTACTTTTGGATACCTTTAGTTCGGATACGTAGCTGACCATGAGGCCCTTCGGATACTGATGTCTGATTTCTCATACTCTGCATATGTAGTAAGGCTCTCTTTCAGCCGGAATCATTCGTCTCTCTTTTCGAATAATTTCTTATTTCATAAAACTCTGCTGTGTTTCGAAAGTCAAATCTCTAAGAATGGCAAGGACCTCCACGGATGAATGAAATAACTTTTAATAGTGTCGTCTCATAGGAAATGCATGTGTGCCACTCCTAGGTGACAGACAGAGACACGAACTATTTTGACTAAATAAAAATCAAACGCATATTCATGAAATTAGTCAAGAAATCAGCGCGAGTGGTCTTCCGAAAATGTTCTCGCATATTCCCTAATAAAGGTGTTATCCAAGAGAACGCCTTGCATGGCAATGGCGTACAATGATTACGAAATATTTAAGTCATTAAGTTTTTAAGCTATCGCGTTTACATGTTTCTGAATACACAGAACGACAGAAAGTCAAGCGTTTATTGGATTTAGCTCAAAATCTGATTGGTGTCTACTCTATAGGTGTTAAATCTCGGTAGCAAATTTTATCCATCTAGCTCTCTTTATTTAGAAGCTATAGTATTAACTTATATTCGAAGAGCCGGACAGACAGTGTTCTTAAAATTTGATAGAAATTTACAAATTTCGCGTAAAGACCATATGCCAAATTTCGTCTCTTTACTCAAAGCATTTTGGAGTTCACATGCAGGCAGACAGACATAATGCCATTCTGTCTGTATATCCGTCTGTCAGGAAAGTGCAAAATAGGCGGATTCGTCGAAATCTCGAGTTGGAATTTTGACTATTACAATACTTTCTCTATCCTTCATACTCGAGAAAGTAAAAAATTCCAGTTATGCGAATATATTTTAAGGGACGATTGGCAAAACAGCAGACGAAATATCTCAAAAAATAGTTGTTTTCAGCAAACTGCTCATTTGCATTAATTGAAAATGAAAAGAAAAATCGAATTGGAGATTCCTTCGATTATTTATAGATTTCTTTTAAACTGATATTTATTTACTAAAAATAAATGAACATCTACCTTTAAAGTTCACTCGGGAATCAGCAGTCAAGATTCGTTACATAAAATTAGCGAAAAAAATATGCTAGCATTTGCTTGTCGGATTAACCAGCATTTGAAAAACTGTGTGCATATTGTTACTGATACATTTTGATTTACGACGGAAGTGCTTAAAATTAATCGAATAATTTCGATTATAAATATAGATTCGAAAAAAAAAATCATAGCTAAATTTATAGTCAAAAAATTGGCCGTTAACGCATGTTATATAGTCAAAAAATATAAGAAATATATCTAATTTATTGATAACGACTAGGAGATATCATGAATGGTAACATGGAGGCAGAATAAAGGCTGCAAAGGAAAATGATATTTTAATCGTAAGTTACAAAATTATTTTGATATATGAAACAATATTTCTGTAGGAGAATACGATAGAAATTCGTGTTAAATTTGGCATCGAAATAATCCTAATTTTAGACAAAAGTTATAATTTTTTTTAAAATTTAACATTTCCATAAATTATGCTTTTTATTACACAAAGCATTCTAAAATATAAAACTTTTGTAGAAGCTTACCTTGAATTTTAGAATTTAGTCACAAAAAATTCAGTTAAAATTCACAAATAATACTAGGAAAAATGGCAGAAGATCAGTTAAAGAAACTAGATTCAGACTATTAACAATGGATATTTAACACTGTTCACTTATGATCTTACAGTTATTAATACGAAACGATGCAAAAATGTTAGGAAGCAAAACTTTACAGGTACAAATTGATTAACGCAATTTTTAAGGTAATAAGATATTCCTGCTGTTATTCAAGAAGGACGAATTTACACTGGTGGTTCATGGACATGGATCTTGAAAAACCAGAATGACCTGCTAAGATTCTGAATCTTAGTTCCAGAGACCCGATGTGAAGTGACTTGAAACGCTGACCACAACGACATGCATTAGTGACAGAATTTACTAGCTTTCTTTTAGAAGAATCGCAGGAAAATTCCAGAAGAAGCATTTCAGAACCTAATGGATATCCTTCCTGATAGATATTAATCATCAGAAAAGTATCCAAAATATAAAGGTACCTGGAAGCTTTTAATCGTACAGCAATTCAGCTCACTTAATATATGTCCAAATAATAATGAATAATATAGGGATTTTTTTAAATTTATGATAACATAAATTGCAGTAAAGTAGGCAAGTATTTAATTTAGAAGTTTTGAAAGATACTTAATACTCTACTCTCTTATAGAATTCAATATAAGTATTTGAAGAGTCAAATTTAAAGAATATCAGTTTATAGAAAATCCTTTGTCTTTTAGCTTATCTTCGAGAGCTAAAAGCTCATTCAGCTCATGGACATGTCGGATCTTTCTGAATCTTAAAAGTATTCAACAGGAATTTTTACATGCTGCCTTATATATCCGGGTATGAAGTTTTGGAAGAAAAAATACGCTATATTTCTCGCATGCTCCAGAAGTATTTACTATACTCCTCTAATATTTTTAAAATTCATTTCGAATTTTAATATAATACTTCAGAGATACTTTGCCACATACTTTTTTAGATTTATAGACTTTGATTAAAAATTCTGTCTTTTTATAAATAAAGAAATTGCAGGAACTTTTGAATTTTTTTAAGAAAAACCTTTATCTTTTTTTCAAATATGTATATTATTTTTACAAAAATGCTTATTAATATTGTCCACAACACATGAAATTATTGCTGAACGATTCAAATCAGTATAACCTAACTGTAAAACGGAAGGGAAAAAAATTCTTTTCTTGAAAAAATTCTGGATAGTCCCCTAAATGGTCATGTGTCCAAATCTTTAAGGTAAGACATAAATTGAAGTATATATTTCTTACACGGTCGAAATTCAAATACAATTAATTTTTCCTTTCTAGAGAAATATGAAAAAAAAGGGCAAATATAAAAGGCTCCGAATACTTTTTATTGCATAAAATATTTAATAAAGCCTTAACAACAACAAAACAAAAATATATGTTCAATATAAAAATTAGTATTTTATTCAACACCTTCCCCAATGAGTTTTAAATATACTTTCTTATTTAAAATTCATGTCTCCGAATAACATCAAGTATTTGGTACTTTTTGTGGGACATTTCTGTATTATTTTACATTTTTTTTATATGCTGTAGCCTTTATTTCGATTTTTTTTATATTCTCAGCTCATTATGTAAATATCCCTACTGGTATATATCAATAATCTTCTTGGAAACACTTACAAAATTCTTCTATACTTTTGATTATTTACACATTTTTATTAAGTACATTTTTACATTTTACTTAACATTTAACAACAATTAAACACTTTTTTAAACATTTAACAACAAATTAAACAATGATGATCTACTTACCTGAAAGAAAAATTTTGTAAATTAAAATTTTTGGAACACCACAAAATGTGAGATAACTTGGACGGTGCAATTGGCATAAGCAGAGGAAAGAACAAAAGGCATTGCCATCCACTTCTAAACAAGATGCATTGGTTAGCGAATCGACACTCTTAAATACCACAACTTCATCAATAATAAGTATGGTCTTTCGAGGTTATTTTATTTTGATTAAAATTTTAAATCAACATCAAACAGTTTTTCAAGCACAGAAGGAAGTATAAGCAATTAAAATTTTAAGAATGGACTTCATGCACGTCAGTTAGGGAAGTAACTAAGACAACGTGCTAAGTAACAAAATTAACACCTTGCCATTTTGCATTCAGGAGAGTAAATAATGCAATTATTAACGGATTGTTTGAATAAAAAACTATCATTTTTTTTTGAATTTTGAATAAATATTCTCGTTTCAGATAATTGCTCTATACCATTCAACATTTCTATTTAACTGGAAGCATTCTCGTTACTTTATTAACTGGTTGGGGCCATTTCTGAAAATTTTGATATACATATTAATATGTGCAATAAATGGTGTGATTTCGTTTGCCCAAACGAAACCATTCACAGCATTTGTTCATTTAAAACTTTCAAAATCGAGTTCTGAAAAGGAAAGTTTTTTAAAAAATGTCTAGCGCTTATCAGTATTTAGCAATGATTTTAACGATTTCTCAGATATGAAGTATGAATTGTTATTGCGAGCAGAATTCAAACCACCGGTTTTTTTTTCAGCAATTTTGATTCGTGATATGATTTCGCAAACTTACTATCAACCTCTACTAATAATAAAAAGAAAATGTGTGCCTGCTTGTGAACTTCGGGGCAGATTATTTGATGTATCGCTATGAAATTTCACACAAATATACTTTGGAAACGATTTCTTTAAGGAAAATTTTCAACATTTTAATGAATTAAAAATAAAGCGGAATTTTGACTTCCTCAACCTTTTCTTTATTTTCTATACAATAATTTTTATACCATCTTAAAAAAAAAAAAAAAAAAAACTGTCTTTTGATTGGTACCCATGAGTTGCCTGTTACTGATTTTTAGATTGTTATCAAAAAATATTTTATTCATAATTTGAAAGAACAAACTATTACTGTAATGAAATTTAAACTATTTTCATTATTTCCTCAAATGTTTAAATGCCCGCTTTCCTCTATAGTCGAAGAAAAGAAACTTCCTTTCATGCAATATATATGCAATTCTTTGGTGCAATATATTTTTTATTTCATCATTTATTTGTGCAATCTATTAACAAAACCCTTTAAAATCTCGAGAGATACAACCTATTAATTACAACATTGTGCGTTAAGGCTTTTTTTTTTTTTGCAAATTCCCATCCAATGCAAGCTGCAAAATGGACTCAAATACAATAAGTAAAATGTGTCACGTCATTTTTTAAACATTGGAATAAAATGCAAATTTTACATGACGAAAAAGAAAAATATTATAGAACAGAGTTAAAACATGAAGTGTGTTAAAGGAATGAAACGTCTTGTTTTTCATGCGAACATGACATCAGGTGATTTTGCTGTAGTAAGGAGGTTCCTTCACATAATAAATAAAGAATATAAACAACTATGAAATAGCATGGTTCTACTGTTTATTGAAATTTCATAGTTATAAATACTTTCTGAAGGAAACCATTATAATCAAGTTATGCACCTGAGATATAACTGAAATAAAGACAGGTATAATGTCGAGCAAATAAGTTTTAATATTTAAAGACAGAAATATAAAAGTTGCTAGTACGTATTAGATGACCTCAAAATTAAAGAAAAATTTCAGATAAATGCTATTCCATAAAACATTTCTTAGATTAGATGATTTGTAGTGTGGGGAAAGGCAACGATCAGCATGAATATGAAAATATATTTATTATAATTAAAGGAACTAAACATTACTAACATAGAACACATAAAGATACATGAGCGTGATCTGTACATCCTACAGACTCATTACTCAACTCTCGTCTACCTATAATGGCGGGAAAGCATCACGTGATTAATGACGCAACATGGCCAACATGGCGCCATATAAGATACGAGATCTGCCAGCAGTTCCCACATCGGCCATCATGACAGGATAGGCGACCTCGCCTTATGGTATATAGTACATTGAAGTAAACATATTATAAAACAAACAATAAATGCAGAAAAAATAATAAGATGTAAAGTTGAAACATTTACAAAATAAAACAAACAAAATAGTCATACCATCCGTGACAGCATAAGTATATAGCAATACAATAGCGTGCACTTGGAAATATCGAATAACTAACTAAAAATAAAAGTAATATTAGTGTTGAATATATACAAAATAAGTAGAGAAAAAAAAATTAGTCTTCTATCGCCCAAATACACATACACACAAAAAAAGGAAAACAGTTGTCTTTTTCTTTAAGTAGTGTTCGGTTTTTTCTTTTTAAAAACAATTTAAGTGAAATGTTCTATATTGCTGATCCATGGTTTCATATATTCTGCACAAGTTGAAGTTTTTGATGGTCCAGCGAAGAATTCACACTTTTCAACATCGTATGTGTCGTTTGCTTTAATTTTGATCACTTTATATGGTCCGAGAAATTTTTGTTTTAATTTGAGACCAAGGCCAAATTGAGTACGCTTGATTGCGACGAGATCCTTCAATTGAAATTTTTGAGCATGTTTGCGACGCGGATTGTAAGTATGGCAATTTTCTTTTTGGATTTTGAGGGTTTGTTGTTTTGCGTCTTTACGGAGTTCATCACGCTGTTGGAGAAATGCAGATTGGATCTCTTCGTTGACGATTTCCAGGATTTTTATATCATGCTTAGATTTCATTTTAGTTCCAAACAGAATTTCGAATGGAGTAGAATTGATACTTCGTTGAAATGTAGAATTAATAATTTGCTGAACGGCAACAACATGGCTATACCATTTTTCAGGGTTTTCTATGGATAGCTTGGAGAGTACAGCTATGATAGTAGAATTAAGTCTTTCTATCTGACCATTTGATCTAGGAAGTCCAGCTGTAATAGTAATGTGGATGATTTGTTGATGCTCACAATATTCTTTGAATGACATGGATGTGAAAGCGGTACCTCTGTCCATAATAATCCTTGAAGGATTGCCGAAAACTGACTTTTGGCATTCGAGCTTATTGAAAATTTCAGCGGTGTCGGTGGACTTGGTCGGGTAAAGCCAACAAACTTCGTAAAGGAATCGATGATTGCCAGAATATGCTTATATTTCTTAGAAGTGCTGGGAAGAGGACCCAAATGATCAATATGGTATGTATGAAAGGGAATGTCATCCTTGTCAAGTGGATGCAAAGTGCCATCTAATTTGCCACGTTTTCTGTTATTTAGAATGCATATTACACAGTTGCGTATACACAGATCAATTTTCTGTTTCTAGTTCGGAATAAAGAATTCTTTGTTTAACAGTTTCTGCACACGTTTTACTGTAAAATGGCCTCGTTCATGACATGATTTAATGATGTTGGTCTGCATATCATCAGGTACGACAAGTAAATCGATTCCGTCACGACAAGTAAATCGATTCCATCTATGTTTTTATATAAAGTGTTTTTCTTGACTATGTACTTCTCGTAAGGTGCATTTTGAAGTAATGCTTTTATAATTATAATATGCTCGTCTGTTTGTTGAGCTTTCAAAATTTGAAAACTGTCACAGTCTTGAATGATCATGCAGGATGGGCTTAGGCTAAGAGCGTCGACATGAGTCATCTTTGAACCGGTTCGATGCTCTATTTCGTAGTTAAAATCCTGAAGGTATAATGCCCATCGCGAAATGCGGGAATTCATTTCTTTTTTATTTAACGTTTTGACGAATGCATTACAGTCAGTGATAATTTTAAAGTGTGATCCGAGGATGTAAATTCGGAATTTTTTAAGAGCTTCTACCATGGCGAGTACCTCCAGTTTATAACTGGTGTATTTTCTTTCGTTGTCAGACGTTCTCTTGGACATATAATACACTGGATGGAATTTGTTATCTTCTTTGGATTTTTGTAGTAGGACTACCCCCAAGCCATCAATTGATGCGTCTGTATGAATTTCAATGGGACTTCCTTGATTAAAAATAGTTAAAGCGGGTTTTTCAGAAAGTAACTGTTTTAAGCTTAAAAATGCATTTTTTGCTGAATTTGAAATAGAATGTCCTTAAGAAGCAGATCACTAAGTGGTTTTCCTATAGTAGATTATGAGGGGATAAATTTTCTAAAGTATCCCGTAAGACCTAGAAAACGTTGTACGTCTTTTACATTTTTTAACTCAGGGTAATTAAGATTTGGAGAAAGAAGGAAACAATTTGCCGTGTTCTACTACGTGACCCAAAAATTCAATCTGACTATACAAAAGTTGACATTTTTTAAAGTTTATGCCTAGTCCATAATCGCGAACTATAGTTAGAACTGTGTCAAGGCGTTCGAGTGCCTCAGATTCATTATTCGCGGGAATGACGATATCATCCATATACGGAAGGACAATGCCTTTTGCAATAAGATCACAAAAACCGACATTTATGTATCGCATAAAGACAGGAGGATATTGAATTTAAACCGAATGGTATATATCGGAACTGAAACTGACCTGTATTTGTGACGAAACTGGTGTAACGACTTTTTTCTTTTACCGACACATGAAAAAATCCGTTACGCAAATCGACAATACTGAAAATTTTCTCATTTTGAAGATGATCTAAAATGTCATCAATTAACGGTAGTGGATAATGATCTTTATCTAATTTACTATTTAATTTTCCATAATCTGTACAGAATCTGTTTCCCATCTTTCTTACGAACTACAACTTGACTAGCATAAGGTGAAGAACATGGTTCTATAATTCAATTTTTTAACCATTCGTCTATCTGCGCATTTACTATATCACGTTCGGCAAAGGGTAAACGGCGAGAAGTGTGGAAAATTGGCTCATCGTCAGTAAGCGTAATATCAAGTTCGGTGTTCGCAGTTTTAGTTTTGTTAGGTTTATAGGCTAACAAAATCTGTTCAACCTCATTGCGAGTTTGTTTAGAAATATTCGGACCTATATCAAATGTAAGAGTATCGGTAGAAATGGTCATTATAAAACTGTCAGTTTCAAAAGGATCATCAGATTTAGAAATTTTGGAAAATACAATACCGTCAGGTTTAATTGTCAAATTTGCCTGATTTATTACGTCGCAACCTATTATTAGATCATAAGTAGTACAATTATTAGGTACCACAGAAATAAAAACAGGAAAACTTTGTTTATCAATAATAATTTCAGATTCAAAGAAACCTATTATTTTAGTTCGTGAGAAACCGAATCCAGTTAGTGTTGCCTTGTTATTCGTCAACGGCGGCTATCCTAGTTTAATCCATGCAGAATATTTGAGAAGAATTGAATAACTACCAGTTTCGACTAATCCGAAAAGTGTATTATTAAAAATAACAACCTCTTTATCCATATTCGACGGAGAATGCATTAAATGTACAGTGTTGATCATGTAGGGTAGACTGTCATTCCGAGTAGTATGGTGATGTCGGAAGATTTATGTCCGAAAAGATTACAAGAAAGACATTTAGGACCACGAGAACGATTAGGACAAGACTTTGAGATATGTCCAAAACCGTTACATTTAAAACAACGCCTCTTACTGTTAGTCGGATTACTAAGATTCGATTTTGATTCTCTTAGCTGGACATGAATTTTATATATTGTACCACGTCTTTGGCCGTCATTATATCTAGAATACGACATCTTTGAATTATTTGCGTTCATTGCACTTACGATAGTTTCGAAAATTTGTAATTTTTCTTTAAACTCAGAATAACATTTTGCACCATAAAGAATAATTTTATCGGAAGGGGAACCCTGTATTCCATTTATTGTGTATTGAATAACAGAGCATTCATCAATAAGGGTTTCAGACTGATCCGCAATTTCAAGCATGGCAATAAAATACTGCACAAAAGTTTCATTCGAGCACATTTTACGTCTTTCTAGTTATTTATGTACTTCAATAGAAGTTACTTTATCGGAAAATTCATTAATTAATGCACTTTTAAAAGCATGATAGGAATTTAGATTTCTTTGAGGGAAAAAGAAAGATTTAGCTGCACCGGAAACTACCCTCTTTGCAAAGATTCATTTTTGTTGTTCGCTTAAAGAAGGAAAAAGCGAAAAATTATCTTCAACATCATAAAAAAAACTTTTAACAGAATAGTTAATAGCAACTGCCACAGAGATCGCGTCATAAAAAACAAAACTGAAGGTTTATTTCATTCATCGTTTGGTTAATTGAGGGATCATTTTTGAGTGATTCCCTTTTGGCACCAGTAATTACTGCTTGACTTTTATTTATGAATGTTTCGTCTGAAGTTACGGGGATGGGGAAGAAAGAATTATTATCGGCATTACTAGATGAACTTTCGGTTTGAGAAATCTGTTGAGGAGACAAAGGTTTTTCTTCTCTTACCGATAAAAAACAAGTATCTAGCGAGTTCTGAAATTCATTTAAATTTGTTAGGGCTTTAAAAATATTTTCACACAAATCATCTTTGTTACTTTCGTTTACTTCTAAATGTAATAAATTAGAAACTGAGATAAAATCAGATAAAGAAAAATTCTTCAGCAATTCTTGTTTATGTTTTTCTACATCTAAATTTTCAAATCTTTCAAAATTTCTCATTCTTTTTCGGGAAGAATGGTCAAAATTACTGTAACCTAACGCAATGTTAAGCAATTTGATTGAATTAGTTTTAGCATATTTAAGGGAGTTGGAGATTAATTGAATATCGCCTTGTTTTAAAGACATTGTAATTAATTAAAACGGAATTAATATACATTCAATCCGGATTAAAATTTAAAGGGAGAATGAAATAAAGTAACGCACTATAAATTACAAACTTATTAAGAATCGCATTTAATTAGAGGGGAAAAAATTGCGCCTACCTGGTTGGGAGCAGTCGAACTATTCACTCCTAAATGATTCAATTTCTATATAATTCTATTTTTTCTTAAATTTAGTAATGTCGAACAGGATGATGTCCCTTTTTTAACGCGGCCAGTGTATGTCAGCACAGTTGCACAATAACACGAAATAATTGAATCTTGAAAGTTTTCACTTGAATCACATCCGTGAAAAACAAGCACTAACGTCCATTCATCAGTCCAGTTAATCATACATAGCAAAAATCCACTCTTATCAAAATTTCTAGAATCAATTTAACGTCTTAAATTGTACTAACGTCCACAACTTTTTCAGCAATTTGGTGGGATTTGCTAGGGGTATTCACGAGAAAGACCAATCCCCCCAAAATGTGGGGAAAGGCAACGACCAGCATTAATATGAAAATATATTTATTATAATTAAAGGACAAAACATTACTAACATAGAACACATAAAGATACATGAGCGTGTACGTCCTACAGACTCACTACCCAACTCTCATCTGCCTATAATGGCGAGAAAGCGTCACGTGATTAATGACGCAGCATGGCGCCATACAGGATACGAGATCTGTCAGCAGTTCCCACAGTAGTAAAATAAAATAAACAACTTAAGAAGAAATTTTAAAATTAGAAAATGGAAATTTATTTTAAAGATAGATATCAAACAGCAATTTCTAACAGAGAACTATTGTTTGAAAAATTGGTTTATATAATATAAATTAACAAATAATTTAAACAGCAACAGCAAAACATTATAAATGTCGCCATTAAATGAGGGAAATATTCATAATCGTTCTCAAAGCACAGTTAATTATTGCGAAATTATATTCATATGCAAATGTTGATGTATATATCATTTCCCACTTCGTAAAATTATACCTAGGATTTTACATAATTAAGATTATTCGTATTCCTATAAAATTTAAGTATTTTTTCCCATTAACTAGAACGTTCTCACCCCCCTCCCCCATGCCATTTTAACCTCAGAATCTTAATATGAAAAAAACCTTTTGATTCATACTGAATGGGGTGAAAATAAAGCAATCCCAAGAATGTCGTAATTAATTTATTTTAATAAATTAAATTTGCCCCGAAACTGTTACTATCCAAATTAATTTTTATAGGTGTTCTATGCGAGACACAACAAAACATCTAGGTAATATTCCAATTCTTGTCACACTTTTGATATCTCCTGTTACTGAGTCCATCTCTTCAGTTAATACACGCCATGTGTTGTGAAGAGAATCGAAATGTAATTGTCGACAGGTGGTGATGTGGTGACATCGGCCTCTCAGCTGACTTATGAAAGTAAAAGAACTTGAGATTTCGGTGTGAGTAGGGACATTTTAGTGTACTCTATGTTTGTGTTTTCCATTCTCAATAAATTTTCATGTCTTAAAGACGTTTTAGTTTTATTTGGTCAAAGCACCCAGCTCGGATCGATGGCAGCTCCATTAGAACTCTGAACTATAATTCTACGTTTATTCATTTCTCTAACACCATCTTTCTATAAAACACGTCTCCCCATTGTGTGAGCATATTCAATTTTGCACTCGCACGACGCGTTGGTTTTTCGAGACTGCGTGAAAATATTTCCCGAAATTTTTCAACCACTTTGGTTTTGAGTTCTGATCTGGTTTTCTTATATAAGTATCTCGTGTCCTGAAATTGCTTCACCCAATGTCCGATGTTGTGACGATTCGGTGACTTTTTTTTTTTTTTTTTTTTTTTTACCAAATACCGAGTAAAAATATTATTACAAGATGATAACGAGAATTTTTTGGTATATTCCAAAACACAGAATGCTTTCTTCTGCATGAATGATGCCATTTTAGTAATGATGGTTGCTAATGCAGAAGAACTTTATTGGTAAAACAGTTTTATAAAAACGGCAGAAATAGCTTAGCTGCATGCGTGAATATCGCCGTTTAAAGCATAACGGAGAATGGTTTGAAGAAGAAGATTATGAAATTTTAAGAGACTAGAAACTTGGGTGTGGTGTCAGGAAGAGGTGGGGTGGGGAATCAGTTGCGAATGAAACTGTCGAAGAAATCGGATCTCTAAATATGCCTCAAAAGATATGCAGAAGTCGACCTCCAAATATGCTGTGAATCTGCTTGCTGATTTTTGCGAGAATGGAAGTTGATGACGCCTGGTCTTAGCAAAGTAATGCTGGCGAGGTGAGATGAGGCGTACGTTTCTTTAGATGGAGCTGCGAATAATCAAAATTGTCTTACAGGAGGTCCTTCACCTCCTAATGTTCCTGCACCAACAACCACCGCATTCTTATTACGTGACTCCATGATGTGGATTTACTGCTGATTTTATCCTCGGGCCTTATTACTTGGAAACTCTCACCCCTTAAGGTGTTAAAACATGCTGTGCCACGAGTTTTTATTTTCTCGTATACGGAGTATAGAGAAAATATTTTAATCGTCAAAAAATTTGAATCCGGGATTTTGACGTTTCAGACCTTTTGTTCGAAAAACACATTTTTTGAAAAATGTCGGCCTTTGTCTGACTGTGACAAAGATAACTCAAAAACGGTTTCAGTTAGAAGAATGAAATTTGGTATACGGTCTTTACACCAAATTTGTAGATTTCTATTAAATTTTCCGCAAAATCCATTCAGAATAAGTCTGTTTGTCTGTTCAAATAGAAGTACAAAAGAAAATTTTGTACTTTATAAGATAAGTAAAAGACTTAGTGAGCTAGATGAATGAAGTTAGGTACACATATTTAAAATCTATAGTGTAGACGCATATGAAATTTTTATTCAAATCCAATGAGGTGTTGATCGTCTGCCGGTCTATTCTTTCAGCAGCATGTAGACGCGATCATTCAAAAACGCACTGACTTAAATATGTCAAATTTGGTATGTGATTTTGTGATTGCAATTGCAGTTCTGTAACAAGAATTTTGTTTCAGTTGTTTGGAAAAAACGCGTTTGAAACACAAATCCGATTTTTGGATTCTATTAATCGCGTGCTAGAAATTAATAGCAAAAATAAATAAATAAATAAAAAATAAAATAAATAAATGAAAACCGTCCCATAAAATAGATTCAGTAAAAAGGCCAAATTCATCCACAATTTAATATTTCGGAGCTATAGTACGCCAATGGCATGCAAGGCGCTCTTTGGGTTAATACCATTATAAGAGAATATGAGAGAAAGTTTTCGGAAGACCATTCCCATTGGATCAATTTTGCTTTTTATGGAAATTCTCATTATGGAAAAAAAAAAAAAAAAACGTTTTTAAAAATATTTTTATAGCTCTACAGCTTTAATGAAGGCTATACGATTACCGACATTGGTAAACGACCCCCCCCCAAAAAAAAGAACTCTTAAATGTTTCCTATTTAATGTGAAATGTGTCTTGCTGTATAAGGAGGTGATAAATGTGAAATGTGTGTGGTATTTCATTAAATCGATCTAGAGTTTAAGGGATCAATGTGAATTTTCCTCCAAGCTGATTGAACAAACGTATGCGATATTCAGATATTTTGGCACTTATGATGTTTATTACTTACAATCATCAAACCTGAAAGGATTTCTGCACTTTTTTTAGAAATTTTCGAACAATGAGATAGTCAGTCGGAAATAAAGTAATTGTTTTCGACTATATATATCAATAATTTATTCAATGAATCATTTTGATTTCTGAACTCATTCATTACATTCGATTGAATCTCACATGCATATAACAAATATGTTTTTCAGAATCTTTCCAACATTACAATCTTTCAATAAAGAGTTTATATTTTCGGCAGAAATACAAACTCTTTATATATTTTAATATTTCAGCAGAACTATTCGGCAAACAATCGATTTTTACTTTCTCGTATACACAGTATAGAGAAAGTATTGCAATCGTCAAAGAAAATTCAAACTCTTGATTTCTATTCTCACATATCTTCGCAGTTAAGCCCTCTCTGAGTTGGAAAAACACATTTTTGAAAAAATGTCTGACTACCTGTGACAAAAATTAACTCAAAATTGCTTTGAGCTAGACGGATGAAATTTGAAATACGGCCTTTACACCAAATTTATAGATTTCTATCAGATTTTGAGCAAACTTCGCTCAGAGGAAGTCTGTCTATCAGGTTGATCGATTAAGTGAACACGATAACAACAGAAGGAAGAGAGCTAGATGGATAATATGAAGAATTTACATTTACTGTCTATGCTCCAAACGAATCAACAACGAATCCAAACTCCAACGTCAAATCCAACAAGAAATTGTCTTATTGTCTGACGGTATGTTCGGAATTATTTAACTTATCGAATGGGAATTATCAAATGGGATGTGGAATTTTGAAACTACAATTGTAGTTTTGTGTGGGTGGGAAAAACGCATCTAAAATATAAAGTCAGTTTTCGAATACCATTAACGGCACGTCAGAGATGAATCACCAAATAGCTCGCCAAGGATGACACAATAGATTCAGTTAACATGCTAAATTCACGCCAAAGGCTAATGCTTCGTAACTATTGTACGCCAATGATCTACAGGCGTTCTCGGGATAACACCTTTATTGCGAGGAAGTTTTTGGGATACTACTTTTCTGGTTATTTATAACTCTTGCTGTTACTTTACTTACATTCAATTATTAAATTGGTAGCGGGAATAAAGAAAATTGTTAATTGAATCATTTTGAAGTATCATTTGAATTCACAGTTAAATGCATTTTGACTGTGATTGATTAATAAAACGACAGTTGAATTTCGTTTGATGTAGGAGCTATATATTTCAAGTTCATTGTGGGAAACAATTTTACTTCATTCGTTTCCCCTAGCTCTGTCGTCAAGATTTGACAGTCTTATGATTATTCTCTTCATTACTCTAAATATAGGCATTTTAATTCTAATCATCTGGTCTATCGAAATAAATTGAACTAGCCTCCTTTGGCAACCAGTTTGTTTCCCTAGATTATTAGCTTTTACGACAATTAAATCCTGATGTGGACTGAATGTTTTTTAAATTTAATTTTGTTATTCGATAAGATCGAAAAACATGGAATTATTGAATAAGTCAAAACAAATTATAACTCATGCAAATTATAAAAAAGAAAACTCCGTATATGCTACGAAATAAAAGCCGAAGCGAAAATCTTACTTCGGAATAAATGCCCGAAGAAGGAAATGTTTTAGTCCTAAGTTTAACAGTGACAAAAAAAGGCAATTTAATGTTTTAATGGATGGATGAGTTTGAATTTTATATCATTAAAAATTGTTACAAATTGTGTATTACATTAAAAACTGTATTAAGAATAAAGAAAATCTAGTACAGAAACGAAATGATTATCTTTAAAAAGGTTGTTTTTTTTTAGTTTTAAAATGATACAAAAACTGTTCTGTGGAAGACATAGCCATCCATTTCCATAGGTAAGCCATAGCGATTACCCATCTAGAAACGGTTGAGTCTATTTTTCCGCCCAAATATACTTTGGCACCTATTTCTTGATTTATTTTACATTTTCTTTTAATTTAGTGAATTATGAAGGGGGAAAAAAATTGGGAGGGGGGGGAGGCTATCCAGAAAAATTCTAATTATATTTTTTAGCTTCATTAATTAACGAAATTTTGAAATGAATGTAGATATATGTAATAAGAGTGATTTCTATGACATGTACGCTAGATACACGTCATAGAGTTATATAAGCATTTTATTATATATGCACATAATTTAAATGCATTATGCCTAATTTCAGCTATAAATGAGTTTGTAAATATCCAGATACAAAAGAGCAACTCTCAGCTCCATTTCCCAGAAAATGAAAATGACAAATATAATGCATTAATCAATGTTTCATAGTTAATGCCTTTTTTATACGCCCTTCTCATTATCGGTTATATCGACTGAATACGAAATGGAAAGGGACATGCATACAAATAGGAATGTTATATTTATATGAATGAAATGTGTGCCATGCTCATTTCAAAGTATAATAGGATAATAATATCTATAATAGGACAGAGATCGAGACAATCGCGGTGATCGATTGTATATGAAACTTCTAAACTCGATATAAAGTAATGCAGCATATTTACGTGATACCAAACACACGTGAGAAACTCCTCATCGTCCAGCACGCTTTATTATATTATTCGATACCGTGATTTCACTTCGTTTTCCTCTTTGAATTTCCATTACACCTCTCAAATGTAGAATGCTGCTGCGCAATTGATATGCGTCACTCGAACAAAAACTGACTGTAATAAAGTTTATGATTTTGACAATATTATTAGAATGGATAAAATAATATTGTCAGAAGACATTTTGGATATTAATTTTAATAATAATAATTAATATTAATGATAATATCAAATTTTAAAAACTTTCTCTTCGACTCAAGACACCATTAAGAGCAAAGGTACTGTAAAAACCATCCAAACTGAGAATCCACGATTTTATTCTCAAGGAGACTCTTTTTTTGAAATATTCAGTAATTAACCAAGATGTTTTAAAATGTGACTCTCACAGAAAAACTACTGATTGATATTGTTAGTTTGAAATAGTATTAGAGGTCTAAAATTAACAATTCGAAACGTTCGCATCAAAAATCCGAAATTGGTTTACAATTATTCATAGCTGCTTTTTGGATGCGAAACATCTGAAATCAAATTTTAACAAAAGGTAAACCAAATGGTTTATTTAATTCGATCCATTAGCATATACTGAAGCGTAGGTAATGACTGAGGCAAAGAAGGAAATTTAATAAAATCTGATAGAGAAATCTCAAGGTGTAAATTCGGCGGAAAGGAAAGACAAATGGAAGAAGGGGAAACGTCCCTACAGAAATTTATAAACATTCAGATATTATTTCCATAACAACGTAGATATTGAAATAGGTTGGACATATAGCTAAAATGGATGATAATAGAACCGTCAAGAAACCTTCTGAGCTAAGCCAATATATATATTGGAAAAGAGGCAAGTCCAAGCTTGAATGGAGATACTGCTTGAAAAATGAACTTTGAAGTTATTTATTGAACGATGTAACTTCAAAATTTTGAAATGAGTTAGATATAAGCATGTTTCAACATATATTTGAGATCTATTTCAATTTTAAAATGTCTTAATTCAATACGCAAAATTTATTTGGCATTTCTAAAAATCTGAACAAAACCAGTAAATTATTTTAGAAACGGTTTTTTTAAATAAATTTTTCTAGTTAATATTTAAAATTATATTTGCAAGATTATTCTTTAAAATCCTTTTTAACAATTAAAATCGGTTTTATTAAATATACTAGCCGCCTTTGGCGACCAGTCGGTTCGCCAATCTTAATGTTCGTTTATATTTTAATAATTAAATGTTTTACGCAATTCCACCTTTAATAGATTCTTCATCAAAATATATTAAAACTTCAAATTTTGATAGTCATATAATTCACTCATAATATTATAAATGCTTTCAGTCATAACGTAATATGTATCTCTCTAATTTTCTGTTACCTCTCTTAGAATTTATGCTTTAAATTAAAATGGAAAGAATTAATCTGCAATTAATATAATAATATTTTTTACTGAAACAAAGCATTTTTTTATAATATGATTACTGATAACAGAGTCACTGAGCGTTTAAAATTTATGGGCACTAAAGAACATCTTTCTTAATTTATGTAATATCTCAAGTATTTGTCAACAAAATTTTCTCAGATTCATCATGAACAGATCGATTAATGAACAATGTTTAATTTTAAATGCATCAAACACTAAGAAAATAAAATGAATCGTTTAAAATAATCGGTCGAAAACAGGTTTAAAAAACTACTTAAAAAACGATGTACTTAAAACTCTAAGCATATACAAAAAAATATATAACTAACATAAATACAATTTATTCACAAAAGCATGCAACTAACCTAAAAATAATTTAAATCGTCCGTTGATGATGGTTGTCATGGCAACAATCGGAACACAATGAGCATGCGTGAATTTTCTTCGCCAATTACGGTAACGCAAATGCGTGAATTTTTCTACGCCAGTTGGGGTAACGCTATGCAGATTAGACATTTTTAATTTCCTTTATTCTGTGTTATTTTAATTCAAAAGTACTTCAGAATGAATCTGAAACATGGATTAATTAACATTTTTTAATTTTAAATGCATAAAACATTAAGTAAATAAACAGAATCGTTTGAAATAATCCGCCGAAAAGCGTTAACCCTAGCCTCATTACTGTTGGGAGAAAAAAAAACTGAAGTCTTACTCATTTGGCGGTGGGAAAAATGGAAGATTTTTTTGGCGAAAAAGTTGGCGGGGGGGGGGAATGGAAGATTTTTTGGCGGGAAAGTTAATTTTTAATTAATAATTAAAATTCTAATTAAAATTTCAAAAAAGGGACCCCAGGTGCACATTCCCGACCTCTAAGGTATACATGCACCAGATTTGGTAGCTGTATGTCAAATGACCTGGCCTGTAGAGCGCCAACACACACACACACACACATTGAGCTTTATTATAAGTATAGATTTAATTATTATTTACATGGAATAAATAATTATTTTTTGTGTGAAAATATCTCTGATCTCAGCAAAAAAATAGTTTTAATAAGCTGCGTAAGCACTCAGGTCTAACTAAATTTATTTGAAAAATTATTTTTAAAGGACTTTACTTTGTTTGAGTAACGGATTAGACTCCAAAGTATCCCATTCAGTTCTATACGATCACAAGAAATTCAGCAATCCTCGCTTAAAGTTTTCAGTTCTTACTGCTTCCAGAAAATGATATTTAGATTTATACCTTAAAAAGCAATAAATTTCAACTTTTTCGACAAAACTTAATTTTTTTCCATTCTTTTCGTGACCTTTTAAGCTCTAGATATCAAATTTTATTCTGCCCCCTTGTTTGTCTGGAACAAATGGAGCAACTTCAATTCGACAAAGAACCATTTTGATTTTTTCAATTGAAAATCCTCGAAATCAATTTTCTTTTTGTAAAGATAGAAACATAAATTTTTTTGAACAGCGGATATGTGACAGTAGATTGGCGTAGTGAGTTTGGTCTGCTATCTTTAAAGAATTTATAGCTTGTAGCGGAAATAGCAATAGTATTTTCAAATTTCTTATCTGACTTTTTCTTATCTTTTATCGCAAGAGCTATTGTATTTTGCAGAAAAAAACAAATGAAAAGATTTTCATAAATAAATTTTTGTAAGCATTTCATTTTTTCTCATCTACCTGCATTTGTTCATAGATAATTTACCAAATGTGTAGAACAAAGTTGTAATTGGTGTAAAGTGGTAAAAAATATTATATGGAAATCAGTTAAAAGATTGAAAAATTACCAATAAAATAGCTTTACATTAAAAACAGAAAAAACAATAATTTCACAAAAAAAAAAAAAAAAAAAAAATTCTTAAGCCAACTGAATGCAGGAATTTTCAAATCAATTCAACATACTGCATATAAAAAATAACATGAATAAAAAAGGGAAAAGAAAATAAAAATTTGAAAAAATCGCAACATATCCAATCACATAAAATAAAATAAATCGGATTAATAAAATTTATCCATTAAAAAAAATCTTAATCTTAAATAAAAAATTATTGTTATAAAAATATATTATGAAATTGTAAAAGAGCATTTCTTAAAGATATATAACAAGGAAAATTATACGTATTTCTAAAAGCAAAATAGAAATATAGAAAGCATGCGAATTAAAAGGAAAAGAAATAAAGAATAACAGATATTTTCCGTCAATATATGAAAAAATACCTTAAAATCCAAAAAAAAAAAAAAAAAAACATTCATCATTACCAGGACTGATTCTCTTTATTCATGAAAATTCGATCAATATCATGTATCGAAAATTCGACACGTATAGGAAATTTGATAATTATTTGCAGTTATTTGCAGTTTCGATATGTATCGAAAATTCGATAAGTATCGGAATTTCTAAGAATCCTATTGTTCATCGTTTTAGGAGGTGTTGATTTTTTTTAATCGACCATTCTTCCTATTCACAAAAGGATATTTACACAAAGCATTTACGCATGTGTTGTTATCATTTATGGAAAAAAAAACATGTTAAAACAAGTGCATAACATGTGCTACATGTGTAGAAAGCATTTTTTTGCAGATGATTAAGTTATCGTGTTGCAGTTTTGTTTTGCATTAAAACCGCGAATATTAGTCTCTCACAAATGTATTATTATAGCGAGATCTGAAATACTTCAAAGTCTGATGCTTTTTTTTACTCCCGATTGTTTGAGATTACATATAGCTTTATACTTTTGCTAAATTTTTAACTTCAATGCGCAACTGAAAATCTCAGTTTCTTGCTGCTGCTTTTATATTTGTTTATATGTAGAACTTAGAATTTGAAACTTATCTGCTATACTAATTTGTATTCTTTACTTTATTTCCTTGTGGAGCAATCACTACATAACTCATCTATACTTAGTTGTTAATAGTGTTTTATCTTACATAATACACTATTAACCTAAGATTTAATATTTGTATTCTTTACTAAAAGAAGATGAATTTTAATTTCAAGTTTATTTAATAAGAATATTCATATATTAAGTTGTAACCTCCGCGCCCTTGCGTGCCTAGAACAACAATACAGAGATAAAAAAAATGCCAATTTGTTTAAAAATATCATTACATTAAATTAAAATCGGGCTTTAAAAAAATCATTAGAACAAAAAAAAAGGACTTTTGTTTAAATCGAATTTATAAATTTTTTTAGTTTTTTTTGCTTTGTAATGTATATATCTAAGTAAATTTTTGAAATGCATTACAAAATTAAGATTTATAAAAGCTTGCATAAAAAAAATTAAACACAAAAAATGCTTGGAAATGATGACAACGTTCGAATTAAACATATTAAATTTGAATTTCAAATTTAAATTAATGCTTTTTTAATGAAACAATAATTAATATCTTACTTAATGTTTTAATTGAACGGTAATTTCTTGATTGGATTATTAATTTTTTTAATTAAATAATTTTTAGCTTTTGTTTCCGAACGCATACATTTAAAGTTCAATTATTTGTATGATTTTTAATTTTTTTTTGTAAAGGTATTAAAAATTATTACAGAGCTGCTTTATCATTATTTCTGGAAGATATTTCGCATATTTAGAATGAATGAAGCATAAAAAATTTACTTGAATTATAAATATTAATGAAAATAAAAGACACATAATTCTTTAATGATATTTAAATATAAATTTGTTGATAGTATCATTCAGTTTAGGAAACAGTTTATTCCAAAAGGATACGCTTAAAACAAGTATTTTATATATTAGAATATGTCAGTATTTACATAAATATTAACAAAAATCAAGTATGAAGGTGGAAAACAATAAAGAGCAACAAAAGTAAATACTAACTTGGAACCAAATCAAAATCGAAAACGCAAATTTATTATGGATAACGATTTATTGTATCGTTATTCATCGTGAACGATGATTCATGATACCAATAAATCGATATTTTTTAATATCGATTTATATAAAAAAAATCGATTTTCCTAAATTATCGATTTTTTTTCGATAAATCGAAAATCGGCAGAGCCCTTATTAAAGAGTTTGACGAATCTCCATTTTTTTCCCCTGAATTCAAGAAGCACATATTTTGGTTTTATATTTGCAAGTCTCTCTGCCAGCGACAAGATAATTTTGAAGCGATTTGAGCTAAACGGATGAAATTTAGTTTACTGCATTTACAACAAATTTGCAAATTTCTATCAAATTTTGGACGAAATTCTTTCAGAAAAAGTCTACGTGTCCGACTATTTGAATGTAGTTTAACACGATAAGTACAAAATGAAGAGAGCTAAATGGATAAAATTCTATAGACAGACATTTAACAGTGGTGTAGTGGCAGAGGCTAATCAAAGTTCGAGCCACATCCAACATGAGGTGGGTCGTCTGTCGGTCTGCACTTTCAGAAACATGCACAAGGGATAACTCAAAAACGCAAAGGCTTGAATATAACAAATTTGATATGTGATTTTGTGAAAGCAATTATAGTATCAATGTCAAATTTTCATTACAATCGGTTATGAAAAAATGCGTCAAAAGCACACGTTTATTCGAGAGTATGCGAGGAAAGTTTATGGGAGGCGGGTGCCGCCGGTTATTTTCATCGTCTGTGCATTTTTAACTGATATCACGGCTACCGTGAAACTGACCGAATTTCGGTTCATTTTACTCTTGCTCACAGAAGGAAAAGGGAATGCTTAACGCTTTAGTTACATTTACAGTTTTAATTTTGAAATTTAGAAATATCTCTTTAATCCGGCTGTCCGACTATTTGGATCTTGCAATACCTCAGCATATTCAGAAAAATGGGTGGGGTGGGGAGGGGGAGGAGCATGAAAAAAAATCGTCATTGAATAATATACCTTATTAAATGATTCTGTATGTTTTGTGCAATAAATACAGGTCTTGCTGTTTAAATCAGTTTTAAAAATTTAACTTCCTCTAACCTGGCTTTTGCTTTCAGCCTGCTATTTACCAAATTACGCTAACTTGTCTTACAGCTGAAGATGCGAAATAGTACTTTGGAGATCCAGACAATAAGAATCCGATAATAAGATGAAAAAAAAATGACATTTTTTTTCTAATTCACGTATTCTTTTTTAATCTATAGGTTAATTATTTGGCATAATTTTAATTTCAGTGGAAAAAAAATTGATTTTTATTATGAATGACGATGAATTATCTTCATTTTTTTCAAATCAGGGAAAGAACATGAAATTGGAGAAAAATTATCTGCAGATTTATCAAAAGACAAATTTTTTTCACATCGGTGTCTTTTTTAAGTTTCATTTTTATGACCTAAACAATCTATTTATATGCAAAGCAAATAGTCAGACATAAAAAAGGAGTCAATACATTAAAAAGAAATTGATGACATTTGCTTTTGATGTCAGAATGAAACATATGAGTCACTACCAAAACACTTGGTGTCTAAAAAATTTGACCTCTTGACTGGAAAACTTTTATTTATACATGTGTTTGGAGAGAACTCGCATTTAAAAATAGAGTCTCATAAATAAGAAGCTATAAATCTTTATTTCAAAGTAGATGAATATATTTATATTGCTGAGAACAAATTTACATAACTGTTTTTTCAGCAGATTTCGCGAATTCTCATAACATCGTTGAAAGGTCTTGTTTCGAAGTGTGCAGCAATTTTCTGCTTTTCATTTCGAAGTGTCTGTGTATCTGAGCTATGTATTCGGAAATCCTTTTTTTTTTTTGTCGTTGCAAACTCAGGATTCATTTTAGAGGCAAAGAAAGGCTGTGTTTCTCACACGGTGATATGTCGAAATGAAAAGTAACGGCGTTTTCCATTTCGTGGAACATTGATATCCTTCTGGTAGTGACTGCGTCCGGTCTAAAACCGCGTTTCTTCGAGTAAAATGGAAGCAACAAAACATGCCATGAGTTCTTTCAATGTAGATATAATTTCTGCCTGCAAAAGGCGTTAGGAGAAGCTATATTCAAAGTTGAATGTGTATGGAATTAAGTTGGTGCTAGGAAGCTGCATTTCGAAGATGAAATGGTTTTAATTTTAGCAGTTGCAGTATGTTAGCTTTGCCTCGTATCTGCATGTTTTAATTACATCACCAGCGGAAAACTGCTCTTCGTAATATGAACTCAATTCAATACTCCTTCGACTGTAACTGTTTGCTCCTGTTTCCTCCTTCTGGTGAAAATTGGATTATTATTCGTTAACTTTGTTTGGAAGAATCCGTAAGGTGTTTCTTTTTCTCCCATTTTTGATTCACTCAGGCACACAATCGCTACTCGTTTTTTTCACAGCAAACTATGCTTTCTTTTGCTTTCCAAAATTTTAAAAATAAATAAATAAATTAGGATGCAATTCTACATTAGAATCTATTGCTCTAATCCCTTTTTCAACTGAACCCAGACGTTCTTTCAAGCTTCAAATAAAAATTTATATTTCTAATGCACTTGGACTCAGAATATCAGTTTTTACAGCAACAATTTGCCGACGCATCTTTATGAGTTCATTGACTGTCATCTGTTTGGTATCGACACCAACAGTTTATTGATATCACTTCTACCAATTGCCAAATATGATTACGAGGCAGAATAGACAACGACTTCTATCATAAAAAGTGATTTAATCAGTTTCTCAGGATTTTTTCTGAATTCATTTTTGAAATAATAGACACATTTTATTTTTTATTTCAGTTATTTGTTTTTACTTCTGAATTTTGCATCATATTTGAAAATGGGATTATTTTTTAATGGAGTGAAAAATCAAGAACTGCTTCATTCGGGGCATCGGACATTGAGGTGATTCTTTACTGTATCTTCTCCAGTTATATAGCTGATATTATTCAATTCGATGAAATATAAAGTTCCAGAATAATGCCGAACATTGGTTAAGTTAAAGATAACTTTGTTGGCGGTTAATGAGAAACGCTTGAGCCCGAATATAAAAATGAATAGAATTATTATGTTTATTAAGATGATCGGTTTCTATTGATAAAAAAATTTCTATGTATTTTTCCCAAAGAATGTAATAGCATTTGTTATACAAATTGTTGAAGTAATAAATTTAAAGCTAATGAAAAAGCGTTATGATTGAATCGATCACATTTTTAGGGAAGAACTTTCTAAATTTCATTGATGAAATTTCGGGGACAATAATTCACAGTGTTCCTTTCCTATTTTCTCTATTGTACTTAACTTTCCTGAATACAAATAACGTTACTGTTTTCTGAATATATGAAATATTTTTGAAAGCAAATGAGTTACTAGGTGAAAAGTATAAACAATTGATATCTGCCTTTCATTAGAGATGTGGTGCATTTCTGTTAAAATTTTAATACATAAATCATTTCCTCATTTTTAAATTTTGCTAACGCGTTGAAACACTATCTAACTAAATTTCTTAATAAAAGCAGTATATTATACAAAGAAATTCTTAGGTTTGAGGTAAATAGAGAGAGGACACATTTTTAACGTTAAGAGACGAGTGCGAAACAAAAACGTCGGGTCGCAGGATACTAAATAATAATAGAAAGGGTATAATTCAATAAATTATCCAGTAGCCAGTCATTAGCTCTTTTTTGGAGTTGATGGAACCCGAAACAGTTCTTTTGTTTTGAACGACTCACATTCTGAAAGTTTTCTGGGAATGGTGACTGTTTCTTCTCAGAGCTAATTCGCAAGAATTTGTTAGCTAGTAATGAAAGCAATTAAAGGTCAGTTTTCGCCATAAAAACCAATTCCTCATTTGAAACTTGGAAAGTCGAATTAATTAAATTTCGTGCCATTCTCTCTCTCTCTCTCATTTTAACACGACTTATCTTCACAATTTTTGTTTCTCAAGTGTTGTTTTCAATGTTTCCTAATATTCTGAATAATACCGAGAACAAGACAGAAAACCTTTAAGTTGGGAATAATTCCTGTTGGAGAATGCAAAGCAAAACCTGAATTGTTGGTGGGCTCTCGATAGCCCAAGATTCCTTTTAACCTTAAATCTGATGTGCATTCTGACTCCTTAGCACTTTTTTCCGTTTTGTATTGAAATATTCATTCACCAAATCATACTTTAATACATGGAATGAATTTCGCTTTCTAATAGATTTCCATCATAGAGACTTTATTTCATAACAATTAATCTAAAATCTAGGACAAAAAAGTTTTAGAACTTTTATAAAGGTTCTAAAACTATTCACTATTTGTACAAATATTAATTATGCTTTTTCACATTGTCTAAGGCGATAAGATTTAAAAAAAAATATTTTTTGTTGTGTCGTAATGAAATGTTTCTTATTTTAATTCATCAAGTTTTAAACCAGTCTAATCAACATCTTATAAACAACTCAGAAATTGACAAAAAGAATTAAAAAATTCGTTTATAAATGTATATTCTTTACGTTATTTTTATAACAATATTAATGTCCAAATTAAGATAGAAAGTTCGGAAATCCGTTACGATATTAAAATCGAAAATAGAATCTCTCTTAAGTGTGAGTTATTTTCGTTCTCAATTTTTTTCCTTCCTGCTCTGAAGTAAGCACAAGTTCAGAAGACAAAAACAGCCAGATCCTCTCAAATTTTTGACCGATATTGACAAACGATATTCAAGTATTCAACGATATTTTTTCTTACATAGGTGTAAACGTTACATAGAAGGAAGAGGAAAAATATAATTTTTTTATTCAAAATTTAAGATGTAAGTTATCATGCAGGTTGAAAAAAAAGATAAAAATGTTGGTTAATATATATTTAAATCAGTATTTTCTCCGATTTTATTTCACATAAATTGTCTAATATGCAACTTAAAAAAATATCTTTTTTCCCTTCAGACATAATATTTTAATAACTCAATAATTTTTGCTTCAATATTTAGTCTTTTTTTTTTTTTTTTTTTGCTTTAGACATTTTTTCATTTCAGAGTTTATTCCTTTTTTTTTAGACTTTTTTTCGATAGGCATAACTTTTTATATGTCCCGGAAAAAATTAAATCTAAAAGGGAAAAAAGGATGCATTTATATCGCGTTACTTCAATTAATTTTTATTAACAAATAAAATGGTGAAGCAAGATTTTGCAGCAATGGAGTCGTATAGATTATCAATACCGCAGCATAGAAAAAAAAAAAAAAAACTTACTGATTTTCAAAAATAAGTATCAAAGTGTAACCAGGTAATTTTTTTGAAAATTTTTTATATGCCCTGTCCTTACTGACGCAGAGAAGAACCCACTCTTCAAATCTATTGACAGAATGCACATTAAGTAAGCGCTAGATTACCAACAGATTACATTTTCGCAAGTTCACTTTTTCTCTCTTAGTAATATATCGAATAAACTATTAATGAATCTAGTATTCAAGGGATTCCAGGATTTTTGATTCATGACATTTTTCTGGACTAGAGATATAATTCATTCATGGCAACTTTAATACTGCTGTCAAGCCCACTGCAATTATTCAATCTCCGAGAAACGGTTTTTTTGTTCTACACAAATTATTCGATCAGAAAATAACACCCTTCGGAAGATGGATTGGATGGAAGTATAAAAAAATTGGATTTTGATAAACCGCTAGACTTGAGAAACGTTCTAAATTAGATTTAAAGAACCAAAACCTCCAATATATGTCTGGAGGAACTAAAATTAGTACTTGCGATTACTATTACAGACCGATATGTCAAAGGAATATAATTCGTTTTTCTGGTGCATCTCATGTTTATTCAGCCGTAAACTTTTGCTCTCTGGCGGAATAAGAAATCTCCGAACAGTTGCTGTGCTGTGGTCGGTCGGCCGAGGCTAAAAGGGCGTAGAAATAGTGACAAGAAACTGTTGACAAGTTGATCAATAAAGATGAAAAATAAGTGCGACGAGACGTAAAAAACAACTTTCTCTGACTATGATTGATAGATCATTCTGTTTCATGGCGTATATAGTAATCACGGACTGACTATAAACTAGGATCAAAGTGAATTGGAAAGTTTATACAATTCAGATTGCGTAGCAAACTGTTACTGCTTAAGAAATAACAGAATTTGATGCTTTATCGCATACGAAATATAGAGAAAGTATTTCAATCGTCAAAAAATTAGGTTTTGAAGGATCTCGAGGTTTTTAGTCCTACCTGAGTTCGAAAAAAAACTTTTTGGTATTATGTTTGTTCGTCTCTCTGTCTGCGTCAAAGATAACACAAAAGTATTTTGATCTATACGGATGAACAATCTTTACACCAAGTTTGTAAATTTCTATCAAATTTTGAGCAGGTCCATTCATAAAATGTCTGTCTGCCTGGTTTTTCGAAAATGGTTTTCATAATATAACTAGATGGATAAAATCGATAAAAATATTTAATATCTATAGTATAGAACATTTGTAAGAGTTTGAGCTAAATTAAAAGAATCTTTGACCATTTGTCTTCTGTATTTTCAGAAACATGTAAACGTTATAACTCAAAAACTTATAGACTTCAAATATGACATGTGAATTTGAGACTACAATTGCAGTTTTGTATCAAATCTTTGTTTCAATCGGTTCTAAAAAAACGTATCTAAAACAGTTCGAATTTCGGATACTATTAATCACATAACAGTTCAGTTATATTAACATCCTGTTTTAAAGCAACTCTAGAGCAATTTCGGAATAGACCTTGTCATTTTGAACCGCAGTCGAATGACGAAGACGACGCCTGAGCTGGCACCCCCTCTCCAAACTTCCACATCACACCAGTGGTAAGATGTTTAGTCCCGACTAATTTAGCTAATACGACGGATCTTCGGTGGAACCGGGGTCACGAATCTGAAACCCTCCGGCTCCGAGGCCGAGACCTTGACACCAGGTTACCGTGTCCAGGCATGCCAGGAATTAAACGCTAAAGAAGTTATTAAAGATCACCCTAGTGATGCAGTAAAAATGCAAAATTCAAGCCTCAAATTATTAATTCGTATTTCTTGTACGAATGTAGCTGTAGACAGCGTTCTCAGGGATCTTCATTGAGTTTTGGGGAGGCCACTTTCTCCGGTTTAAAATGAATATCGATTGACTGCAAATGTTTTAATTAAAAGAGTCTTTAATGTTTTATAAAGTTGAGCTTTTATGAGAAAATTTCAAAATGAATATATTTTCCAAATTTTAATTCAGTTCTCAATCACAGCGTCGTAAAAGAGCGAAATTATTAAAAATTCCTGAAAAAAAATGGAAAATTTTAATTAGGAATGAGTCTAGAAAAGATGATTTCATTTTATTTCCTCGTTCTTGAATATACATGTTCCCCCAAGAAGACACCCTCCCCCATTTAAAATTTTTTTCTTCTTTCCTTTGAATCGATCGATGAAGTTCTCTGAATCAAAAATTCTTTACTTTCTCTAAAAGGCTTGCTCTCTCTGGTGATAAAGATGAATTGTGTAATATTTAAAGGCCCAAATGAATGAAGCTGAATATCCAAAGAAATGTGAAGATGACCCAAGAGCTATTGCTCAGACTGAAATGCGGCTTGCCAGTGAAGATAACTCAGTTTCGAAGGAATCTTGCTTAACAATGATGAATTTCACAGAACTTCTGTAACTACTAAAAAGTTGATAGATGGGATTCTACAACTTTGAGATCGATTTTTTTAGAGAGACATTTGGTCCTAATTTCGTTTTAAGTTCGACAATGCACACCCACATAGTACGATTTCAACCATAGGATGATTTGAACGATCAAAACTTTCTTGTTAGTGAACAATATTCGAAGGAATATTGGTTAGTCAAATTGTCACACTCAAAAGTTATTGGCAATGCCTGGGATGCTTTTGTAAGGACAGATGGGAGGCATCATTTCTCGCCGAATAATGAAATGGATTGAAAATGGATAGGAACGAGAAGGATTCAACAGCTGTTCAATATAAAGTGAGAGGACACCGTCACCGATATTAGAGTTGCCACCTGCTAGATCTTGCAATTAAGACTTTGGGCAATTCAAATATTTGTTTCAAATTTTCAGACCATATTTCTTTAATACGCATCTATTAAACCCTTTAAAAAACTTCAATAGAATTGGTGCAGCCCCTCCCATCGAAGACACGTCCCGTCTTCGTTAACGGGTAATCGCCCCACACTGTTTTCGTATCCACTGGATGGTCGATACATTGTGTGTGTTTTATTCCAATTCCGTCTTACGTATTCTGGGCTTCGCGCATATGAATCACTCTAATATAGTAAAGTCTCATGACATCATAGGGCTATTGGAAACGCTATACCTATAATACATATTGATACATATAACTCATATGATTTCAGAATCCATACCCTATTAGGCTTATTGCTTTGCATGTTCATAACTTTCTGTATATATTTTATAAATCCACGGCTTTTTTTGCTTTTATTTGCTCTATACATATTTAAGATCTCAAAAGGGATGAGTAACATTTGAGACTTGAGAATGAGAAGTTCTAGAATTGTGGTTAGTTCTTGCCACCCTTGTAGATGCAGAAATGGTATGAGGTCAGTTATACTCTACCGTGTCTTTTACAGGATTGATTGTACCGTGGCCGGTGAATGCCCTTGGGACTCAATCTTAGCTTCTGCCAACGCTGTCATGGCGCATGCTCAGTCTGATTTTTCCGTGACCTTCGGGCGGGTCATAGTAGCTGTCAATTATTATAATTTAATTAATAATAGACAATAATAATTTATAGTATATATCATTAATAATGATTATTAATAATAGAATATAATAGTTCTATTATTATATATTTAATCTTATTTTTATTTAGTTGCCCCATCTAAACAAGATAAAAGTCCAAAAGGGTCTTACATCCATTTTATTAATAAGACTCTATTTTTCGTAATTTAAATTAAAAAATTGAAATGCTTCACCGTTTATACGCGCTTTTAATTTACAGGCTAATGATTTTTGCTACCTTAGCACAGTTAAATTTCCGTCTCTATTTAAATGTTCTTTGAACAGGTGTTACTTATTATTAAAATCAGTATGAAATATTTTTGGTAAACAGTCATTCAATTTTTTTGTCTAGTTAATGAATATTTTCATTTTATAATTTTTCTAATATTTTAATTATTATAATTCGCTAATGAAATCCTTATTATAGCATTTAGATAAATAAAATTTGTTGCGTATGAAATTTTGTGGAAACATTTATTCATAAAAATAAAATATAGAAAAAAAATTAATTAAAAAGGTTATTTATTAGAAATCGATGTTCATTAAAAGAAACATTCGATAAAAATTAGCCAAGAAAAACAGTTATGAATAAATGGAAAAGATGCAAATCCGCTATTATGAACGTTTTCGGATATGCAGATGTTCTTCTTTTTTATTAGTAGAGCGAGAGATTATGGTTTGAAAGCGATTTCTTAATACAAAGGAATAAACTAATATCTTTTCCTCTATAACAGTTAAGATTTCATGTTTATTTTCTCAAATGCGTGAGAATTGCGGTGAAAATGATTGTTTGTTCGATTGGGTTCCAAAACATTGTTGATTTGCCTTATATTTACTCAATCCATAATTTTCGAGGATAAATAAAAATTCTAAACAAATTGCAAGTACATTTTCCCCAAAACAATCAATAATCTTAGTATCCTTTAAATAAAAATAAACGAAACACATTTTAGAAAATATATAAAAAAAAATTATTGAATAGATTTTAAAAATCAGTGAGATGGATGAGATTTTTTATATTTATTCAGATCTTTTAATGAAACCTGACACAGCGATCTCAGCCTCCATTTCCAACTAATTTCCGCCTTGTTCTGTTTTGTGCATTAGATTTTTTATACATTTTTACTTAAATTTACTTATTTCATATTCGTAAAGATGTAAATTTGTTATTCAATTTTATTCTCATTCTTTATGATTTAGAGTTTTAAAATTCTGTATATTTTTGCATTCTCGATAATAATAACATTATTTTGATTTTTCAAAATAATCAATGAATCGATTCATCCTATTAAAATTTTGGTTTTGCTCTATTGGCTACTCTTGATGAAGAAATTTGAAAGTAAACCGAGTTCTATGTTTCGCAGTATTTTTGTTAAGGAATTAAAAATCAAAGACAAAAGCGCAAAAAATAGTAAAAAAATAAAATTACAATTTTTAATACCATGTTTTGGCTGTTTTAAAAAACTATTTTTATAAGATTTTTATTAATTTTTAAAGCTATGCAATGGTATTAATTAATATATCTACGGTTTTAAAAGGGATTGGAATTTAAGCCTAAGAATAAATAATAATAATAAATCGTATGGGGCAAGGGAAAAGGAGCAAAACGATACCAAAAGGAATGTAGAGGTATGGATACGAAATAGAGTGAGAGCTCTTCTTACCTTCCCCATGATCATTCTTCCCTTTCAAAATGAAGAATCAACTCATTTAGAAGAAGCGAATGCCCGCAAATGAGTCCTGATGAAACGCAGCGACTTGACCGGCTCCAGAGGAACTTTTAATTTAATTTCCTTTTTGGATCTGAATGGAAATAAATCTCACTCAGCGCTGTGCTTAATTCGCCGCCTTCATTGCGGTCTCGAGCCCCAGCAGCGTTAGACGAATTACAGTTTCTTCAGTCGTTATTAATCGTTTCGTGTCACGCTTCATGAATTGCTCGATAGAAATTAATAAGCAAGAGAAAGCTTTCATTTCCCCCCCAAAATTGTCAATTGATTTGAAACGAGTGATTCAATGAGCTTACATTTGTGGCAGAGCTAAGGCGGAAATTATTACTTATTCATAAATTGCCTTTTTCTGATAATTATAATATTACTCGCAAATATTGAATGCAAACGAATAATTACATTTATTTAAAAATAAAAGATTTATTTATCAGAAAAAATGAATGTTGCAACGTAGCAAGAATCAAGAACTGAACTTAATGTAGCAACTGTTTGAAATATAGCTTTTACATAAGAAAAATTTTAATATTATATGTTGTTCAACGATAATTTCTGCATTCTATGCAATCTGCTGCGTAATGTATTAGAATTTTTCCTTTTATTTTAAATTTTAGATATTACAAGTTTGCTGCAGTTTAAAGTAGTGGAAATAAGCGACTAATAAACGATTCCGTTAATATGTCGATTATGCATTCATCTGGTCACATTTAAAATATTTTTAACAAATTAACGAGAATAAAACTTCTTAAAAATTAGATTTCTTTCCTAAATAAACATATTAAAGCTGGTTTTTCTCTAATCCCACTTTATTTGTTTTCGCTCATTATTTTGTAGAATATTATATTCAAAGAAAATAAGCAGTTGAGATTTGAAATTCTTACCAACAATCAGTACTCACTTTTATATAAGACATATTATTATATTCAAAGAAAATAGTCTCTCCTCTCTACACTTTCCTCTCTTTTCTTTCTAATTTCCTCTCTTATGAGTTATTTGCAAGTTTTTCGTAAATCTTTCATGTGCTCCATCACATTTAAGATAATCACGCGCTTTCAGTTTTTGGCCGATTTGTACATCATTTTCTTTTGAAAAACCAGTGAAAGCTGCAAATTAATTATTTTTTATCTTTAGTATATGAAACTGCAGATTTAAAAATAAATAACACAAAAGAATGTTTAAGTTTAACCCTTTACGTTTTTAATCCCTCCCTCTTAATTTTATGAAAATTAATAATGTGATTTTATATTAGACATCAATTGATGAAATAGTTTGACTTCAATGTGTCCACCCATGGCAAAAAAATCTGGCAGTTGAGATTTGAAATTCTTACCAACAATCAGTACTCACATGTCGAGATGCATACAAGAATCTAAATCTCTTATGTACTTTTTTCGATGTCATTAAAGACTTTTTAAATTACATCTCATACTTAAAAGAGACTGCACACTTCCTCACATTTCACTGGTAGCAATCTTACATCTCTTATTAATATCTTCTTTCTTTGAAAATAATTTTCTTTATGCAATAGAATGTGCAGTTGGCAGTATTGGATTGAAGCAAGCAATGGTTCATTATTGAGAAGGATTATAAATATCCATACTGTATTTAAATTAGAACCACTTCAAAAAATTTTAAATACATTATGACTAATCAATGAAAGTTTTTTTCTTGATTTATTTTGAAAAGGCTTTTTCGTGCATAAAAATAAACTTTTTGAAGTGAAATAAGATAATTATAGAAGTTCAATCTTGAGGTAATATTAATTTCGATAATATTAATCTGCCTTACGTTATTCGTTCATGTGCTAATGATCTCATCCTGTTGCACTCGAGGTCACCGGCCTAATTCGGTAGAAAGGAGACCCTGTAAAAAGTCAGATGTCCACCTCTTTAAAAACCATAAAAAATACTTTTAATACTCATACTCTTTTTTATTCATACTTTCTATCCTCAATTTACTTTATAAATGTTGGTTTTGAACTTTACTTTACTTTTTAAAAACGATTACTGAAAAAGAAAGTTTAAGAATAAAAATATTGCTCACTTTCTTTGAAAGGACATTTTCAGGAAATATTAAAGCATGTACATTATTTAGCATTTATGATACATATTTTAAATAATGATTCATATGATATCAATGATATTTATTTTTTAAATAATGATACACATTTTAAATAAATAAATCACTTTCAAATGAAACAGAATATTGATGAAAACGTTACTTAAAGTCTTATGAAATTTGCATAAATATGTTTTTATGTTCAATGGTAAATGTCTACATAAAGGTAAAAAGACAAGGAAATTCGGGTTTTGCATGTCCAAGATAGTACTGACAAGGTAAATGAGCCATTTTTTTTACTACGGAAAATTATTATTTTGAATAGATTGGTAATCATTTTGGCTTTATTTTAAAAAAGAAACCAATTTACTCTCATAATGAATGATGAGTAACAAACAAATAATCTAATGACGACAAATGGTTTGATGAAAACAATTTATCCTCATGACAAATACAATGAATAAAAAATAGTTATTCTACTAAAATAAAGTTCATTAAACATAAAAATGATTTCAAATATTGAACAAATATGATGCATGGGAAGAAAAATATTATAATTTGTAATCATTTCTTTCCATTAGAATACAGATACTAACCATTTTTCTCGCATCGTTGCGTCTGCGACATTTTTTTTCTTCTTTTAAATTAAATGCTGCAATGCTTTGGTATCTTATCCAAGTGACAGTCTGATAAAATTAGGACACCAAGGCACGAATTTATTTAAATTATTAAAAAAGGCTGAAAATAAAACTTTCTTACGAGTTACAAGTCTTAAAGGATACGAAGACACGAAATCTTAAAGGAAAACAAAAAGAATGAAAAATCAAAATCAAAATAAAATTGCTTTTCGAATTTAATTAAAGGTACCGAATATTTTTGAAGTTGAGATGAAATTATGTGTAATGGAATAGCATAGATAGAACTTCTATATACGGTAAAATGTATGTTTATCGAATCATTTGAATCTTGAATTTTGCAACAAATCAGTTTCTATAAATTGAATAAAATTTCTGTCATAAAAATTATGCATATATGTGGGTGTGATGGGTCTTAATGCATCAGTCCACTTGAATTAGCTTAATCTTTTATTTCTTGATTAACAAATGATGATTCGGATGGTTTTTACAAATGGAATTCAATGATGAAGAAGGAATTTATATTACATGAAGATGGACAGTTGATGTCGTTCAAAGGATCTTTCCCACCTACGCGTGGTGCACTGGCATTTGCAGAGGAATTCTTCAAATCAAGAATTCCAGTTTCGGCCCTTTTTCAGAGTATCACGTCTTCTCGGTTTCCGGTCGCACCCTTCTCGGCGGACGTCCGTTCGGTATCGGAACATTTGCGCTCGGTTAATCATTCCCTACCCCTGTTGTTGTCATAGGTTTACTGGGATTTGGACCTTTGGCAAGAAAACTTGGCGCGGGTGACGGTTTTTTGTTTTCCATAGCTGCATTTCCGGTCGGGCTTATTGAAGATAATGGAATGGCGATAATTTTTGTAAAAAATTTTTCAAAGGTTAATGTAAAAGGATAAACATGTAAACGGATTACAAAGGGTAATTGAAAGGACCTATGAAAAAATTTAAAATTCTTAATTCATCGGAGCTTTTATTGACTCCAGTAACATAAATTGTAATTGTTTAGTTCATTTAAACCATTTTGTTAGTAGATGCGTGTCCCTGATTAAAATTAACTGATGGGCGCTGATTACAGTGACTATCCAATAGATATATAAACCATGTTTACCTTAAATTTAATTGTTTGATTTAATTAATAATATAGATATTGTAAAAGTTCATAGAAATCTTTTCCTCCATTTACTTTTTAGAAAATATATTTCAAATTTGTTCGCTTCATACAGACACTAGCTGAAATTTACACTTTTATATATTTAATTTACAATAATATTTGATTTATGTTTTTAATTTGAACTTCTTTCAATGTGATGGCAACAGGTGGATAACAGCTAATTTTTTCCCATTGACGTGCTCATGCAGATTAAATTTTATTTTTATTTTGTGCGAAGTACATTGTTGAAAAATATGGTTAAAATGTTTCTTTAAAAACACGTTAAAAATCGAAACTTAATTTGTAGATTAAAGCATTGGTATCATTAAAAAGATAATTTTTTTAGCTTTATCTTGATGCAAGAATCAATTTTGTGTTTTAATATTTTCGGAAGTTATAGCGTTGTAATTTTTAGAAAGTGTATCCATTTTTAAATCTTTTTACTCCTTAATGTAACAAATTATTGTATGTATAAGGGTCATTTTTTGTTGAGATTACTGAAAATTAAAAAAGATGCATTGCGCAAAAAGCGGAATAGTATACGGTTTTAAGAACAATAGTAAATGTTACATGTCCAATAGAATTTGAAGTTAAATATGCTCTTGTGAGTAAGCGATCAATGACAAGTTAAGTAAACTTTAGCAACCATAAATCTGAATTATAAAACTAAGTTGGCCATTGCTTTCATAAAAACTTTTAAAAAAATGCTTTTTAATGTGTATTAGCATTTGTGTAACAATATATTTTGCAACTATTTTTCTTCAATTCATGGTTATATAGGAGTAATCATAATTTCTATTTTGAAAAAAGCAACATTACTACCAAGTTATTCAATAAATCTCTCAAAACTTTTTTTAAAAATTTTAATTACATACAAATGAACAAAAAATGCTGTTAAGCTTTCAGAAATGCGGAACAGTCTTGACTATGCTAAATGTCAGAGAGATAAATGTTTGCAGTTAGTTTATTTTTTTATTTCTTTATTTATTTTTGTTAAATGTAAGTGATCATATTATGCATATTGTGAATGCATATTAAAAAAAGAATTATTTAGAAATTATATTCATTTTTTTTAAATTCACCTTTTTATTATTTTCATATTAGTTTTTTATGTATAAGTAAAAATTATAACAATTCCTAGATGAATATTCAGTCTGAAATATTCCAGAACTTTATTACGAAATAACGAAATATACAAAAATTCAATTTAATTTTGTTCGTTTCTTTCTCAATTAAACCTATTAAATATTTTTTAAATAAATAATTTACTTATAAAATTCGAAAAAAAATTAGGGACATTTTATTAAAGTTCGCTGTTAGTACTAAAACTATTGAGAGAAAGGATTGAGCCATTCTTTTGGGATGAATCCGAGGTATTACAATTTCATAGGCACATAGATGTTGGCCGATTCTCCTGGATTGAAAAATTAATAAAAGCAATTATTGATAAAAATAAAATCGTGTCAAATGAAATACTATAAACATTGAATGACTCCTTCTAAATTACAGAATTCGGTAATGTTAATTAACAGAATTATAGAGAGCAAGTAAATGTCCCAAAATCGAAGTGCTTCAATAATTAATCAGTGATGAGTTCTATGTTCTAAGAGCCCTTCTAACATTCACGCGGGCCTCAGTATGATTTTCTGTGCAAGCAGAGAAAATCTAAAATATCCAAATCAAAGAGTATTTTTTCCAAACAAGTTTGGGTGACTCATTAACCCCACCAAACCCCTCTCGTGATGTACAAAGACAGTGACCTCTTCAGAGAGTAAGGGAGAGTTTTATTGGTTAATCGTTTTATTGGCGGTGGTTGATGGGTCAGTTGACCACACAGTTTGGCGTACATTGTAAAATCGCCAAATCTTACATGCAAAGATAAAGTTTATAATGTGGTAGTCTTTCGTGACACTTGAGCGGAAAGGGGGAAATTTATCGAGCGCAAGTGACATAGAAGCGTCCGTTCTCTCCCCTCGTCTAGTGAACTCTGAACTCTGCCCTCCGACTGCTGGCTATCACCGGAAGAACGCAGAGCGCCCTCTCGTGAAGTTAATTTACCACATATATATTGAAATGAAAAAAGAATCTCTGATTTCGTCCATAAGAAGGAATGCATGTTAAATAAGAGAAAAGCTGTTTCACTGATTTATATTGTAAAAGAAGCTTTTGTAATACGGGAAGTCGTTCACACACACACACACACACACACACACACACACACACACACACACACACACACACACACACACACACACACACACACACACACACACAAACTGATACTTACCTGGGAGTCACTCAAAATCTAAATAACTCCTAAATCTTTTCTGAATTTTGGACGATTATTATTTTATTTTTTTGCTTAAAATAAAGTTTAGCTTTTTTATAAAAATTGATGTCCCTAAATTTGAAATTTTTAGTTCAGTTATATTAACGCCCCGTTTTAAAGCAACACTAGGGCTATTTTGGGATGGACCTCGTAATTTTTAACCGACGTCAGATAACGAGGACACCTGAGCTGGCACCACATCTCCAAACTTCCCCACCACACCAGAGGGAGGCCCATAGAGCTGATATATAAAAGGAGGAAGCTAGTCACTTGTTTCTAGTCTAAACAAGTGTACGCAACATGAGCCATGTGACTTGTGACAAATCTGGCCTTTTTTGGCGCCATATCGCAAATCTTGGCATACTCAAAAACTGCCGCGCAATGTTTTGTTTCCCGGCATTGGGTCCGTTCGGTTTTCATTTCCGGTTAACCTTTCCTAATTAATATATATATATATATACTAGCCGCCTTTGGCGACCAGCCGGTTCGGAAATCTTAATGTTCGTTTAAATTTTAATAATTAAATAGCTTGAACCGGAGTTTAACCCCCATCTTCGCCAAGTTGCGATAACGCTCCAAAGCTGGCAATCTTTATTATGCACTATAATTGAACATCTGCTCCTTTGCTTTTGAACATTTCGCAAGGTCGTTGTTGGCGATTTTTAAAAATTGCTCCAAGCAGGAGGTTAAACTCCGGTCGTACCATTAAATATTTTACGCAATTCCAACTTTAATAGATTCTTCGGCAAAATATTTTAAAACTTCAAATTTTGATAGTCATATAATTTACTCATAATATTATAAGGGCCTTCAGTCATAGCCTGATATGTATCTCTCTTATTTTATGTTACCCCTCGTAGAAATTATGCTTTAAATTAAAGTGTAAATGATTAATTTGCAATTAATATAATAATATTTTTTTACTGAAACAAAGCATTTTTTTAATACTATCATTACTGATAATAGAGTCACTGAGCATTTAGACTTTATGGGCACTAAAGAATATCTTTCTTAATTTATGTAATATCTCAAGAATTTGTCAACAAAAATTTCTCAGATTCATCATGAACAGATAGATTCATTAACAATGTTTAATTTTAAATGCATCAAACACTAAAAAAATAAAATGAATCGTTTAAAATAATCGGTCGAAAACAGGTTTAAAAAAATACTTAAAAAACGATGTACTTAAAACTATAAGCATATACAAAAAAGTATATAACTAACATAAATACAATTTAATTACAAAAGCATCCAATTAACCTAAAAATAATTTAAATCATTGAAAATAGGTTAAAAAAAACTACTTAAAAAACGATGTACCTAAAACTATAAGCATATACAAAAAATATATAACTAACATAAATACAATTTATTTAAAAAAGCATGCAACTAACCTAAAAATAATTTAAATCATCCGTTGGTTGCCATGTCAACAGTCAGAAAACAATGCGCATGCGTGAATTTTCTTCGCCAGTTACGTTAACGCAAGTGCGTGAATTTTTCTACGCCAGTTGGGGTAACGCTATGTAGATTATACATTTTTAATTTCCTTTATTCTGTGTTATTTTAATTCAAAAGTACTTCAGAATGAATGTGAAACTTGGATTAATTAACAATGTTTAATTTTAAATGCATAAAACATTAGGAAAATAAACAGAATCGTTTGAAATAATCCGCCGAAAAATGTTAACCCTAGCCTCAATTCTGTTGGGAGAAAAAAATAACTGAAAGTTGGCGGTGGGGAAAATGGAAGATTTTTTTGGCGGAAAAGTTGGCGGTGGGGAAAATGGAAGATTTTTTTTGGCGGGAAAGTTAGTTTTTAACTAATAATTAAAATTTCAAAAAAAGGGACCCCAGGTGCACATTCCCGACCTCTAAGGTATACATGTACCAAATTTGATAGCTGTATGTCAAATGACCTGACCTGTAGAGCGCCAACACACACACACACACACACACACATTGAGCTTTATTATAAGTATAGATATATATTCATTCTTTGAAAACTAAGCAAACTGGTTTAGAAAATAATGTTTTCTTTTTTACATCAGTAGCCGAGTTTGTTGCTTTAAATTATGTTTACTTTTTTACTTTGTTTTTGTGCATTAATTAAAAGTGAGTATTTTTCTTCTTAAAGTAAACATTTTATTTCTTTTCTTTACCTAAAAAAATCTTATAATTTTACATTACATGTTCAAATACTTTTATCATTATCTCATACAGATAAAAAAAAAAAAAACTTTTTATAATAAAAGCAGATTATAAAAGTGACCCAAGTCTTTTTTTTTTTCCTTGAATACTCTGAATAATATTTATTTTTGCATTAAAAATGAAAAATATATTAATTAAAACTGTTAAATTATTTTGAAATAATTTAGAAAGAAAAAAAAAAAACACTAGCTCAGAATCGAACCTAGATTTCCTGAGTGCTACGCCAGTGCCCTAACCACTACACTACTCGCGCACTCGTTCGGCTTACACATTATTAGTATATAAGCTAATTTGAAAGTTTTAAGGTTGACTATCGAATCTTAATATTTTCATTAATAAAAATTCTAAATGTATACTATCATTATACAAAATTTCATTCCGAACTCAATTTTAAACCTCGTGCCTTCTCCTTGTTAATATCAGTTTTCAATATTTCACTTCTGGTTTATAGTGTTGGCGGTAACTTTGCTTATAACTACCGCAGAAACAAAATTAAATCCTTTTTGGAATCTTAAACGTGTTGATTTAATACAAAATAATAAGGAAATTCGAAAATTTTACAAAAACGATGATTTTAGGGTATGTGCATATCGCAAGTTATTAATAAATGTTAACATTCAGACAAAATTTTTATCTGTAGAGATAGCATTTCTTTCTTTAATAGTTTATCTTTAGAATATCCACTAGTTTCTTTTTAGATCTAAATTAAAATTTATAAAAACATGCAATTACTGCAAGCACATTTATGAAATTTTACTATATAACATTTTCAATAAAACGTTTTAGTTTCACTATTTCATTCACAATGATGATTTAATATCTTTTACGGTATAATACGATTCGAATATTTATGGTAAAAAAAACAACATAATGGAAATAATAAGGAACTTTATTTGCATTAAAATAAATACAGAATTATTAATCGGTCGATGGATGTTTATGTAAACACTTGTATTATCGAGAAAAAATCACGCCAAGCTTGCAACCAAGCACTTGTAACACTTTGGAGATTAAAATAAAGCAAGTAACAAAATATAATGCAGTTGCATCAGTTTAAATAAAGCTTAATAACAAATTAAATAAATTTAATACAATAACTAAACCAAACTATGAAATATTATTCAGTTTTAACACCAAAATCACTGAGTGATGGAGGTTACGAAATTTTAAATTGACTTAAAATGGATATAAACAGAATATGTTTATTGTACATACCTGTGAAATGATAAAGGACTATCCTTAGAAGCTTTTTCTTTGCATCCAATTGCACAGCAATAGTTAACCATGGCGTAAATAAGTTTTAAAATCCAACAGTTAAAAGCGAGAAAAGATCTGCCATTGTAATATAATGGGAAACGGAGAATGTGGTTACAGTGAACACAAATTCTGCCCACAAGTCACGCGATTTTATCTTGTCCTACACCAAAGTAGGGTTGCACTCCCTCTATCAGTATCTCAGTTCTATGGGGAGGCCCCGGTGAATTTAATGTGCGCCAGACACATTTACATAACGGTTCTTTGGTGGAATCGGACCTCGAACCTAAACCCCTTCTGCTTCGAATACGAGACCTTACCAACAGACCGCAACGACCTTTTAACTTTAAGGCAAGTTTTGCTTACTAAAAGATATATGAATATGAAAAATAGAAACCCGGCAAAAAAAATTTACAATTTAAACAAGTACGATATCAAAGTTGTTAAAAAATCATCATTATTTGTATATTTTTGAAGTACGATACTCTTTAAATCTGTCTTTACCTTAAAAGCATTCATAATTCTGTTTCATAAAGAGATGATTCTATTTCATTAGGAAAGGTGAAATTTTGCGACACTTATTTACATATATTAGAATTTCGGAATATCGAATTTCTTTCCAGGAATCGTTGGGCTTTGTATACAGAGGTTCGACCGTGTTTCCTTTTTTAATAAGGGCGGATAATCAAGAGCCTGCTTTCTTTTGAATTTGGATGTAAGAGTGCCTTCAGCAACGACTACCGTATGTCAAATGAGAAAAAAAATGGCTTCATTTACAAGCTGCCATTTTGTGACGCAACAAGAATGATGGTAGATAAAAGCTTTCGCTTTATGAAATTTTAAATAGGTAAATACCCCACACTTACAAGATGTCCGCTGCGGCAACAGAATCCTCTTGATTTATTTTTTACCACCCGAGAATGTAGATCGCAGTAAATAGAATAAGACAGTTGTTTGTTTTCATTTGGTTTCTCGGCCAAATTTCTTTCACTTACGTTTTATCGAGCAATTTTTTTTTATTCCTGTTCTTTGTTTCCAAATGAAATAAGAAAAGCTTGTTAGCTACTGTAAGAATGCGCACAAAAACTAGTCACACATTGTTTATGTTTTCCCACTCTTGTCTTACTTCTCTGCTTTTTTTAATTTGTCTCATCGATACTTTCGTGTCAAGCGATGTCTCCAAGGCTTTTATCTATGTAGTACATATATTAGAAAGAATACAATGAGCATGGTTTTTATTTCTGATGCGATTGAATAAAAAATATTGAAGGAGTTAAAACTGAAAGAAAGTAATATATATCAACCTTAGGTACCTTGTTTTTTTTCACTATTCTGAAAGATTTTGGGAATATCTCCACCAATTTCGTCTGAGGAAGGATTTAGAGATATTGTAATAAATGAATATTGGGAGGGGGGAAGCCGCTTGGGTATATATTTAGAGCTTTTTATTTGTAGTTCTATCGCATTAATATTAAATGATGTTTTAATCCTTTATGAGCCGTGATTACCTGTCATATAATTAATTCTACAAAACTTGTCGCGTACGCGTCTCGCACGAGCCACCATTACCTGACAAGATACAAATTAATCGCGTCAGTATAATTTTTTTTGTTGAGGTATAGAAATTACATCAGATGACAAATAAAAATTTAATCTAATTGTTTGAGTTCATAGATGACAAGGAACCGCTGTATAGATTTCAGCTTTCTGTGTTTTTATTTTTAAAGAATATTTCAAGCATAGATTTAAATTTGATTTACAGACAACTTACTTATACTTTTCGAAGTACTTTTGATTTTGCAATTCGGGAAGAAATGACGCCAAATAGACCAGAGGTCTATCCTGACTATTTTCAATACAAATAATAGTCCAAAAACATAAAACCGTAAAAATATTCTAGGTAATAACTAGGTAAAAACGCAGTGCGCAGAAAGATCATTAAGTTTTGAAAGAAATATTGTAATGATTAATCAAAATTGAAATTGTAATTCTATTAAGATAGAATTGAAATAATTCATTATGTGCATTTTTCATTTAAAAATTACATAAATGTAAGTAAAAGAACAAAACAATTTTTCTTCTTTAAAAAAACTTTCAAATTTAAAGAAAATACGGTGTTTATATTAATAGGTTTTAAATTTTATGAATATTTAAAATTATCAATAAAAAATTCAATAATTTTTGAACAAATGTTGTCAAATTTGTGAGATTGTAAAAGAGTTAAAACTCATCTCAAGCAATGTCCTCTACAGAAAGATGGTTCTTGAATTGCTCGCTTGCATAATATTTGTATGTATAAATGCAACAAAAAATAATATATAACTATTCTAATTATGTGTTTTTATTTTTTCCATGCACTTGCCGTTTCAGTGAGTTTGTTAAAAGAAACATGAATTTCCGTAGAAAATTTCACATATTATATTATCGCAAAGGAGTTCTGCTCACTCTGGTTCAGCATCCGGGACGACGACAGCAAAAGGCGGGGTGGTTGGAGTCTTAATAGCCACATTCACAACCACTGTCAACCTCATTTAGAAGGAGAGACGTCTCATCACTGGCCCCTAAAGCATTGCAATACCCACTGAGGAAGCGAGAATTGTTTAGTGATGTGACAAATTTTTGTCCATTAACCTGTGGTTCCCCTAGCAGATCTTAGATTTTCGAAAAGGAGTGTTTCCAAAATCCTTTAAAAGTAGAGCAGGTATATAAAAACATGTCATTTTTACAAAAGAAAATAAAGCTAAAAACCCAAAGGGCTATCACAATAAAGAACTTTTTTATTAGTAGATTGTAGTAAAATTTTGAGAAGAAAATTTTGCCGATATATGGGGTCAATTTCTCATCCAATGAGATTTTGGACTCACGAAAAAAAAAATTTGAAACCTAATAAAATGTTTTGTTTCTCTGTTTCTTCTCTGCCCTCATTGGTTATTTTCCTTTATTTCTTGGTCTATCATCGGTCATTTTCATCATTGTTCGTTTCATTGTTCGTTTGAATTCGAAGAGCTAAGCTGCTGTTTTTCGCTCGTTTTTGAGGGTATGCCTTAAAATATCTGAATTTAAAATTTAATTCCGTTCTTTTGAACGATCCGATGATCAAGAACTAAGATTGTTTATAATCATTTCCTTATTTATTACAATTCATTTACCAATAACCACAGGTCAGCTTTCGAGGTTGCCAACAAAAATGCTTTATTTTTGTATGTCAGATCCAGCCTTTAAAATTTCCCGTGATTTTAGAAACACTCTTCATAAATAAAAGTAACATTTATAAATAGTTTATATCCTATAGATATCCAAACTACCGAATAGAATTTCTTTAAAATTTTGTGATAATTAATTTTAAAATTTATTTTTTTGTTAATCAAAAGCTGTAAAGGATCTTATTATCCGCTATACCATCAGAAGGTTCTACCCTTTCTCTATCTTGTTAGTAAGATTTTGGAGTAGTTGGAATTTACCATTTTATTCGACAAGGAGCTCGATTTTCTTAACATTATAGATAACTGTAACTAATTACAATTATTGTAGATAATCAGCGAGAATAGCAGTCACAAAAATATAAAAAAATCAAATTTTGTTTGTAATGATGTCATTGGATTTTTGAATTATAGTGTTTATATACTTATGGAAGCTCATATCTACAGACGTTCAATCTCTCGGTAAATTTGATTTAAAATTTGATATGTGTCCACAATATAAAAGTTAAATCTGTGTGCTGAATTTTATCTATATCTGCCTGTCTTCGTTTTGCAGCTGACGTGTTTCTGTCAGAAATTCCACCCTTTATACTGTTCACCATATATTTAATCAGTGATTTTCTTTCACTGATGAAAACTGTAGACGAAGTTTTCTGTTTAATATATGCGTACAAAATGACTAAAAATGTTTAGTTACAATACCATGAAGTTTCGAAAATAGACGAACCAGACATTTATTTTTTTAATAGTGATAAGATGTTATAGGATTGGTCTCCATTAGAAAAATTCATGTACACAACAAAAGGAACAAAACGCTAATTAAAACAACATGGTTTTAATGTTTGGCGGTTCGATTTAATTAAAGACATGAAGTTATTTCTAAACAATTTAATTGAAATGAAACACAGCCAATCATTCAGGCGAATCAGTTTGTAGCCAAAGATGGCTAGTATATAATATTTCAAATATTAATATTGCAAAATAAAACTTAGAAAGAGTCCCCAATATTAACATGTGGGCCACTTCCTCCAGTTTTTGTACAACTGAGTTCGCAACTTTCAAATAGAAATAACTAATCATAATGCTTCCTCACTATTTTGCAGTCATAATTTTAAATAATATTTTTCCCCTTTCATAACATTTAAATTCGGTATAACTATATTAATGTCATTAAATATGGCCACCAAAGAAGCCAGTATTAACAAAATTAATTTAATCATTTCGGTTAGTTTTATTGAAATATTATTATAATAAATGCATATTTGCAATAATATATGTAAAAGATACACAATAATGGTGGAATATTCTGATTGCATAGTTATACTTGAAAACGGTGGAATTTGGCGAGGAAAATTGGCGACATCTTTCCAGTAGTTGAAGCTGACGGCAAATTTCAAATTTTTATTTCAAAGCAATTTCAAAACTCTCGAAATGGAGAGGAAGGGATAGACGACACTTGAGGACGTATCGCGGAGTCATGAACATTCGTATGAAAGAAAACTTTCTGACATCACTGCAATGGTTTTGGCTAGGAATTCTATCAAGTTCTCCCCAAAGAAAGTTATAATAAAGTAAAGTATCTTCGATTTCTCTTTAAAAAAAGAAGAAATAACTGGGTAAAGGGGTGTGGCAAGTAGCCTTTAACCCATCCAGAGCCGACTGCCTAGCTTAAGAATGTTCTTAAAACGGCCTCAGTCAAAATAAAGGTTGAATACAATTTACTAGATAAGAAATTGACAGAACGTTCGTAAACCGGCCTGGTATGTTTTTGCTTTCCCCTGACCATTCACAACAGGGGGTAAACTTTCCCGCGTCTCGACCATCACCACCCCCTAAACACCGGGGATTTTGAATAGTACTGACTGATCAATCAAGTAATAAATCTGTCGACGCAGGGCAATTGCCATGTGGTTTTTCGACTAAAGCGGCGGTCCAACGACCTGTCACCTCACGGATTTGGTCATGAATCTGACATCCAACCCAGTGGGGGACCATACTCCCCCGTCGCCCGTGGTACGCCTGTAGCTTCCCGCAAAATGTCGGTAGTAGATGGATAAACATCAAAGAGCTGGAAAATTTGTTTGGGCTATGGGGGGGGGGAAGGGAGTCAAAGAAACTGAGGGTTTTGAGAGGTCGAAAGGGGAACGCGTGCCGTCTGAAGATTTCTTTGGTCGTGGGTCCGTTGCCACAGGCGGGGGTGGCACCACGAAGGAAGGGTGACAGTTTTATGACCACATCTGTGAAGATCATCCGGTCGTTGAACTTCGAGAACTAAGGACTTGTCTTTTAATCTGCAATGTTTACAGAAAATAGAATTTGTTCAAAAATAAATTTAAAAAAAAATTCCTCAATATGATTTTATAAATTTTTATTAGTAACAGAAAAATTTGTTTAATTAATAATTTAAAAGGAATTATGATTCATCAAATTGCATTACAAATATAATAGATACTTTTTACTCACATTCAGTGAATTTTAATTAAGTTTTTTTTCTAATTTTTAGTTGTAAACATTTTACTCGCATATTATATATATAATGGATGAATATACAGTTCTCTGATTAAAATAAATTATAAAAATTTATTATTAATAATTTAAAAATACTACATTCATTTCGGAAATAAATCTGTTATTGAAAATTATAAATAAATATTTGTATTAGTTTTTTTTGTTTGTTTTTAGATTTTTGTTTTTCATTCCATTTTTAAAGTTCTGAAAATAATAAAACATTCTTTTGTCAATATATAATAGGTGAATATTTAATTGATAATATGTTGATGAAAATATTATTAAGTTGAATATTATTGACTTATTATCTTATTTTGAAATAATTAAAAAAATAAGTTGAAATAATAAATTTTTGAAGTTAATTTTAATACTTAAATAAGAAAACATATTAATGTATCCATTTACTCACGAGGCTTATATCTGATAAAAATCATCATTTCATTCATATATTTAATAAATGAATATTTTGAATGTCAATTTCTTATATCATTCCTAATCTTGTCACAAATCTTGGTAAAAATGACTCATAGTCAGTGCAGAAATATTTTCATAAATCCATGCATTTCTCTGCTGACAAATATTGTGAAGAATCTTTCCTTCATCTTACTCCATCAATGAAATCAAAATTTCAATTTTACCCATTTTATTAAGTTACAATATTATGATTTTTTTTAATGAAAATTCGTAAATTATCTCGTAGATAAAAACGAGACTTAGCTGCATGTATCCAGCAATTAAGAATTACCCTTTCAGACCGTTGCTTCCATGCTCTTCATTTCTGAACAATTCAAACGAATTTCATTGGAAATATTTATGAGGTATTTCACCGCATGTGAATTTCAAAAGATGGATGCACAATGAAATAAAAGAAAAACAATCTTGAGTAAGTAATCATAACTTCAGCAACGTTTAAAACCCGTAAGTGAAAAATAAGGTCTTTATTTCATTGCAACAATAAAAATACTTGCTACAAATTTTGGCACATTCATTAAAATAAAACAAATTATAGATATTAATGAATATGTAATAATTTTGCCAGTTTGTGGAGGAAGGGCAGAGTTCTTCATTTAAAGGATCTTATCCTCCGGTCACAAAAATTGGATGGAAGAAAAGTGGCTTAACAATGACATTACATATTAAGAAGGTTGTGCTAAATCAGAAATAATATATGGATAAGTTATTTTATATATATAAAAAAAATAGAGAGAAGCGTGAATTATTTACGTCATAGAATAAATTAGCAAAGACTGGGTCGGAGAATCATGTAGGGGCGGTAAAGCAGGGAGTTATTCGTGGTTTAGTCACAGATAACTCATCGGGGTCTCATGATGTAAAAATTTTCTTAGCATCTGTAACCATTTCTTATCAAAGAAAAATAATATTCACAAATAGCTTTTTAAAAATGCAAAAGCTAATATTTTCATAAATTATTAATTTTTAAAACATAATAAAAATTATTAATTAAAATTAAATTTTTTTAAAAATTTATTTTAGCCAGATTTCTCCATCATTCCTAGAGATAAATTGAATAATTCCAAATCATATACGTCAAAAATAGTATTTAATATCAAAATATTTCTATATTTATTCAAAATTTTGAGATTCAATTTCACGCACATGCGCAGAATTCATTCGTATACTTAGCATTGTGCTTTTAGACCAGATTGACACCGTATTTAAAATTTTACTGGACAGTCGTAATTAGACTCTTAGACCCTTTAGAAGCTGTCAGGTTACGAGGCTTGTTGGCTGGATCGGCAGAGTGTTCCGCTTAGTTTTGCAGGTCTTCAGTTCGAGGCTCGATGCCGACAAATATTTTTATACATATATATATTTTAATTTATTTTCGGTAGATTTCTCCATCATTCCTAGAGATAAATTGAATAATTCCAAACATCTACGTCAAAAATAGAATTTAATATCAAAGTATTTCTATATTTATTCCAAATTTTGCGAGTCAATTTCACGCACATGTGCAGAATTCATTCGTATTCTTAGCATTTTGCTTTTAGACCAGATTGACACCGAATTTAATATTTTACTGGACAGTCGTAATGAGACTCTTAGACCCTTCAGAAGCCCTCGGGATGAGAGGCGTGGTGGCTGGATCGGCAGAGTGTAGAGCTTAATTTTGCAGGTCTTCGGTTCGAGGCTCGAAGCAGACAAATATTTTTTTTAAAAATTTATTTCAGCTAGTTTTTTTATCGTTCCTAGAGATAAATTGAATAATTCCAAATCATATACGTCAACAATAGAATTTAATATCAAAATATTTCTATATTTATTCGAAATTTTACGAGTGACGTTCAATCACATGCGTAGAATTCATTCGTATTCTTAGCATTGTGCTTTTAGACCAGATTGACAGCGTACTTAAAATTTTACTGGACAGTCGTAATGAGACTCTTAGACCCTTCAGAAGTACTCGGGTTACGAGGCGTGGTGGCTGTCTCCGCAGATTGTAGCGCTTAGTTTTGCAGGTCTTCAGTTCGAGGCTAGAAGCCGACAAATATATTTTTCTTTGTTTTAAAATTTATTTTAGCTAGTTTTCTCCATCATTCCTAGAGATAAATTAAATAATTCCAAATCATATACGTCAAAAATAGAATTTAATATCAAAATATTTCTATATTTATTCGAAATTTTACGAGTGACGTTCAATCACATGCGTAGAATTCATTCGTATTCTTAGCATTGTGCTTTTAGACCAGATTGACACCGTATTTAAAATTTTACTGGACAGTCGTAATGAGACTCTATTAAACCCTTCAGAAGTCATGGGGTTACGAGGCGTGGTGGCTGGCTCGGCAGATTGTAGCGCTTAGTTTTGCAGGTCTTCAGTTCGAGGCTAGAAGCCGACAAATATATTTTTCTTTGTTTTAAAATTTATTTTAGCTAGTTTTCTCCATCATTCCTAGAGATAAATTAAATAATTCCAAATCATATACGTCAAAAATAGAATTTAATATCAAAATATTTCTATATTTATTCGAAATTTTACGAGTGACGTTCAATCACATGCGTAGAATTCATTCGTATTTTAGCATTGTGCTTTTAGACCAGATTGACACCGTATTTAAAATTTTACTAGGCAGTTGTAATGAGACTCTCAGCCCATTCAGAAGCTGTTAGGTTACGAGGCTTGTTGGCTGGATCGGCAGAGTGTAGCGCTTTGTTTTCCAGGTCTTCAGTTCGAGGCTAGAAGCCGACAAATATATTTATATATTTTTCTTTGTTTTAAAATTTTTTTTAGCTAGTTTTCTTCATCATTCCTAGAGATAAATTGAATAATTCCAAATCATATACGTCAAAAATAGAATTTAATATCAAAATATTTCTATATTTATTCGAAATTTTACGAGTGACGTTCAATCACATGCGTAGAATTCATTCGTATTTTAGCATTGTGCTTTTAGACCAGATTGACAGCGTGTTTAAAATTTTACTAGGCAGATGTAATGAGACTCTCAGCCCATTCAGAAGCTGTTAGGTTACGAGGCTTGTTGGCTGGATCGGCAGAGTGTAGCGCTTTGTTTTCCAGGTCTTCAGTTCGAGGCTAGAAGCCGACAAATATATTTATCTATTTTTCTTTGTTTTAAAATTTATTTTAGCTAGTTTTCTCCATCATTCCTAGAGATAAATTGAATAATTCCAAATCATATACGTCAAAAATAGAATTTAATATCAAAATATTTCTATATTTATTCGAAATTTTACGAGTGACGTTCAATCACATGCGTAGAATTCATTCGTATTCTTAGCATTGTGCTTTTAGACCAAATTGACAGCGTATTTAAAATTTTACTAGGCAGTTGTAATGAGACTCTCAGCCCCTTCAGAAGCTGTTAGGTTACGAGGCTTGTTGGCTGGATCGGCAGAGTGTAGCGCTTTGTTTTCCAGGTCTTCAGTTCGAGGCTAGAAGCCGACAAATATATTTATATATTTTTCTTTGTTTTAAAATTTATTTTAGCTAGTTTTCTCCATCATTCCTAGAGATAAATTGAATAATTCCAAATCATATACGTCAAAAATAGAATTTAATATCAAAATATTTCTATATTTATTCGAAATTTTACGAGTGACGTTCAATCACATGCGTAGAATTCATTCGTATTTTAGCATTGTGCTTTTAGACCAGATTGACAGCGTGTTTAAAATTTTACTAGGCAGATGTAATGAGACTCTCAGCCCATTCAGAAGCTGTTAGGTTACGAGGCTTGTTGGCTGGATCGGCAGAGTGTAGCGCTTTGTTTTCCAGGTCTTCAGTTCGAGGCTAGAAGCCGACAAATATATTTATCTATTTTTCTTTGTTTTAAAATTTATTTTAGCTAGTTTTCTCCATCATTCCTAGAGATAAATTGAATAATTCCAAATCATATACGTCAAAAATAGAATTTAATATCAAAATATTTCTATATTTATTCGAAATTTTACGAGTGACGTTCAATCACATGCGTAGAATTCATTCGTATTCTTAGCATTGTGCTTTTAGACCAGATTGACAGCGTATTTAAAATTTTACTAAGTAGTTGTAATGAGACTCTCAGCCCCTTCAGAAGCTGTTAGGTTACGAGGTTTGTTGGCTGGATCGGCGGAGTGTAGCGCTTTGTTTTCCAGGTCTTCAGTTCGAGGCTAGATGCCGACAAATGTATTTATATATTTTTCTTTGTTTTAAAATTTATTTTAGCTAGTTTTCTCCATCATTCCTAGAGATAAATTGAATAATTCCAAATCATATACGTCAAAAATAGAATTTAGTATCAAAATATTTCTATATTTATTCGAAATTTTACGAGTGACGTTCAATCACATGCGTAGAATTCATTCGTATTCTTAGCATTGTGCTTTTAGACCAGATTGACACCGTATTTAAAATTTTACTAGGCAGTTGTAATGAGACTCTCAGCCCCTTCAGAAGCTGTTAGGTTACGAGGCTTGTTGGCTGGATCGGCAGAGTGTAGCGCTTTGTTTTCCAGGTCTTCAGTTCGAGGCTAGAAGCCGACAAATATATTTTTCTTTGTTTTAAAATTTATTTTAGCTAGTTTTCTCCATCATTCCTAGAGATAAATTAAATAATTCCAAATCATATACGTCAAAAATAGAATTTAATATCAAAATATTTCTATATTTATTCGAAATTTTACGAGTGACGTTCAATCAAATGCGTAGAATTCATTCGTATTTTAGCATTGTGCTTTTAGACCAGATTGACAGCGTATTTAAAATTTTACTAGGCAGTTGTAATGAGACTCTCAGCCCCTTCAGAAGCTGTTAGGTTACGAGGCTTGTTGGCTGGATCGGCAGAGTGTAGCGCTTTGTTTTCCAGGTCTTCAGTTCGAGGCTAGAAGCCGACAAATATATTTATATATTTTTCTTTGTTTTAAAATTTATTTTAGCTAGTTTTCTCCATCATTCCTAGAGATAAATTGAATAATTCCAAATCATATACGTCAAAAATAGAATTTAATATCAAAATATTTCTATATTTATTCGAAATTTTACGAGTGACGTTCAATCACATGCGTAGAATTCATTCGTATTTTAGCATTGTGCTTTTAGACCAGATTGACAGCGTGTTTAAAATTTTACTAGGCAGATGTAATGAGACTCTCAGCCCATTCAGAAGCTGTTAGGTTACGAGGCTTGTTGGCTGGATCGGCAGAGTGTAGCGCTTTGTTTTCCAGGTCTTCAGTTCGAGGCTAGAAGCCGACAAATATATTTATCTATTTTTCTTTGTTTTAAAATTTATTTTAGCTAGTTTTCTCCATCATTCCTAGAGATAAATTGAATAATTCCAAATCATATACGTCAAAAATAGAATTTAATATCAAAATATTTCTATATTTATTCGAAATTTTACGAGTGACGTTCAATCACATGCGTAGAATTCATTCGTATTCTTAGCATTGTGCTTTTAGACCAGATTGACAGCGTATTTAAAATTTTACTAAGTAGTTGTAATGAGACTCTCAGCCCCTTCAGAAGCTGTTAGGTTACGAGGTTTGTTGGCTGGATCGGCGGAGTGTAGCGCTTTGTTTTCCAGGTCTTCAGTTCGAGGCTAGATGCCGACAAATGTATTTATATATTTTTCTTTGTTTTAAAATTTATTTTAGCTAGTTTTCTCCATCATTCCTAGAGATAAATTGAATAATTCCAAATCATATACGTCAAAAATAGAATTTAGTATCAAAATATTTCTATATTTATTCGAAATTTTACGAGTGACGTTCAATCACATGCGTAGAATTCATTCGTATTCTTAGCATTGTGCTTTTAGACCAGATTGACACCGTATTTAAAATTTTACTAGGCAGTTGTAATGAGACTCTCAGCCCCTTCAGAAGCTGTTAGGTTACGAGGCTTGTTGGCTGGATCGGCAGAGTGTAGCGCTTTGTTTTCCAGGTCTTCAGTTCGAGGCTAGAAGCCGACAAATATATTTTTCTTTGTTTTAAAATTTATTTTAGCTAGTTTTCTCCATCATTCCTAGAGATAAATTAAATAATTCCAAATCATATACGTCAAAAATAGAATTTAATATCAAAATATTTCTATATTTATTCGAAATTTTACGAGTGACGTTCAATCAAATGCGTAGAATTCATTCGTATTTTAGCATTGTGCTTTTAGACCAGATTGACACCGTATTTAAAATTTTACTAGGCAGTTGTAATGAGACTCTCAGCCCATTCAGAAGCTGTTAGGTTACGAGGCTTGTTGGCTGGATCGGCAGAGTGTAGCGCTTTGTTTTCCAGGTCTTCAGTTCGAGGCTAGAAGCCGACAAATATATTTATATATTTTTCTTTGTTTTAAAATTTATTTTAGCTAATTTTCTCCATCATTCCTAGAGATAAATTGAATAATTCCAAATCATATACGTCAAAAATAGAATTTAATATCAAAATATTTCTATATTTATTCGAAATTTTACGAGTGACGTTCAATCACATGCGTAGAATTCATTCGTATTCTTAGCATTGTGCTTTTAGACCAGATTGACAGCGTATTTAAAATTTTACTAGGCAGTTGTAATGAGACTCTCAGCCCCTTCAGAAGCTGTTAGGTTACGAGGCTTGTTGGCTGGATCGGCAGAGTGTAGCGCTTTGTTTTCCAGGTCTTCAGTTAAAGGCTAGAAGCCGACAAATATATTTATATATTTTTCTTTGTTTTAAAATTTATTTTAGCTAGTTTTCTCCATCATTCCTAGAGATAAATTGAATAATTCCTAATCATATACGTCAAAAATAGAATTTAATATCAAAATATTTCTATATTTATTCGAAATTTTACGAGTGACGTTCAATCACATGCGTAGAATTCATTCGTATTCTTAGCATTGTGCTTTTAGACCAGATTGACAGCGTATTTAAAATTTTACTAAGTAGTTGTAATGAGACTCTCAGCCCCTTCAGAAGCTGTTAGGTTACGAGGTTTGTTGGCTGGATCGGCGGAGTGTAGCGCTTTGTTTTCCAGGTCTTCAGTTCGAGGCTAGATGCCGACAAATGTATTTATATATTTTTCTTTGTTTTAAAATTTATTTTAGCTAGTTTTCTCCATCATTCCTAGAGATAAATTGAATAATTCCAAATCATATACGTCAAAAATAGAATTTAGTATCAAAATATTTCTATATTTATTCGAAATTTTACGAGTGACGTTCAATCACATGCGTAGAATTCATTCGTATTCTTAGCATTGTGCTTTTAGACCAGATTGACACCGTATTTAAAATTTTACTAGGCAGTTGTAATGAGACTCTCAGCCCCTTCAGAAGCTGTTAGGTTACGAGGCTTGTTGGCTGGATCGGCAGAGTGTAGCGCTTTGTTTTCCAGGTCTTCAGTTCGAGGCTAGAAGCCGACAAATATATTTTTCTTTGTTTTAAAATTTATTTTAGCTAGTTTTCTCCATCATTCCTAGAGATAAATTAAATAATTCCAAATCATATACGTCAAAAATAGAATTTAATATCAAAATATTTCTATATTTATTCGAAATTTTACGAGTGACGTTCAATCAAATGCGTAGAATTCATTCGTATTTTAGCATTGTGCTTTTAGACCAGATTGACACCGTATTTAAAATTTTACTAGGCAGTTGTAATGAGACTCTCAGCCCATTCAGAAGCTGTTAGGTTACGAGGCTTGTTGGCTGGATCGGCAGAGTGTAGCGCTTTGTTTTCCAGGTCTTCAGTTCGAGGCTAGAAGCCGACAAATATATTTATATATTTTTCTTTGTTTTAAAATTTATTTTAGCTAATTTTCTCCATCATTCCTAGAGATAAATTGAATAATTCCAAATCATATACGTCAAAAATAGAATTTAATATCAAAATATTTCTATATTTATTCGAAATTTTACGAGTGACGTTCAATCACATGCGTAGAATTCATTCGTATTCTTAGCATTGTGCTTTTAGACCAGATTGACAGCGTATTTAAAATTTTACTAGGCAGTTGTAATGAGACTCTCAGCCCCTTCAGAAGCTGTTAGGTTACGAGGCTTGTTGGCTGGATCGGCAGAGTGTAGCGCTTTGTTTTCCAGGTCTTCAGTTAAAGGCTAGAAGCCGACAAATATATTTATATATTTTTCTTTGTTTTAAAATTTATTTTAGCTAGTTTTCTCCATCATTCCTAGAGATAAATTGAATAATTCCTAATCATATACGTCAAAAATAGAATTTAATATCAAAATATTTCTATATTTATTCGAAATTTTACGAGTGACGTTCAATCACATGCGTAGAATTCATTCGTATTTTAGCATTGTGCTTTTAGACCAGATTGACAGCGTATTTAAAATTTTACTAGGCAGTTGTAATGAGACTCTCAGCCCATTCAGAAGCTGTTAGGTTATGAGGCTTGTTGGCTGGATCGGCAGAGTGTAGCGCCTTGTTTTCCGGGTCTTCAGTTCGATGCTGGAAGCCGACAAATATATTTATATATTTTTCTTTGTTTTAAAATTTATTTTAGCTAGTTTCTCCATCATTCCTAGAGATAAATTGAATAATTCCAAATCATATACGTCAAAAATAGAATTTAATATCAAAATATTTCTATATTTATTCGAAATTTTACGAGTGACGTTCAATCACATGCGTAGAATTCATTCGTATTTTAGCATTGTGCTTTTAGACCAGATTGACAGCGTATTTAAAATTTTACTAGGCAGTTGTAATGAGACTCTCAGCCCCTTCAGAAGCTGTTAGGTTACGAGGCTTGTTGGCTGGATCGGCGGAGTGTAGCGCTTTGTTTTCCAGGTCTTCAGTTCGAGGCTAGAAGCCGACAAATGTATTTATATATTTTTCTTTGTTTTAAAATTTATTTTAGCTAGTTTTCTCCATCATTCCTAGAGATAAATTGAATAATTCCAAATCATATACGTCAAAAATAGAATTTAATATCAAAATATTTCTATATTTATTCGAAATTTTACGAGTGACGATCAATCACATGCGTAGAATTCATTCGTATTCTTAGCATTGTGCTTTTAGACCAGATTGACACCGTATTTAAAATTTTACTAGGCAGTTGTAATGAGACTCTCAGCCCCTTCAGAAGCTGTTAGGTTACGAGGCTTGTTGGCTGGATCGGCAGAGTGTAGCGCTTTGTTTTCCAGGTCTTCAGTTCGAGGCTAGAAGCCGACAAATATATTTATCTATTTTTCTTTGTTTTAAAATTTATTTTAGCTAGTTTTCTCCATCATTCCTAGAGATAAATTGAATAATTCCAAATCATATACGTCAAAAATAGAATTTAATATCAAAATATTTCTATATTTATTCGAAATTTTACGAGTGACGTTCAATCACATGCGTAGAATTCATTCGTATTCTTAGCATTGTGCTTTTAGACCAGATTGACAGCGTATTTAAAATTTTACTAAGTAGTTGTAATGAGACTCTCAGCCCCTTCAGAAGCTGTTAGGTTACGAGGTTTGTTGGCTGGATCGGCGGAGTGTAGCGCTTTGTTTTCCAGGTCTTCAGTTCGAGGCTAGATGCCGACAAATGTATTTATATATTTTTCTTTGTTTTAAAATTTATTTTAGCTAGTTTTCTCCATCATTCCTAGAGATAAATTGAATAATTCCAAATCATATACGTCAAAAATAGAATTTAGTATCAAAATATTTCTATATTTATTCGAAATTTTACGAGTGACGTTCAATCACATGCGTAGAATTCATTCGTATTCTTAGCATTGTGCTTTTAGACCAGATTGACACCGTATTTAAAATTTTACTAGGCAGTTGTAATGAGACTCTCAGCCCCTTCAGAAGCTGTTAGGTTACGAGGCTTGTTGGCTGGATCGGCAGAGTGTAGCGCTTTGTTTTCCAGGTCTTCAGTTCGAGGCTAGAAGCCGACAAATATATTTTTCTTTGTTTTAAAATTTATTTTAGCTAGTTTTCTCCATCATTCCTAGAGATAAATTAAATAATTCCAAATCATATACGTCAAAAATAGAATTTAATATCAAAATATTTCTATATTTATTCGAAATTTTACGAGTGACGTTCAATCAAATGCGTAGAATTCATTCGTATTTTAGCATTGTGCTTTTAGACCAGATTGACACCGTATTTAAAATTTTACTAGGCAGTTGTAATGAGACTCTCAGCCCATTCAGAAGCTGTTAGGTTACGAGGCTTGTTGGCTGGATCGGCAGAGTGTAGCGCTTTGTTTTCCAGGTCTTCAGTTCGAGGCTAGAAGCCGACAAATATATTTATATATTTTTCTTTGTTTTAAAATTTATTTTAGCTAATTTTCTCCATCATTCCTAGAGATAAATTGAATAATTCCAAATCATATACGTCAAAAATAGAATTTAATATCAAAATATTTCTATATTTATTCGAAATTTTACGAGTGACGTTCAATCACATGCGTAGAATTCATTCGTATTCTTAGCATTGTGCTTTTAGACCAGATTGACAGCGTATTTAAAATTTTACTAGGCAGTTGTAATGAGACTCTCAGCCCCTTCAGAAGCTGTTAGGTTACGAGGCTTGTTGGCTGGATCGGCAGAGTGTAGCGCTTTGTTTTCCAGGTCTTCAGTTAAAGGCTAGAAGCCGACAAATATATTTATATATTTTTCTTTGTTTTAAAATTTATTTTAGCTAGTTTTCTCCATCATTCCTAGAGATAAATTGAATAATTCCTAATCATATACGTCAAAAATAGAATTTAATATCAAAATATTTCTATATTTATTCGAAATTTTACGAGTGACGTTCAATCACATGCGTAGAATTCATTCGTATTCTTAGCATTGTGCTTTTAGACCAGATTGACAGCGTATTTAAAATTTTACTAAGTAGTTGTAATGAGACTCTCAGCCCCTTCAGAAGCTGTTAGGTTACGAGGTTTGTTGGCTGGATCGGCGGAGTGTAGCGCTTTGTTTTCCAGGTCTTCAGTTCGAGGCTAGATGCCGACAAATGTATTTATATATTTTTCTTTGTTTTAAAATTTATTTTAGCTAGTTTTCTCCATCATTCCTAGAGATAAATTGAATAATTCCAAATCATATACGTCAAAAATAGAATTTAGTATCAAAATATTTCTATATTTATTCGAAATTTTACGAGTGACGTTCAATCACATGCGTAGAATTCATTCGTATTCTTAGCATTGTGCTTTTAGACCAGATTGACACCGTATTTAAAATTTTACTAGGCAGTTGTAATGAGACTCTCAGCCCCTTCAGAAGCTGTTAGGTTACGAGGCTTGTTGGCTGGATCGGCAGAGTGTAGCGCTTTGTTTTCCAGGTCTTCAGTTCGAGGCTAGAAGCCGACAAATATATTTTTCTTTGTTTTAAAATTTATTTTAGCTAGTTTTCTCCATCATTCCTAGAGATAAATTAAATAATTCCAAATCATATACGTCAAAAATAGAATTTAATATCAAAATATTTCTATATTTATTCGAAATTTTACGAGTGACGTTCAATCAAATGCGTAGAATTCATTCGTATTTTAGCATTGTGCTTTTAGACCAGATTGACACCGTATTTAAAATTTTACTAGGCAGTTGTAATGAGACTCTCAGCCCATTCAGAAGCTGTTAGGTTACGAGGCTTGTTGGCTGGATCGGCAGAGTGTAGCGCTTTGTTTTCCAGGTCTTCAGTTCGAGGCTAGAAGCCGACAAATATATTTATATATTTTTCTTTGTTTTAAAATTTATTTTAGCTAATTTTCTCCATCATTCCTAGAGATAAATTGAATAATTCCAAATCATATACGTCAAAAATAGAATTTAATATCAAAATATTTCTATATTTATTCGAAATTTTACGAGTGACGTTCAATCACATGCGTAGAATTCATTCGTATTCTTAGCATTGTGCTTTTAGACCAGATTGACAGCGTATTTAAAATTTTACTAGGCAGTTGTAATGAGACTCTCAGCCCCTTCAGAAGCTGTTAGGTTACGAGGCTTGTTGGCTGGATCGGCAGAGTGTAGCGCTTTGTTTTCCAGGTCTTCAGTTAAAGGCTAGAAGCCGACAAATATATTTATATATTTTTCTTTGTTTTAAAATTTATTTTAGCTAGTTTTCTCCATCATTCCTAGAGATAAATTGAATAATTCCTAATCATATACGTCAAAAATAGAATTTAATATCAAAATATTTCTATATTTATTCGAAATTTTACGAGTGACGTTCAATCACATGCGTAGAATTCATTCGTATTTTAGCATTGTGCTTTTAGACCAGATTGACAGCGTATTTAAAATTTTACTAGGCAGTTGTAATGAGACTCTCAGCCCATTCAGAAGCTGTTAGGTTATGAGGCTTGTTGGCTGGATCGGCAGAGTGTAGCGCCTTGTTTTCCGGGTCTTCAGTTCGATGCTGGAAGCCGACAAATATATTTATATATTTTTCTTTGTTTTAAAATTTATTTTAGCTAGTTTCTCCATCATTCCTAGAGATAAATTGAATAATTCCAAATCATATACGTCAAAAATAGAATTTAATATCAAAATATTTCTATATTTATTCGAAATTTTACGAGTGACGTTCAATCACATGCGTAGAATTCATTCGTATTTTAGCATTGTGCTTTTAGACCAGATTGACAGCGTATTTAAAATTTTACTAGGCAGTTGTAATGAGACTCTCAGCCCCTTCAGAAGCTGTTAGGTTACGAGGCTTGTTGGCTGGATCGGCGGAGTGTAGCGCTTTGTTTTCCAGGTCTTCAGTTCGAGGCTAGAAGCCGACAAATGTATTTATATATTTTTCTTTGTTTTAAAATTTATTTTAGCTAGTTTTCTCCATCATTCCTAGAGATAAATTGAATAATTCCAAATCATATACGTCAAAAATAGAATTTAATATCAAAATATTTCTATATTTATTCGAAATTTTACGAGTGACGATCAATCACATGCGTAGAATTCATTCGTATTCTTAGCATTGTGCTTTTAGACCAGATTGACACCGTATTTTAAATTTTACTAGGCAGTTGTAATGAGACTCTCAGCCCATTCAGAAGCTGATAGGTTACGAGGCTTGTTGGCTGGATCGGCAGAGTGTAGCGCTTTGTTTTCCGGGTCTTCAGTTCGATGCTAGAAGCCGACAAATATATTTATATATTTTTCTTTGTTTTAAAATTTATTTTAGCTAGTTTCTCCATCATTCCTAGAGATAAATTGAATAATTCCAAATCATATACGTCAAAAATAGAATTTAATATCAAAATATTTCTATATTTATTCGAAATTTTACGAGTGACGTTCAATCACATGCGTAGAATTCATTCGTATTTTAGCATTGTGCTTTTAGACCAGATTGACAGCGTATTTAAAATTTTACTAGGCAGTTGTAATGAGACTCTCAGCCCCTTCAGAAGCTGTTAGTTTACGAGGCTTGTTGGCTGGATCGGCAGACTGTAGCGCTTTGTTTTCCAGGTCTTCAGTTCGAGGCTAGAAGCCGACAAATGTATTTATATATTTTTCTTTGTTTTAAAATTTATTTTAGCTAGTTTTCTCCATCATTCCTAGAGATAAATTGAATAATTCCAAATCATATACGTCAAAAATAGAATTTAATATCAAAATATTTCTATATTTATTCGAAATTTTACGAGTGACGATCAATCACATGCGTAGAATTCATTCGTATTCTTAGCATTGTGCTTTTAGACCAGATTGACACCGTATTTTAAATTTTACTAGGCAGTTGTAATGAGACTCTCAGCCCATTCAGAAGCTGTTAGGTTACGAGGCTTGTTGGCTGGATCGGCAGAGTGTAGCGCTTTGTTTTCCGGGTGTTCAGTTCGAGGCTAGAAGCCGACAAATATATTTATATATTTTTCTTTGTTTTAAAATTTATTTTAGCTAGTTTTCTCCATCATTCCTAGAGATAAATTGAATAATTCCAAATCATATACGTCAAAAATAGAATTTAATATCAAAATATTTCTATATTTATTCGAAATTTTACGAGTGACGATCAATCACATGCGTAGAATTCATTCGTATTCTTAGCATTGTGCTTTTAGACCAGATTGACACCGTATTTTAAATTTTACTAGGCAGTTGTAATGAGACTCTCAGCCCATTGAGAAGCTGTTAGGTTACGAGGCTTGTTGGCTGGATCGGCAGAGTGTAGCGCTTTGTTTTCCGGGTCTTCAGTTCGATGCTAGAAGCCGACAAATATATTTATATATTTTTCTTTGTTTTAAAATTTATTTTAGCTAGTTTCTCCATCATTCCTAGAGATAAATTGAATAATTCCAAATCATATACGTCAAAAATAGAATTTAATATCAAAATATTTCTATATTTATTCGAAATTTTACGAGTGACGATCAATCACATGCGTAGAATTCATTCGTATTCTTAGCATTGTGCTTTTAGACCAGATTGACACCGTATTTTAAATTTTACTAGGCAGTTGTAATGAGACTCTCAGCCCATTCAGAAGCTGTTAGGTTACGAGGCTTGTTGGCTGGATCGGCAGAGTGTAGCGCTTTGTTTTCCGGGTCTTCAGTTCGATGCTAGAAGCCGACAAATATATTTATATATTTTACTTTGTTTTAAAATTTATTTTAGCTAGTTTTCTCCATCATTCCTAGAGATAAATTGAATAATTCCAAATCATATACGTCAAAAATAGAATTTAATATCAAAATATTTCTATATTTATTCGAAATTTTACGAGTGACGATCAATCACATGCGTAGAATTCATTCGTATTCTTAGCATTGTGCTTTTAGACCAGATTGACACCGTATTTTAAATTTTACTAGGCAGTTGTAATGAGACTCTCAGCCCATTCAGAAGCTGTTAGGTTACGAGGCTTGTTGGCTGGATCGGCAAAGTGTAGCGCTTGGTTTTCCGGGTCTTCAGTTCGATGCTAGAAGCCGACAAATATATTTATATATTTTTCTTTGTTTTAAAATTTATTTTAGCTAGTTTCTCCATCATTCCTAGAGATAAATTGAATAATTCCAAATCATATACGTCAAAAATAGAATTTAATATCAAAATATTTCTATATTTATTCGAAATTTTACGAGTGACGTTCAATCACATGCGTAGAATTCATTCGTATTTTAGCATTGTGCTTTTAGACCAGATTGACAGCGTATTTAAAATTTTACTAGGCAGTTGTAATGAGACTCTCAGCCCCTTCAGAAGCTGTTAGGTTACGAGGCTTGTTGGCTGGATCGGCGGAGTGTAGCGCTTTGTTTTCCAGGTCTTCAGTTCGAGGCTAGAAGCCGACAAATGTATTTATATATTTTTCTTTGTTTTAAAATTTATTTTAGCTAGTTTTCTCCATCATTCCTAGAGATAAATTGAATAATTCCAAATCATATACGTCAAAAATAGAATTTAATATCAAAATATTTCTATATTTATTCGAAATTTTACGAGTGACGATCAATCACATGCGTAGAATTCATTCGTATTCTTAGCATTGTGCTTTTAGACCAGATTGACAGCGTATTTTAAATTTTACTAGGCAGTTGTAATGAGACTCTCAGCCCATTCAGAAGCTGTTAGGTTACGAGGCTTTTTGGCTGGATCGGCAGAGTGTTCCGCTTAGTTTTGCAGGTCTTCAGTTCGAGGCTCGATGCCGACAAATATTTTTATACATATATATATTTTAATTTATTTTCGGTAGATTTCTCCATCATTCCTAGAGATAAATTGAATAATTCCAAACATCTACGTCAAAAATAGAATTTAATATCAAAGTATTTCTATATTTATTCCAAATTTTGCGAGTCAATTTCACGCACATGTGCAGAATTCATTCGTATTCTTAGCATTTTGCTTTTAGACCAGATTGACACCGAATTTAATATTTTTCTGGACAGTCGTAATGAGACTCTTAGACCCTTCAGAAGCCCTCGGGATGAGAGGCGTGGTGGCTGGATCGGCAGAGTGTAGAGCTTAATTTTGCAGGTCTTCGGTTCGAGGCTCGAAGCAGACAAATATTTTTTTTAAAAATTTATTTCAGCTAGTTTTTTTTATCGTTCCTAGAGATAAATTGAATAATTCCAAATCATATACGTCAACAATAGCATTTAATTTAAAAATATTTCTATATTTATTCGAAATTTTACGAGTGACGTTCAATCACATGCGTAGAATTCATTCGTATTCTTAGCATTGTGCTTTTAGACCAGATTGACACCGTATTTAAAATTTTACTGGACAGTCGTAATGAGACTCTTAGCCCCTTCAGAAGCTGTTACGTTACGAGGCTTGTTGGCTGGATCGGCAGAGTGTAGCGCTTTGTTTTCCAGGTCTTCAGTTCGAGGCTCGAAGCCGACAAATATTTTTATATGTTTTCCTTTTTTTAAAAATTAATTTTAGCCAGTTTTCTCCATCATTCCTAGAGATAAATTGAATAATTCCAAATCATATACGTCAAAAACAGTATTTAATATCAAAATATTTCTATATTTATTAAAAATTTTACGAGTCAATTTCACGCACATGCGCAGAATTCATTCGTTTTCTTAGCGCTGTGCATTTAGACCAGATTGACACCATATTTAAAATTTTACTGGACAGTTGAAATGAGATTCTTGGACTCTTCAGAAGCTCTCACGTTCCGAGGCTTGGTGGCTGGATCGGCAGAGTGTTCCGGTTACTTTTGCAGGTTTTGAGTTCGAGGCTCGAAGACGACAAATATCTTTATATATATATTTTTTAAAAATTTATTTTAGCCAGTTTCTCCATCATTCCTAGAGATAAATTGAATAATTCTAAATCATATACGTCAAAAATAGAATTTAATATCAAAATATTTCTATATTTATTTGAAAGTTTACGAGTCAAGTTGACGGACATGCGCAGAATTCATTCGTATTCTTAGCATTGTGCTTTTAGAAAAGATTGACACCGTATATAAAATTTTACTGGACAGTCGTAATGAGACTCTTAGACCCTTCAGAAGCTCTCAGGTTTCGAGGCTTGGTGGTTGGATCGGTAGAGTGTTCCTCTTGGTTATGCAAGTCTTAAGTTCGAGGCTGGAAGCCGACAAATGTTTTTATATATTTTTCTTTTTTTTAAATTCATTTTAGCCAGTAATCTCCAACATTCCTAGAGATAAATTGAATAATTCCAAATCATATACGTCAAAAATAGAATTTAATATCAATATATTTATTTGAAAGTTTACGAGTCAAGTTGACGGACATGAGCAGAATTCATTCGTATTCTTAGCTTTCTGCTTTTAGACAAGATTGACACCGTATATAAAATTTTACTGGACAGTCGTAATGAGACTCTTAGACCCTTCAGAAGCTCTCGGGTTTCGAGGCTTGGATCGGTTCCGGTTGGTTTTGCAGGTATTAAGTTCGAGGCTCGAAGCCGACAAAGGTTTTTATATATTTTTCTTTTTTTAAAAATTCATTTTAGCCAGTATTCTCCAACATTCCTAGAGATAAATTGAATAATTACAAATCATATACGTCAAAAATAGTATTTAATATCAAAATATTTCTATATTTATTCAAAATTTTGCCAGTCAATTTCACGCAGATGCGCAGAATTCATTCGTATTCTTAGCGTTGTGCATTTAGACCAGATTGACACTGTATTTAAATTTTCCAGGACAGTCTTAATGAGATTCTTAGATCCTTCAGAAGATCTCTCTTCAGAAGATTACTAGGCTTAGTGGCTGGATCGGTAGAGTGTACCGCTTAGTTTTGCAAGTCTGCAGTTCGATTCTTGATGCCGAGAAATATTTTTATACCTATATATATTTTCATTTATTTTAGCCAGTTTCTCTATCATTCCTAGAGATAAATTGAATTATTCCAAATCATATACGTCAAAAATAGAATTTAATATCAAAATATTTCTATATTTATTCGAAATTTTACGAGTGACGTTCAATCACATGCGTAGAATTCATTCGTATTCTTAGCATTGTGCTATTAGACCAGATTGACAGCGTATTTAAAATTTTACTAGGCAGTTGTAATGAGACTCTCAGCCCCTTCAGAAGCTGTTAGGTTACGAGGCGTGTTGGCTGGATCGGCAGAGTGTAGCGCTTTATTTTCCAGGTCTTCAGTTCGAGGCTAGAAGCCGACAAATATATTTATATATTTTTCTTTGTTTTAAAATTTATTTTAGCTAGTTTTCTCCATCATTCCTAGAGATAAATTGAATAATTCCAAATCATATACGTCAAAAATAGAATTTAATATCAAAATATTTCTATATTTATTTGAAAGTTACGAGTCAAGTTCAAGCACAAGCGCAGAATTCATTCGTATTCTTAGCATTGTGCTTTTAGGCCAGATTGACACCGTATTTAAAATTTTGCTGGACAGTCGTAATGAGATTCTTAAACCCTTCAGAAGATCTCTCTTCAGAAGATTACTAGGCTTGGTGGTTGGATCGGTAGAGTGTTCCGCTTGGTTTTGCAGGTCTTCAGCTCGGGGCTCGAAGCCGAGAAATATATATATTTAATTTATTTTAGAAAGTTTTTTCCATCATTCCTAGAGATAAATTGAATAATTCTAAATCAAATACGTCAAAAATAGAATTTAATATCAAAATATTTCTATATTTATTCCAAATTTTGCGAGTCAATTTCACGCACATGTGCAGAATTCATTCGTATTCTTAGCATTTTGCTTTTAGACCAGATTGACACCGAATTTAATATTTTACTGGACAGTCGTAATGAGACTCTTAGACCCTTCAGAAGCCCTCGGTATGAGAGGCGTGGTGGCTGGATCGGCAGAGTGTAGAGCTTAATTTTGCAGGTCTTCGGTTCGAGGGTCGAAGCAGACAAATATTTTTTTTAAAAATTTATTTCAGCAAGTTTTCTTTATCGTTCCTAGAGATAAATTGAATAATTCCAAATCATATACGTCAAAAATAGAATTTAATATCAAAATATTTCTATATTTATTCGAAATTTTACGAGTGACGTTCAATCACATGCGTAGAATTCATTCGTATTCTTAGCATTGTGCTTTTAGACCAGATTGACAGCGTACTTAAAATTTTACTGGACAGTCGTAATGAGACTCTTAGACCCTTCAGAAGTACTCGGGTTACGAGGCGTGGTGGCTGTCTCCGCAGATTGTAGCGCTTAGTTTTGCAGGTCTTCAGTTCGAGGCTAGAAGCCGACAAATATATTTATATATTTTTCTTTGTTTTAAAATTTATTTTAGCTAGTTTTCTCCATCATTCCTAGAGATAAATTGAATAATTTCAATTCATATTCGTCAAAAATAGAATTTAATATCAAAATATTTCTATATTTATTCGAAATTTTACGAGTGACGTTCAATCACATGCGTAGAATTCATTCGTATTCTTAGCTTTGTGCTTTTAGACCAGATTGACACCGTATTTAAAATTTTACTGGACAGTCGTAATGAGACTCTATTAAACCCTTCAGAAGTCATGGGGTTACGAGGCGTGGCGGCTGGCTCGGCAGATTGTAGCGCTTAGTTTTGCAGGTCTTCAGTTCGAGGCTAGAAGCCGACAAATATATTTTTCTTTGTTTTAAAATTTATTTTAGCTAGTTTTCTCCATCATTCCTTGAGATAAATTAAATAATTCCAAATCATATACGTCAAAAATAGAATTTAATATCAAAATATTTCTATATTTATTCGAAATTTTACGAGTGACGTTCAATCACATGCGTAGAATTCATTCGTATTTTAGCATTGTGCTTTTAGACCAGATTGACACCGTATTTAAAATTTTACTAGGCAGTTGTAATGAGACTCTCAGCCCATTCAGAAGCTGTTAGGTTACGAGGCTTGTTGGCTGGATCGGCAGAGTGTAGCGCTTTGTTTTCCAGGTCTTCAGTTCGAGGCTAGAAGCCGACAAATATATTTATATATTTTTCTTTGTTTTAAAATTTATTTTAGCTAATTTTCTCCATCATTCCTAGAGATAAATTGAATAATTCCAAATCATATACGTCAAAAATAGAATTTAATATTAAAATATTTCTATATTTATTCGAAATTTTACGAGTGACGTTCAATCACATGCGTAGAATTCATTCGTATTCTTAGCATTGTGCTTTTAGACCAGATTGACAGCGTATTTAAAATTTTACTAGGCAGTTGTAATGAGACTCTCAGCCCATTCAGAAGCTGTTAGGTTACGAGGCTTGTTGGCTGGATCGGCAGAGTGTAGCGCTTTGTTTTCCAGGTCTTCAGTTCGATGCTAGAAGCCGACAAATATATTTATATATTTTTCTTTGTTTTAAAATTTATTTTAGCTAGTTTCTCCATCATTCCTAGAGATAAATTGAATAATTCCAAATCATATACGTCAAAAATAGAATTTAATATCAAAATATTTCTATATTTATTCGAAATTTTACGAGTGACGTTCAATCACATGCGTAGAATTCATTCGTATTTTAGCATTGTGCTTTTAGACCAGATTGACAGCGTATTTAAAATTTTACTAGGCAGTTGTAATGAGACTCTCAGCCCCTTCAGAAGCTGTTAGGTTACGAGGCTTGTTGGCTGGATCGGCGGAGTGTAGCGCTTTGTTTTCCAGGTCTTCAGTTCGAGGCTAGAAGCCGACAAATGTATTTATATATTTTTCTTTGTTTTAAAATTTATTTTAGCTAGTTTTCTCCATCATTCCTAGAGATAAATTGAATAATTCCAAATCATATACGTCAAAAATAGAATTTAATATCAAAATATTTCTATATTTATTCGAAATTTTACGAGTGACGATCAATCACATGCGTAGAATTCATTCGTATTCTTAGCATTGTGCTTTTAGACCAGATTGACAGCGTATTTTAAATTTTACTAGGCAGTTGTAATGAGACTCTCAGCCCATTCAGAAGCTGTTAGGTTACGAGGCTTTTTGGCTGGATCGGCAGAGTGTTCCGCTTAGTTTTGCAGGTCTTCAGTTCGAGGCTCGATGCCGACAAATATTTTTATACATATATATATTTTAATTTATTTTCGGTAGATTTCTCCATCATTCCTAGAGATAAATTGAATAATTCCAAACATCTACGTCAAAAATAGAATTTAATATCAAAGTATTTCTATATTTATTCCAAATTTTGCGAGTCAATTTCACGCACATGTGCAGAATTCATTCGTATTCTTAGCATTTTGCTTTTAGACCAGATTGACACCGAATTTAATATTTTTCTGGACAGTCGTAATGAGACTCTTAGACCCTTCAGAAGCCCTCGGGATGAGAGGCGTGGTGGCTGGATCGGCAGAGTGTAGAGCTTAATTTTGCAGGTCTTCGGTTCGAGGCTCGAAGCAGACAAATATTTTTTTTAAAAATTTATTTCAGCTAGTTTTTTTTATCGTTCCTAGAGATAAATTGAATAATTCCAAATCATATACGTCAACAATAGCATTTAATTTAAAAATATTTCTATATTTATTCGAAATTTTACGAGTGACGTTCAATCACATGCGTAGAATTCATTCGTATTCTTAGCATTGTGCTTTTAGACCAGATTGACACCGTATTTAAAATTTTACTGGACAGTCGTAATGAGACTCTTAGCCCCTTCAGAAGCTGTTACGTTACGAGGCTTGTTGGCTGGATCGGCAGAGTGTAGCGCTTTGTTTTCCAGGTCTTCAGTTCGAGGCTCGAAGCCGACAAATATTTTTATATGTTTTCCTTTTTTTAAAAATTAATTTTAGCCAGTTTTCTCCATCATTCCTAGAGATAAATTGAATAATTCCAAATCATATACGTCAAAAACAGTATTTAATATCAAAATATTTCTATATTTATTAAAAATTTTACGAGTCAATTTCACGCACATGCGCAGAATTCATTCGTTTTCTTAGCGCTGTGCATTTAGACCAGATTGACACCATATTTAAAATTTTACTGGACAGTTGAAATGAGATTCTTGGACTCTTCAGAAGCTCTCACGTTCCGAGGCTTGGTGGCTGGATCGGCAGAGTGTTCCGGTTACTTTTGCAGGTTTTGAGTTCGAGGCTCGAAGACGACAAATATCTTTATATATATATTTTTTAAAAATTTATTTTAGCCAGTTTCTCCATCATTCCTAGAGATAAATTGAATAATTCTAAATCATATACGTCAAAAATAGAATTTAATATCAAAATATTTCTATATTTATTTGAAAGTTTACGAGTCAAGTTGACGGACATGCGCAGAATTCATTCGTATTCTTAGCATTGTGCTTTTAGAAAAGATTGACACCGTATATAAAATTTTACTGGACAGTCGTAATGAGACTCTTAGACCCTTCAGAAGCTCTCAGGTTTCGAGGCTTGGTGGTTGGATCGGTAGAGTGTTCCTCTTGGTTATGCAAGTCTTAAGTTCGAGGCTGGAAGCCGACAAATGTTTTTATATATTTTTCTTTTTTTTAAATTCATTTTAGCCAGTAATCTCCAACATTCCTAGAGATAAATTGAATAATTCCAAATCATATACGTCAAAAATAGAATTTAATATCAATATATTTATTTGAAAGTTTACGAGTCAAGTTGACGGACATGAGCAGAATTCATTCGTATTCTTAGCTTTCTGCTTTTAGACAAGATTGACACCGTATATAAAATTTTACTGGACAGTCGTAATGAGACTCTTAGACCCTTCAGAAGCTCTCGGGTTTCGAGGCTTGGATCGGTTCCGGTTGGTTTTGCAGGTATTAAGTTCGAGGCTCGAAGCCGACAAAGGTTTTTATATATTTTTCTTTTTTTAAAAATTCATTTTAGCCAGTATTCTCCAACATTCCTAGAGATAAATTGAATAATTACAAATCATATACGTCAAAAATAGTATTTAATATCAAAATATTTCTATATTTATTCAAAATTTTGCCAGTCAATTTCACGCAGATGCGCAGAATTCATTCGTATTCTTAGCGTTGTGCATTTAGACCAGATTGACACTGTATTTAAATTTTCCAGGACAGTCTTAATGAGATTCTTAGATCCTTCAGAAGATCTCTCTTCAGAAGATTACTAGGCTTAGTGGCTGGATCGGTAGAGTGTACCGCTTAGTTTTGCAAGTCTGCAGTTCGATTCTTGATGCCGAGAAATATTTTTATACCTATATATATTTTCATTTATTTTAGCCAGTTTCTCTATCATTCCTAGAGATAAATTGAATTATTCCAAATCATATACGTCAAAAATAGAATTTAATATCAAAATATTTCTATATTTATTCGAAATTTTACGAGTGACGTTCAATCACATGCGTAGAATTCATTCGTATTCTTAGCATTGTGCTATTAGACCAGATTGACAGCGTATTTAAAATTTTACTAGGCAGTTGTAATGAGACTCTCAGCCCCTTCAGAAGCTGTTAGGTTACGAGGCGTGTTGGCTGGATCGGCAGAGTGTAGCGCTTTATTTTCCAGGTCTTCAGTTCGAGGCTAGAAGCCGACAAATATATTTATATATTTTTCTTTGTTTTAAAATTTATTTTAGCTAGTTTTCTCCATCATTCCTAGAGATAAATTGAATAATTCCAAATCATATACGTCAAAAATAGAATTTAATATCAAAATATTTCTATATTTATTTGAAAGTTACGAGTCAAGTTCAAGCACAAGCGCAGAATTCATTCGTATTCTTAGCATTGTGCTTTTAGGCCAGATTGACACCGTATTTAAAATTTTGCTGGACAGTCGTAATGAGATTCTTAAACCCTTCAGAAGATCTCTCTTCAGAAGATTACTAGGCTTGGTGGTTGGATCGGTAGAGTGTTCCGCTTGGTTTTGCAGGTCTTCAGCTCGGGGCTCGAAGCCGAGAAATATATATATTTAATTTATTTTAGAAAGTTTTTTCCATCATTCCTAGAGATAAATTGAATAATTCTAAATCAAATACGTCAAAAATAGAATTTAATATCAAAATATTTCTATATTTATTCCAAATTTTGCGAGTCAATTTCACGCACATGTGCAGAATTCATTCGTATTCTTAGCATTTTGCTTTTAGACCAGATTGACACCGAATTTAATATTTTACTGGACAGTCGTAATGAGACTCTTAGACCCTTCAGAAGCCCTCGGTATGAGAGGCGTGGTGGCTGGATCGGCAGAGTGTAGAGCTTAATTTTGCAGGTCTTCGGTTCGAGGGTCGAAGCAGACAAATATTTTTTTTAAAAATTTATTTCAGCAAGTTTTCTTTATCGTTCCTAGAGATAAATTGAATAATTCCAAATCATATACGTCAAAAATAGAATTTAATATCAAAATATTTCTATATTTATTCGAAATTTTACGAGTGACGTTCAATCACATGCGTAGAATTCATTCGTATTCTTAGCATTGTGCTTTTAGACCAGATTGACAGCGTACTTAAAATTTTACTGGACAGTCGTAATGAGACTCTTAGACCCTTCAGAAGTACTCGGGTTACGAGGCGTGGTGGCTGTCTCCGCAGATTGTAGCGCTTAGTTTTGCAGGTCTTCAGTTCGAGGCTAGAAGCCGACAAATATATTTATATATTTTTCTTTGTTTTAAAATTTATTTTAGCTAGTTTTCTCCATCATTCCTAGAGATAAATTGAATAATTTCAATTCATATTCGTCAAAAATAGAATTTAATATCAAAATATTTCTATATTTATTCGAAATTTTACGAGTGACGTTCAATCACATGCGTAGAATTCATTCGTATTCTTAGCTTTGTGCTTTTAGACCAGATTGACACCGTATTTAAAATTTTACTGGACAGTCGTAATGAGACTCTATTAAACCCTTCAGAAGTCATGGGGTTACGAGGCGTGGTGGCTGGCTCGGCAGATTGTAGCGCTTAGTTTTGCAGGTCTTCAGTTCGAGGCTAGAAGCCGACAAATATATTTTTCTTTGTTTTAAAATTTATTTTAGCTAGTTTTCTCCATCATTCCTTGAGATAAATTAAATAATTCCAAATCATATACGTCAAAAATAGAATTTAATATCAAAATATTTCTATATTTATTCGAAATTTTACGAGTGACGTTCAATCACATGCGTAGAATTCATTCGTATTTTAGCATTGTGCTTTTAGACCAGATTGACACCGTATTTAAAATTTTACTAGGCAGTTGTAATGAGACTCTCAGCCCATTCAGAAGCTGTTAGGTTACGAGGCTTGTTGGCTGGATCGGCAGAGTGTAGCGCTTTGTTTTCCAGGTCTTCAGTTCGAGGCTAGAAGCCGACAAATATATTTATATATTTTTCTTTGTTTTAAAATTTATTTTAGCTAATTTTCTCCATCATTCCTAGAGATAAATTGAATAATTCCAAATCATATACGTCAAAAATAGAATTTAATATTAAAATATTTCTATATTTATTCGAAATTTTACGAGTGACGTTCAATCACATGCGTAGAATTCATTCGTATTCTTAGCATTGTGCTTTTAGACCAGATTGACAGCGTATTTAAAATTTTACTAGGCAGTTGTAATGAGACTCTCAGCCCATTCAGAAGCTGTTAGGTTACGAGGCTTGTTGGCTGGATCGGCAGAGTGTAGCGCTTTGTTTTCCAGGTCTTCAGTTCGAGGCTAGAAGCCGACAAATATATTTATATATTTTTCTTTGTTTTAAAATTTATTTTAGCTAGTTTTCTCCATCATTCCTAGAGATAAATTGAATAATTCCAAATCATATACGTCAAAAATAGAATTTAATATCAAAATATTTCTATATTTATTCGAAATTTTACGAGTGACGTTCAATCACATGCGTAGAATTCATTCGTATTTTAGCATTGTGCTTTTAGACCAGATTGACAGCGTGTTTAAAATTTTACTAGGCAGATGTAATGAGACTCTCAGCCCATTCAGAAGCTGTTAGGTTACGAGGCTTGTTGGCTGGATCGGCAGAGTGTAGCGCTTTGTTTTCCAGGTCTTCAGTTCGAGGCTAGAAGCCGACAAATATATTTATCTATTTTTCTTTGTTTTAAAATTTATTTTAGCTAGTTTTCTCCATCATTCCTAGAGATAAATTGAATAATTCCAAATCATATACGTCAAAAATAGAATTTAATATCAAAATATTTCTATATTTATTCGAAATTTTACGAGTGACGTTCAATCACATGCGTAGAATTCATTCGTATTCTTAGCATTGTGCTTTTAGACCAAATTGACAGCGTATTTAAAATTTTACTAGGCAGTTGTAATGAGACTCTCAGCCCCTTCAGAAGCTGTTAGGTTACGAGGCTTGTTGGCTGGATCGGCAGAGTGTAGCGCTTTGTTTTCCAGGTCTTCAGTTCGAGGCTAGAAGCCGACAAATATATTTATATATTTTTCTTTGTTTTAAAATTTATTTTAGCTAGTTTTCTCCATCATTCCTAGAGATAAATTGAATAATTCCAAATCATATACGTCAAAAATAGAATTTAATATCAAAATATTTCTATATTTATTCGAAATTTTACGAGTGACGTTCAATCATATGCGTAGAATTCATTCGTATTTTAGCATTGTGCTTTTAGACCAGATTGACAGCGTGTTTAAAATTTTACTAGGCAGATGTAATGAGACTCTCAGCCCATTCAGAAGCTGTTAGGTTACGAGGCTTGTTGGCTGGATCGGCAGAGTGTAGCGCTTTGTTTTCCAGGTCTTCAGTTCGAGGCTAGAAGCCGACAAATATATTTATCTATTTTTCTTTGTTTTAAAATTTATTTTAGCTAGTTTTCTCCATCATTCCTAGAGATAAATTGAATAATTCCAAATCATATACGTCAAAAATAGAATTTAGTATCAAAATATTTCTATATTTATTCGAAATTTTACGAGTGACGTTCAATCACATGCGTAGAATTCATTCGTATTCTTAGCATTGTGCTTTTAGACCAGATTGACAGCGTATTTAAAATTTTACTAAGTAGTTGTAATGAGACTCTCAGCCCCTTCAGAAGCTGTTAGGTTACGAGGCTTGTTGGCTGGATCGGCAGAGTGTAGCGCTTTGTTTTCCAGGTCTTCAGTTCGAGGCTAGAAGCCGACAAATATATTTTTCTTTGTTTTAAAATTTATTTTAGCTAGTTTTCTCCATCATTCCTAGAGATAAATTAAATAATTCCAAATCATATACGTCAAAAATAGAATTTAATATCAAAATATTTCTATATTTATTCGAAATTTTACGAGTGACGTTCAATCAAATGCGTAGAATTCATTCGTATTTTAGCATTTTGCTTTTAGACCAGATTGACAGCGTACTTAAAATTTTACTGGACAGTCGTAATGAGACTCTTAGACCCTTCAGAATTACTCGGGTTACGAGGCGTGGTGGCTGTCTCCGCAGATTGTAGCGCTTAGGTTTGCAGGTCTTCAGTTCGAGGCTAGAAGCCGACAAATATATTTATATATTTTTCTTTGTTTTAAAATTTATTTTAGCTAGTTTTCTCCATCATTCCTAGAGATAAATTGAATAATTTCAATTCATATTCGTCAAAAATAGAATTTAATATCAAAATATTTCTATATTTATTCGAAATTTTACGAGTGACGTTCAATCACATGCGTAGAATTCATTCGTATTCTTAGCATTGTGCTTTTAGACCAGATTGACACCGTATTTAAAATTTTACTGGACAGTCGTAATGAGACTCTATTAAACCCTTCAGAAGTCATGGGGTTACGAGGCGTGGTGGCTGGCTCGGCAGATTGTAGCGCTTAGCTTTGCAGGTCTTCAGTTCGAGGCTAGAAGCCGACAAATATATTTTTCTTTGTTTTAAAATTTATTTTAGCTAGTTTTCTCCATCATTCCTAGAGATAAATTAAATAATTCCAAATCATATACGTCAAAAATAGAATTTAATATCAAAATATTTCTATATTTATTCGAAATTTTACGAGTGACGTTCAATCACATGCGTAGAATTCATTCGTATTTTAGCATTGTGCTTTTAGACCAGATTGACACCGTATTTAAAATTTTACTAGGCAGTTGTAATGAGACTCTCAGCCCATTCAGAAGCTGTTAGGGTAGGAGGCTTGTTGGCTGGATCGGCAGAGTGTAGCGCTTTGTTTTCCAGGTCTTCAGTTCGAGGCTAGAAGCCGACAAATATATTTATATATTTTTCTTTGTTTTAAAATTTATTTTAGCTAATTTTCTCCATCATTCCTAGAGATAAATTGAATAATTCCAAATCATATGCGTCAAAAATAGAATTTAATATTAAAATATTTCTATATTTATTCGAAATTTTACGAGTGACGTTCAATCACATGCGTAGAATTCATTCGTATTCTTAGCATTGTGCTTTTAGACCAGATTGACAGCGTATTTAAAATTTTACTAGGCAGTTGTAATGAGACTCTCAGCCCATTCAGAAGCTGTTAGGTTACGAGGCTTGTTGGCTGGATCGGCAGAGTGTAGCGCTTTGTTTTCCAGGTCTTCAGTTCGAGGCTAGAAGCCGACAAATATATTTATATATTTTTCTTTGTTTTAAAATTTATTTTAGCTAGTTTTCTCCATCATTCCTAGAGATAAATTGAATAATTCCAAATCATATACGTCAAAAATAGAATTTAATATCAAAATATTTCTATATTTATTCGAAATTTTACGAGTGACGTTCAATCACATGCGTAGAATTCATTCGTATTTTAGCATTGTGCTTTTAGACCAGATTGACAGCGTGTTTAAAATTTTACTAGGCAGATGTAATGAGACTCTCAGCCCATTCAGAAGCTGTTAGGTTACGAGGCTTGTTGGCTGGATCGGCAGAGTGTAGCGCTTTGTTTTCCAGGTCTTCAGTTCGAGGCTAGAAGCCGACAAATATATTTATCTATTTTTCTTTGTTTTAAAATTTATTTTAGCTAGTTTTCTCCATCATTCCTAGAGATAAATTGAATAATTCCAAATCATATACGTCAAAAATAGAATTTAATATCAAAATATTTCTATATTTATTCGAAATTTTACGAGTGACGTTCAATCACATGCGTAGAATTCATTCGTATTCTTAGCATTGTGCTTTTAGACAAAATTGACAGCGTATTTAAAATTTTACTAGGCAGTTGTAATGAGACTCTCAGCCCCTTCAGAAGCTGTTAGGTTACGAGGCTTGTTGGCTGGATCGGCAGAGTGTAGCGCTTTGTTTTCCAGGTCTTCAGTTCGAGGCTAGAAGCCGACAAATATATTTATATATTTTTCTTTGTTTTAAAATTTATTTTAGCTAGTTTTCTCCATCATTCCTAGAGATAAATTGAATAATTCCAAATCATATACGTCAAAAATAGAATTTAATATCAAAATATTTCTATATTTATTCGAAATTTTACGAGTGACGTTCAATCACATGCGTAGAATTCATTCGTATTTTAGCATTGTGCTTTTAGACCAGATTGACAGCGTGTTTAAAATTTTACTAGGCAGATGTAATGAGACTCTCAGCCCTTTCAGAAGCTGTTAGGTTACGAGGCTTGCTGGCTGGATCGGCAGAGTGTAGCGCTTTGTTTTCCAGGTCTTCAGTTCGAGGCTAGAAGCCGACAAATATATTTATCTATTTTTCTTTGTTTTAAAATTTATTTTAGCTAGTTTTCTCCATCATTCCTAGAGATAAATTGAATAATTCCAAATCATATACGTCAAAAATAGAATTTAATATCAAAATATTTCTATATTTATTCGAAATTTTACGAGTGACGTTCAATCACATGCGTAGAATTCATTCGTATTCTTAGCATTGTGCTTTTAGACCAGATTGACAGCGTATTTAAAATTTTACTAAGTAGTTGTAATGAGACTCTCAGCCCCTTCAGAAGCTGTTAGGTTACGAGGTTTGTTGGCTGGATCGGCGGAGTGTAGCGCTTTGTTTTCCAGGTCTTCAGTTCGAGGCTAGAAGCCGACAAATGTATTTATATATTTTTCTTTGTTTTAAAATTTATTTTAGCTAGTTTTCTCCCTCATTCCTAGAGATAAATTGAATAATTCCAAATCATATACGTCAAAAATAGAATTTAGTATCAAAATATTTCTATATTTATTCGAAATTTTACGAGTGACGTTCAATCACATGCGTAGAATTCATTCGTATTCTTAGCATTGTGCTTTTAGACCAGATTGACACCGTATTTAAAATTTTACTAGGCAGTTGTAATGAGACTCTCAGACCCTTCAGAAACTGTTAGGTTACGAGGCTTGTTGGCTGGATCGGCAGAGTGTAGCGCTTTGTTTTCCAGGTCTTCAGTTCGAGGCTAGAAGCCGACAAATATATTTTTCTTTGTTTTAAAATTTATTTTAGCTAGTTTTCTCCATCATTCCTAGAGATAAATTAAATAATTCCAAATCATATACGTCAAAAATAGAATTTAATATCAAAATATTTCTATATTTATTCGAAATTTTACGAGTGACGTTCAATCAAATGCGTAGAATTCATTCGTATTTTAGCATTGTGCTTTTAGACCAGATTGACACCGTATTTAAAATTTTACTAGGCAGTTGTAATGACACTCTCAGCCCATTCAGAAGCTGTTAGGTTACGAGGTTTGTTGGCTGGATCGGCGGAGTGTAGCGCTTTGTTTTCCAGGTCCTCAGTTCGAGGCTAGAAGCCGACAAATGTATTTATATATTTTTCTTTGTTTTAAAATTTATTTTAGCTAGTTTTCTCCATCATTCCTAGAGATAAATTGAATAATTCCAAATCATATACGTCAAAAATAGAATTTAGTATCAAAATATTTCTATATTTATTCGAAATTTTACGAGTGACGTTCAATCACATGCGTAGAATTCATTCGTATTCTTAGCATTGTGCTTTTAGACCAGATTGACACCGTATTTAAAATTTTACTAGGCAGTTGTAATGAGACTCTCAGACCCTTCAGAAGCTGTTAGGTTACGAGGCTTGTTGGCTGGATCGGCAGAGTGTAGCGCTTTGTTTTCCAGGTCTTCAGTTCGAGGCTAGAAGCCGACAAATATATTTTTCTTTGTTTTAAAATTTATTTTAGCTAGTTTTCTCCATCATTCCTAGAGATAAATTAAATAATTCCAAATCATATACGTCAAAAATAGAATTTAATATCAAAATATTTCTATATTTATTCGAAATTTTACGAGTGACGTTCAATCAAATGCGTAGAATTCATTCGTATTTTAGCATTGTGCTTTTAGACCAGATTGACACCGTATTTAAAATTTTACTAGGCAGTTGTAATGACACTCTCAGCCCATTCAGAAGCTGTTAGGTTACGAGGCTTGTTGGCTGGATCGGCAGAGTGTAGCGCTTTGTTTTCCAGGTCTTCAGTTCGAGGCTAGAAGCCGACAAATATATTTATATATTTTTCTTTGTTTTAAAATTTATTTTAGCTAATTTTCTCCATCATTCCTAGAGATAAATTGAATAATTCCAAATCATATACGTCAAAAATAGAATTTAATATCAAAATATTTCTATATTTATTCGAAATTTTACGAGTGACGTTCAATCACATGCGTAGAATTCATTCGTATTCTTAGCATTGTGCTTTTAGACCAGATTGACAGCGTATTTAAAATTTTACTAGGCAGTTGTAATGAGACTCTCAGCCCCTTCAGAAGCTGTTAGGTTACGAGGCTTGTTGGCTGGATCGGCAGAGTGTAGCGCTTTGTTTTCCAGGTCTTCAGTTAAAGGCTAGAAGCCGACAAATATATTTATATATTTTTCTTTGTTTTAAAATTTATTTTAGCTAGTTTTCTCCATCATTCCTAGAGATAAATTGAATAATTCCTAATCATATACGTCAAAAATAGAATTTAATATCAAAATATTTCTATATTTATTCGAAATTTTACGAGTGACGTTCAATCAAATGCGTAGAATTCATTCGTATTTTAGCATTGTGCTTTTAGACCAGATTGACACCGTATTTAAAATTTTACTAGGCAGTTGTAATGACACTCTCAGCCCATTCAGAAGCTGTTAGGTTACGAGGCTTGTTGGCTGGATCGGCAGAGTGTAGCGCTTTGTTTTCCAGGTCTTCAGTTCGAGGCTAGAAGCCGACAAATATATTTATATATTTTTCTTTGTTTTAAAATTTATTGTAGCTAATTTTCTCCATCATTCCTAGAGATAAATTGAATAATTCCAAATCATATACGTCAAAAATAGAATTTAATATCAAAATATTTCTATATTTATTCGAAATTTTACGAGTGACGTTCAATCACATGCGTAGAATTCATTCGTATTCTTAGCATTGTGCTTTTAGACCAGATTGACAGCGTATTTAAAATTTTACTAGGCAGTTGTAATGAGACTCTCAGCCCCTTCAGAAGCTGTTAGGTTACGAGGCTTGTTGGCTGGATCGGCAGAGTGTAGCGCTTTGTTTTCCAGGTCTTCAGTTAAAGGCTAGAAGCCGACAAATATATTTATATATTTTTCTTTGTTTTAAAATTTATTTTAGCTAGTTTTCTCCATCATTCCTAGAGATAAATTGAATAATTCCTAATCATATACGTCAAAAATAGAATTTAATATCAAAATATTTCTATATTTATTCGAAATTTTACGAGTGACGTTCAATCACATGCGTAGAATTCATTCGTATTTTAGCATTGTGCTTTTAGACCAGATTGACAGCGTATTTAAAATTTTACTAGGCAGTTGTAATGAGACTCTCAGCCCAATCAGAAGCTGTTAGGTTACGAGGCTTGTTGGCTGGATCGGCAGAGTGTAGCGCCTTGTTTTCCGGGTCTTCAGTTCGATGCTAGAAGCCGACAAATATATTTATATATTTTTCTTTGTTTTAAAATTTATTTTAGCTAGTTTCTCCATCATTCCTAGAGATAAATTGAATAATTCCAAATCATATACGTCAAAAATAGAATTTAATATCAAAATATTTCTATATTTATTCGAAATTTTACGAGTGACGTTCAATCACATGCGTAGAATTCATTCGTATTTTAGCATTGTGCTTTTAGACCAGATTGACAGCGTATTTAAAATTTTACTAGGCAGTTGTAATGAGACTCTCAGCCCCTTCAGAAGCTGTTAGGTTACGAGGCTTGTTGGCTGGATCGGCGGAGTGTAGCGCTTTGTTTTCCAGGTCTTCAGTTCGAGGCTAGAAGCCGACAAATGTATTTATATATTTTTCTTTGTTTTAAAATTTATTTTAGCTAGTTTTCTCCATCATTCCTAGAGATAAATTGAATAATTCCAAATCATATACGTCAAAAATAGAATTTAATATCAAAATATTTCTATATTTATTCGAAATTTTACGAGTGACGATCAATCACATGCGTAGAATTCATTCGTATTCTTAGCATTGTGCTTTTAGACCAGATTGACACCGTATTTTAAATTTTACTAGGCAGTTGTAATGAGACTCTCAGCCCATTCAGAAGCTGTTAGGTTACGAGGCTTGTTGGCTGGATCGGCAGAGTGTAGCGCTTTGTTTTCCAGGTCTTCAGTTCGAGGCTAGAAGCCGACAAATATATTTATCTATTTTTCTTTGTTTTAAAATTTATTTTAGCTAGTTTTCTCCATCATTCCTAGAGATAAATTGAATAATTCCAAATCATATACGTCAAAAATAGAATTTAATATCAAAATATTTCTATATTTATTCGAAATTTTACGAGTGACGATCAATCACATGCGTAGAATTCATTCGTATTCTTAGCATTGTGCTTTTAGACCAGATTGACACCATATTTTAAATTTTACTAGGCAGTTGTAATGAGACTCTCAGCCCATTCAGAAGCTGTTAGGTTACGAGGCTTGTTGGCTGGATCGGCAGAGTGTAGCGCTTTGTTTTCCGGGTCTTCAGTTCGATGCTAGAAGCCGACAAATATATTTATATATTTTTCTTTGTTTTAAAATTTATTTTAGCTAGTTTCTCCATCATTCCTAGAGATAAATTGAATAATTCCAAATCATATACGTCAAAAATAGAATTTAATATCAAAATATTTCTATATTTATTCGAAATTTTACGAGTGACGATCAATCACATGCGTAGAATTCATTCGTATTCTTAGCATTGTGCTTTTAGACCAGATTGACACCGTATTTTAAATTTTACTAGGCAGTTGTAATGAGACTCTCAGCCCATTCAGAAGCTGTTAGGTTACGAGGCTTGTTGGCTGGATCGGCAGAGTGTAGCGCTTTGTTTTCCGGGTCTTCAGTTCGATGCTAGAAGCCGACAAATATATTTATATATTTTTCTTTGTTTTAAAATTTATTTTAGCTAGTTTTCTCCATCATTCCTAGAGATAAATTGAATAATTCCAAATCATATACGTCAAAAATAGAATTTAATATCAAAATATTTCTATATTTATTCGAAATTTTACGAGTGACGATCAATCACATGCGTAGAATTCATTCGTATTCTTAGCATTGTGCTTTTAGACCAGATTGACACCGTATTTTAAATTTTACTAGGCAGTTGTAATGAGACTCTCAGCCCATTCAGAAGCTGTTAGGTTACGAGGCTTGTTTGCTGGATCGGCAGAGTGTAGCGCTTTGTTTTCCGGGTCTTCAGTTCGATGCTAGAAGCCGACAAATATATTTATATATTTTTCTTTGTTTTAAAATTTATTTTAGCTAGTTTCTCCATCATTCCTAGAGATAAATTGAATAATTCCAAATCATATACGTCAAAAATAGAATTTAATATCAAAATATTTCTATATTTATTCGAAATTTTACGAGTGACGTTCAATCACATGCGTAGAATTCATTCGTATTTTAGCATTGTGCTTTTAGACCAGATTGACAGCGTATTTAAAATTTTACTAGGCAGTTGTAATGAGACTCTCAGCCCCTTCAGAAGCTGTTAGGTTACGAGGCTTGTTGGCTGGATCGGCGGAGTGTAGCGCTTTGTTTTCCAGGTCTTCAGTTCGAGGCTAGAAGCCGACAAATGTATTTATATATTTTTCTTTGTTTTAAAATTTATTTTAGCTAGTTTTCTCCATCATTCCTAGAGATAAATTGAATAATTCCAAATCATATACGTCAAAAATAGAATTTAATATCAAAATATTTCTATATTTATTCGAAATTTTACGAGTGACGATCAATCACATGCGTAGAATTCATTCGTATTCTTAGCATTGTGCTTTTAGACCAGATTGACAGCGTATTTTAAATTTTACTAGGTAGTTGTAATGAGACTCTCAGCCCATTCAGAAGCTGTTAGGTTACGAGGCTTTTTGGCTGGATCGGCAGAGTGTAGCGCTTTGTTTTCCGGGTCTTCAGTTCGATGCTAGAAGCCGACAAATATATTTATATATTTTTCTTTGTTTTAAAATTTATTTTAGCTAGTTTCTCCATCATTCCTAGAGATAAATTGAATAATTCCAAATCATATACGTCAAAAATAGAATTTAATATCAAAATATTTCTATATTTATTCGAAATTTTACGAGTGACGTTCAATCACATGCGTAGAATTCATTCGTATTTTAGCATTGTGCTTTTAGACTAGATTGACAGCGTATTTAAAATTTTACTAGGCAGTTGTAATCAGACTCTCAGCCCCTTCAGAAGCTGTTAGGTTACGAGGCTTGTTGGCTGGATCGGCGGAGTGTAGCGCTTTGTTTTCCAGGTCTTCAGTTCGAGGCTAGAAGCCGACAAATGTATTTATATATTTTTCTTTGTTTTAAAATTTATTTTAGCTAGTTTTCTCCATCATTCCTAGAGATAAATTGAATAATTCCAAATCATATACGTCAAAAATAGAATTTAATATCAAAATATTTCTATATTTATTCGAAATTTTACGAGTGACGATCAATCACATGCGTAGAATTCATTCGTATTCTTAGCATTGTGCTTTTAGACCAGATTGACAGCGTATTTAAAATTTTACTAGGCAGTTGTAAAGAGACTCTCAGCCCCTTCAGAAGCTGTTAGGTTACGAGGCTTGTTGGCTGGATCGGCGGAGTGTAGCGCTTTGTTTTCCAGGTCTTCAGTTCGAGGCTAGAAGCCGACAAATGTATTTATATATTTTTCTTTGTTTTAAAATTTATTTTAGCTAGTTTTCTCCATCATTCCTAGAGATAAATTGAATAATTCAAAATCATATACGTCAAAAAATAGAATTTAATATCAAAATATTTCTATATTTATTCGAAATTTAATGAGTGACGTTCAATCACATACGTAGAATTCATTCGTATTTTAGCATTGTGCTTTTAGACCAGATTGACACCGTATTTTAAATTTTACTAGGCAGTTGTAATGAGACTCTCAGCCCATTCAGAAGCTGTTAGATTACGAGGCTTGTTGGCTGGATCGGCAGAGTGTAGCGCTTTGTTTTCCAGTTCTTCAGTTCGAGGCTAGAAGCCGACAATTATATTTATATATTTTTCTTTGTTTTAAAATTTATTTTAGCTAGTTTCTCCATCATTCCTAGAGATAAATTGAATAATTCCAAATCATATACCTCAAAAATAGAATTTAATATCAAAATATTTCTATATTTATTCGAAATTTTACAAGTGACGTTCAATCACATGCGTAGAATTCATTCGTATTTTAGCATGGTGCTTTTAGACCAGATTGACAGCGTATTCAAAATTTTACTAGGCAGTTGTAATGAGACTCTCAGCCCATTCAGAAGCTGTTAGGTTACGAGGCTTGTTGGCTGGATCGGCAGAGTGTAGCGCTCTGTTTTCCAGGTCTTCAGTTCGAGGCTAGAAGCCGACAAATATATTTATATATTTTTCTTTGTTTTAAAATTTATTTTAGCTAGTTTTCTCCATCATTCCTAGAGATAAATTGAATAATTCCAAATCATATACGTCAAAAATAGAATTTAATATCAAAATATTTCTATATTTATTCGAAATTTTACGAGTGACGTTCAATCACATGCGTAGAATTCATTCGTATTCTTAGCATTGTGCTTTTAGACCAGATTGACAGCGTATTTAAAATTTTACTAGGCAGTTGTAATGAGACTCTCAGCCCCTTCAGAAGCTGTTAGGTTACGAGGCTTGTTGGCTGGATCGGCGGAGTGTAGCGCTTTGTTTTCCAGGTCTTCAGTTCGAGGCTAGAAGCCGATAAATATATTTATATATTTTTCTTTGTTTTAAAATTTATTTTAGCTAGTTTTCTCCATCATTCCTAGAGATAAATTGAATAATTCCAAATCATATACGTCAAAAATAGAATTTAATATCAAAATATTTCTATATTTATTCGAAATTTTACGAGTGACGTTCAATCACATGCGTAGAATTCATTCGTATTCTTAGCATTGTGCTTTTAGACCAGATTGACAGCGTATTTAAAATTTTACTAGGCAGTTGTAATGAGACTCTCAGCCCCTTCAGAAGCTGTTAGGTTACGAGGCTTGTTGGCTGGATCGGCAGAGTGTAGCGCTTTGTTTTCCAGGTCTTCAGTTCGAGGCTAGAAGCAGACAAATATATTTATAAATTTTTCTTTGTTTTAAAATTTATTTTAGCTAGTTTTCTCCATCATTCCTAGAGATAAATTGAATAATTCCAAATCATATACGTCAAAAATAGAATTTAATATCAAAATATTTCTATATTTATTCGAAATTTAACGAGTGACGTTCAATCACATACGTAGAATTCATTCGTATTTTAGCATTGTGCTTTTAGACCAGATTGACACCGTATTTTAAATTTTACTAGGCAGTTGTAATGAGACTCTCAGCCCATTCAGAAGCTGTTAGTTTACGAGGCTTGTTGGCTGGATCGGCAGAGTGTAGCGCTTTGTTTTCCAGGTCTTCAGTTCGAGGCTAGAAGCCGACAAATATATTTATATATTTTTCTTTGTTTTAAAATTTATTTTAGCTAGTTTCTCCATCATTCCTAGAGATAAATTGAATAATTCCAAATCATATACGTCAAAAATAGAATTTAATATCAAAATATTTCTATATTTATTCGAAATTTTACGAGTGACGTTCAATCACATGCGTAGAATTCATTCGTATTTTAGCATTGTGCTTTTAGACCAGATTGACAGCGTATTTAAAATTTTACTAGGCAGTTGTAATGAGACTCTCAGCCCATTCAGAAGCTGTTAGGTTACGAGGCTTGTTGGCTGGATCGGCAGAGTGTAGCGCTCTGTTTTCCAGGTCTTCAGTACGAGGCTAGAAGCCGACAAATATATTTATATATTTTTCTTTGTTTTAAAATTTATTTTAGCTAGTTTTCTCCATCATTCCTAGAGATAAATTGAATAATTCCAAATCATATACGTCAAAAATAGAATTTAATATCAAAATATTTCTATATTTATTCGAAATTTTACGAGTGACGTTCAATCACATGCGTAGAATTCATTCGTATTCTTAGCATTGTGCTTTTAGACCAGATTGACAGCGTATTTAAAATTTTACTAGGCAGTTGTAATGAGACTCTCAGCCCCTTCAGAAGCTGTTAGGTTACGAGGCTTGTTGGCTGGATCGGCGGAGTGTAGCGCTTTGTTTTCCAGGTCTTCAGTTCGAGGCTAGAAGCCGAGAAATATATTTATATATTTTTCTTTGTTTTAAAATTTATTTTAGCTAGTTTTCTCCATCATTCCTAGAGATAAATTGAATAATTCCAAATCATATACGTCAAAAATAGAATTTAATATCAAAATATTTCTATATTTATTCGAAATTTTACGAGTGACGTTCAATCACATGCGTAGAATTCATTCGTATTCTTAGCATTGTGCTTTTAGACCAGATTGACACCGTATTTAAAATTTTACTAGGCAGTTGTAATGAGACTCTCAGCCCCTTCAGAAGCTGTTAGGTTACGAGGCTTGTTGGCTGGATCGGCAGAGTGTAGCGCTTTGTTTTCTAGGTCTTCAGTTCGAGGCTAGTAGCCGACAAATATATTTATATATTTTTCTTTGTTTTAAAATTTATTTTAGCTAGTTTTCTCCATCATTCCTAGAGATAAATTGAATAATTCCAAATCATATACGTCAAAAATAGAATTTAATATCAAAATATTTCTATATTTATTCGAAATTTTACGAGTGACGTTCACATGCTTAGAATTCATTCGTATTCTTAGCATTGTGCTTTTAGACCAGATTGACAGCGTATTTAAAATTTTACTAGGCAGTTGTAATGAGACTCTCTGCCCCTTCAGAAGCTGTTAGGTTACGAGGCTTGTTGGCTGGATCGGCAGAGTGTAGCGCTTTGTTTTCCAGGTCTTCAGTTCGAGGCTAGAAGCAGACAAATATATTTATATATTTTTCTTTGTTTTAAAATTTATTTTAGCTAGTTTTCTCCATCATTCCTAGAGATAAATTGAATAATTCCAAATCATATACGTCAAAAATAGAATTTAATATCAAAATATTTCTATATTTATTCGAAATTTTACGAGTGACGTTCAATCACATGCGTAGAATTCATTCGTATTCTTAGCATTGTGCTTTTAGACCAGATTGACACCGTATTTTAAATTTTACTAGGCAGTTGTAATGAGACTCTCAGCCCATTCAGAAGCTGTTAGTTTACGAGGCTTGTTGGCTGGATCGGCAGAGTGTAGCGCTTTGTTTTCCAGGTCTTCAGTTCGAGGCTAGAAGCCGACAAATATATTTATATATTTTTCTTTGTTTTAAAATTTATTTTAGCTAGTTTTCTCCATCATTCCTAGAGATAAATTGAATAATTCCAAATCATATACGTCAAAAATTGAATTTAATATCAAAATATTTCTATATTTATTCGAAATTTTACGAGTGACGTTCAATCACATGCGTAGAATTCATTCGTATTCTTAGCATTGTGCTTTTAGACCAGATTGACACCGTATTTAAAATTTTACTAGGCAGTTGTAATGAGACTCTCAGCCCCTACAGAAGCTGTTAGGTTACGAGCCTTGTTGGCTGGATCGGCAGAGTGTAGCGCTTTGTTTTCCAGGTCTTCAGTTCGAGGCTAGAAGCCGACAAATATATTTATATATTTTTCTTTGTTTTAAAATTTATTTTAGCTAGTTTTCTCCATCATTCCTAGAGATAAATTGAATAAATCCAAATCATATACGTCAAAAATAGAATTTAATATCAAAATATTTCTATATTTATTCGAAAATTTACGAGTGACGTTCAATCACATGCGTAGAATTCATTCGTATTCTTAGCATTGTGCTTTTAGACCAGATTGACACCGTATTTAAAATTTTACTGGACAGTCGTAATGAGACTCTTAGATCCTTCAGAAGTCCTCGGGTTACGAGGCGTGGTGGCTGGCTCCGCAGCTTGTAGCGCTCAGTTTTGCAGGTCTTCAGTTCGAGGCTAGAAGCCGACAAATATATTTATATATTTTTCTTTGTTTTAAAATTTATTTTAGCTAGTTTTCTCCATCATTCCTAGAGATAAATTGAATAATTCCAAATCATATACGTCAAAAATAGAATTTAATATCAAAATATTTCTATATTTATTCGAAATTTTACGAGTGACGTTCAATCACATGCGTAGAATTCATTCGTATTCTTAGCATTGTGCTTTTAGACCAGATTGACACCGTATTTAAAATTTTACTAGGCAGTTGTAATGAGACTCTCAGCCCCTTCAGAAGCTGTTAGGTTACGAGGCTTGTTGGCTGGATCGGCAGAGTGTAGCGCTTTGTTTTCTAGGTCTTCAGTTCGAGGCTAGAAGCCGACATATATATTTATATATTTTTCTTTGTTTTAAAATTTATTTTAGCTAGTTTTCTCCATCATTCCTAGAGATAAATTGAATAATTCCAAATCATATACGTCAAAAATAGAATTTAATATCAAAATATTTCTATATTTATTCGAAATTTTACGAGTGACGTTCACATGCTTAGAATTCATTCGTATTCTTAGCATTGTGCTTTTAGACCAGATTGACAGCGTATTTAAAATTTTACTAGGCAGTTGTAATGAGACTCTCAGCCCCTTCAGAAGCAGTTAGGTTACGAGGCTTGTTGGCTGGATCGGCAGAGTGTAGCGCTTTGTTTTCCAGGTCTTCAGTTCGAGGCTAGAAGCCGACAAATATATTTATATATTTTTCTTTGTTTTAAAATTTATTTTAGCTAGTTTTCTCCATCATTCCTAGAGATAAATTGAATAATTCCAAATCATATACGTCAAAAATAGAATTTAATATCAAAATATTTCTATATTTATTCGAAATTTTGCGAGTGACGTTCAATCACATGTGTAGAATTCATTCGTATTCTTAGCATTGTGCTTTTAGACCAGATTTACAACGTATTTAAAATTTTACTAGGCAGTTGTAATGAGACTCTCAGCCCCTTCAGAAGCAGTTAGGTTACGAGGCTTGTTGGCTGGATCGGCAGAGTGTAGCGCTTTGTTTTCCAGGTCTTCAGTTCGAGGCTAGAAGCCGACAAATATATTTATATATTTTTCTTTGTTTTAAAATTTATTTTAGCTAGTTTTCTCCATCATTCCTAGAGATAAATTGAATAATTCCAAATCATATACGTCAAAAATAGAATTTAATATCAAAATATTTCTATATTTATTCGAAATTTTACGAGTGACGTTCAATCACATGCATAGAATTCATTCGTATTCTTAGCATTGTGCTTTTAGACCAGATTGACAGCGTATTTAAAATTTTACTAGGCAGTTGTAATGAGACTCTCAGCCCCTTCAGAAGCTGTTAGGTTACGAGGCTTGTTGGCTGGATCGGCAGAGTGTAGCGCTTTGTTTTCCAGGTCTTCAGTTCGAGGCTAGAAGCAGACAAATATATTTATATATTTTTCTTTGTTTTAAAATTTATTTTAGCTAGTTTTCTCCATCATTCCTAGAGATAAATTGAATAATTCCAAATCATATACGTCAAAAATTGAATTTAATATCAAAATATTTCTATATTTATTCGAAATTTTACGAGTGACGTTCAATCACATGCGTAGAATTCATTCGTATTCTTAGCATTGTGCTTTTAGACCAGATTGACACCGTATTTAAAATTTTACTAGGCAGTTGTAATGAGACTGTCAGCCCCTACAGAAGCTGTTAGGTTACGAGGCTTGTTGGCTGGATCGGCAGAGTGTAGCGCTTTGTTTTCCAGGTCTTCAGTTCGAGGCTAGAAGCCGACAAATATATTTATATATTTTTGTTTGTTTTAAAATTTATTTTAGCTAGTTTTCTCCATCATTCCTAGAGATAAATTGAAAAAAACCAAATCATATACGTCAAAAATAGAATTTAATATCAAAATATTTCTATATTTATTCGAAAATTTACGAGTGACGTTCAATCACATGCGTAGAATTCATTCGTATTCTTAGCATTGTGCTTTTAGACCAGATTGACACCGTATTTAAAATTTTACTGGACAGTCGTAATGAGACTCTTAGATCCTTCAGAAGTCCTCGGGTTACGAGGCGTGGTGGCTGGCTCCGCAGCTTATAGCGCTCAGTTTTGCAGGTCTTCAGTTCGAGGCTAGAAGCCGACAAATATATTTATATATTTTTCTTTGTTTTAAAATTTATTTTAGCTAGTTTTCTCCATCATTCCTAGAGATAAATTGAATAATTCCAAATCATATACGTCAAAAATAGAATTTAATATCAAAATATTTCTATATTTATTCGAAATTTTACGAGTGACGTTCAATCACATGCGTAGAATTCATTCGTATTCTTAGCATTGTGCTTTTAGACCAGATTGACACCATATTTAAAATTTTACTAGGCAGTTGTAATGAGACTCTCAGCCCCTTCAGAAGCTGTTAGGTTACGAGGCTTGTTGGCTGGATCGGCAGAGTGTAGCGCTTTGTTTTCTAGGTCTTCAGTTCGAGGCTAGAAGCCGACATATATATTTATATATTTTTCTTTGTTTTAAAATTTATTTTAGCTAGTTTTCTCCATCATTCCTAGAGATAAATTGAATAATTCCAAATCATATACGTCAAAAATAGAATTTAATATCAAAATATTTCTATATTTATTCGAAATTTTACGAGTGACGTTCACATGCTTAGAATTCATTCGTATTCTTAGCATTGTGCTTTTAGACCAGATTGACAGCGTATTTAAAATTTTACTAGGCAGTTGTAATGAGACTCTCAGCCCCTTCAGAAGCTGTTAGGTTACGAGGCTTGTTGGCTGGATCGGCAGAGTGTAGCGCTTTGTTTTCCAGGTCTTCAGTTCGAGGCTAGAAGCCGACAAATATATTTTTCTTTGTTTTAAAATTTATTTTAGCTAGTTTTCTCCATCATTCCTAGAGATAAATTGAATAATTCCAAATCATATACGTCAAAAATAGAATTTAATATCAAAATATTTCTATATTTATTCGAAATTTTACGAGTGACGTTCAATCACATGCGTAGAATTCATTCGTATTCTTAGCATTGTGCTTTTAGACCAGATTGACAGCGTATTTAAAATTTTACAAGGCAGTTGTAATGAGACTCTCAGCCCCTTCAGAAGCTGTTAGGTTACGAGGCTTGTTGGCTGGATCGGCAGCTTGTAGCGCTCAGTTTTGCAGGTCTTCAGTTCGAGGCTAGAAGCCGACAAATATATTTATGAATTTTTCTTTGTTTTAAAATTTATTTTAGCTAGTTTTCTCCATCAATCCTAGAGATAAATTGAATAATTCCAAATCATATACGTCAAAAATAGAATTTAATATCAAAATATTTCTATATTTATTCGAAATTTTACGAGTGACGTTCAATCACATGCGTAGAATTCATTCGTATTCTTAGCATTGTGCTTTTAGACCAGATTGACACCGTATTTAAAATTTTACTGGACAGTCGTAATGAGACTCTTAGACCCTTCAGAAGTGCTCGGGTTACGAGGCGTGGTGGCTGGCTCCGCAGCTTGTAGCGCTCAGTTTTGCAGGTCTTCAGTTCGAGGCTAGAAGCCGACAAATATATTTATATATTTTTCTTTGTTTTAAAATTTATTTTAGCTAGTTTTCTCCATCATTCCTAGAGATAAATTGAATAATTCCAAATCATATACGTCAAAAATAGAATTTAATATCAAAATATTTCTATATTTATTCGAAATTTTACGAGTGACGTTCAATCACATGCGTAGAATTCATTCGTATTCTTAGTATTGTGCTTTTAGACAAGATTGACAGCGTATTTAAAATTTTACTAGGCAGTTGTAATGAGACTCTCAGCCCTTTCAGAAGCTGTTAGGTTACGAGGCTTGTTGGCTGGATCGGCAGCTTGTAGCGCTCGGTTTTGCAGGTCTTCAGTTCGAGGCTAGAAGCCGACAAATATATTTAAATATTTTTCTTTGTTTTAAAATTTATTTTAGCTAGTTTTCTCCATCATTCCTAGAGATAAATTGAATAATTCCAAATCATATACGTCAAAAATAGAATTTAATATCAAAATATTTCTATATTTATTCGAAATTTTACGAGTGACGTTCAATCACATGCGTAGAATTCATTCGTATTCTTAGCATTGTGCTTTTAGACCAGATTGACACCGTATTTAAAATTTTACTGGACAGTCGTAATGAGACTCTTAGACCCTTCAGAAGTCCTCGGGTTACGAGGCGTGGTGGCTGGCTCCGCAGCTTGTAGCGCTCAGTTTTGCAGGTCTTCAGTTCGAGGCTAGAGCCGACAAATATATTTATATATTTTTCTTTGTTTTAAAATTTATTTTAGCTAGTTTTCTCCATCATTCCTAGAGACAAATTGAATAATTCCAAATCATATACGTCAAAAATAGAATTTAATATCAAAATATTTCTATATTTATTCGAAATTTTACGAGTGACGTTCAATCACATGCGTAGAATTCATTCGTATTCTTAGCATTGTGCTTTTAGACAAGATTGACAGCGTATTTAAAATTTTACTAGGCAGTTGTAATGAGACTCTCAGCCCCTTCAGAAGCTGTTAGGTTACGAGGCTTGTTGGCTGGATCGGCAGCTTGTAGCGCTCAGTTTTGCAGGTCTTCAGTTCGAGGCTAGAAGCCGACAAATATATTTATATATTTTTCTTTGTTTTAAAATTTATTTTAGCTAGTTTTCTCCATCATTCCTAGAGATAAATTGAATAATTCCAAATCATATACGTAAAAAATAGAATTTAATATCAAAATATTTCTATATTTATTCGAAATTTTACGAGTGACGTTCAATCACACACGTAGAATTCATTCGTATTCTTAGCATTGTGCTTTTAGACCAGATTGACACCGTATTTAAAATTTTACTGGACAGTCGTAATGAGACTCTTAGACCCTTCAGAAGTCCTCGGGATACGAGGCGTGGTGGCTGGCTCCGCAGCTTGTAGCGCTCAGTTTTGCAGGTCTTCAGTTTGAGGCTAGAAGCCGACAAATATATATATATATGTTTCTTTGTTTTAAAATTTATTTTAGCTAGTTTTCTCCATCATTCCTAGAGATAAATTGAATAATTCCAAATCATATACGTCAAAAATAGAATTTAATATCAAAATATTTCTATATTTATTCGAAATTTTACGAGTGACGTTCAATCACATGCGTAGAATTCATTCGTATTCTTAGCATTGTGCTTTTAGACAAGATTGACAGCGTATTTAAAATTTTACTAGGCAGTTGTAATGAGACTCTCAGCCCTTTCAGAAGCTGTTAGGTTACGAGGCTTGTTGGCTGGATCGGCAGCTTGTAGCGCTCAGTTTTGCAGGTCTTCAGTTCGAGGCTAGAAGCCGACAAATATATTTAAATATTTTTCTTTGTTTTAAAATTTATTTTAGCTAGTTTTCTCCATCATTCCTAGAGATAAATTGAATAATTCCAAATCATATACGTCAAAAATAGAATTTAATATCAAAATATTTCTATATTTATTCGAAATTTTACGAGTGACGTTCAATCACATGCGTAGAATTCATTCGTATTCTTAGCATTGTGCTTTTAGACCAGATTGACACCGTATTTAAAATTTTACTGGACAGTCGTAATGAGACTCTTAGACCCTTCAGAAGTCCTCGGGTTACGAGGCGTGGTGGCTGGCTCCGCAGCTTGTAGCGCTCAGTTTTGCAGGTCTTCAGTTCGAGGCTAGAAGCCGACAAATATATTTATATATTTTTCTTTGTTTTAAAATTCATTTTAGCTAGTTTTCTCCATCATTCCTAGAGACAAATTGAATAATTCCAAATCATATACGTCAAAAATAGAATTTAATATCAAAATATTTCTATATTTATTCGAAATTTTACGAGTGACGTTCAATCACATGCGTAGAATTCATTCGTATTCTTAGCATTGTGCTTTTAGACAAGATTGACAGCGTATTTAAAATTTTACTAGGCAGTTGTAATGAGACTCTCAGCCCCTTCAGAAGCTGTTAGGTTACGAGGCTTGTTGGCTGGATCGGCAGCTTGTAGCGCTCAGTTTTGCAGGTCTTCAGTTCGAGGCTAGAAGCCGACAAATATATTTATATATTTTTCTTTGTTTTAAAATTTATTTTAGCTAGTTTTCTCCATCATTCCTAGAGATAAATTGAATAATTCCAAATCATATACGTAAAAAATAGAATTTAATATCAAAATATTTCTATATTTATTCGAAATTTTACGAGTGACGTTCAATCACACACGTAGAATTCATTCGTATTCTTAGCATTGTGCTTTTAGACCAGATTGACACCGTATTTAAAATTTTACTGGACAGTCGTAATGAGACTCTTAGACCCTTCAGAAGTCCTCGGGTTACGAGGCGTGGTGGCTGGCTCCGCAGCTTGTAGCGCTCAGTTTTGCAGGTCTTCAGTTTTAGGCTAGAAGCCGACAAATATATTTATATATTTTTCTTTGTTTTAAAATTTATTTTAGCTAGTTTTCTCCATCATTCCTAGAGATAAATTGAATAATTCCAAATCATATACGTCAAAAATAGAATTTAATATCAAAATATTTCTATATTTATTCGAAATTTTACGAGTGACGTTCAATCACATGCGTAGAATTCATTCGTATTCTTAGCATTGTGCTTTTAGACCAGATTGACACCGTATTTAAAATTTTACTGGACAGTCGTAATGAGACTCTTAGACCCTTCAGAAGTCTTCGGGTTACGAGGCGTGGTGGCTGGCTCCGCAGCTTGTAGCGCTCAGTTTTGCAGGTCTTCAGTTCGAGGCTAGAAGCCGACAAATATATTTATATATTTTTCTTTGTTTTAAAATTTATTTTAGCTAGTTTTCTCCATCATTCCTAGAGATAAATTGAATAATTCCAAATCATATACGTCAAAAATAGAATTTAATATCAAAATATTTCTATATTTATTCGAAATTTTACGAGTGACGTTCAATCACATGCGTAGAATTCATTCGTATTCTTAGCATTGTGCTTTTAGACCAGATTGACACCGTATTTAAAATTTTACTGGACAGTCGTAATGAGACTCTTAGACCCTTCAGAAGTCCTCGGGTTACGAGGCGTGGTGGCTGGCTCCGCAGCTTGTAGCGCTCAGTTTTGCAGGTCTTCAGTTCGAGGCTAGAAGCCGACAAATATATTTATATATTTTTCTTTGTTTTAAAATTTATTTTAGCTAGTTTTCTCCATCATTCCTAGAGATAAATTGAATAATTCCAAATCATATACGTCAAAAATAGAATTTAATATCAAAATATTTCTATAATTATTCGAAATTTTACGAGTGACGTTCAATCACATGCGTAGAATTCATTCGTATTCTTAGCATTGTGCTTTTAGACAAGATTGACAGCGTATTTAAAATTTTACTAGGATGTTGTAATGAGACTCTCAGCCCCTTCAGAAGCTGTTAGGTTACGAGGCTTGTTGCCTGGATCGGCAGCTTGTAGCGCTCAGTTTTGCAGGTCTTCAGTTCGAGGCTAGAAGCCGACAAATATATTTAAATATTTTTCTTTGTTTTAAAATTTATTTTAGCTAGTTTTCTCCATCATTCCTAGAGATAAATTGAATAATTCCAAATCATATACGTCAAAAATAGAATTTAATATCAAAATATTTCTATATTTATTTGAAAGTTTACGAGTCAATTTCACGCACATGCGCAGAATTCATTTGTATTCTTAGCATTGTGCTTTTTGTCCAGATTGACACAGAATTTAAAATTTTACTGGACAGTCGTAATTAGACTCTTAGACCCTTCAGAAGCTGTCAGGTTACGAGGCTTGTTGGCTGGATCGGCAGAGTGTTCTGCTTAGTTTTGCAGGTCTTCAGTTCGAGGCTCGATGCCGACAAATATTTTTATAAATATATATATTTTAATTTATTTTCGGTAGATTTCTCCATCATTCCTAGAGATAAATTGAATAATTCCAAATCATATACGTCAAAAATAGAATTTAGTATCAAAATATTTCTATATTTATTCGAAATTTTACGAGTGACGTTCACGCACATGCGGAGAATTCATTATTATTCTTAGCATTGTGCTTTTAGACCAGATTGACACCGTATTTAAAATTTTGCTGGACAGTCGTAATGAGACTCTTAGACCCTTCAGAAGCTCTCGGGTTACGAGGCTTGTTGGCTGGATCGGCAGAGTGTTCCGCTTAGTTTTGCAGGTCTTCAGTTCGAGGCTCGATGCCGACAAATATTTTTATACATATATATATTTTAATTTATTTTCGGTAGATTTCTCCATTATTCCTAGAGATAAATTGAATAATTCCAAATCATATAAGTCAAAAATAGAATTTAGTATCAAAATATTTCTATATTTATTCGAAATTTTACGAGTGACGTTCACGCACATGCGCAGAATTCATTATTATTCTGAGCATTGTGCTTTTAGACCATATTGACACCGTATTTAAAATTTTGCTGGACAGTCGTAATGAGACTCTTCGACCCTTCAGAAGCTCTCGGTTTACGAGGCTTGTTGGCTGGATCGGCAGAGTGTTCCGCTTAGTTTTGCAGGTCTTCAGTTCGAGGCTCGATGCAGACAAATATTTTTATACATATATATATTTTAATTTATTTTCGGTAGATTTCTCCATCATTCCTAGAGATAAATTGAATAATTCCAAATCATATACGTCAAAAATAGAATTTAGTATCAAAATATTTCTATATTTATTCGAAATTTTACGAGTGACGTTCACGCACATGCGCAGAATTCATTATTATTCTTAGCATTGTGCTTTTAGACCATATTGACACCGTATTTAAAATTTTGCTGGACAGTCGTAATGAGACTCTTAGACCCTTCAGAAGCTCTCGGTTTACGAGGCTTGTTGGCTGGATCGGCAGAGTGTTCCGCTTAGTTTTGCAGGTCTTCAGTTCGAGGCTCGATGCCGACAAATATTTTTATACATATATATATTTTAATTTATTTTCGGTAGATTTCTCCATCATTCCTAGAGATAAATTGAATAATTCCAAATCATATACGTCAAAAATAGAATTTAGTATCAAAATATTTCTATATTTATTCGAAATTTTACGAGTGACGTTCACGCACATGCGCAGAATTCATTATTATTCTTAGCATTGTGCTTTTAGACCATATTGACACCGTATTTAAAATTTTGCTGGACAGTCGTAATGAGACTCTTAGACCCTTCAGAAGCTCTCGGGTTACGAGGCTTGTTGGCTGGATCGGCAGAGTGTTCCGCTTAGTTTTGCAGGTCTTCAGTTCGAGGCTCGATGCCGACAAATATTTTTATACATATATATATTTTAATTTATTTTCGGTAGATTTCTCCATCATTCCTAGAGATAAATTGAATAATTCCAAATCATATACGTCAAAAATAGAATTTAGTATCAAAATATTTCTATATTTATTCGAAATTTTACGAGTGACGTTCACGCACATGCGCAGAATTCATTATTATTCTTAGCATTGTGCTTTTAGACCATATTGACACCGTATTTAAAATTTTGCTGGACAGTCGTAATGAGACTCTTAGACCCTTCAGAAGCTCTCGGTTTACGAGGCTTGTTGGCTGGATCGGCAGAGTGTTCCGCTTAGTTTTGCAGGTCTTCAGTTCGAGGCTCGATGCCGACAAATATTTTTATACATATATATATTTTAATTTATTTTCGGTAGATTTCTCCATCATTCCTAGAGATAAATTGAATAATTCCAAATCATATACGTCAAAAATAGAATTTAGTATCAAAATATTTCTATATTTATTCGAAATTTTACGAGTGACGTTCACGCACATGCTCAGAATTCCTTATTATTCTTAGCATTGTGCTTTTAGACCAGATTGACACCGTATTTAAAATTTTGCTGGACAGTCGTAATGAGACTCTTAGACCCTTCAGAAGCTCTCGGGTTACGAGGCTTGTTGGCTGGATCGGCAGAGTGTTCCGCTTAGTTTTGCAGGTCTTCAGTTCGAGGCTCGATGCCGACAAATATTTTTATACATATATATATTTTAATTTATTTTCGGAAGATTTCTCCATCATTCCTAGAGATAAATTGAATAATTCCAAATCATATACGTCAAAAATAGAATTTAGTATCAAAATATTTCTATATTTATTCGAAATTTTACGAGTGACGTTCACGCACATGCGCAGAATTCATTATTATTCTGAGCATTGTGCTTTTAGACCATATTGACACCGTATTTAAAATTTTGCTGGACAGTCGTAATGAGACTCTTAGACCCTTCAGAAGCTCTCGGTTTACGAGGCTTGTTGGCTGGATCGGCAGAGTGTTCCGCTTAGTTTTGCAGGTCTTCAGTTCGAGGCTCGATGCCGACAAATATTTTTATACATATATATATTTAAATTTATTTTCGGTAGATTTCTCCATCATTCCTAGAGATAAATTGAATAATTCCAAATCATATACGTCAAAAATAGAATTTAGTATCAAAATATTTCAATATTTATTCGAAATTTTACGAGTGACGTTCACGCACATGCGTAGAATTCATTATTATTCTGAGCATTGTGCTTTTAGACCATATTGACACGGTATTTAAAATTTTGCTGGACAGTCGTAATGAGACTCTTAGACCCTTCAGAAGCTCTCGGTTTACGAGGCTTGTTGGCTGGATCGGCAGAGTGTTCCGCTTAGTTTTGCAGGTCTTCAGTTCGAGGCTCGATGCCGACAAATATTTTTATACATATATATATTTTTATTTATTTTCGGTAGATTTCTCCATTATTCCTAGAGATAAATTGAATAATTCCAAATCATATACGTAAAAAATAGAATTTAGTATCAAAATATTTCTACATTTATTCGAAATTTTACGAGTGACGTTCACGCACATGTGCAGAAATCATTATTATTCTTAGCATTGTGCTTTTAGACCAGATTGACACCGTATTTAAAATTTTGCTGGACGGTCGTAATGAGACTCTTAGATCCTTCAGAAGCTCTCGGGTTACGAGGCTTGTTGGCTGGATCGGCAGAGTGTTCCGCTTAGTTTTGCAGGTCTTCAGTTCGAGGCTCGATGCCGACAAATATTTTTATAGATATATATATTTTAATTTATTTTCGGTAGATTTCTCCATCATTCCTAGAGATAAATTGAATAATTCCAAATCATATACGTAAAAAATAGAATTTAGTATCAAAATATTTCTACATTTATTCGAAATTTTACGAGTGACGTTCACGCACATGCGCAGAATTCATTATTATTCTTAGCATTGTGCTTTTAGACCAGATTGACACCGTATTTAAAATTTTGCTGGACAGTCGTAATGAGACTCTTAGACCCTTCAGAAGCTCTCGGGTTACGAGGCTTGTTGGCTGGATCGGCAGAGTGTTCCGCTTAGTTTTGCAGGTCTTCAGTTCGAGGCTCGATGCCGACAAATATTTTTATACATATATATATTTTAATTTATTTTCGGTAGATTTCTCCATCATTCCTAGAGATAAATTGAATAATTCCAAATCATATACGTCAAAAATAGAATTTAGTATCAAAATATTTCTATATTTATTCGAAATTTTACGAGTGACTTTCACGCACATGCGCAGAATTCATTATTATTCTGAGCATTGTGCTTTTAGACCATATTGACACCGTATTTAAAATTTTGCTGGACAGTCGTAATGAGACTCTTAGACCCTTCAGAAGCTCTCGGTTTACGAGGCTTGTTGGCTGGATCGGCAGAGTGTTCCGCTTAGTTTTGCAGGTCTTCAGTTCGAGGCTCGATGCCGACAAATATTTTTATACATATATATATTTTAATTTATTTTCGGTAGATTTCTCCATCATTCCTAGAGATAAATTGAATAATTTCAAATCATATACGTCAAAAATAGAATTTAGTATCAAAATATTTCTATATTTATTCGAAATTTTACGAGTGACGTTCACGCACATGCGCAGAATTCATTATTATTCTTAGCATTGTGCTTTTAGACCAGATTGACACCGTATTTAATATTTTGCTGGACAGTCGTAATGAGACTCTTAGACCCTTCAGAAGCTCTCGGGTTACGAGGCTTGTTGGCTGGATCGGCAGAGTGTTCCGCTTAGTTTTGCAGGTCTTCAGTTCGGGGCTCGATGCCGACAAATATTTTTATACATATATATATTTTAATTTATTTTCGGTAGATTTCTCCATCATTCCTAGAGATAAATTGAATAATTCCAAATCATATACGTAAAAAATAGAATTTAGTATCAAAATATTTCTACATTTATTCGAAATTTTACGAGTGACGTTCACGCACATGCGCAGAATTCATTATTATTCTTAGCATTGTGCTTTTAGACCAGATTGACACCGTATTTAAAATTTTGCTGGACAGTCGTAATGAGACTCTTAGACCCTTCAGAAGCTCTCGGGTTACGAGGCTTGTTGGCTGGATCGGCAGAGTGTTCCGCTTAGTTTTGCAGGTCTTCAGTTCGAGGCTCGATGCTGACAAATATTTTTATACATATATATATTATAATTTATTTTCGGTAGATTTCTCCATCATTCCTAGAGATAAATTGAATAATTCCAAATCATATACGTCAAAAATAGAATTTAGTATCAAAATATTTCTATATTTATTCGAAATTTTACGAGTGACGTTCACGCACACGCGCAGAATTCATTATTATTCTTAGCATTGTGCTTTTAGACCAGATTGACACCGTATTTAAAATTTTGCTGGACAGTCGTAATGAGACTCTTAGATCCTTCAGAAGCTCTCGGGTTACGAGGCTTGTTGGCTGGATCGGTAGAGTGTTCCGCTTAGTTTTGCAGGTCTTCAGTTCGAGGCTCGATGCCGACAAATATTTTTATACATATATATATTTTAATTTATTTTCGGTAGATTTCTCCATCATTCCTAGAGATAAATTGAATAATTCCAAATCATATACGTCAAAAATAGAATTTAGTATCAAAATATTTCTATATTTATTCGAAATTTTACGAGTGACGTTCACGCACATGCGCAAAATTCATTATTATTCTTAGCATTGTGCTTTTAGACCAGATTGACACCGTATTTAAAATTTTGCTGGACAGTCGTAATGAGACTCTTAGACCCTTCAGAAGCTCTCGGGTTACGAGGCTTGTTGGCTGGATCGGCAGAGTGTTCCGCTTAGTTTTGCAGGTCTTCAGTTCGAGGCTCGATGCCGACAAATATTTTTATACATATATATATTTTAATTTATTTTCGGTAGATTTCTCCATCATTCCTAGAGATAAATTGAATAATTCCAAATCATATACGTCAAAAATAGAATTTAGTATCAAAATATTTCTATATTTATTCGAAATTTTACGAGTGACTTTCACGCACATGCGCAGAATTCATTATTATTCTGAGCATTGTGCTTTTAGACCATATTGACACCGTATTTAAAATTTTGCTGGACAGTCGTAATGAGACTCTTAGACCCTTCAGAAGCTCTCGGTTTACGAGGCTTGTTGGCTGGATCGGCAGAGTGTTCCGCTTAGTTTTGCAGGTCTTCAGTTCGAGGCTCGATGCCGACAAATATTTTTATACATATATATATTATAATTTATTTTCGGTAGATTTCTCCATCATTCCTAGAGATAAATTGAATAATTCCAAATCATATACGTCAAAAATAGAATTTAGTATCAAAATATTTCTATATTTATTCGAAATTTTACGAGTGACGTTCACGCACACGCGCAGAATTCATTATTATTCTTAGCATTGTGCTTTTAGACCAGATTGACACCGTATTTAAAATTTTGCTGGACAGTCGTAATGAGACTCTTAGACCCTTCAGAAGCTCTCGGGTTACGAGGCTTGTTGGCTGGATCGGCAGAGTGTTCCGCTTAGTTTTTCAGGTCTTCAGTTCGAGGCTCGATGCCGACAAATATTTTTATACATATATATATTTTAATTTATTTTCGGTAGATTTCTCCATCATTCCTAGAGATAAATTGAATAATTCCAAATCATATACGTCAAAAATAGAATTTAGTATCAAAATATTTCTGTATTTATTCGAAATTTTACGAGTGACGTTCACGCACATGCGCAGAATTCATTATTATTCTTAGCATTGTGCTTTTAGACCAGATTGACACCGTATTTAATATTTTGCTGGACAGTCGTAATGAGACTCTTAGACCCTTCAGAAGCTGTCGGGTTACGAGGCTTGGTGGCTGGATCGGCAGAGTGTTCCGCTTAGTTTTGCAGGTCTTCAGTTCGAGGCTCGATGCCGACAAATATTTTTATACATATATATTTTAATTTATTTTCGGTAGATTTCTCCATCATTCCTAGAGATAAATTGAATAATTCCAAATCATATACGTCAAAAATAGAATTTAGTATCAAAATATTTCTATATTTATTCGAAATTTTACGAGTGACGTTCACGCACATGCGCAAAATTCATTATTATTCTTAGCATTGTGCTTTTAGACCAGATTGACACCGTATTTAAAATTTTGCTGGACAGTCGTAATGAGACTCTTAGACCCTTCAGAAGCTCTCGGGTTACGAGGCTTGTTGGCTGGATCGGCAGAGTGTTCCGCTTAGTTTTGCAGGTCTTCAGTTCGAGGCTCGATGCCGACACATATTTTTATAAATTTTCTTCTTTTTTTTAAATTTATTTTAGCTAGTTTTCTCCATCATTCCTAGAGATAAATTGAATAATTCCAAATCATATACGTAAAAAATAGTATTGAATAAAAAAATATTTCTATATTTATTCGAAATTTTACGAGTCAAGTTCAAGCACATGCGCAGAATTCATTCGTATTCTTAGCATTGTGCTTTTAGACCAGATTGAGACCGTATTTTAAATTTTACTGGATGTTCTTAATCAGATTCTTAGACTCTTCAGAAGCTTTCAGACTACGAGGCTTGGTGGCTGGATAGGCAGAGTGTAGCGCTTAGTTTTGCATATCTTCAATTCGAGGCCCGAAGGCGACAAATATTTTTATAAATTTTCTTTTTTTTTTAAATTTATTTTAGCTAGTTTTCTCCATCATTCCTAGAGATAAATTGAATAATTCCAAATCATATACGCAAAAAATATTATTGAATAACAAAATATTTCTATATTTATTCGAAATATTACGAGTCAAGTTCAAGCACATGCGCAGAATTCATTCGTATTCTTAGCATTGTGCTTTTAGACCAGATTGACACCGTATTTTAAATTTTACTGGATGTTCTTAATCAGATTCTTAGACTCTTCAGAAGCTCTCAGATTACGAGGCTTGGTGGCTGGATCGGCAGAGTGTAGCGCTTAGTTTTGCATATCTTCAGTTCGAGGCCCGAAGGCGACAAATATTTTTATAAATTTTCTTTTTTTTAAATTTATTTTAGCTAGTTTTCTCCATCATTCCTAGAGATAAATTGATAATTCAAAATCATATACGTAAAAAATAGTATTGAATAAAAAAATATTTCTATATTTATTCGAAATTTTGCGAGTCAAGTTCAAGCACATGCGCAGAATTCATTCGTATTCTTAGCATTGTGCTTTTAGATCAGATTGACACCGTATTTAAAATTTTGCTGGACAGTCGTAATGAGACTCTTAGACCCTTCAGAAGCACTCGGGTTACGAGGCTTGTTGGCTGGATCGGCAGAGTGTTCCGCTTAGTTTTGCAGGTCTTCAGTTCGAGGCTCGATGCCGAAAAATATTTTTATACATATATATTTTAATTTATTTTCGGTAGATTTCTCCATCATTCCTAGAGATAAATTGAATAATTCCAAATCATATACGTAAAAAATAGTATTGAATAAAAAAATATTTCTATATTTATTCGAAATTTTACGAGTCAAGTTCAAGCACATGCGCAGAATTCATTCGTATTCTTAGCATTGTGCTTTTAGACCAGATTGAGACCGTATTTTAAATTTTACTGGATGTTCTTAATCAGATTCTTAGACTCTTCAGAAGCTCTCAGATTACGAGGGTTGGTGGCTGGATCGGCAGAGTGTAGCGCTTAATTTTGCATATCTTCAGTTCGCGGCCCGAAGGCGACAAATATTTTTATAAATTTTCTTCTTTTTTTTAAATTTATTTTAGCTAGTTTTCTCCATCATTCCTAGAGATAAATTGAATAATTCCAAATCATATACGTAAAAAATAGTATTGAATAAAAAAATATTTCTATATTTATTCGAAATTTTACGAGTCAAGTTCAAGCACATGCGCAGAATTCATTCGTATTCTTAGCATTGTGCTTTTAGACCAGATTGAGACCGTATTTTAAATTTTACTGGATGTTCTTAATCAGATTCTTAGACTCTTCAGAAGCACTCAGATTACGAGGCTTGGTGGCTGGATCGGCAGAGTGTAGCGCTTAGTTTTGCATATCTTCAGTTCGCGGCCCGAAGGCGACAAATATTTTTATAAATTTTCTTCTTTTTTAAAATTTATTTTAGCTAGTTTTCTCCATCATTCCTAGAGATAAATTGAATAATTCCAAATCATATACGTAAAAAATATTATTGAATAACAAAATATTTCTAAATTTATTCGAAATTTTACGAGTCAAGTTCAAACACATGCGCAGAATTCATTCGTATTCTTAGCATTGTTCTTTTAGACCAGATTGAGACCGTATTTTAAATTTTACTGGATGTTCTTAATCAGATTCTTAGACTCTTCAGAAGCTCTCAGGTTACGAGGCTTGGTGGCTGGATCGGCAGAGTATAGCGCTTAGTTTTGCATATCTTCAGTTCGAGGCCCGAAGGCGACAAATATTTTTATAAATTTTCTTTTTTTTTTAAATTTATTTTAGCTAGTTTTCTCCATCATTCCTAGAGATAAATTGAATAATTCCAAATCATATACGTAAAAAATAGTATTGAATAACAAAATATTTCTAAATTTATTCGAAATTTTAAGAGTCAAGTTCAAACACATGCGCAGAATTCATTCGTATTCTTAGCATTTTTCTTTTAGACCAGATTGAGACCGTATTTTAAATTTTACTGGATGTTTTTAATCAGATTCTTAGACTCTTCAGAAGCTATCAGATTACGAGGCTTGGTGGCTGGATCGGCAGAGTGTAGCGCTTAGTTTTGCATATCTTCAGTTCGAGGCCCGAAGGCGACAAATATTTTTATAAATCCTCTTTTTTTTTAAATTTATTTTAGCTAGTTTTCTCCATCATTCCTAGAGATAAATTGAATAATTCCAAATCATATACGTAAAAAATAGTATTGAATAAAAAAATATTTCTATATTTATTCTAAATTTTACGAGTCAAGTTCAAGCACATGCGCAGAATTCATTCGTATTCTTAGCATTGTGCTTTTAGACCAGATTGAGACCGTATTTTAAATTTTTCTGGATGTTCTTAATCAGATTCTTAGACTCTTCAGAAGCTCTCAGATTACGAGGCTTGGTGGCTGGATCGGCAGAGTGTAGCGCTTAGTTTTGCATATCTTCAGTTCGCGGCCCGAAGGCGACAAATATTTTTATAAATTTTCTTCTTTTTTTTAAATTTATTTTAGCTAGTTTTCTCCATCATTCCTAGAGATAAATTGAATAATTCCAAATCATATACGTAAAAAATATTATTGAATAACAAAATATTTCTAAATTTATTCGAAATTTTACGAGTCAAGTTCAAGCACATGCGCAGAATTCATTTGTATTCTTAGCATTGTTCTTTTAGACCAGATTGAGACCGTATTTTAAATTTTACTGGATGTTCTTAATCAGATTCTTAGACTCTTCAGAAGCTCTCAGATTACGATGCTTGGTGGCTGGATCGGCAGATTGTAGCGCTTAGTTTTGCATATCTTCAGTTCGAGGCCCGAAAGCGACAAATATTTTTATAAATTTCTTTTTTTTTAAATTTATTTTAGCTAGTTTTCTCCATCATTCCTAGAGATAAATTGAATAATTCCAAATCATATACGTAAAAAATAGTATTGAATAAAAAAATATTTCTATATTTATTCGAAATTTTACGAGTCAAGTTCAAGCACATGCGCAGAATTCATTCGTATTCTTAGCATTGTGCTTTTAGACCAGATTGAGACCGTATTTTAAATTTTACTGGATGTTCTTAATCAGATTCTTAGACTCTTCAGAAGCTCTCAGATTACGAGGCTTGGTGGCTGGATCGGCAGAGTGTAGCGCTTAGTTTTGCATATCTTTAGTTCGAGGCCCGAAGGCGACAAATATTTTTATAAATTTTCTTTTTTTTTTTAAATTAATTTTAGCTAGTTTTCTCCATCATTCCTAGAGATAAATTGAATAATTCCAAATCATATACGTAAAAATAGTATTGAATAAAAAAATATTTCTATATTTATTCGAAATTTTACGAGTCAAGTTCAAGCACATGCGCAGAATTCATTCGTATTCTTAGCATTGTGCTTTTAGACCAGATTGAGACCGTATTTTAAATTTTACTGGATGTTCTTAATCAGATTCTTAGACTCTTCAGAAGCTTTCAGACTACGAGGCTTGGTGGCTGGATAGGCAGAGTGTAGCGCTTAGTTTTGCATATCTTCAATTCGAGGCCCGAAGGCGACAAATATTTTTATAAATTTTCTTTTTTTTTTAAATTTATTTTAGCTAGTTTTCTCCATCATTCCTAGAGATAAATTGAATAATTCCAAATCATATACGCAAAAAATATTATTGAATAACAAAATATTTCTATATTTATTCGAAATATTACGAGTCAAGTTCAAGCACATGCGCAGAATTCATTCGTATTCTTAGCATTGTGCTTTTAGACCAGATTGACACCGTATTCAAAATTTTGCTGGACAGTCGTAATGAGACTCTTAGACCCTTCAGAAGCACTCGGGTTACGAGGCTTGTTGGCTGGATCGGCAGAGTGTTCCGCTTAGTTTTGCAGGTCTTCAGTTCGAGGCTCGATGCCGACAAATATTTTTATACATATATATTTTAATTTATTTTCGGTAGATTTCTCCATCATTCCCAGAGATAAATTGAATAATTCCAAATCATATACGCAAAAAATATTATTGAATAACAAAATATTTCTATATTTATTCGAAATATTACGAGTCAAGTTCAAGCAAATGCGCAGAATTCATTCGTATTCTTAGCATTGTGCTTTTAGACCAGATTGACACCGTATTTTAAATTTTACTGGATGTTCTTAATCAGATTCTTAGACTCTTCAGAAGCTCTCAGATTACGATGCTTGGTGGCTGGATCGGCAGAGTGTAGCGCTTAGTTTTGCATATCTACAGTTCGCGGCCCGAAGGCGACAAATATTTTTATAAATTTTCTTCTTTTTTTAAATTTATTTTAGCTAGTTTTCTCCACCATTCCTAGAGATAAATTGAATAATTCCAAACCATATACGTAAAAAATAGTATTGAATAAAAAAATATTTCTATATTTATTCGAAATTTTACGAGTCAAGTTCAAGCACATGCGCAGAATTCATTCGTATTCTTAGCATTGTGCTTTTAGACCAGATTGAGACCGTATTTTAAATTTTACTGGATGTTCTTAATCAGATTCTTAGACTCTTCAGAAGCTTTCAGACTGCGAGGCTTGGTGGCTGGATAGGCAGAGTGTAGCGCTTAGTTTTGCATATCTTCAATTCGAGGCCCGAAGGCGACAAATATTTTTATAAATTTTCTTTTTTTTTTAAATTTATTTTAGCTAGTTTTCTCCATCATTCCTAGAGATAAATTGAATAATTCCAAATCATATACGCAAAAAATATTATTGAATAACAAAATATTTCTATATTTATTCGAAATTTTACGAGTCAAGTTCAAGCACATGCGCAGAATTCATTCGTATTCTTAGCATTGTGCTTTTAGACCAGATTGAGACCGTATTTTAAATTTTACTGGATGTTCTTAATCAGATTCTTAGACTCTTCAGAAGCTCTCAGATTACCAGGCTTGGTGGCTGGATCGGCAGAGTGTAGCGCTTAGTTTTGCATATCTTCAGTTCGCGGCCCGAAGGCGACAAATATTTTTATAAATTTTCTTCTTTTTTTAAAATTTATTTTAGCTAGTTTTCTCCATCATTCCTAGAGATAAATTGAATAATTCCAAATCATATACGTAAAAAATAGTATTGAATAACAAAATATTTCTAAATTTATTCGAAATTTTAAGAGTCAAGTTCAAACACATGCGCAGAATTCATTCGTATTCTTAGCATTTTTCTTTTAGACCAGATTGAGACCGTATTTTAAATTTTACTGGTTGTTTTTAATCAGATTCTTAGACTCTTCAGAAGCTATCAGATTACGAGGCTTGGTGGCTGGATCGGCAGAGTGTAGCGCTCAGTTTTGCATATCTTCAGTTCGAGGCCCGAAGGCGACAAATATTTTTATAAATTTTCTTTTTTTTAAAATTTATTTTAGCTAGTTTTCTCCATCATTCCTAGAGATAAATTGAATAATTCCAAATCATATACGTAAAAAATAGTATTGAATAAAAAAATATTTCTATATTTATTCGAAATTTTACGAGTCAAGTTCAAGCACATGCGCAGAATTCATTCGTATTCTTAGCATTGTGCTTTTAGACCAGATTGAGACCGTATTTTAAATTTTACTGGATGTTCTTAATCAGATTCTTAGACTCTTCAGAAGCTCTCAGATTACGAGGCTTGGTGGCTGGATCGGCAGAGTGTAGCGCTTAGTTTTGCATATCTTCAGTTCGCGGCCCGAAGGCGACAAATATTTTTATAAATTTTCTTCTTTTTTTTAAATTTATTTTAGCTAGTTTTCTCCATCATTCCTAGAGATAAATTGAATAATTCCAAATCATATACGTAAAAAATATTATTGAATAACAAAATATTTCTAAATTTATTCGAAATTTTACGAGTCAAGTTCAAGCACATGCGCAGAATTCATTTGTATTCTTAGCATTGTTCTTTTAGACCAGATTGAGACCGTATTTTAAATTTTACTGGATGTTCTTAATCAGATTCTTAGACTCTTCAGAAGCTCTCAGATTACGATGCTTGGTGGCTGGATCGGCAGATTGTAGCGCTTAGTTTTGCATATCTTCAGTTCGAGGCCCGAAAGCGACAAATATTTTTATAAATTTCTTTTTTTTAAAATTTATTTTAGCTAGTTTTCTCCATCATTCCTAGAGATAAATTGAATAATTCCAAATCATATACGTAAAAAATAGTATTGAATAAAAAAATATTTCTATATTTATTCGAAATTTTACGAGTCAAGTTCAAGCACATGCGCAGAATTCATTCGTATTCTTAGCATTGTGCTTTTAGACCAGATTGAGACCGTATTTTAAATTTTACTGGATGTTCTTAATCAGATTCTTAGACTCTTCAGAAGCTCTCAGATTACGAGGCTTGGTGGCTGGATCGGCAGAGTGTAGCGCTTAGTTTTGCATATCTTTAGTTCGAGGCCCGAAGGCGACAAATATTTTTATAAATTTTCTTTTTTTTTAAAAAATTAATTTTAGCTAGTTTTCTCCATCATTCCTAGAGATAAATTGAATAATTCCAAATCATATACGTAAAAAATAGTATTGAATAAAAAAATATTTCTATATTTATTCGAAATTTTACGAGTCAAGTTCAAGCACATGCGCAGAATTCATTCGTATTCTTAGCATTGTGCTTTTAGACCAGATTGAGACCGTATTTTAAATTTTACTGGATGTTCTTAATCAGATTCTTAGACTCTTCAGAAGCTCTCAGATTACGAGGCTTGGTGGCTGGATCGGCAGAGTGTAGCGCTTAGTTTTGCATATCTTCAGTTCGCGGCCCGAAGGCGACAAATATTTTTATAAATTTTCTTCTTTTTTTTAAATTTATTTTAGCTAGTTTTCTCCATCATTTCTAGAGATAAATTGAATAATTCCAAATCATATACGTAAAAAATAGTATTGAATAAAAAAATATTTCTATATTTATTCGAAATTTTACGAGTCAAGTTCAAGCACATGCGCAGAATTCATTCGTATTCTTAGCATTGTGCTTTTAGACCAGATTGAGACCGTATTTTAAATTTTACTGGATGTTCTTAATCAGATTCTTAGACTCTTCAGAAGCACTCAGGTTACGAGGCTTGGTGGCTGGATCGGCAGAGTGTAGCGCTTAGTTTTGCATATCTTCAGTTCGCGGCCCGAAGGCGACAAATATTTTTATAAATTTTCTTCTTTTTTAAAATTTATTTTAGCTAGTTTTCTCCATCATTCCTAGAGATAAATTGAATAATTCCAAATCATATACGTAAAAAATATTATTGAATAACAAAATATTTCTAAATTTATTCGAAATTTTACGAGTCAAGTTCAAACACATGCGCAGAATTCCTTCGTATTCTTAGCATTGTTCTTTTAGACCAGATTGAGACCGTATTTTAAATTTTACTGGATGTTCTTAATCAGATTCTTAGACTCTTCAGAAGCTCTCAGGTTACGAGGCTTGGTGGCTGGATCGGCAGAGTATAGCGCTTAGTTTTGCATATCTTCAGTTCGAGGCCCGAAGGCGACAAATATTTTTATAAATTTTCTTTTTTTTTTTTAAATTTATTTTAGCTAGTTTTCTCCATCATTCCTAGAGATAAATTGAATAATTCCAAATCATATACGTAAAAAATAGTATTGAATAACAAAATATTTCTAAATTTATTCGAAATTTTAAGAGTCAAGTTGAAACACATGCGCAGAATTCATTCGTATTCTTAGCATTTTTCTTTTAGACCAGATTGAGACCGTATTTTAAATTTTACTGGATGTTTTTAATCAGATTCTTAGACTCTTCAGAAGCTATCAGATTGCGAGGCTTGGTGGCTGGATCGGCAGAGTGTAGCGCTCAGTTTTGCATATCTTCAGTTCGAGGCCCGAAAACGACAAATAATTTTATAAATTTTTTTTTTTTTATAAATTTATTTTAGCTAGTTTTCTCCATCATTCCTAGAGATAAATTGAATAATTCCAAATCATATACGTAAAAAATAGTATTGAATAACAAAATATTTCTATATTTATTCGAAATTTTACGAGTCAAACTCAAGCACATGCGCAGAATTCATTCGTATTCTTAGTATTGTGCTTTTAGACCAGATTGACACCGTATTTTAAATTTTACTGGATATTCGTAATCAGATTCTTAGACTCTTCAGAAGCTCGCAGATTACGAGGCTTGGTGGCTCTATCGGCAGAGTTTAGCGCTTAGTTTTGCAGGTCTTCAGTTCGAGGCCCTAAGGCGAGAAATATTTTTATAAATTAATTTTTTTTAAAAAAATTTATTTTAGCTAGTTTTCTCCATCATTCCTAGAGATAAATTGAATAATTCCAAATCATATACGTAAAAAATATTATTTAATATCAAAATATTTCTATATTTATTCGAAATTTTACGAGTCAAGTTCAAGCACATGCGCAGAATTCACTCGTATTCTTAGCATTGTGCTTTTAGACCAGATTGACACCGTATTTTAAATTTTACTGGATATTCTTAATCAGATTCTTAGACTCTTCAGAAGCTCTCAGAATACGAAGCTTGGTGGCTGGATCGGCAGAGTGTAGCGCTTAGTTTTGCAGGTCTTCAGTTCGAGGCAGAAGGCGACATGTATTTTTATAAATTTACTTTTTTTTTTTTAATTTATTTTAGCTAGTTTTCTCCATCATTCCTAGAGATAAATTGAATAATTCCAAATCATATACGTAAAGAATATTATTTAATATCAAAATATTTCTATATTTATTAGAAATTTTACGAGTCAAGTTCAAGCACATGCGCAGAATTCATTCGTATTCTTAGCATTGTCCTTTTAGACCAGATTGACACCGTATTTTAGATTTTACTGGATATTCGTAATCAGATTCTTAGACTCTTCAGAAGCTCTCAGATTACGATGCTTGGTGGATGGATCGGCAGAGTATAGCGCTTAGTTTTGCAGGTCTTCAGTTCGAGGCCCGAAGGCGACAAAAATTTTTTTTTTTTTAAATTTATTTTAGCTGGTTTTCTCCATCATTCCTAGAGACAAATAGAATAATTCCAAATTATATACGTAAAAAATATTATTTAATATCAAAATATTTCTAAATTTATTCGAAATTTTACGAGTCAAGTTCAAACACATGCGCAGAATTCCTTCGTATTCTTAGCATTGTTCTTTTAGACCAGATTGAGACCGTATTTTAAATTTTACTGGATGTTCTTAATCAGATTCTTAGACTCTTCAGAAGCTCTCAGGTTACGAGGCTTGGTGGCTGGATCGGCAGAGTATAGCGCTTAGTTTTGCATATCTTCAGTTCGAGGCCCGAAGGCGACAAATATTTTTATAAATTTTCTTTTTTTTTTTAAATTTATTTTAGCTAGTTTTCTCCATCATTCCTAGAGATAAATTGAATAATTCCAAATCATATACGTAAAAAATAGTATTGAATAACAAAATATTTCTAAATTTATTCGAAATTTTAAGAGTCAAGTTCAAACACATGCGCAGAATTCATTCGTATTCTTAGCATTTTTCTTTTAGACCAGATTGAGACCGTATTTTAAATTTTACTGGATGTTTTTAATCAGATTCTTAGACTCTTCAGAAGCTATCAGATTGCGAGGCTTGGTGGCTGGATCGGCAGAATGTAGCGCTCAGTTTTGCATATCTTCAGTTCGAGGCCCGAAGGCGACGAATATTTTTATAAATTTTCTTTTTTTTTAAATTTATTTTAGCTAGTTTTCTCCATCATTCCTAGAGATAAATTGAATAATTCCAAATCATATACGTAAAAAATAGTATTGAATAAAAAAATATTTCTATATTTATTCGAAATTTTACGAGTCAAGTTCAAGCACATGCGCAGAATTCATTCGTATTCTTAGCATTGTGCTTTTAGACCAGATTGAGACCGTATTTTAAATTTTACTGGATGTTCTTAATCAGATTCTTAGACTCTTCAGAAGCTCTCAGATTACGAGGCATGGTGGCTGGATCGGCAAAGTGTAGCGCTTAGTTTTGCAGGTCTTAAGTTCGAGGCCCTAAAACGACAAATAATTTTATAAATTTTCTTTTTTTTTAAAAATTTATTTTAGCTAGTTTTCTAAATCATTCCTAGAGATAAATTGAATAATTCCAAATCATATACGTAAAAATAGTATTGAATAACAAAATATTTCTATATTTATTCGCAATTTTACGAGTCAAGTTCAAGCACATGCGCAGAATTCATTCGTATTCTTAGTATTGTGCTTTTAGACCAGATTGAGACCGTATTTTAAATTTTACTGGATATTCTTAATCAGATTCTTAGACTCTTCAGAAGCTCTCAGATTACGAGGCTTGGTGGCTGGATCGGCAAAGGGTAGCGCTTAGTTTTGCAGGTCTTAAGTTAGAGGCCCGAAAACGACAAATAATTTTATAAATTTTTTTTTTTTTTATAAATTTATTTTAGCTAGTTTTCTCCATCATTCCTAGAGATAAATTGAATAATTCCAAATCATATACGTAAAAAATAGTATTGAATAACAAAATATTTCTATATTTATTCGAAATTTTACGAGTCAAACTCAAGCACATGCGCAGAATTCATTCGTATTCTTAGTATTGTGCTTTTAGACCAGATTGACACCGTATTTTAAATTTTACTGGATATTCGTAATCAGATTCTTAGACTCTTCAGAAGCTCGCAGATTACGAGGCTTGGTGGCTCTATCGGCAGAGTTTAGCGCTTAGTTTTGCAGGTCTTCAGTTCGAGGCCCTAAGGCGAGAAATATTTTTATAAATTAATTTTTTTTAAAAAAATTTATTTTAGCTAGTTTTCTCCATCATTCCTAGAGATAAATTGAATAATTCCAAATCATATACGTAAAAAATATTATTTAATATCAAAATATTTCTATATTTATTCGAAATTTTACGAGTCAAGTTCAAGCACATGCGCAGAATTCACTCGTATTCTTAGCATTGTGCTTTTAGACCAGATTGACACCGTATTTTAAATTTTACTGGATATTCTTAATCAGATTCTTAGACTCTTCAGAAGCTCTCAGAATACGAAGCTTGGTGGCTGGATCGGCAGAGTGTAGCGCTTAGTTTTGCAGGTCTTCAGTTCGAGGCAGAAGGCGACATGTATTTTTATAAATTTACTTTTTTTTTTAAAATTTATTTTAGCTAGTTTTCTCCATCATTCCTAGAGATAAATTGAATAATTCCAAATCATATACGTAAAGAATATTATTTAATATCAAAATATTTCTATATTTATTAGAAATTTTACGAGTCAAGTTCAAGCACATGCGCAGAATTCATTCGTATTCTTAGCATTGTCCTTTTAGACCAGATTGACACCGTATTTTAGATTTTACTGGATATTCGTAATCAGATTCTTAGACTCTTCAGAAGCTCTCAGATTACGATGCTTGGTGGATGGATCGGCAGAGTATAGCGCTTAGTTTTGCAGGTCTTCAGTTCGAGGCCCGAAGGCGACAAAATTTTTTTTTTTTTAAATTTATTTTAGCTGGTTTTCTCCATCATTCCTAGAGACAAATAGAATAATTCCAAATTATATACGTAAAAAATATTATTTAATATCAAAATATTTCTATATTTATTCGAAATTTTACGAGTCAAGTTCAAGCACATGCGCAAAATTCATTCGTATTCTTAGCATTGTGCTTTTAGACCAGATTGACACCGTATTTTAAATTTTACTTTATATTCGTAATCAGGTTCTTAGACTCTTCAGAAGCTGTCAGATTACGATGCTTGGTGGATGGATCGGCAGAGTGTAGGTTTTAGTTTTGCAGGTCTTCAGTTCGAGGCCCGAAAACGACAAATAATTTTATAAATTTTCTTTTTTTTTTAAAAATTTATTTTAGCTAGTTTTCTCCATCATTCCTAGAGATAAATTGAATAATTCCAAATCATATACGTAAAAAATATTATTTAATATCAAAATATTTCTATATTTATTCGAAATTTTACGAGTCAAGTTCAAGCACATGCGCAGAATTCATTCGTGTTCTTAGCATTGTGCTTTTAGACCAGATTTACACCGTATTTTAAATTTTACTGGATATTCGTAACCAGATTCTTAGACTCTTCAGAAGCTCTCAAATTACGATGCTTGGTGGCTGGATCGGCAGAGTGTAGCGCACAGTTTTGCATATCTTCAGTTCAAGGCCCGAAGGCGACAAATATTTTTATAAATTTTCTTTTTTTTTTTTAAATTTATTTTAGCTAGTTTTCTCCATCATTCCTAGAGATAAATTGAATAATTCCAAATCATATACGTAAAAAATAGTATTGAATAAAAAAATATTTCTATATTTATTCGAAATTTTACGAGTCAAGTTCAAGCAAATGCGCAGAATTCATTCGTATTCTTGGCATTGTGCTTTTAGACCAGATTGAGATCGTATTTTAAATTTTACTGGATGTTCTTAATCAGATTCTTAGACTCTTCAGAAGCTCTCAGATTACGAGGCTTGGTGGCTGGATCGGCAGAGTGTAGCGCTCAGTTTTGCATATCTTCAGTTCAAGTCCCGAAGGCGACAAATATTTTTATAAATTTTCTTTTTTTTTTAAATTTATTTTAGCTAGTTTTCTCCATGATTCCTAGAGATAAATTGAATAATTAAAAATCATATACGTAAAAAATAGTATTGAATAACAAAATATTTCTATATTTATTCGAAATTTTACGAGTCAAGTTCAAGCGCATGCGCAGAATTCATTCGTTTTCTTAGCATTGTGCATTTAGACCAGATTGACACCGTATTTTAAATTTTACTGGATATTATTAATCATTTTCTTACACTCTTTAGAAGCTCTCAGATTGCGAGGCTTGGCGGCTGGATCCGCAGAGTGTGGCGCTTAGTTTTGCAGGTCTTCAGTTCGAGGCCCGAAGGCGACAAATATTTTTAAAATTTCTTTTTTTTTTTTAAATTTATTTTAGCTAGTTTTCTCCATCATTCCTAGAGATAAATTGAATAATTCCAAATTATATACGTAAAAAATATTATTTAATATCAAAATATTTCTATATTTATTCGAAATGTTACGAGTCAAGTTCAAGCACATGCGCAGAATTCATTCGTATTCTTAGCATTGTGCTTTTAGACCAGATTGAGACCGTATTTTATATTTTACTGGATATTCTTAATCAGATTCTTAGACTCTTCAGAAGCTCTCAGATTACGAGGCTTGGTGGCTGGATCGGCAGAGTGTAGCGCTTAGTTTTGCAGGTCTTCAGTTCGAGGCCCGAAAACGACAAATATTTTTATAAATTTCTTTTTTTTAAAATTTATTTTAGCTAGTTTTCTCCATCATTTCTAGAGATAAATGAATAATTCTAAATCATATACGTAAAAAATATTATTTAATATCAAAATATTTCTATATTTATTCGAAATTTTACGAGTCAAGTTCAAGCACATGCGCAGAATTCATTCGTATTCTTAGCATTGTGCTTTTAGACCAGATTGTGACCGTATTTTAAAGTTTACTGGATATTCTTAATCAGATTCTTAGACTCTTCAGAAGCTCTCAGATTACGAGGCTTGGTGGCTGGATCGGCAGAGTGTCAGCGCTTAGTTTTGCAGGTCTTCAGTTCGAGGCCTGAAAACGACAAATATTTTTATAAATTTCTTTTTTTTAAAATTTATTTTAGCTAGTTTTCTCCATCATTTCTAGAGATAAATTGAATAATTCCAAATCATATACGTAAAAAATATTATTTAATATCAAAATATATCTATATTTATTCGAAATTTTACGAGTCAAGTTCAAGCACATGCGCAGAATTCATTCGTATTCTTAGCATTGTGCTTTTAGACCAGATTGACACCGTATTTTAAATTTTACTGGATATTCGTAATCAGATTCTTAGACTCGTCAGAAGCTCTGAGATTACGAGGCTTGGTGGCTGGATCGGCAGAAAGTAGCGCTTAGTTTTGCAGGTCTTCAGTTCGGGGCCCAAAGGCGACAAATATTTTTATAAATTTTCTTTTTTTTAAAATTTATTTTAGCTAGTTTCCTCCATCATTCCTAGAGATAAATTGAATAATTCCAAATCATATACGTAAAAAATATTATTGAATATCAAAATATTTCTATATTTATTCGAAATTTTACGAGTCAAGGTCAAGCACATGCACAGAATTCATTCGTATTCTTAGCATTGTGCTTTTAGACCAGATTGACACCTAATTTTAAATTTTACTGGATATTCGTAATCAGATTCTTAGACTCTTCAGAAGCTCTGAGATTACGAGGCTTGGTGGCTGGATCGGCAGAAAGTAGCGCTTAGTTTTGCAGGTCTTCAGTTCGAGGCCCGAAGGCGACAAATATTTTTATAAATTTTCTTTTTTTTTTTAATTTATTTTAGCTAGTTTTCTAAATCATTCCTAGAGATAAATTGAATAATTCCAAATCATATACGTAAAAAATATTATTGAATATCAAAATATTTCTATATTTATTCGAAATTTTACGAGTCAAGTTCAAACACATGCGCAGAATTCATTCGTATTCTTAGCATTGTGCTTTTAGACCAGATTGACACCGTATTTTAAATTTTAATGGATATTCGTAATCAGATTCTTAGACTCGTCAGAAGCTCTGAGATTACGAGGCTTGGTGGCTGGATCGGCAGAAAGTAGCGCTTAGTTTTGCAGGTCTTCAGTTCGAGGCCCGAAGGCGACAAATATTTTTATAAATTTTCTTTTTTTTTTAAATTTATTTTAGCTAGTTTTCTAAATCATTCCTAGAGATAAATTGAATAATTCCAAATCATATACGTAAAAAATATTATTGAATATCAAAATATTTCTATATTTATTCGAAATTTTACGAGTCAAGTTCAAACACATGCGCAGAATTCATTCGTATTCTTAGCATTGTGCTTTTAGACCAGATTGACACCGTATTTTAAATTTTAATGGATATTCGTAATCAGATTCTTAGACTCTTCAGAAGCTCTGAGATTACGAGGCTTGGTGGCTGGATCGGCAGAAAGTAGCGCTTAGTTTTGCAGGTCTTCAGTTCGAGGCCCGAAGGCGACAAATATTTTTATAAATTTTCTTTTTTTTTTTAAATTTATTTTAGCTAGTTTTCTCCATCATTCCTAGAGATAAATTGAATAATTCCAAATCATATACGTAAAAAATATTATTGAATATCAAAATATTTCTATATTTATTCGAAATTTTACGAGTCAAGTTCAAACACATGCGCAGAATTCATTCGTATTCTTAGCATTGTGCTTTTAGACCAGATTGATACCGTATTTTAAATTTTACTGGATATTCGTAATCAGATTCTTAGACTCTTCAGAAGCTCTGAGATTACGAGGCTTGGTGGCTGGATCGGCAGAAAGTAGCGCTTAGTTTTGCAGGTCTTCAGTTCGGGGCCCGAAGGCGACAAATATTTTTATAAATTTTCTTTTTTTTTTTAAATTTATTTTAGCTAGTTTCTTCCATCATTCCTAGAGATAAATTGAATAATTCCAAACCATATACGTAAAAAATATTATTGAATATCAAAATATTTCTATATTTATTCGAAATTTTACGAGTCAAGTTCAAACACATGGGCAGAATTCATTCGTATTCTTAGCATTGTGCTTTTAGACCAGATTGACACCGTATTTTAAATTTTACTGGATATTCGTAATCAGATACTTAGACTCTTCAGAAGCTCTGAGATTACGAGGCTTGGTGGCTGGATCGGCAGAAAGTAGCGCTTAGTTTTGCAGGTCTTTAGTTCGAGGCCCGAAGGCGACAAATATTTTTATAAATTTTCTTTTTTTTTTTTAAATTTATTTTAGCTAGTTTTCTCCATCATTCCTAGAAATAAATTGAATAATTCCAAATCATATACGTAAAAAATATTATTGAATATCAAAATATTTCTATATTTATTCGAAATTTTACGAGTCAAGTTCAAACACATGCGCAAAATTCATTCGTATTCTTAGCATTATGCTTTTAGACCAGATTGACACCGTATTTTAAATTTTACTGGACATTCGTAATCAGATTCTTAGACTCTTCAGAAGCTATGAGATTACGAGGCTTGGTGGCTGGATCGGCAGAAAGTAGCGCTTAGTTTTGCAGGTCTTCATTTCGGGGCCCGAAGGCGACAAATATTTTTATAAATTTTCTTTTTTTTTAAAATTTATTTTAGCTAGTTTCCTCCATCATTCCTAGAGATAAATTGAATAATTCCAAATCATATACGTAAAAAATATTATTGAATATCAAAATATTTCTATATTTATTCGAAATTTTACGAGTCAAGTTCAAACACATGCGCAGAATTCATTCGTATTCTTAGCATTGTGCTTTTAGACCAGATTGACACCGTATTTTAAACTTTACTGGATATTCGTAATCAGATTCTTAGACTCTTCAGAAGCTCTGAGATTACGAGGCTTGGTGGCTGGATCGGCAGAAAGTAGCGCTTAGTTTTGCAGGTCTTCAGTTCGAGGCCCGAAAGCGACAAATATTTTTATAAATTTTCTTTTTTTTTTTAAATTTATTGTAGCTAGTTTTCTCCATCATTCCTAGAGATAAATTGAATAATTCCAAATCATATACGTAAAAAATATTATTGAGTATCAAAATATTTCTATATTTATTCGAAATTTTACGAGTCAAGGTCAAGCACATGCGCAGAATTCATTCATATCCTTAGCATTGTTCTTTTAGACTAGATTGCCACCGTATTTAAAGTTTTACTGGACATTCGTAATGAGATTCATAGACCCTTCAGAAGCTGTCAGGTTACGAGGCTTGGTGGCTGGATCGGCAGAATGTAGGGTTTAGTTTTGCAGGTCTTCAGTTCGAAGTCCGAAGACGACAAATATTTTGATATATATTTTTTTTAAATATATTTTAGCTAGTTTTCTCCATCATTCCTGGATATAAATTGAATAATTCCAAATCATATACGTCAAAAATAGTATTTAATATCAAAATATTTCTATATTTATTCGAAACTTTAAGATTCGAGTTCACGCACATTCGCTGATTTCAATCATATTCTTAGCATTGTTCTTTTAGACTAGATTGCCACCGTACTTAACATTTTACTAGACATTCGTAATGAGATTCTTAGACTCTTGAGAAGCTGTCAGGTTAAGAGTCTTTGTGGCTGGATCGGACGAGTGTTCCGCTTAGTTTTGCAGGTCTTCAATTTGAGGCTTGAAGCCAACAAATATTTTTATATATTTTTCTTTTTTTTTTCAATTTATTTTAGCTAGTTTTCTCCATCATTAATAGAGATAAATTGAATTATTCCAAATCATATAAGTAAAAAATAGTATTTAATATCAAAATATTTCTATATTTATTCGAAATTTTACGAGTCAAGGTAAAGCACATGCACAGAATTCATTCGTATTCTTAACATTGTGCTTTTAGACCAGATTGATACCGTATTTTAAATTTTACTGGATATTCGTAATCAGATTCTTAGACTCTTCAGAAGCTCTGAGATTACGAGGCTTGGTGGCTGGATCGGCAGAAAGTAGCGCTTAGTTTTGCAGGTCTTCAGTTCGGGGCCCGAAGGCGACAAATATTTTTATAAATTTTCTTTTTTTTTTTAATTTATTTTAGCTAGTTTTCTCCATCATTCCTAGAGATAAATTGAATAATTCCAAATCATATACGTAAAAAATATTATTGAATATCAAAATATTTCTATATTTATTCGAAATTTTACGAGTCAAGGTCAAGCACATGCGCAGAATTCATTCGTATTCTTAGCACTGTTCTTTTAGACTAGATTACCACCGTATTTAAAGTTTTACTGGACATTCGTAATGAGATTCTTAGACCCTTCAGAAGCTGTCAGCTTACGATTTTTGGTGGCTGGATCGGCAGAGTGCAGCGCTTAGTTTTGAAGATCTTCAGTTCGAGGCCCGAAGACGACAAATATTTTGATATATTTTTCTTTTTTTAAAATATATTTTAGCTAGTTTTCTCCATCATTCCTGGAGATAAATTGAATAATTTCAAATCATATACGTGAAAACTAGTATTTAAAATCAAAATATTTCTATATTTATTCGAAATTTTAAGATTCGAGTTCACGCACATTCGCTGATTTCATTCATATTCTTAGCATTGTTCTTTTAGACTAGATTGCCACCGTACTTAACATTTTACTAGACATTCGTAATGAGATTCTTAGACTCTTGAGAAGTTGTCAGGTTAAGAGTCTTTGTGGCTGGATCGGACGAGTGTTCCGCTTAGTTTTGCAGATCTTCAATTTGAGGCTTGAAGCCAACAAATATTTTTATATATTTTTCTTTTTTTTTCAATTTATTTTAGCTAGTTTTCTCCATCATTAATAGAGATAAATTGAATTATTCCAAATCATATACGTCAAAAATAGTATTTAATATCAAAATATTTCTATATTTATTCGAAATTTTACGAGTCAAGGTAAAGCACATGCACAGAATTCATTCGTATTCTTAGCATTGTGCTTTTAGACCAGATTGACACCGTATTTTAAATTTTACTGGATATTCGTAATCAGATTCTTAGACTCTTCAGAAGCTATGAGATTACGAGGCTTGGTGGCTGGATCGGCAGAAAGTAGCGTTTAGTTTTGCAGGTCTTCAGATCGAGGCCCGAAGGCGACAAATATTTTTATAAATTTTCTTTTTTTTTTAAAATTTATTTTAGCTAGTTTTCTCCATCATTCCTAGAGATAAATTGAATAATTCCAAATCATATACGTAAAAAATATTATTGAATATCAAAATATTTCTATATTTATTCGAAATTTTACGAGTCAAGTTCACGCACATGCGCAGATTCCATTCATATCCTTAGCATTGTTCTTTTAGACTAGATTGCCACCGTATTTAAAGCTTTACTGGACATTTGTAATGAGATTCTTAGACCCTTCAGAAGCTTTCAGCTTACGATTTTTGGTGGCTGGATCGGCAGAGTGCAGCGCTTAGTTTTGAAGATCTTCAGTTCGAGGCCCGAAGACGACAAATATTTTGATATATTTTTCTTTTTTTAAAATATATTTTAGCTAGTTTTCTCCATCATTCCTGGAGATAAATTGAATAATTTCAAATCATATACGTGAAAACTAGTATTTAAAATCAAAATATTTCTATATTTATTCGAAATTTTAAGATTCGAGTTCACGCACATTCGCTGATTTCATTCATATTCTTAGCATTGTTCTTTTAGACTAGATTGCCACCGTACTTAACATTTTACTAGACATTCGTAATGAGAATCTTAGACTCTTGAGAAGCTGTCAGGTTAAGAGTCTTTGTGGCTGGATCGGACGAGTGTTCCGCTTAGTTTTGCAGGTCTTCAATTTGAGGCTTGAAGCCAACAAATATTTTTATATATTTTTCTTTTTTTTTCAATTTATTTTAGCTAGTTTTCTCCATCATTAATAGAGATAAATTGAATTATTCCAAATCATATACGTCAAAAATAGTATTTAATATCAAAATTTTTCTATATTTATTCGAAATTTTACGAGTCAAGTTCAAGCACATGCGCAGAATTCATTCGTATTCTTAGCATTGTGCTTTTAGCCCAGACTGACACCGTCTTTTAAATTTTACTGGATATTCGTAATCAGATTATTAGACTCTTTAGAAGCTCTCAGATTACGAGGCTGTGTGGCTGGATCGGCAGAGTGTAGCGATTAGTTTTGCAGGTCATCAGTTCGAGGCTCGAAGCCGATAAATATTTTTATATATTTTTCTTTTTTTTTTAAATTTATTTTAGCTTGTTTTCTCCATCATTAAATTGAATAATTCCAAATCATATACGTCAAAAATAGTATTTAATATCAAAATACTTCTATATTTATTCGAAATTTTACGAGTCAAGTTCACGCACATGCGCAGAATTCATTCGTATTCTTAGCACTGTTCTTTTAGACTAGATTACCACCGTATTTAAAGTTTTACTGGACATTCGTAATGAGATTCTTAGACCCTTCAGAAGCTGTCAGCTTACGATTTTTGGTGGCTGGATCGGCAGAGTGCAGCGCTTAGTTTTGAACATCTTCAGTTCGAGGCCCGAAGACGACAAATATTTTGATATATTTTTCTTTTTTTAAAATATATTTTAGCTAGTTTTCTCCATCATTCCTGGAGATAAATTGAATAATTTCAAATCATATACGTGAAAACTAGTATTTAAAATCAAATTATTTCTATATTTATTCGAAATTTTAAGATTCGAGTTCACGCACATTCGCTGATTTCATTCATATTCTTAGCATTGTTCTTTTAGACTAGATTGCCACCGTACTTAACATTTTACTAGACATTCGTAATGAGATTCTTAGACTCTTGAGAAGTTGTCAGGTTAAGAGTCTTTGTGGCTGGATCGGACGAGTGTTCCGCTTAGTTTTGCAGGTCTTCAATTTGAGGCTTGAAGCCAACAAATATTTTTATATATTTTTCTTTTTTTTTCAATTTATTTTAGCTAGTTTTCTCCATCATTAATAGAGATAAATTGAATTATTCCAAATCATATACGTCAAAAATAGTATTTAATATCAAAATATTTCTATATTTATTCGAAATTTTACGAGTCAAGGTAAAGCACATGCACAGAATTCATTCGTATTCTTAGCATTGTGCTTTTAGACCAGATTGACACCGTATTTTAAATTTTACTGGATATTCGTAATCAGATTCTTAGACTCTTCAGAAGCTATGAGATTACGAGGCTTGGTGGCTGGATCGGCAGAAAGTAGCGTTTAGTTTTGCAGGTCTTCAGATCGAGGCCCGAAGGCGACAAATATTTTTATAAATTTTCTTTTTTTTTTAAATTTATTTTAGCTAGTTTTCTCCATCATTCCTAGAGATAAATTGAATAATTCCAAATCATATACGTAAAAAATATTATTGAATATCAAAATATTTCTATATTTATTCGAAATTTTACGAGTCAAGTTCACGCACATGCGCAGATTCCATTCATATCCTTAGCATTGTTCTTTTAGACTAGATTGCCACCGTATTTAAAGCTTTACTGGACATTTGTAATGAGATTCTTAGACCCTTCAGAAGCTTTCAGCTTACGATTTTTGGTGGCTGGATCGGCAGAGTGCAGCGCTTAGTTTTGAAGATCTTCAGTTCGAGGCCCGAAGACGACAAATATTTTGATATATTTTTCTTTTTTTAAAATATATTTTAGCTAGTTTTCTCCATCATTCCTGGAGATAAATTGAATAATTTCAAATCATATACGTGAAAACTAGTATTTAAAATCAAAATATTTCTATATTTATTCGAAATTTTAAGATTCGAGTTCACGCACATTCGCTGATTTCATTCATATTCTTAGCATTGTTCTTTTAGACTAGATTGCCACCGTACTTAACATTTTACTAGACATTCGTAATGAGATTCTTAGACTCTTGAGAAGTTGTCAGGTTAAGAGTCTTTGTGGCTGGATCGGACGAGTGTTCCGCTTAGTTTTGCAGATCTTCAATTTGAGGCTTGAAGCCAACAAATATTTTTATATATTTTTCTTTTTTTTTCAATTTATTTTAGCTAGTTTTCTCCATCATTAATAGAGATAAATTGAATTATTCCAAATCATATACGTCAAAAATAGTATTTAATATCAAAATATTTCTATATTTATTCGAAATTTTACGAGTCAAGGTAAAGCACATGCACAGAATTCATTCGTATTCTTAGCATTGTGCTTTTAGACCAGATTGACACCGTATTTTAAATTTTACTGGATATTCGTAATCAGATTCTTAGACTCTTCAGAAGCTATGAGATTACGAGGCTTGGTGGCTGGATCGGCAGAAAGTAGCGTTTAGTTTTGCAGGTCTTCAGATCGAGGCCCGAAGGCGACAAATATTTTTATAAATTTTCTTTTTTTTTTAAAATTTATTTTAGCTAGTTTTCTCCATCATTCCTAGAGATAAATTGAATAATTCCAAATCATATACGTAAAAAATATTATTGAATATCAAAATATTTCTATATTTATTCGAAATTTTACGAGTCAAGTTCACGCACATGCGCAGATTCCATTCATATCCTTAGCATTGTTCTTTTAGACTAGATTGCCACCGTATTTAAAGCTTTACTGGACATTTGTAATGAGATTCTTAGACCCTTCAGAAGCTTTCAGCTTACGATTTTTGGTGGCTGGATCGGCAGAGTGCAGCGCTTAGTTTTGAAGATCTTCAGTTCGAGGCCCGAAGACGACAAATATTTTGATATATTTTTCTTTTTTTAAAATATATTTTAGCTAGTTTTCTCCATCATTCCTGGAGATAAATTGAATAATTTCAAATCATATACGTGAAAACTAGTATTTAAAATCAAAATATTTCTATATTTATTCGAAATTTTAAGATTCGAGTTCACGCACATTCGCTGATTTCATTCATATTCTTAGCATTGTTCTTTTAGACTAGATTGCCACCGTACTTAACATTTTACTAGACATTCGTAATGAGATTCTTAGACTCTTGAGAAGCTGTCAGGTTAAGAGTCTTTGTGGCTGGATCGGACGAGTGTTCCGCTTAGTTTTGCAGGTCTTCAATTTGAGGCTTGAAGCCAACAAATATTTTTATATATTTTTCTTTTTTTTTCAATTTATTTTAGCTAGTTTTCTCCATCATTAATAGAGATAAATTGAATTATTCCAAATCATATACGTCAAAAATAGTATTTAATATCAAAATTTTTCTATATTTATTCGAAATTTTACGAGTCAAGTTCAAGCACATGCGCAGAATTCATTCGTATTCTTAGCATTGTGCTTTTAGCCCAGACTGACACCGTCTTTTAAATTTTACTGGATATTCGTAATCAGATTATTAGACTCTTTAGAAGCTCTCAGATTACGCGGCTGTGTGGCTGGATCGGCAGAGTGTAGCGATTAGTTTTGCAGGTCATCAGTTCGAGGCTCGAAGCCGATAAATATTTTTATATATTTTTCTTTTTTTTTTTAATTTATTTTAGCTTGTTTTCTCCATCATTAAATTGAATAATTCCAAATCATATACGTCAAAAATAGTATTTAATATCAAAATACTTCTATATTTATTCGAAATTTTACGAGTCAAGTTCACGCACATGCACAGAATTCATTCGTATTCTTAGCATTGTGCTTTTAGGCCAGATTGACAACTTATTTAATATTTTACTGGACAGTCGCAATGAGATTCTTAGACCCTTCAGAAGCTCCCAGGTTAAGAGGCTTGGTGGCTGGATCGGCCGAGTGTTCTGCTTAGTTTTGCAGGTCGTCAGTTCGAGGCTCGAAGCCGACAAATATTTTTATATATTTTTCTTTTTTAAAAAAAAATTATTTTAGCTAGTTTTCTCCATCATTAATAGAGATAAATTGAATTATTCCAAATCATATACGTCAAAAATTGTATTTAATATGTAAATATTTCTATATTTATTCGAAATTTTACGAGTCAAGTTCAAGCACATTCGCAGAATTCATTCGTATTCTTAGCATTGTACTTTTAGACCAGATTGACACCGTATTTAAAATTTTACTATATATTCGTAATGAGAATCTTAGACCCTTCAGAAGCCCACGGGTTACGAGGCTTGGTGGCTAGATCGGCCGAGTGTAGCGCTTAGTTTTGCAGGTCTTCAGTTCGATACTCGAAGCCGACAAATATTTATATATATATATAATTTTTAATTTATTTTAGCCAGTTTTCTTCATCATTCCTAGAAATAAATTGAATAATTACAAATAATCTAAGTCAAAAATAGAATTTAATATCAAATAATTTCTATATTTATTCCAAATTTTACGAGTGAAGTTCACGCACATGCACAGAATTCATTCGTAATCTTAGCATTGTGCTTTTAGATCAGATTGACACCGTATTGGAAATTTTACTGGACAGTCGTAATGAGATTCTTAGACTCTTCAGAAGCTCTCAGGTTAAGAGGCTTCGTGGCTGGATCGGCCGAGTGTTCCGATTAGTTTTGCAGGTCTTCAGTTCGAGGCTCGAAGCCGTTAAATATTTTTTTTAAATTTATTTTAGCTAGTTTTCTCCATCATTCCTAGAGATTAATTGAATAATTCCAAATAATATACGTTAAAAATAGTATTGAATATCAAAATATTTCTATATTTATTCGAAATTTTACGAGTCAAGTTCACGCACATGCGCAGAATTCATTCGTATTCGTAGCATTGTTCTTTTAGACCAGATTGACTCCGTATTTAAAATTTTTCTGGACAGTCGTAATGATATTCTTAGACCCTTCTGATGATCTCGGGGGACGAGGCTTGGTGGCTGGATCGGTAGAGTGTAGCGTTTTGTTTTGCAGGTCTTCAGGTCGAGGGTCGAAGCCGACAAATATTTATATATATATATATATATATATATATATATATATATATATATATATATATATATATATATATATATATATATATATATATATATATATATATATATATATATATATATATATATATATATATATATAAATATATATATATATATATACATATATATATATATATATATATATTTAAATTTATTTTAGCCAGTTTTCTCCATCATTCCTAGAGATAAATTGAATAATTCCAAAGCATATACGTCAAAAATAGAATTTAATATCGAAATATTTCTATATATATTCGAAATTTTACTAGTCAAGTTCACGCACATGCGCAGAATTCATTTGTATTCTTAGCCTTGTGCTTTTAGACCAGATTGGCATCGTATTCAACCCATCCAGAGCCGACTGTCTAGCTTAAGAATGTTCTTAAAACGGCCTCAGTCAAAATAAAGATTGAATACAATTTACTAGATAAGAAATTGGCAGAACGTTCGTAAACCGGCCTGGTATGTTTTTGCTTTCCTCTGACCATTCACAACAATGGGTAAGCTTTACCGCGTCTCTATCATCACCACCCCCTAAACACCAGGGATTTTGAATAGTACTGACTGATCAATCAAGTAATAAATCTGTCGACGCAGTACAATTGCCATGTCATAGAATTAATTAGCAAAGACTGGGTCGGAGAATCATGTTGGTGCAGTAAAGCAGCGAATTATTGGTGGTATAGTCACAGATGACTCATCGGGGTCTCATGATGTTAAAATCTTCTTAGCATTTCTTATCAAAGCAAAAATAATATTCACAAATAGCTTTTAAAAATGCAAAGCTAATATTTTCGTAAATTAATTATTTTTAAAACATAATAAAAATTTTAATTAAAATTTTCCTGTGGTAATTCGAAGGAAAGTAAATTAATTATTTTGAATTTATCGAATTTAAGTATATTTTACATCAATATATTTCATTATGGAAGTGAAATTAAATTGTCTTCATTGTTGCTTCTATTATTTCATCCTAATTTTTTTTCCATTGTTGATATCAAGATATGATCCAACTAATTATTTAATGTTGAGTATGTTTCAGTGGTAGGCTTTTGTTAAAAATTTTGTTTTATTTTAGACTAGCCGCCTTTGGCGACCAGCCGGTTCGCCAATCTTAATGCTCGTTAAAATTTTAATAATTAAATATTTTATGTAATTTCTACTTTAATAACTTCTTCATCAAAATATTTTAAAACTTCAAATTTTGATAGTCATAATATTATAAAGGCCTTCAGTCAGGACGTAATATGAATCTCTTTAATTTTCAGTTTGCTCCGGTAAAATGTATGCTTTAAATTAAAGTAGAAATGATTAATCTGCAATTAATATAATAATACTTTTTACTGAAACAAAGCATTTTTTTTATATGATTACTGAAAAAGAGTCACTGAGCATTTAAACCTTATGGGCACTAAAGAATATCTTTTTTTATTTATATAATATCTCAAGAATTTGTCAACATAAGATACATCAGATACATCATGAGCAGATCGATTAACTAACAATGTTTAATTTTAAATGCATCAAATACTAAGAAAATAAACGAAAATAAACAGAATCGATTGAAATAATCGGTCGAAAACAGGTTAAAAAAAACTACTTAAAAAACGATGTACTTAAAACAATAAGCATATACAAAAAATATATAACTAACATAAATACAATTTAATGACAAAAGCGCACAACTAACCTAGTTCTAACCGGATCCAGGAAATAATGAGATAAAAAAAATCTAGAAGGAATTCCTCTTTCATCCAACAGGAAAAGGGCTTACCCCTGCATAGCATTATCCAAACAGATTATAAAATTTTTAACAAAAAATGTCTTTCTGGGAATGTTCAAAGTTCATATCGTCTCATAGTAAGCACTAGACGAATCCAGAAAACAATAAGATAAAGAAAATAAGAATTTATCATAACATTACTCAACATTACACCTACTTGAGACATCCAGCAGATTTAAATAAGGCGTGAAAAGGAAAAAACAAAACTATGGGTAGGTTTCATTACCCAATAAGTATAAATAAAATATTTTAAAAGAGGTTGTAGCATCTTTAAATACTATTGTCCTTTTGAAAAGATTTCTTACTACTATTCTCATTCTTTGTCATATTCAAATTTAATTAATTAATTTATTCTTCTAATATTTCTCTGTATACAATGTTCTTAGTTTTTCCTTGTGGTGCAAGGATATGCAGATTTTTATTATCACCGACTCTCGAGCAACCAACATATAGTTGCCAGTGTGAAAAGCAAGGCCTTCGTAAATCTAAGCCAACAACTTTTAAAGATTGGCCTTGAGATTTGTTAATGCTCATACCAAAACTCAGTTTAACTGGAAATTGAATTCTTTTAAACTGGAATGGGACATCTGATGGTATATGAGGAATCCGTGGGATAAAGACATCTTTCCCAGCTGATTGGCCTGTAGATATGATTGCTTCAATAACATTTGGCATCAATTTCTTCACAATTAGTCTTGTTCCATTGCAAAGAGTTGGTGGGTCTAGATTTCTCAAAAGCATTATAGGTGCACCGATCTTTAACTCTAATTTGTGTGTTGGTATACCAGATGGTTCCAATGAATTCAAAAATTCTGTTGGATAATTAACTGCCTGATTTGTTTCAATTACGGTGTCAAAAAATTTGAATATTTGAATTTCACCTGGTAATTTTCTTAACAGATAGTAATTTATCGTCTTAACTCCCTCATTCGTTGGAGAAAGAATAGCTCTTTCACATAGCCAACTAATATCACGAAAATTACTTTCGATATTTGGAAATACTCTATCTTGAAGATCTTCGATTGTTGCTACTATGTTACCAATATTTGTCAAAGTTATCAATCCTTCACTATCAATTGTCATAGTTCCATTACCGAGATGAAGTAGGTTCTGAGCGAATTGCTCGGTGGAAATGTCACCTGTAAGAAGAACTCTCATGTTCGTTTTCAATCCAAATCTTTGAACATTTTTCCAAATATAAGATGCTTTTATCGATGCATTCATTTCATCTGCTTTTGTGCCTCGTGGAATAACAGGCAAAGTTTGGCGAAAATCACCAGATAAAACCAGAGTTACGCCATCCATGCACTTGTTATTTTGAAAAATATCTTGCATAGTTGTATTAAGAGCTTCCAATGCCAACTTATGTGCCATTGCACATTCAGCCCATACAATTAATTTACATTTCTTAAGCAATTTTGCTCTATCTGAACTTCTTGAGATGTTGCAAACTGGATTTTCAACAAACGATAAATTTATTGGTAATTTGAAGACTGAATGAGCTGTTCTTCCACCCGTCAAGAGAGTTGCAGCAATGCCAGAGGAAGCTACTGCAAGAGCAATTAGATTCATTTGTCTAATTTTTACTAATAAAAGATTAATTAGGTACGTTTTACGTGTTCCACCTGGAGCATCCAGAAAGTATATACCACCAGTTTCTGTAAAAACTGCAGATGTAATTTTTTCAAAAGCAAGTCTTTGATCGTCAGTCAGATTAGGTTCATTTGTTTCAATATATGATGTTAGTTGATGAATGTTGTAACATGTCTCTCTTATTATTTCATAATTTAAACTGTTATTAATATCACGGTGTACCTCTGGAAGTCCAAAGACTTTTAAATCTGTACCTCCCAATGCTTTAATTTTATCTTCAAGAGCAAGTAAAGCGCTATTAAATATTTCATCATTGTAATCTAAATCCATATTATTAACTGTAAATCTTGTTTTATGCAAAATGTCTTCTGACATATTTTCTCTATGTAAATTCCATAACTGTACAGGATTAGATACGCAGCAAGTGTGAAGAATAACTGCAAATAGATCTCGCAACATTCGCCCTGAATGCGTTGTAGCTGCTTCATCTAACGTACTTTTCCAATGAGAATCGTCTTCCAGAAGCCCTCTCAGTTCGCAAGCCTGTTTGAAAGTTTCACAAACAATTCCGTTAAATGTTTTTAAATCAGAAAAAGATGTTGGGCCTATAACCTCATGAAGCAATAATCTTAGATGGAAACATTCCGAATTACTTGAGTGAACGGTGTAGACACGACCAAGAGCATCACTTGATTTAATTCCTGGGTGATCAGGCACAGCTTGTCCAAATTTCCTAGGAACCCATTTCTTGTTGCTTTTATTCCATGTATAATATTTAGGCACTTGATGATGCAATAAAGATCGAGCAAATGCATCATTTTGACATAAAGAGAAAAATGCAGTTAAAGTAGTTTCTGGTGGAGCTTGCACTCGTTCTAAAACATTTTCTTCTGTAAAGTAAACTCTCTGACCATTGTCAAGATGCACACTTAAATGAACAACAGTGGGATGCCTTTCGTGAATAGGAAACCCGAATATCCACCAAACTGCTTCATTGCTGCTGAGATATCTTCCTATTTCATACGTTTGAATTTCGTCATGCTGAATGTCATTATTTTTTAAATTAAATATAGCCATGTCAGAACCTTTGTTTATATATTTGCACACATATTTGATAGATTTTATAGAACTGCAATATTCGACGTTAATATGTGCATTGAGTGCTCTTGATAACAATGGACAAAAAGGAACAATCCATCGATTATCTATCACAACCTCAGAGCCACGAACTTTCTTTATTGTTACTTGACCTCCGTCTTCAGGTTTCCGTCTACGATAATGTGGATATCCTTCGTGACCTGTTTGTGTTTCTTTTAAAAAATCTCTTGGATACCTTTTTGTACATTTTCCATCCTTCATACATGGTGACAGAGGGTTAATACTCCCACAGGGCCCATGTATCATCTGTGTCTTAACAACGTTGTATAATATTGGATCCGTTTCAGGATTTGGCAATTCAGCAGTAATTAGGTCATCAATCTTATGAGCATAAAATTTTTCCTGAAACCACAGAAGAATATGTGCATGTGGAAGTCCACGCTTCTGCCATTCAACTGTAGAAATAAAGCATCTTATTTCCCCAAATATTTTTCCTTTGTTTATAAGATTTAGGAGCGATTTCAGTTTCAAATAAAACACTCGACACATTATATCATGCCTATCATGGCTTTTTTTGTCTTAATATCAACTCTTCTGTAATCGCCCTCCATTGTGGATTGTATGTGAAGGTAATAAATAAATGAGGGCTTCCATAATTTCTAACGTATGTCATGGCATCTTGAGTTCTTTCATGCATGTATCGAGGACTGCCTGTGGAAGTAGATGGTAAAATTTTTGGTTTTCCAATTTGTTTTATATTATCATCATTAGTTATAGCATCTCTCAAATGGATATAATCTTCGACACGGAGTTTCTTTTTATTCAAACGTATAAATCGTAGTCGCTCGGTTTCAATTTTAGCATACATATTTACAACAAATTGTTGAAAAAGTTCTTTGCACCTTAAAATAATATTGAAATTTGATGTACGAAACATAATCCTAAAAGCATAAAAATCCATTGCTGAAATTTTTTTTTGTAGTTTTTTCAGCTGAAAGATTGGTTTGTCGCAATTCAAAGTTATATCCATCCTCACCTTGCCAAAATATTAATGGATATTGTAATGCATCGTACGCGCGATGAGTTTCCGCTATCTTTTTTATTTCATTACTCCTCAGCTCTAACGAAATATCACGACTGCCATGTTTATCGCCAGCTAAGATAATTGCAACTTCTGATATTGTCGGAGCATTGAATTTTCTTTCATGTTCACCGGAGGGTACTTTATCTGCATGAATGACAATTTTCATTTCTGGCGTGATTTTTTCCATTGCACATTTAAAACTTCGAACATAACTATTATGCTGATGTAGAATTTCTTGTAGTTGCGACACTATTCCTGGTTTTATGTCATTCACATTCCTGCAGTGCTGTTCAACCTGTTGTTCTTTATCAGCAACGAAATAAACGTGAAGAAATTTTGGCTCCTCATTTGGTTGTGGCTGCAAACTACCTATTCTATGGTACACTTGTCCTTGAACTTTAAATGTTGGCATAAAACCTAGCTCTCTAATTTCTCGTCCTGAACCGAATGAAGTCATTTGAAAACATGAATTATATCTTCTTATGTTAGTTTGAAAATTAATTGCATCAGGAGAATCGGTCGAGAGAAGCGTGAGGAGTGGTTCTCGAGGTGTTTGTAGCAAAGGAATTTGAATTTTACCATTATTACAGCACATGCTACTGGATTCGCCTTTCCATTTAAGAGCCTTGCAGAAACTGCATTCAATAACCATTCGACCAATTTCAATTAGAGAATCACATTCGTAAGAAATATTGGAATCATATGCAAATGCAGAATTTTCTTTTTGTCTCCAGATTTTATTTCTTGTGTTTGACATCCTCATCGCATTATTTAATTGCCTTAATTGGCGATGATCAATAGTTTCCAAAGTTCTTAAAGTGGACATTCTTTGGCTGTTAGATGCACGTCTATTGCGTCTTTCCTCCTCCGTTTCCGATGCTCTTAAAATTGACATTCTTTGGCTGTTAGAAACTCGTCTATTTCGTCTTTCCTCGTCCGTTTCCGATGCTCTTAAATTGGGCATTCTTTGGCTGTTAAACACTTGCCGTTGTTGATGAAATTCTTGATTTTCGTTTTCCCGAGAAGTCGCGATTCTTTTCCTTTCTCGGTTTTGAATTGACCTTAAACATTTCTTTTTCCTTGAGGGAGACATTCGTTTTATATAGAAAATATAAATTAGAAAATATAATTTTTTTTCCTTTAAAATCAGTACCGAATTTACGAAACAGTTAAAGTTTTTAGGTTCAGTTATTTGTACGTTAAAATTTGATTATCGGATTTGAAAAATTCTTTTTGAGATTTATGTTCAATTCTTTTTCTCAAACTATTTAACTGTACGTTGCCAAAATATTAAATATGTCTTTTTGTTTTTAACGCAAACGAAAAAGAGAAAAAATTATTCTAAGAATTTGTGTAAAGCAGGTGTTTTTATTAAATATTTTTTTTAAAGCAAACGAAAAAGGGCGAAAAAAAAATTATTCTAAGAACTTGTGTAAAGCAGGTGTTTTTATTAAATATGTTTTTTTAAAGCAAGCGAAGAATGGAAAAAAAATTATTCTAAAAAATTGGGTAAAGCAGTTGTTCTGTCTTACAGACGACTTTTCCCTTTCCAGCTCTGTTCCCATGGAGACAGGCGCATGCGCAGTTTGTCTAGAATTTTGATACGTTTCTTTTTTATGTTTAGTTGTTTTTTTAAAGCAAGCAAAAAAGGAAAAAATTATTCTAAAAAATTGAGTAAAGCAGGTGTTTTTATTAAATATGTTGTTATTTTAAAAAATGAAACGAAAAAGGGGAAAAGTTATTCTATAAAATTGTTTAAAGCAGATGTTCTGTCTTAGAAACTTCTTTTCCCTTTTCAGCTGTGTTGCCATAGAAACCAGCGCACAGCTGTTTACACGTTTATGTTTGGCTATTCAGATTTTATAATGTCTAATCAGAGTAACGGTGAATATCAGTGTGTTCGTGTTCGTCAATAAATGTTAATTTTTTTAATAACATGATTAATAAAAACAGAGTCACTGAGCATTTAAACTTTATGGGTACTAAAAAATATCTTTCATAATTTATGTAATATCTCAAGAATTTGTCGACCAGCCTGTTCGCCAATCTTAATGTTCGTTAAAATTTTAATAATTAAATATTTTATGCAATTCCTACTTTAATAGCTTCTTCATCAAAATATTTTAAAACTTCAAATTTTGATTGTCATATAATTCATTCATAATATTATAAAGGCCTTCAGTTATAACGTAATATGTATCTCTCTATTTTTCTGTTAGCACCCGTAGAATTTATGCTTTAAATTAAAGTGGAAAGAATTAATCTTCAATTAATATAATAATATTTTTTACTGAAACAAAGCATTTTTTTTATAATCTGATTACTGAAAATAGAGTCACTCAGCGTTTAAACTTTATGGGCACTAAAGAATATCTTTTTTAATTTATGTAATATCTGAAGAATTTGTCAACAAAATTTTTTAGATTCATCATGAACAGATCGATTCATTAACAATGTTTAATTTTAAATGCATCAAACACTAAGAAAATAAAACGAATCGTTTAAAATAAACGGTTGATTTTAATAATATAAACGGATTAAAAAAAAAATTGCTTAAAAAAACGATGTACTTAAAACTATAAGCATATACAAAAAATATATAACTAACATAAATACATTTTAATTACAAAAGCATACAGCGAACCTAAAAATAATTTAAATCCAGTCCGCATCTGTTGATAATAATTGTCAACATAATGCGCATGCGTGAATTTTCAACGCCAGTTACGTAACACAAATACGTGATTTTTTTCTACGCCAGTTGGGGTAACACTATGCGGATTAGAAATTTTTAATTTCCTTTATTCTGTTTTATTTTAATTGAAAAGTACTTCAGAATGAATCTGAAAGATCGATTCATTAACAATGTTTAATTTTAAATGCATCAAACATTAAGAAAATAAACAGAATCGTTTGAAATAATCCGCCGAAAAATATTAACCCTTGCCTCATTACTGTTGGGAGAAAAAAAACTGAAGCCTTACTCATTTGGCGGAAAAGTTGGCGGTGGGGAAAATGGAAGATTTTTTTGGCGGGAAAGTTAGTTTTTAATTAATAATTAAAATTCTAATTAAAAATTCGAAAAAAGGAACCCCAGGTGCACATTCCCAACCTCCAAGGTATACATGTACCAAATTTGGTAGCTGTAGGTGAAACGGTCTGGCCTGTAGAGCGCCAACACACACACACACATTGAGCTTTATTATAAGTATAGATAAAGTTCAAGTGCAGAATCAAGCATTGGTGAAAAATTTTTAGCTCATTTTTGAAAATTGCTATTAGGATTGGCCTTAGGAGGTGCATTAGAAATAAATTTCCTAAAGGAAGCCATTTTTCTATTGGAAACAATATTCAGTAGTATCTGATCAGTAGCTGAATTTCAACCAGAATATAAACAAATTTAGTAAGAAAATCCATTTGCCTTGTATTAGTGAACAGAGAAATTGAATTTTTTATTTTACTTTTTAGTCATTAATTATTATTAAATATATTAAGAAGTACGTCTTTAAATGTTCTATGAAAAAAAAAAAACTTCAATGGATATGAAAATCAAAAATAGTAGAGCACACACTTTGTTTCACATAAAATCTAAAACTGATTAAAGAAAACTTTTTTTCATATATTATTGCCATAATACCCACGTTAATTTTATAAAAAGAACAGCGCTTTCAGGAGTGATGAATTAATCTTTTACATCCAAGACTCATAAATTTAAAAAATGGTAAAGATTAAAAGAACTACTCAGAACATCTTTCAAGAATTCATTCTTGTCTTGCTGAATGCCTAGCAAGTGAAAATATCCTCCCTTTCTATGCGAGATTCGTATTAAAAGTACTTCTATTGTACAATCTGCCTGGCATATGTTCTATATAACCCATTTCGAGACACTAATTTTTATTGAATAGGCTGTTGTCACCAGATGTAACGCTTCTCTTTGTAAAGTAACTTGGGCAATTTTAAGCACTAAACCTACCGACATTTTACAGCTTGATTTGATCGTAAAACTTCTATTAACAATGTCGACAAGCCGAAAAACTACTTTCACATAGAGAAACACATGGATTTTCTTACCGAATACTAGCAATTGAAAGGAACCGAGATCCATAAATAAAAAAAAAAGTTCTGAATCCACAGCTTTGTGATACGTTCAAACAGTTAGAAATCGTATCAGCCTTTAATGCATTTATTTAATTTCATTAAATAGCTAATGCTGTTTTAATGCAAAGCAATAATTATAATTGCACAGATACATTTATTAATTCTATTCTTCAAAGTAATATCATACTCATCACCGAATTTTGTTGAATATAAATAAATTTTTTCCTTTTATTAAATATATTTTCTTTCTTTCATATGCTAAACTTTTTTTTTAATATTCCTTATTATTGCTAAGTAATTTTTTTCGTATACGCTTTTCGCAGCTCGTCACAAGACACAAATCTTCCTCCCATTTGAGTGTGCTTTGATTTTTTATAGAGATTTTAAATATATATATTAATAATATAATTATATATTTTAAAGATATAATTTCTAAAAAATATTTTTTATATTTATAAAAGAAGCGGGTTTTTTTTCCTACCTGAGCCCCCCCCCCAAAAAAAAAGACAAATATGATTTGCAAAAAGCAGTAAAGAACGCTTGTATTTAAATAATGAAATAAAAAATAAAATAAATACTTTAAATAAAAACATTTATAAAAATAATTAAAAACGCTTTTACTAAAACTCACTTTAAACAGTAAAAAATAAATAATTAGATCCAAAAAATTTTCAAATTTTCCTTTCATTACGTATTAAATGCTTGGCCAAAATCTATATACAAATCTTAAGCAATAGTTAAAATTATATTTATAAATAAATATTTGTCTCGCTTAGTAATCGGGATGAAAATAAATTAAAAAATTTTTATAAAGATTTTTTTTTATATTTTACTGCATTTTAATAAAAGTATTATTAAAAGTTCAAACGTACTTTTTTGCGTACTAATCACAATCATTAACTGTTATACATGATTATGACATGTAAATATGAGGGATTCCCTACCTTTATTAAGTATAATAGTTTTCATTTGGATATTAAATTTGTGGTGAAATAATGAAATATTCAAATCAGGAATGAAGTATACAGCTCATATCACCAATCGATCCTGCAATCGTGAATTCTTACGAAAAACGTTGTTTCCTCTTCTCGGGAGTTCATTCCCCTAATTAGAGAGACCACCCAAATTCTAACTGTCAGTGAAAACCACAAAATGACCTTAACAAGCAGATGACCCACCCCATTTATTGCATTTAAGGGGGAAAGCATTGGTGACTTTCTACGTTGGAGCCGGGTAAATAGCAGTTTTCGGAAAGCAACTTCCTACGTTCCAGCCGGGTTTAAAGAGACACGTTGGAGCGACTTTCTACGTTCCAGCCGGTTGAAGGGTTAATAATATATTAGTTTGATTTAAGTGTTATGAGTCTTTATAGCATTTTCTCAAATAGGTTCAGTAATTGTGACCGACGAATTCAGCCGTGAAATTTTCTCATATAGAATCTACAATAAAGTTTTGATATTACTTTATTTTTTCCAAAAATGGACAGCAAGCAATCCTTGATGACATAAAGTCTAAGTCAGGGGTGGGCATTAAGTCGATTGGGATCGACAGTGGACCGCGAAGACATTTTGGGGTGACCTCCTTTATTAAGACCTAAGAAACGCATACTAAAAGAAACATATTTATGGGACACCAGCATAAAATAAATTATATATTCTCTTTATTTATTGAAGAAAACGAAGTTTTTCTCCTTCAAAATGGCAAAATTTTAAAGAGCACCTTATTCAGAACCCAAGAATAACTTTTTGAACCTAATGTAAGAAGTAAAATATCCTAATTTTAAAAAAGTTGCATATCATTTAACATCGTTTTTTGGCTCTACCTACCTGTGTGAATCTGCATTTTCAACGATGAATATAATGAAGGCAACATATCGTTTCCATCTCATAGAGGACCACTTAGAATCCAGTGCAGGATTATCAGTTATTAATTATATACCGAGATATTCAAGATTGGCGGACAGTATGCAAACTAAATCTGTTACTAACTATAATTTTAGATGAAAATAATTTATTTTTTCATTTATTTTGAATTGTTTGATATTAAATACCTCATCTGATTTTATATTTGTGGCTATTATTATTATGTTTGTAGTTATGTAGGGCAAGTACATATTCCGTATTTATTATTAAGTTATAATAAATATAGTAGATTTTTTTTTAGCTCACCACACCTACATTGTTGGGTGGACCGCAACACCTTGAAAAAATTAGAAGTTACCCGCACCCTGGAAATGTTTGCCCATTTCTGGTATAGGGGTTAGCTTCAAACGAAATAATTTTTTCTAAGATCAATAGAGATTCTGGATCTGGTAAAGTTTATCGCAAGATTTCTTTAAAATAATGATTAGTGAATATTTTCTAAAAAAATTTCTCTCGAAAAGGGAGGACGGTGGGAAGCAATAGACAGTTGATGACACATCTATGAATCATGAACTTTGATATGGAGTAAAACTGCTTGAAATCGGTTCAATGGATTTGGATGGCCAGCTCTGTCGCAATATTTTCCCACAGACAACGCATTATGAAATTGTGCTTTTTCAATTTCTCTGAAACAGGAGAGCGAAGGGGAGTTCATATAAGAAGTTGATGACTTATTTGGAGATCACGTACTTTAACATGAAATAAAAATTGGCAAAAATTGGAGGTAGTTGGGGACGGGTGACTGGTTCATTTGTTTTCCTAATTATTTTAAAAATATTGATATAAGAGTATTTTTTTACATTAAAAAGGCTGTGTTTAATTTAAAAAAAATGAAAATGCGTTTCTTCAAGCGCGTTTGGCATTCTGTCAACAGTCGGTATTAAAGATTTTCACTCGTAGTTATTTTACACAACAGTTCATTCGATGTGTGAAAGCACTTCAAATTTCGTATTCACAAACTAAATAACAAGGAAGGATTCAATGAAAGTTTGTTGCAATTAATAAATCATTCATGTTTAAATATTAGAAGAAATGAAAGTGCTTTCTTTTTAAGCAGAATCGTCTGATCTCATCTAATCAAATATAAGAACATACTTAATTAGCAATATTATCAAAAATTTGAATCAAAATTTAGTACATGAGACGTCTGTAAAAATGCCTTCCAGTATTGTAATTGAGGAAAATAAATAAATAATATCTTTGAAAAAACAGTGCACAATTCATAACATTCCAAATTCCACAGAAATTCCAAATTATGTTTAAAAAAGTAAAGCAAAGCAAATTATGATTAATTGGTTTTCAAATATGAGAATGGAATAAAATAATATATAATAATAAAAGAAACTAATATGTTTCTTTAACAATACTTATGAAAATTACTCGTGTTTAAATCACATTATATAAAATGAATTCTAACAATTTTAAACATGCAATACATTTTCATATAAATGAAATTGAAGGAGACAAAACTTGTAGAAATAAATTAAATTGAGTTTGGGAATATGATAGGTGATATTTTATTTGTTTTTATCGAGGCGATTGTTGCAAAATAAGCATACACTATGCAAATGGAAAATCATCTTCGGTTCAAAAAGGGAATGAAAAAAAATAATAAAGACATTTATGTTAAAGAAATAAATATTATTTAAAGGTATTTGCAATACTGACAAAGATACAGTTTAATATGCTTTTATTTCAAAATTAGTCATTAAAAATTCTATTTCAAACTTGCAGTATAATTTCATATATGAAATATATTTCATACAAATGAGGCTACAGAAACTAATCTTTCAGAAATAAGAGTTTGGGAAAATGATAATATTATATTTATTTTTATTGAAACAATTGTGGCAAAATGAGCATACATTGTAGAAATACTAAAATCATATTTGGTTAAAAAATGAAATTTTTGTTTCATATTGAAAAAAATAAATGTTGTTTAAAAGCGTTTGTATTAAAGAGAAAAATGCAAGTACTACGCGTTTATTTCAAAATCGTTTGAAGTAAAGGCGTTTTATTTCAAAATCGTTTCAATTTCGTTTGAAAGCTTTAACTAAAATTTGTCAAGAACATACAAATTGTGTCAGAGAAAACATACAAAATGTTAAATTCTTACAATTAAGAAATATTTCATTACAGCTACCATCTTAGACTCAACAATGAAAGAAGCGTTTTTATAATGAATTCAAATCGTTTTATTTATAAACTGAGAATGGCGGTTATTCTTCTCTTTATGCCACAGTTAAACCGTAAAGAATGACGTTCCAAAGCTTAATGTCTTTCAGACAGTTATTCCCCCGCCATATTGCTGCCATATAATATTCTTTCGAGTTCGTCGCACCTTATGAAAATAGAACGAATAAAGATTGTTTCTTTCCAGGTTTCGAGTAATGTTCCGAAGTAATGTGTTCTTTTCCAATTGCAGGTGAATGACGTCAACGGTCGTATCTGCTGTTGCCATCGCGTTGAAGACAAAGTTTTCGAATTACGTTGGTTATATTCGGCCGTTGACGCATTCGTTTGGGTCATTGTTTAATCATAGTTTGTATCATTTCCCTAATATTGCTCGTTTGTAGCAAGCAGTTAACTCCAAAATATCTTTCCGATTATTGCCCTCATAACCGTTATTGGAGATGATCGCAAATTATTATTGTTAAAATGGATCTTATTTCAGATGAATACTCGTTAACCTCACCTGAACAACTAAGACCAACCAATGATATTAATCTGATAGTTAATGTAAGAGGATACGGTTTCATTAAAGGCATCCCATAGTAATGAGTTCTGAGTTAGCAAAGATTTTCTTTTATGCCTTTTTTTTACTTTCTCGTGTACGGAGTATAGAAGTTTTGTTGTAAATTTCGAACACGAATATTTTATTCGAATTAGCAAATTCGAATATTTTAACTAAACTCTACGTTTCAGACCTCCTTGAGTTCGAAAAACACACTTTTGGTAGTGCATCGGTCTATTTGTGAACTCGGGGAACTCAAAACCGCCTTGAGAGTTTACCATTTCATTTGATATTAAATCAAATTAAATAGATTAATCTTAGTCATTAAACTTGAATAGATTTCATATAGTTTTGAATGAAATGCATTCAGAAGAAGGTCCTTCTGAATGCATTTCTGTCTGGCTATCTGAATAGAAGTGAACTCGATTACAAGAAACCCAATGAGCTAAATGGATAAACTTAGGTGCACAGGTTTAGTATCTAAATTGTATAATTTATAAAATTTAGGACCAAATCTGTAAAAATGTTGATCGTTTGCTGGTCTGCACTTTCGCATGCATACAAATACAATAACTCACAAATGCAGGCATAAATGAATGAAATTCGGCATGTGATAGTGTGGATATAACTAGAATTCGATGTCAAATTTCAGTTTCAATAGGTCGAAAAAAGGCCCTCAAAAAGACATACGATATATGCTGTAAAAATGCTAGATTTGTGTTAAACATCTATATTTCGTAACTACTGTTCACCAATGCCCTACAAGGCATTCGCGGTCTTGCACGAGGTCTACAATTTTAAAAGTGTAAAAAAAAAAAAAAAATGAATTCGAGTTCCACGTTTCAAATCCTGTGAATTAAAAAGAAAACCATTTTTGGAATTATACCTATCTGCCTGTTCGTTTGTTTGTGAATATGATAAATGAAAAACTTTTTAAGCTGGAGAGACGAAATTTGTATATAAATTTAACACCTAGTTGTAGATTTCTCTGAAATTTGGAAGAGAGGAAAGTTAAGAAAAAACGGCCTGTCCGGCCGTCCAAGTACAAATAAACAGGTAACAAAGAAAAAAAAGTATAGAGCAAGCTGGATGAAATTTGGAACGGATGTTTAGTATGAAATGTAAATCTTATCAAATTTTGAACCCGATTTGTCAAAGGTTTTGCCATCTATCGGTCTGAACATTCGCATGCATGTCGACGCGCTAAAACGCGTTGCCGCAAATAAATAAAATTCTGTACGTGTCTGGTGACTGCAATTGCAATTGTATGTAACATTTTAGTTTCACTCTGGCGGGGAAAAGGGGCTTAAAATACCAATTCCATTTTCAGATACTATTAACCGCATTCCAGGAATGAATCGCCTAAGATTACACAAAAGATTTAATAAAAGTGCTAGTTTCACGGCAAGGATCTATATTTCTCAACTATTGTTCACCAGAAAAGCATTAGCAAGCTTACCCAAGATCCACAATTTTCTTCGGGGGAGGGGGCATTTATTGGAGAATATGCGGGAAAGTTAGAAGGGGACTGTTTCTCTTGTTTCAGCAGAGTAATGCAAATGATTAAAAGATTCAATCAATATTTATGGAATTTCGTGAAAATTATTTAGAAAAAGACATTTGATTAAACATATTAAAAAATTAATATCATACATCAGAGTATTATAGTTCAAATTAATTAATACAGTCAGTGGATGATACTGTGTCATCGTGATACTTTACATCAGCTCCACAAAGAATACAGAATGAGTGTACCATATGCTCGGTATCAATTTTGGATTCCATTGATATCAATCTGTAATCTTTTCGACCTTATTCGCTTCCATTCTGGTTATACTACATCAGTTTGATCCAAAGAATCAGGTCGATACAGCTTGGACCGCCATCCTGCCTCGGCGACGCTAGGAACAATAATGGTTTAGTTTAAGTATATTAACGACCCCGTTTAAAGCAACACTAGGGCTATTTATGGACGTACTTCGTTATTTTGAACCGCGGCCATGCATTTGTAGACTGGCACTTCGCTCTCCAAGTGTCCACACCACACCATCGAGGGGACGTTTGGCCTTGACCGAATTAACATGCACCAGACGACGGTTATTCAATGGAACCGGGTCTCGAACCTGAAGCCCTCCAGTTCCAAATACGAAACCTTACCACCGAGCCACCGCTGCCCATGAAGGGTTCCTTTTAAGAATATATATTTTAGCATCAGCCATTTCAATTATATCCCATGTAACGGTGCATATGCCATTAGAAAATCCCCTTTTCTTTTGTATTAGCAAAGCTTTTACTTTCCTGTTTTCACTCAACCATCAATCACTGGCAAAAATGAAAAGGACAAAATGAAGTATATCGTCATCAATACTTATTTAGACGAAGATTAATCCTAATTTAGAACCGTAATCATATCATTAACAGCAGGGCCCGTTCTAGGGGTTTTATCTAGGGTGCAAAATTCGGAGAGATTTTGACTGCGAACATGAAAAAAATATTGATGACTTAAACTCTCAATTAATCGAAATGTATACTATTATAATTTTTTTTCTTCCTCTAAAAATTTACAGTTCGTACTTATATTGTTTATCTCTAAAAGATGAAAAGAGGTATATCGGAAAAAGCAAAAGAAGATGAATTAATGCATAAAATAACTTGTAAGTTGAAAGATTGTGTTCTAATGTAAATGTGATGAATAAAAGAACAGTTTTACTCTAATCGTGCTGAAAAGCATTGTTTTTTTCCCATAAGCTCTACAACATAGTTTTTCAATATGTTACATTTTATTACTTTAAAATGTACAACAAAGGATTCTAATACCTTTTTTTAAAATTAAAATCACTTTACCATCACTGTACGTTGAAATTTGTTTAGATGATCCAATCAATAAACTCCGAAAAGGCAGTTTTGATTTTCTCATCACATTTGTTGCATGAAAAACAAATTCAGTTCCTGTTTTGCGCGTTTCAAAGACACTCGATTTCCGATTCGCGGAAACGAAGTTCCGATGACATTTCATTGATTCCGGCTGCCATTTTGCCCGACTGGAAGGAGAGAGAGAGAGAAAAAAAAAGGGTTTTTACGTAATTAAATAAATCAAAGTTGTGCGGCTTCTATTTTTAGACCAGGAAGACTTTTTTTACTTCTTCTAAATTTAGACCCATAGTAAACAAAATCGTTAATGTAAAGAATAGCTTCAATCAGAGCAAAACAATGACTCAGTTCTCTTTTTTTATATTTGTTTAGAGAAAAAAGCATGCAGATCATAAACGAAAACAGAACCTTTCCCTGGGGGAAAAAAGGATTTTATCTGTTATTGGCACGAAAACATTTCCTGATAACTTTTGTTTCAAGTTTTTCAACCAAATTTTATGGTCAGTATGGCTAAAAAAGTGTTTAGAGAATAAAACGGCTTATTTTTTTTCTTTTGGTAATTGTAAAGTTTTAAAAAGTTTTAGAACATATTTTTTCAGTAATTTGTTAAAAAAACTACAAGTGGAAAAAAGTGCTGTAACATAATTGTTGCGACTTTTATCTTTACTTATTGAATTACATAAGAGTTCCAATAGTATTCTAACAATTTGAACTCAGTGCAAAGAGAAACAATAGATTTTTCAGAAATAAATGTGTGCATTACTGCTTATGTAATAGTTTCTGAATACCTTGCGTGATTTTCAGTTGTTAAAATTGGTATATGAATAGCAAAATGTGAATATGAAGCATATAATTCTTTTACTCAAACTTTTTATTCTAATGAAAAGATTTCACTGTATTCTTCAGAATTTTTCAATTTTCCTATCTTTATTTTAACTTTGAAGAAATTTTTTCCAATGTTTCTACTGCTTGAATTTACTAACACGAAAGACTTATCTAATGAGATTGATACTTAGAGGATCCTTAGAGCATCAAGCGTCTACAGGGGAAAAAAACTTTCCCACTAAAATGGGAATAATGGCTGCTACAGCCCCCCCTCCCCGGAATGCCACGTTCGTAACGCAAATTCAAGCATACAAAGCGTATGTAATCATACAGTACGATTTTTAATTTTTTGGGATGAAACTATTGTTGACATTATAAAATTTACATTAAAATAAGCGCAATATTTTTATTCATGTATTTTATTTTTTGCTATAAAATTTTAAAACGTGTTATTTAGCAAATAACAAACAACTATAAAGTACTGGCTTTTCTAAAATTTCAAAATATTGGAATAAGAGGAGATTTTGGCACAAGAAAGTTATTTCAAAAAGTGGATGGGAGAGAAAGTGAGGATTTATTCAACTGCAAGCATCCATTTTACTGTCCAACACACCTCACTGGAAGGGATGGTTGTAAACCTGCAGTATAAATCCTTCCCATATGCTGCCAATGTTTTAATAGTAATTTTTCGATGAATATCGAATGAATAAAATCTATATGGATAGATTTATTCATTCTATAATTTAAGGACGATTATTTTTCCCACGATCTGTATCAAATATCTAATTAAGGAATGAATGTCTAGCTGTTCATTTTGATACAATTATAAAAGACAAATATTTTGCTTCAAAATCACTCGAGGAGAAACTGCGATTCCAAAACGTGAGTGCTTTTTAAGCTCTTGCTGAGAAATTAGAATCATTTGAAATGAGTCATAATAAATTAAAATTTCCAGACATTTGGAGGAAACACACTGCAGTCTTCGGGGCTCGCTTAGAGAAAATATTCGTGTGGCTATTAAAATCAGTTTTAGTTACTAAAAATTATTCCTTAAAAAAATTTTGGCCCTAGGTTGAAAATTTTATCTAAAGAAATATTGTTAGCAGACAGACAAATATAGTCATTGATGGGTGCAGGAATTCATTTTTGTGTATTCGATTTATGAATCTTGGAGTGCCACCATAAAAAGAATCCGACGATAATTACAAAATTTTTAATTCATGATACAAAGTCTTTCGCAAATATCAATCCGTTCCACCTTAACTATTCGAAAACGGATTTTCATTTTATCGATATTTGTATAATCATAACTTTGAATTTAATAAAAACTACCGAAAGAAAATTTGATTACATTTCGAAACTAATCATTTTTTCGGAAGGTTAGTCTTTAAAATATTAAGATATATTTGTATCTGCAGATTTCATATTCAGAAAACATTTGATTTATATTCTGATTTAAGAATTTAAAAATAAACTGATGCTCATTTTCTGTCACTTTTTGCAGAGATCAATGGGTGTCAAGGATGAGGGGTTGATTATGAATATTTGCTATCCCTATGTCATTTTTATACTTCTAAGATTTCGAAGTGTCTCCTTTTTTTATCCTCTTGCCCTTTCGGGCCGCCATCCATCCATTCCTTTGACAAGCCTTCTGTCGGTGTGTAAACGCTAAATAATAGATGCCCTTAGGGAATAGCTTGTCAGCGACCATTTTTCTCTCTTCACTCAAAGGGGAGAAAGTTTTTACTTCTTTGGGTGAAACTTATTAAATGTGTCTTCGTTGCTCAGACAGAAGCAGAAATAAGTGAATGAGAAAGAGGTGTCTTTGACCTTCCGAGTAAAAACAAATTGGAAACAGTAAACAGTTTTGAAGGAAGATTGCGTTTCTGTTGTTCTGAGCATAATTGTGAGTTTTTTGGGGATTTTTAACACTTTGAAATGCTATGTCTGGATCTTATTTCGAGAAACTTGACAAAAACAATTTACTCTCATAGATCTGAAATAATTCTCTGTAAAACGTTCAAAAGAATAAATGCGCAAAATAAGTTGAATTGAAAGGATTTTACCTTGCTTCTTATTGGATTCAAATCCAACATTTGCGTTTGATTTAGTTTCATGCTTTCGATCCATTTATTTTCCGCTTGCATACAGGTTATACTGTTGACCCGGGACTTTTGCAAAAATGCAGGTAAAATACCAAAAAGCTATTACATGCTAACATTGAATCATCTAACCTTAAAATGATTCAATTTTTATCAACATTTGGGAGAAGGTTTCCGAATTTGGTTCTTTTATGTGCATTAATAGATAAATAATTTTAATAAAAATAAATGCTAGAATTTTTTGTAATTCATTTATTTCTCGTTAAAAAATTTAATTAAATTTTTATTAAATATTCTGCATTGCAAAAAAAAAAAAAAAAGAAAGAAAAAAAAAAAAAAAAAAAAAAAAACCACAACCTACATTTTTTTCAACAATCAAATAAAGGAAACCAGTTTCCCTGATTGGATTCCCGATTTATTTAAGCAGAATAAAGCAAAAATATTTTTTTTTTTTTGATTCCCAAATTCACATCAGCAAAGAAAAAAAAAGTTATGACAATTTAAATAGTGAATAATTTTATTATCACCCTTTGTTCCTTCGAATATGATAAAAGAATGCATAACCTTCATTAATATATTTGTTTTGTTTTGTATTTGGTTCCAATTTAGAAGGAATGCTTTCTAAAATATTCCGGTAGTCTCATTGCTTCTTAATCCTATTTTGGGAAATGTTTCAGGTTCAATCAAAGCAACATTTCGGGAGAAAAAAAATCTCCAAGTTTATCTTTAAAATATTTTAATGAAATTATTATAATAAAAAGTAACCGAACAAGTATCCTATCTGAGAATATAATAATATTTTTTTCTATTTAAATTCTATTAATCTTTTATGAAATATTAAATCAATGATACATAAATATCAATATTGTAACTATGTTGCATTTTCTCTTAAAACTAATTTTATCTATCAAATTTATCCAGTTATTGTATAATTTGTTTTTCTGATCACAACTGTTTTTGTGAAACACGTCGATCTCGATGTCGTTTCAAATTCGGCAACTCTTATCTGTCATTATTACCAAACGATACTGAAATTCCTATTGATATAAATCGATTAGTTTTTTTAAGAATGTGGGCGCTTTAACTTATCGGATTTCTCCTAGTTAGTTTCTCTGTATTGTTCATAAGTAAATAAAATATTTTAGATGACTCATCCATATTGAGATTGCTTCTAGCTATTTCTTAAATAGCAGCACCTCTAACTCATCAAGATAAAAATTGCTTAAAAATTAAATAAGTCTCTAAATTTTGATCGAGAAATAAAAATCTCCAATGAATGAAGTATATTTAAAATTTAGAGTTGTTTGAACTATTAAATTTTTGAAATCAAATATGTATTGCAAACTATTAATCACACACTAATTCTTTAAAATTCAAAAATTAAGTATAATTTTTAAAAATGGCAAAAAATACTTTAGATAAATCTAATAAGATTCCTTATAGATATACGTTACTTAAGACTTTGTAAGATAGAATGTACTCCAATATCTCCAAGAGAAATAACATTCATAAAATAAAAATCCCCTTCCCCCCAAAAAAATAATAACAAATCTTCCATAAAGCAGAAAAAATCAAATGCACGTTGTGGCAATTTGTTAAACATTTTCTAATTTTCAGGTAAATTTCAGTTGATGTTTTTTAATTTCAGATGTATACAGCATTCCACATACCGTTGGACAACTGAAGGCTAGAAAGTAAATATAACACTTTGCATTTTGCTATATTTGCATCTCACTTTCTTATATAAACTGATATAAACTAGAGAGAAATACTTCAATTCAAATAAGTCTTCAGTTTTCATGGTGATATTTTATTGCACTAAGTAAACCTGTTATTCTTCATAGCTTTAAATATATAAAACATCCGATATAGCATTGGAAAATGAAAACTAGTGAATGAAACACTGTATTTTGCTATATTTACTGCAGGCTCATCTCATTTTCTTTGGGACAACTAATATAAAAAATGAAAAAAATATTTCAAAAGATAATCTAATTCAATGGAGACACATCCAAGTTTCATAGAAACATTTTATTGCAATAATGGGGTATTCATTTCATAATGCCTGAAACAAAATAAGTCCGGGTTGCGGAACTCAGAACTCATTCGAAAACGCAACGAATTAGACAAAGTAAATCATCTTATCAGCTGCATTGAAGACCTGTTTAAATTTTTTTACCAGATCGAAAAGAAGATTCCTAGAATTCATGCTCAGTTTTTCTAACTATATTAATAAGCACACAATATGCCATATTGTGTTCCTATATGATAAAGTCAAGAGAAGGACCCCCCCGTTGATTTGAGAAGTCACTTCCATTCGCCCATGTTCCCAACGGATGCGGTGCAACCGTACAAGAAGACGTCGGACTCTTTCATGGAGTTGAGAACGGATGAAAGGGAAATCGGGTGCATTAAAATAGTCGAGAGAGACAATTGCACCCCATTAGGAAACTAATATCTACTCAGGAAATTAATATAATTACTTGACTGAATCAATAGATTTACTTATTGTTTACGATTATCAGATGGATAATGGTCAAATATGATCTTGATTAAACATCTGCGCATTAAGGTTTCAAGTGAGGCGATTTTATCAAAAATATGAATCTGGAAATAAAAGTCAATTATTTCAAGGCTTAATAACCAGATTTGTTAGATGCTTTCATGAATGAGCATTTCATCAAGCTATCAAATTTTGTATTCTTATTGTTTAAATAAACATTAAAAATGAAAATGGCTTTAGGTATGCCTATATATATGCATATATGTATATATCCTTTATTTCACTCAAGCATTGTAGTTTATTTTCTGAAACAGTAATACTTACCAAAGTAATAATTGCTCATTTAATTAATATTGTGTTGATTTGTTTATTAATATTGTCGTTTATTGATTTTTAAACCACTTAATGAAGAAATTATATATTAAAGGCTTAAATATATATCTACTTCGTTAAATGATTCAAAAACTGAACAGTCAAGCATAAAATTCTTTGATATAAGTGGTTCAAGATATAAACCATCATGCTTGAAAGAGTGAATGCTAACCCATCAGATCAAGTTGACATTTGAATAAATTTTTTTTTATCCATCTTTTCACAGTTGAAACACGTGGTATAAGGAATCCAAGAATATCTCTTCAAAATTCGTAACCTCTTCTGGAAACAGCCTTTAAAGTAATAGCTTTACATAAATCAGTTCTTGTACATTTTACGCATTTTTTTTGTCCTGTCAGTAAGCACTTATTTTATTTTTAGAAGATATTTCTCTAAAATTCTATTGGCACTTTTTGAAACTTTTTGTTGCATTGATTTTTCGATATTTTTTGTCTGTCTTTTCATTGAAATATTCGATAATTTCAAGTTTCTATTTCTTTCTTCAATGAAACAATCTGCTTTTCTTGTTTTTGTATAACAGACAGAGACTCGACGTGTAATAACGCACAATTATCTTGAAATTTCTGTTTCGATGGCTATAACTTATTCAGAAATTCTAAAGCGTATTTTTGAAGATTACAAGACATCAATCGTTCACTCTTTTCAGATGACGATATTCTCATTCGGTGGCTAATTTAATGTTGACACAGGTTTCTACTTCGTTTTGTTTTTGGCACTATGAAGCAATCTTACTTTCAGTTTACCAGTATAATCGCTCTCGCTGAAATGCTGGGAACAGGTTACGTGAAAGGTATTTCCATCTGCACTGATGGTCAACATTTGAAATTCGAGTTGTCAATAGATCTGCTATTTGTATTGCACAAATACGCATGACAGGGGATTTAAATGTTTGCTATATCTTGTTTTCTTTCTGGTTGTGGAACAATTCATTGTTTTAAAAATAATGCAATTAACAGCTACATTATTCCTTCGACATAAGAAAAGCTACTTAGAATGAAATATCTACAGAAGCTGGCAAAAGCTTTTAGGAAAAAATACTTTTGAGTGAATAGCGTCATATATTTATATAAACAGATTTAAAACTAACAATGTTGAAAAGAAAAACAGGACTAGATTTTTGCAAAGTGAACAAAGAGTCATCAGGTACAAAACTCAATTATATTAGGCTTATTATCTATTTACAATCTACGTTATTTTAATAATTAACCTCTTAAAAATTTAAAAGTTTATAATAGCTCATATAAGAAATACGTTCAATCTTTCATGTTAATATAGAAGACTCTCCTGCTGGAAAGTTAATAAAATTAATTTGAAATTGTAAGGCTTTTGTGGGAAAATTTTAATTCAGATAAAATCTAAAGATGAACACAAACAATTTTCTACATGATCAGGGACATTTAGTTCAATTTCTTGGCAACATTTGGAGGTTTTTCATACTTTAGAGGTATTCGGACGATCAACCTTTAACTTTCGTAACAGCTGTTGTGGCGCCATCTACTCGCAACCAAAGTCGTCAGACTCACGTGTCGCAGCATCAGCAACCACCCACAAACACTCGCTACTCAACTGGGTACAGGCCCATTTAGACAACAGCTAACAATACATCACGTCCGGGTCACCAATTTAGAGGTAAGTGAATGCGCGAGGATAGAACCTGGGTCCTTGTGGTTTGCAGTCCAGTAACAAATCCAGGACACAAAAGCGTACGCTCGTGTAGTGTAGTTGTTAACTGGCTTATATGCTATTCACCACAATACTGATTTTACGAAGTGATTCCAGGATATTTTAAGAATGAATATAACGAGTTGGGTTTTAGATCCTTTCACATATGCATTTACAGCAGACTCATTGCAGCAGTAGAATTCGTAACTAACAAAGAAATAAATTGAAATATGAATATTAAGAGTTCTGATTTCAAAAGTCGATACTCGATCCCTTCCCTGAATTTTGGACAAAAATATACAGAACAGAACACCATCTCATATCCCCGTAACCATTCTGGTCATTGAATTGTTTGATAGGCATGTTAGAGGAATTTTATTAAATATCAAAATATTTACATTAGGAAAAAAATTATGTATAGAATTTACGAACATATAAAAAAATAATAATAAAATAAAATCGTTTGCAAAAATTTTCTATTTTGAAAAATTGCAGAAAAATTATTTGAAATAATAAAATGCAGAAAGATAAAATGCATGAAAACAACGCATGAATTCTGTGTTCACCTGTTATCATGACATAGTAGATGAGGATGCAGATATAAAAAACAAATAAAAAATAATTTGATTAATGGTAACAAAAAAAATATCTGTTTCAAAGATACTTATGATTGCAAATGTATGTGGAGACAAAAGTGTACAGAAATTTTTAATTCCTTTTCTTTCATCCCGTTTGGTAAAACATCTGATCAGTTCAATAGCATATTTATTGTTTACGGAAAGGAACTGACTTCAAGTCACTGAGCATGACCATTTGAGACCGGTATTTGAACAAAATTGGGACCCGTCATTAACAGACTGTTAAAATTCCCTCAACCTCAAACATATCATTTTCTTCATTTCTTATTAAGTTTGAGTTTATTTTTAAATTTTTAATAAACAATTGTCAACTTTCTACTTTATAATTCTTAATAGATAAATAAACAGACAAAATAAGTATGGATTTTATGGATGATAAGTATGGATGGAACATTTTAATATGTGATATGATTAACTATTAAGAAAGAGATGCGTTGAATTTTTTTCCTTGTGTAGTACTCGGGGGTCTAGAAAAGGTTAAAAACTTGTGGCTTACAGTAATGAATTTCATCTGATCTCTGCATTCATCTGATACATGCAATGAAAAGTAAAGTATAAGAAAGAGGTAAGAAGTAATGATCAAAATGGAAATGTCAGATCATTGCCTAAGAAAGAATAGCAGTAGCTGTTTCCTCTTTTCTTTTGCAATATTTCTTTCTAATGTATCGGTCCCCATTTACATTTTAAGCAAGCTTGAAGATTGCAATAGTGATTTCTCTCCCGAATCGCTGGAATTTCTTATCTGCCGAGCAAATGCGCGGAGGAGGTAATTTGGATTTCCCGACGGGAAGACAAACGCAGAGAGGTTTTTTTTATTATTATAATGAGCGCGATCTATTTTGTTACACAAGAAGTGAAAAAAATGCCCACCCTCTTGCATTAGTCGAAGAGAAAGGGATCCCATTTAATTATATTTAAGGTTTTTGCTTTATTTTGAAATGAACTTATATTTACGAAAATTTTAAGTTGGTTTTTTTTTATGACAAAATATTCAAAATATCTATCTATCTTTAGTTTTTAGTTATTGATAACTGAAATTCGCACGGCTCTATAGAATAATTTCCTTTGAACGGATTTTAATCAAATTTGATAGAAATATACAAATTTAAGTCGCCGCATTTTTGAGTTATGTCATTTATATGCTTTTGAAAGTACAGAGCGACAGACGGTCAAACTCTTAATGAATTTGACCCAACATTCGAAAATTGTCTTCATTACTGATGTTAAGTCTGAGTATTGGATTATCTGTCTTTTATTATTATTAAATCTGTGCACTGGATGGATTATATCCATCGAGCATTTTTCATGTTGGAGTTACCTTGTCAACATATATTCGAACTGCAGAACAAACCATCTGTCAGACTTAAAGCATTTTTTAAATCGGAGTTTTTGATTATTACTATATTTTTTCTGCACTTCGTATACGAGAAAGTAAAAATTAGAAAGTGAGAGAAATGGAGTCCTTAGGGTCAGATTAAATGCAAATAGCGGTCACCATGAACACATTTATTATACAAATTATCCGACTGTAAAAAAACTGACTTCAATGGGGCATCATGTGAATAAAGCGTGCGATCATTCTGCATACAATGCCATTTAGCGCCCATTATACCAGTATGGAATTGAGAACATCTAATCTTCGCTTATGACTTTAAGAGTGATGACTTTACGATCAAAACACAACGATTTACCAGGCGTCACAACGGCATCGATCGTCAGGACCATCCTGAAGAGGCAACGACCAATGCAACGGCTTAGTTTTGGCTCTGGCGGGATTTTGGCGCGAATAAATGACGGGACTGTAACCTTCATTTCAGTTTTCAGGAGTCGAATTCTGCAGAGTTGGATATCCAAACAGACAAAATAGATGATTGCCTGGCTGCACCAGTATTTTGTTGATTTGTTTTCAAAGAAATATAATTTTCTGTTTTTTATCTGATTTACAAAAATTATGCACTTCAACGTGTTCAAAATAAAATGAAGACTATTAAATAACAGAATAATATTCTCAGGATATTTTGAAATTAAAAAAAAAATGATTTTCAGTATGATTCACTTCTTTTCATAATTGGCTGATTCACTCCTAAATGAACAGATCTAGAAATTTTTTCCTTTTGTTTTAAAATAAAGGAAAATAAAATACTATACAGCATGAGTAGGGTAAGAAGTTTGATTAATGAGAAAGTGATTATCGAGTTACTAAGATTTAACGTTTTTCAATACAGTGAAATAAAGTACTTTAATTTTTATTACTTTAATTACTTTTAAATTACAACTTTCAAACTTTCTTATTTCAAGATACCGAAACCAGTTCTCTTAACGGGCACTCAGAGTTAAATTTTATGCTATCACCAATAAAAACTGCATATGTAGGAAGAAAAAACAAAATGGATATAAAAATGATCGGAAACTAAATATGAAAATCTGGGAGAGAAAGAACGTTCACGAAGCTTTAGTCGCCTAAGGATTTTATCTGGCCTTGTCTCTGTCTCTTATAAAAATGCTTTTTTGTACAGAACTTCAGAAATGGGGAGTAAATAGGAGAGATATGAGGAAAGACTACCACTAGTTTAATTACTGCTTATACGGTCAGAATTTCCATGAATATTATCCAGGCGGTATCTCCTAATAATGGAATCTCAGTTAGTAGATTTATTTCTGTATAGAATTGACATCATTAAGTGCTTGAAATGGTAGAATGCTGAAATCGGAAGCTGTGGTCGAGAGCGTTGAAAATGTAAATAATCGTTGTGAAGTGAAGTGACTACTTGTAAAAAGAATGTAAGTTTTGGAATTTCTGGCCTAACCATAATATGATGTTACCTTTTAACGCATGCGCGCTGGTGACGCCAGAAAAATCACATGATCCCACGGTAACAGATGCAAGTTTCAGTTTCGGTTCAGTTTCAGTTTTTGCTGATGTAAGTATTTGTATATAATTATCTGAGCATGTGTCCTCGTCTAGCAAATAAAAGAGATGAAAAAAAAAGAGAATGCTTGGATTCATCATTTCGATGTTTATGTGATCTAATTCATGTTGGAATACCTTCTGAATTTGAAGTTTCCGGAATGACAGGAAAGAGTGAATTTTTTTTTTTTACATTTCGATGTATTTAAATTTGGGGCCTAGAAATCCCAAAAGTCAGGATCATCTTACCCCTTCCCCAAACTACGTACTTCATCTTGAAATAGCTCTCGTTTGCCTGAAAATGAACGAAGTCAGCAATTTTATCTTAAGTAAAATAATAATAATAAATCATCTTGTGTAATATAGAGCAACAGACTTTATAAAGCACCTTTCAAAGCCACTGTTTAATAAGAGTCTACATAAGAAGAGAGAGAAAATTTGTAATGAACCACTTTTATTGCTTGAAATCGTAATCGCTTTCTTGTATTCATTTAATGTGATTTTTAAGGTTTCACATTTATTGAAAATTTCCTGGTCTAGTTTTTAGTTTCATCTTTTTTTTTTTTCATGTTAATGATCTGAGTCAATAAAATACGTTTCCATAACTACGCCGAATCATTTTTCAGTCGCATCAATCCAAAATATTCATCATTCTGTTTACGAATGGAACTTTTCAGATATTTATTTTGCACAAACCATCCATTAACACATGGGGTCACTGTTTTATTTTGTTCAATTTCGAATAAAATGATCAAAATGCAATGCCATAGAAATAAACATGAATAGAAATATATGTGAATCCTAAATGAAGAGAAATCATTCCGCTCAGTGTGCACACAATTGTTTTGGTAATAAAAAGCACGGAAAATGATACTAGACCATCTCCATACAAACTGTGTCGAAAGATACACGGAAGGTGTATATGTCAGTAGAAGCCTTCTCACCATCTCATTTCTTGGATACTGAAAAAAAAAATCTAAGCTTTTCTTACCATTTCCAGCCTCCATTTTTAAGGTAAAATTCTTTTTCAAAGCAATAAAAACAACTTTAATATTGTCAAACTATGCACTTTCTTTTGGAATTAATTATTAGCCTTTATTACTATTCTTTTTTTTGGAATTAATTATTCTAAGGAAATTCAGAATGAATTCCTTAGAATAAACTTCCTTTCCTTAGAATAAACTTCGAAGGAATTCATTCTGATTTTCTTTCTTCCTTACAAATTCAGAAATTTTTGTCTCAATTTATTTATTTTTAATGAAAATAAGACCTGTTGAATGAATAAATTATGAGTGGGGTCATTCCGTGCCGCACGGAAATGAGTGGGCGTTATTATTCCATGTAAAAAATACTTTACCTAATGGTACTTTGAAAATTCTTATAGATTTTCGAAATGAAATACTATATATTCAAAAAGGATTTTCCATCAAAGATAATTAAAAAAGAAGCCCAAATCGACAATCGTAAATCATGCCGCAGATTTAAAGAAGAATAAAGTAGGAAAATACATCAGAAATTTACAAACAATTTTTGAAAATATAAGTTAATCGAAAACAGAATTTACAGTTAAGAAAATATCGAATAACGAACAATGCAAAAGCCTGCACAGTATTACCCTCCACAGGGGATAAAAACTTGCATAGGTACTTTTTAGAAGGTAGGTACTGCATAGGTACTTTTTTCTCTCCTCTGCAACATTTTCATCCCGTTTCTTAATGATTTTATTCTATGATTTCAGTTTATGATCCTCGTTCTAGGATTTTTGTTTATTTATTCATTGTTTCGTTTTTTATATTAGATCTAAAGGGCAGATGTCAAACTTCAAGTTTGCGGACAATTCGAGATCATGTATGGTAAAGAAATTATTTGCTTGAAAACTGGCTAGTACGCTTGGCCAGTAGTTAATATAAATTTGCTTAGGAAAATGGGCGAGGGAAATATAGGAAAATCGCCGTTTTGCATTTTCTAAATGAAAATCTTTTCGGTATACATCTAACACCAGAAGAACTCTTGTCATTTGCAACTGCACAGAACACTTTTTAATCCAGTGGAACAAACTAATTCTAAAGCTGAAGTCGATGAAAAAGACGAGAGTTTTATTGAATTAAATTTATATTATCATTAAATACTTAATGCGAATAATCGGAGGCGAATTTATATTTTAAATCTATAATCCGAATTTGGAAATCGACTACTTTATTGTTTTATATAGATGTTCGAATTCAGAATAAAAATCGGTCTCATGTCCGTCATTTCAATACATCGGATTATAGATAATAAAGAACACCGTTTGGTATATCGTCGTTTCGCGGTATACCAAAAAATAACTTGATGAGCGAGGATCATATTAACAAATTGTATACAATCAGATGGTTCCAAACGAATAACTTTATAAAAAAAATAGATATTCTATAATTTATAAAATAGTGATCGTGTGTTTATTTTGAATTAATAAAAGCACTATGAATTAAATTGAAATAAAAAAATGACATATTTATAATATATTGGAATATTAATTTTCTATATATATACCTACATTATTTTACACTTAACTAGTCTTATAAAATAACCGATTTTTTTAATGTTACTTTTGTCTGAAATTTATTACTTTGCCATAACTTAATCTATATCTATACTTATAATAAAGCTCAATGTGTGTGTGTTGGCGCACTACAGGCCAGACCATTCAACCTACAGCTACCAAATTTGGCACGTGTATACCTTGGAGGCCGGGAATGTGCACCTGTTGGTTATTTTTTCGAATTATTAATTAGAATTTTATTTATTTAAAAATTATGCGAAATTTTGGCGTGTTTCTGCTATAACTTCCGAAAATATTGCCGCACAAAAAAGATTTATACGTGAAGTTAAAGATCAAAAATTTATCTTTTAAATGATACCAATGTTTTAACCTTAAAATTAAATTTCTATTTTTAAGGAATTTTTAAATAAATATTTTAACTATATTTTTCAACAATTTTTTTCGTACAAAATAAAAATAAAATTTAAGCTGCACGAGCACGTTTCTCATTCATGGGGAAAATTTAGCTTTTTTAAAAGTGTTGCCATCACATTGATTAAAGCTCCAATTAAAAATAAATTAAATGTTTTTGGAAATGAAATCTGCAAAAATATAATTTTCGGCACGTGTCTGTAGGAAATGACACAAATATGAAATATTATTTTTTTCTAAAAAATAAATTCAAGAAAAATTATTTTATGATCTTTTATACTATCTGTATTATTAATCCAATAAATCAGTTTTATTTTAAGGCAAGTTTTGTTTAATATGAACAGGATATCCATTCAAATCAGGGCCACACAGCTAATTTGTAAACCTTTAGTAAGATACAGATCTGCTAAAACGGTCTAAATGGAAAATGATTATATTTTATGTAACTTGATTCAATAAATGCTCTAATAAATAACGAATTTTTGATTTTACATAAAGCTTCTGCTGTGGAAATCACGATTAAAAAAATGTTCTTGAAACACTAATATTTTAAATAAAAAGAATTAATTTCCAATCTACTAAATCAATCATTTAAACTGACTGATTTATGAAAATTTCAATATCACTATTCAATAAAAAAGGATAATTTTAGATTTTCCATCGATCGTTTCAAAGAAAATACGCCAATCAGAGCGCAGGTTTCTCAAGATTAATTGGCCTAAGATTATGAAAATGTTTTCTAAATTTTTAATATTCAAAATTTCATAAATAAGTCTTAGTTGATCGTGGAAAATAGAAACATTCATTCATTTATTTAAAATTTGGTGTGTCCAGAATATTTCTCAGAATATGATACCTTACTGCATTAAATTTAGACTTCATAATTTTTGAAATATATTTATAGGTTGTAACAAAATATTATTATTGATTTCCTTTCAATCCTTTTGAAAGCAAAACTAAAAACTGAATTTTATGCTGAATCTGAGAAATATTTGTTGAATTATTGTTTGAGATATTACATAAATTATGAAAAATATTTTGTAGTTCACATAAGACTTTTAAATACCGAGCGATTCTGTTTGCAATACTCATATTCAATAATAATAATAATAAATAAATAAATAACAATAAAGATGATAAATAAAATAAAACGCTTGGTTTTCTTAAAAAATATCTTTATATTAATTGCAATTTCATCATTTCCACTTTAAATTAAAGTTGACGTTTTACCGGAAATGACAACAAATTAGCAAAATATATATAGTAAATTGAACAAAACGTTCTAAACAACAGTATAAGTTTGGTATGACTATCAAAATTTGAAGATTAAAAATGTTTTGTTTGAGAATCTATTAAGAGACCAGTTACTTAAAATATTTAATTGAAAATTGTAGCTAGCGGTAATACTGGCAAACCGGCTGGTCGCCAAAGGTGGCTAGTTTAAAAATAAAATGCTTTTATTTTTAAGTTAAAAGTAATTAATAATTATGGACGATTATTAAGAAGTGCATTCTCTAATAATTTTTTTCATATTATATTTTTAGATAAATTCCCTTTTTCTTTATATGTTGAACCGCTATTAAAAAAAAAAAAAAAGATATCGTAATACTCTGCCTATAGCCGCAATCCGTCACAACAGATTTGGCATTTCTAATTAAAGAAAAAAAATAATATTTCAAGCAGTTTTTACTTTGATTTCAAACATATAGTTATTATGGAAAGGTGACTATTAACGGATTCAAATTGTTTATACAAATTTTTAGCTCATACGTTTCATCCCCCCTGCCTTTTTCCTGTTTTTAAGTGTGTAGCATGATTTTCATGGTATCTCATACAGTAAAATTTGCTGCTGGAAAAGATTTGTAAAATTTTATTTTTGAGGGAATAACTTTCAATTATATTTTAAAAACAATGAAAACTAACAAAAATGTAATTACTAAATGTTTGCTTATATTGAACTGATATGGAGAGAGTGTCTGGTAGAAATGGACGGGAGAAAGTTAAGACTATAGTTTCGAGCTTATTCGATAGATGGCGCTACAGCAATGGTGCATTCTTGGGATTTAATAGTTCAAAAACTTAGAACCAATTTGTATTTTAGAGACATTTTTTTGGAACGCTTCCATTGGTAAAAATAATAAAGGCAATTCTGACTGAAAACCATAAGAAAACTTTCGAATTTAGATATTTTTATTTTTCAAGACATACATTAGACATACTCTTAAGATTAAATTATTAAAATATTTGAACTAATTTTTTTTAGAGACACATTTTTAAAACTCTTCTCCTTATAAAAATAATATATGTATGTACTGTATTCTATCATAAAACCAGCAGAAATTTTTTGAATTTAGATATTCCTAATTCTTTATTTTTCCAACATTTTAAAATTATAATTGAATCTAAAACCTGATCGTAACTATCAGCATGAAAATATTTTCTTTAGCTTGAAATGAACTAATGATGTTATTAAATATCCAATAAAATGAATGAACATATCTGAAAAAATTTCTCTACTAAATATAAGTTGTCGCTTCGAACATAAGATTCTCAGAGTAAAAATGGTTCTATATAAAACATTTTATGAATAACTGAGTTGGAAAAATTGTATAGAACAGGAATTGTGGCTGTATTATCATTTCATCTGCACGTTGAAATACACAGGGCCGTCTTAATACATTAGAGGGCTCGGGGCTAGAGTCATTTGGCGCCTTATCAAAACCATAACATGAGAGTTAAGCGCCATTGGGCCAATGCCCTATAGTGTAATTAAGAAACTAAATCTTACACATTAAAACATATTGATATAGTGTAAGAAAGGGAATAAAGAAATAGATGCGCTATTAGAGGAATAATGCATTCGTTTTAAGGAGCGAGCTGTCGTCGTTTATTTCTCACTTTATTTCTTTCGTAAATACTATCCGCCTTTGGAGACCGGTTTCTTCACCCAGATTATAGATTTTTCAGATTGCTAAGTGATGAATATGGAATGGATTAAAAAGCATTTCATACTGTTATTTTTTTGCGACGGAAAAACATGAATTCAATGAAATCGTTTTACTGTGAAAAGTGTTTATATCACAAAATAAATGCGTGATGAAAATCCAACTACGCAATGAATGAATGGCATAAAAATACGACTGAATATTTTGGTGGATGAGCTTGAATTTCCTCACAGCATTTAAAAACATTATAACAGATAATGTATAAAACCTATTTACGAATATTATTAAATGAAGGGGAAAAATTGAGACAGAAATAAAATGGATATCCTTAAGAGGGCCATGTTTTAAATCTTATAATAATAGAAAGGCATTTTTGAAAAATAATTTTTCGGAAATATGAATATCCATTTTCGTGTCAACTTGCGACGGTTAAGCCGTTTTATGGTGATATGGCCAATCATCTCCGGAACATTTCTAATAACATTTTGCAGTTCCATTCATTACCGAACTGAAGTGATGAATTCATCTCAACTGTCAAAACGTTCAACGAAGCCGTCTAAAATTTGTAGGATGGTTTGTGTACAGTTGACAATATACTAAATGCAATTTCTGCGCCACGTTCCGTTATATCTATATTTATATATGATGGAAGGATGAGAAAGTCTTATCATAGTTAATGTGCCATTTTGTCTGGTTATGTCACTAATGAATAGTGGGGGTCGAAAAATTCTTGTTTTGAGATCGGCCTCGCTGTACTACTATTATAAAGTGTGCAGCTACCTTCTTTATGATTGGTAACTTCTATTGTAAGCACGGTTTAAGATTTTCTCAATGATTGTCTGGGTGAAATTTTTTGCGAACTGATATTTATGTTTATAAGCAATTACAAAATCCACTAACGATTTTAAAGTCCTAATCTATTTTCATATTTAACATAATAATATAGATTATTTTATATAAGCATTATAATTTTTTGATCCAAAAGTAAATTAAAATTAATATTATAAATTATTAGGTTCTTTTGGATCAAAGACGAGCCTGGTCTAAGTCCAATTAGCCCATTGGTTAAATTATCTGTGGAAATACAGGCAGCATCGAATCAAAAAGGCAAAGTAAAGTTTCCACAACTACAGTAGCCCAAAAGTATTTTCATATAAATTCAGTTTTGAACTTTTGTATAAATTATAAGATCGTTTATTCGACTATTCAGATTAAAATCCAGTATCATTTAGATCTCGGAACATTATTTAGAAGATTTGTTTTCATATTTTCATATTCGCTTGCAGATTAGTGTGATCCAATCTTTATATTTATAATTATTTATTAATTTTCTTTTCTTTTCCATTTGTAATTGATTGATTAGCAAAATTTCTTTCAGAGCATTTAGAGGCCCGGCCATCAGGCCACCGCGGCTCCCCAAATGATACTGAGAAAGAAATCTTCAAGAAACAGCTTTTTAATTCGATAAAGATCGAATGTGTTCAGAATGTTTGCTTTGGAATTCAAGTGCCGTGACAAATGTGGCTGCGAAAGTTATTTAACCCACGTTATGATGTGACGTCACGTCTTTCTTTTCCTCCTGAAAAATGCAAAACGTATTTCAAAACGGAATCGGTATGAACCGTATGAGCATGGAGGTGAGTCGCTGCTTATCACTGTCAGATAGCGCTACTTCCGAGTGCTGTCATCCCGTTCTTTGGAGTGCTGGGCTCTTCTAAAGTGTTTTAATTTTAGAGATTGTTATCCTTTTCTCATTCAAAACAAAAGGAGGTGATGAGCACAACACGATGCTTTTTTCTTGAAGGAAGAATCTGTCATCTCAAATGCCAATCTGCCAAACCCATCTACCAAAATTTGTCGTAACAATCGAAAAAGAGGGACAGTAAAATGTTAATTATAAATATATAAATATTTGGTTTGAAAAAATCATATAAAAAAGTCCAGCCTTTTAATTTTTCTAGTTTTTTTAAAAAAAGATTATTTTAATTAAAGTTAACTACATTCGTTTCAATCTACTTTACGACTCATTAGCCACAGAAGTGTTTCAACAGGTGATTAGCTCTGATACTTAAGAATTTTAAAGCAAATTTCTTTTTCTTTTTTTTTTTTTTTTGATAGATATGTGGAAGTAGAAGAAGAATATAGAAAGAATTTTATTTATTTATTTTTTGCAATGAAGTTGATACATAAAATTTCAAGAACACGCAATGATGTTTATTGGCCGCATTTTTTTTTATAAAAGTCGTATCATGAGTTTTGAAATGAAATTTCGAAAAGTCATGGATTCCTCAAATAATACTCAGAGAAAAATAACTTAGGAATTGTTGTAATACGAAAACACATTTCTGTCTCCAAATTCACGGTGAAATAATGACTGCACCGATGTCTAGTACTTAAGTTTGCTGAAGTTTTTAATTTTTTTTCTAAATTAAAAGATTTTTATTGTTTTCTTGCGAAGGACGACCACTAGAATGTAATCTTAAAATATATATGTTTACACTTGTAGGATTACAGTATTTAGTTTGCAGCGAAGAATTTAAAGATTTTAGTGATGCGAATATAGATTCCTCCTGTACTTCGCTCGATATTTCAGTTGATATGACCAAAAGAGCCTCTATATTTTTGTGGTTAGGAGAAAATGTTTTTTAGTTTCTGAGATTTTCGCTGTAGCATGATTTAATCCTCTTTTTTTTAAAAAAGATACTATATTGGTATTTCTGAAGTGATACATCAATTCATTGTAAAATGACGAATGGTAATTATTTGCCTTTTCTACCAGGATTGTTTTTTTCTTCTCAACAATCATAGGTAGACTTCTAAGCTGCTCAAATATTTTACCATTTTAAAAAAGGGTATTAGCACACTGTCTGCCTCTGATGCCATTTGACTTCCATTTGTGATTCAAATAGACTGTTTAATTTAAAGAATTTTTTTTTCTATTACGGTTAACGGATTCACTATTTTGGTTATGAGATAAATTGCGATTAATTCGAAACCACAAATTAGTTAGACTAGTTTAGATTTATCATCAAAACTGTATACCTGCATCAAAATTTAGATTAAACCGATTATAAGTATGACATCCGAAAATCCGCATTTAGTTTTCTTCTCTGTTCTATGAGGTACGAAAGGTGCCATATTGTGTTACTATGCGGGGAAGTGGAGAGGAGAACATTGTCGCTGGTTATAAATAACTGACTAATATTAATACATCATTTTCCTGTTTATTTCATTATCGTTATTTTTAATTAGAGTCTCACTCAAAAGTTTGCATCTACAATATTTATTGTGTTTTTACAGACAGAAACTTCCGTAAACAATGCTAGTAGAAAAACAAAACTATGACTACTTTTTTTTTCGCTTGTCACCACTCTCTTACTAACACGTGCGAGAAAAAGATCGGTAAAAATTCTTAAAAACCGCACTTTGCTTCCCACTTATACCCAGAACTGTAAACCCGAGTAATTATTTTTATCTTTTTTTCTGACTGAATGACGTCACTGGCAAAGAAAGACACGCATAAAAAAAAGACAAAAAAATGACAGCAAAAATGGGGAAAAAAGAACGAAAACAAGAAGTTCTCTTAACGAAAGATAAAGAGGGGAAAGCTCTGTTTGGCAGAGGCGAAATATTCTCTGGATGTTGGTGCAAATCTCTGCTGAAGGGAAAACAGTAGCCACTTAGTGTGACGATAAAAGGTCTGGCAGTTACCGGAGAAAAAATTCGCACCGAGTACCGCAGAAAGTAATTTATTGAAAGGTAAGAAACACTTTTTGATGAAATCTGTTTAAAGAGTTTAAAAAAAAGCCGGGAGGGGACAAACTAGAGGCTATTATAAAATTCACTTCCTTCAAGCCAGTTTTTTAATAATAATTTGTAATTCGCCCCTCATTTATCGTTTTTCTTACACAATTGATAAAAAAATCCTAATATTTCTTCTCTACTCTAAAATATTGTTGCATAAGCCTTAGTTTTCAAATGTCTGGTTTGATTGCATCAGCCATTACACGCTGTAACTGTAAATAATAAAGATTTTTACATTGCATCATTTGTAGAAAGAATGCAAGCATAAAGGCACAGATAAAAGTTTTACTTTGGAATTAATACCCATAGAAGAACTTTTTTCTATCAACCACATTGGCAAAACTACGTGAGTGATGAAATAATGCAATCGGTTAGAATTTCATTACAGAAGTACGAAAAATTGCCTCAAAGTGTGTTTAAAATTAAATTAAAAAAATTATTAAAATTAAAAAACTAATAAAATCGATAGCGCTGAAAAACTAATTTTTTTGTCTTTTAAACGATGTACAACTGATATTTGTTATATTAAGTTTCTAAGTTATTATGGAAAAGCATTAAACATTTGTTAATTATTTAAAAGTTTTAAATACTCCCTTTTTTTAATAAGCACCTTTTACTCAAAAAATAAATACTTGCTATATTTAATAGTTTTAAATCGAATGGAACGTTGCATTCTATGTGCAACGATTTTCATATTGCCGAGAAAGAGGAACCGTGTGTTAGCTAAAATCAAAGAGAACGCTCGCTCATCTCAACTCAAGATTTCATTCAAGGAACAAAATTTTTTTTATCTGTTTTTATCCTCCACACGAAATGATTCGAATCTTCGAGATTTAGAAAGATACAGAAATTATAATAACATTCTATAACAAACGGGAAACCATATTAAGTAAATCTAAAACAAAACAATTTTTCGGTAACTTGTCTGCAGTCGGATACCAACTTGAGAACTGTAGCGTTCAGTTCATAGCATATTCTACCACTGAATCATTCGGTCCGTGCCAAGCAAAAACAACTTTCGTTACAATATCATGTAATTTATATATAGGGTGAAAGCCCCTCAAAAAAAATTTCTTGTCAAAAGGCCATTGATTGCTCCCTAAATACAAGTATGTTTCCATTAGAAAGCTATCTTAATATTTGAAATAAATTTGAAAGGAAAGAAGAGACTATCTAGTTGCTAATAATGCTTTTGTTCTGATCGCCATTTGATTCATTCTTGCAATCACTTCTTTTCATTGTCATCAACAGCCTGATTTCCTTTGCCTTCGTAAGGAGTTATTTGGCTCGGGAAACCTTCTCTTGTATAATTAGTAAGTGCCGAATGGGAGGGTTTCTGGAGAGGTTCGATAATGATGACGGACCTTTTTTGTATTTTAAAGAATTTATTGTTTCTCCGCTTTCGGGAGTTGGATTGAGCCTTGCCTTTCGGCGTTGCTGCTTCGTCGATGATGTTACAAAGACTGATAGTTTTTTACATATACCGCTAGAGGGCGTTACAAGTGAGAGGCGGGGCAACATGCTTACGTAACAGTTTCATCTCCGTAACAACAGTTCAATAATTCAGTAATGAACTTTACACCTCTCTGTGATAATATCGTACCGAATATCTCTAGTATCATATCGAATGTTTCCTTATTAATTTTTTTTTCTTTTCAAATATTCGAAAAGCAAAGTTGGCAAGTGGACATCCCACAACCTCACTCAATTATAGAACTAGTTAAAATTGGAACCACAGGATTCAGGAAGCTTAAATACAAAGATGATGCTACATTTGCATGACAATTCTGGAAATCCATTCAAACTTGGAAATTATCTCCCTAAATATCCCCAAAGCTATGGTAACAATTGAATATGGAATCAACTAAATCTACCTCTCTATAACGAGCGCGCCTCTTCTCAAACATTCATCATGACTCGATATGAAATGTTTGAGAGTTTAGAATAGGAAGGCTTATTGATCCATTTCAAAATTGTGTTCTCAACTTTTGTGATTCATAACCTCAGCTACAAAGACGAATTGATGATGATTCGATTAATAAGTATGCTAAACTGAATTGAAAAGAATAAATTAATCTTTAATAAGCATTACATAATAACGGTATGAGCAGTTGCTTCAGTGATTTTAAATATTTCAGATGGCAGTAAGTTTTTAAAATTTTAATCGAGTCTATTTTAGCTTTAAATTATATCGAATAAAAATCTGAAAGAATTATAAAAATGCGATGAAGCGGTGAATTACTTTTTCTAAAGTTAATTAGTTCAGCTTACAGTCCAGCTGGTGTACCATGGAAGTTTGGAGAGGAGGGTGCCAGTTCAGGTGTCGTCCTCGTCATCTGACCGCGGTTCAAAAGTACGAAGTACGTCCTAAAAAAGGTGAGCGTTGCTTTAAAACAGGGCATTAATATAACTAAAACTAAAAACTTCAGCTTTCAGTTTGATGATATTTGAAAAGTCAACCTTCTAACTCTCCGACCCGCCCTAAGGCACACGGATTTAAACCATAGAACTGAATGACCGGACCGCCGCAACAGCAATTGGCGGGAACTGTGGTTGAGTCCTAAGGGCCGTCACCGGCCACGGTACAACCCTCCCCGAAGGAAGTACGTCCCGTCATCTTGTGGGGGGAGTCAGATCCCCCACCTATTATTGTACCCTCCAGGGTGGCGAGATCCAACCACCATGCCGGAAGCATCTCATCCTCATTTAGAGGTGCCCCCCCGAGGGTCATGATATTTGAAAAAAAAAAAAACATTCGTTAGTAACTTTCTACGTTTTAATGAACTAATAAAAGTTTGTTTCAAAATCTTTTATATCGCATTTTACAATCGCATTTTACATTTTAGTCAACATTTATAACCTAATATAATAAACACCATGAAATTCTCGAATTTCTTACTAATAGGCACCATTTAAAGCAAACCGCAGAAATGCAATTTTATTAAAATTAACTAATTGATTCATTATGAATAATTTTCCTCTTCCGATGTTCTCCTTCTGTTAGACTTTTGAAAAAACAATATTTTAAAATGAACTGTGGCAGCTAAAATTAAAAAGTAGAAAGTGATAGGAGCATAAGCCATTTCTTCATTTTTATCCACTGATTAAAGTATATTTTTGAAAACTGTTTTCATTAAGTTTCTCATGGAAATTCTTGATATGATTGCAAAAATGTCCTCCACGCAGTACGGGTGAACTAAAAAGAATGAGCTGAACAACTGGCATATCAGGAATTAGTTATTAGCATTCATGTGCGAAGGATGTCTTTTATACTAAATGATGCTGCTTTTCTGACAGATCATTTTCCCTCTGTCATTGACGTTCCTTTAGATCCATGACATAGCTTTGAAGGCTCTTTAAGAGAATTCTTGAAAAGTCCTTCCTTAATACCTGCACACAAATTTTAAAATTAGGTTGCCGAAATACAAAAGTCAAAAGAATAAGATAACTGTTTGCATCGTATCATTTACTATTCGTGAGGGTTATATTGTTGAATAGTTTTAACCCTATAAAATTTAAGATTTAGACGAACTCATTAAATAGTTTAATTCTGAAATTCTGAATGGTAAAATTAAAGAAGAGGTTATTTTCCTCGTTACACATCTCAAATGAGTGACAAACAAGCGAAAGGCTCTTTCGGTGCAAAAACATGCGAAATTTTCATTGCTTCATTCAGTGCAACGTGGGTTCTGAAGAAATTGTGGAGCAAATGAAAATAGGCCATTAGAGTTTTGGGGTTGGTTTTATCTGAACAAGGACAATCATTTATGTAACGTTTTACAACATGCAGCAGGCAGAACGTTTTTAATGGTTTTAAACAGAAGTCAAAATTTCTCTCAAGTTGTGAACTGGAAATTCAACATCTAAGTGCCTGGAAGATTTTACATCGTCCAATATGCTTGAAAGTATGTCTTATGTAATTGATACAACCAAATGAAGCCTTGTGATAGTGACAAAATCACCGGATTCCTGCTGAGATATGGGTCGCATAAAGGAAGCAAAACATCTGTAACTATTCAAAAGGGTAGCTAAAACATCTCCATTTTTTATAAAATGATATTTATTTCCAAAGTCACCGTAGTTGTAATCATTTTTGAAATAAAGTGAGTTTAAAATGGAAGATTATTTTGCAATTACTTTGTATTTTATCGATCTCATATTGCAAGTCCCCACTATGAAAGGGTCATTACTTTTGAAAGAAATGAAATATGATTTTTTGTGCATTTCTTTTTTTAAAGGTCTATTCAAAGGCCCTTTTTAATCATGTCAAGATTGTAAATAAGTTGGAATAATTGAAAGGAAGAAGCCTTAAATATTTCACATTTGAAATATTTAATCACATTTCTACCGAGAACGAGAGAGTGAATAAATTTCTTTTAAATCTTGACACTGGTCGCGACTCACTTTCCTCTGCCAGTCTAATATGTTTATATAAATTATTCTATTCTATAAATTCTATAAATTATTTTTATTGTAATCACATTTTTTACAGTATTTTGTATTTCACATATATATATATATAAAGTTAGTTTTAGTAATTACTTTCTGAATGTTGCGTTTCATGACAAAACGTCAGAGGTATAATCAGGTTTTTTAATTCTGAAAAGCCTCATCAATATTTTAAAACTTCCACATGTTGAAAATATATTAAACTACTTAAGAAAATGATAAGCATTATATGCATTATATACTTTGAATCGAAAGGGCTGCAATATATCCTTTTTTTTATCCAACGTGTAGAGAACTAAGAAATTATTTTTAAATGTCAGAATCAATGGAAAGTTCAAAAATATATAGTTATGTGTTTGTATATTGTGAATGTCCAAATTTTCTTAAGCTACTATAATCTAAAATCTAATTTGTATACCATCGAATGATGGCTTAATTATTGTTAGCTAATGTTCAGATGAAAAAAAAAATATATATATATGACAGAAGACTCTTATATAATCCATTCAAGACTAGGATTTTGGAAGTGCCCGCCACAACTGCACTAGAAATTTGAATTCGGTCCTTAGTGGCTTATTTCTCTGTCAGGGGCACATTTAATTCCCTTAGCAGACGCTTATTAGAAACATTTCACTGGAATGCAATTGAAAGGCAATGGGAAACCATTGATTTAGTTAACCGTTTTAATGAGACCAGTTGAATTATAATATTACTGCTGCTTATGGAATGAGAAGCAAATCTTATTTCATAACTGAAAAGGAATTTTATTATAATTGAAAAGTCTAGTTGTGACAAAACATGAAATAAAAGCAGTCGTCCGTTTGAAGCAGCTATTTTCCTTGTGGTAAAATAATGGCAACCGAAACTTTATCATGCTTCTTTCTGAATTGTTTTCGTCTTCCAGGCGCATTTCCACAGAATCGTGAAACGTTCTTATATTGCTGTAGTGTAAGGAGTGGAGATGTTCGCTAAAATCGTCATCTGATCTCAGTTAAAAATGTTGCAATCCATTCCAAAAGCAGCTCTTGTTGCCTTAAAATAACAACTATAATAATATTAATTCGAAAACTAAAAGTTGAAGAAATTGCCCATCATTATCAGTGAAACGTATTTCTTTTATGGCAACACTAGAAAGAGATACTTGAACAAACTGCTGGGAGGTAAACAAATGAAATAATGGTATAAAAAGTACATTCAGTTACAAAATTTCCTTTACAAGAAAGTTTCCGACTCCCTCGTAGCTTCCATTTGTAAGTTGATAGACATCCGAAGAATACTCCTCAAAAAGAATGAAATGGCGTTTTATATTAACTTCATCTATAGGAGATACAGCTAATATTTTCTCAGTAATTTGATTTTGACGTCTCTCTACTTTTTTAGACTTCTCTGAGTTGAAAATTTTTTTCACATCTGTTCATCTATCTGTTTGTCTGTCTGTGACAAAGATAAATCAAAAACGATTTGAGCTAGTTGTAGCTGAAATTTGGTATGGTCTTTAAACTAAACGTGTAGTTTTCTATCAAATTTTCAGCAAACTTTGTTTAAAAAAAACACCTGTCTGTCTGTACTTTGAGAAATTTGTATATGCTGTAACTCAAAAGCGAATTGACTTAAATATATCAAATGTAGTATATGATTTTGTGATTTTATTTGTGGTTCTGTTTCAAATTTTGGTTTCAATTGATTTCAACATGTCTAAAATATAAATTTCATTTCCGGATACTATTAACCATATGCCGGGGATTATTATTAATAATAATAAAAACCCTCTATGATAGATTCAATAAATGCTAAATTCGCGCCACAGATTAATACTTCGAAACTATTGTAAGCCAATGCCATACAAAGTGTTTTCTCCCTTATTTAATATACGCAATGTTTGCGAGGAATAACAATTTTATATAATTAAAATTGTATACAAGTGTGTATAAAAATGTATATAATTAAAATAAAAAAAAGAATTAAACTTAAATAAGCCATCAACAAATCGATGAAGTTAAAAATGTGTCGAAATATGGAAATAATTGACCGGTTGTTAAAAGGATTTTACAGTGTGAACTGATGGGACCGCAGAATGCTTGAATCCACTATTAATGAAAGTCTCATATTGTATCCCATTGAATTTTCCTTTTATCAACTCCTTTTAAAATCAAAATTTTATTGTTCGGAGGAAATGCATCGTTGTTAATAAATGTCATTTTTTTTATTTCTATATTTTGTTTTTGATAATGTGAAGCATGAGCAGTCTCAAGGAAATATTTCATTTGAAGTTTATGAATGTTAACTGAGCCTTTGATCACTTCTGATTTTTTTTTTTTTAAATATTCCCGGTTCTTAAAATACTCTCAACGTTTTTCTAAGAAACTTTCTCGAGCAGTAAAAAGAAAGGAAAATAATGCTTATTATCTTTTTTAAGCTATAAAGATGTGTCTCGCGAAGTTCTAAGGCGATAAAAATAATAATTGCAAGAAAATACTTTCCGAGTGTTGAGTTACTTCTACGCACCCGAACTGGAGCAGATTTGGGAAGGATTTACTGGGATTCTCGCAAAAATAAACAACGCTTCGGTTCCTCTTGACGCGAGCGGAGAGGTAGGTGCAATCGCATTTTTGCGCAATTGCATCTCGGTCGAAAAACAATGAAAGCATCTTTACAGCAGGTATATCTCACGTTGCCCTAAACGGATATTTCACAATGAAGTCATAAAAAAGGTTCGAGAGCGCATAAATTTAAAGACGCTGAAAAGTTTAAAAGTATCAACTGTCAAAAGATATCTAGGTAGCGAGGGACCTAAAGCAAAGCGTTGCGCCAAAGATTATTGTTTTTAAAGTGGAACCTCGTCTAATGAGCTTACTCACAACGCGAAATAATGCGTAAGCCAAATAATTTTTACCATAGGAATCCATTTACACAGATCAATAATTTTTCCATTCCCGGAAAAAATAAACAAGTTTATGATAATATAATTTATTATTTGCAAAGCATACTTTTTTTTTTTGCAAGAAAATTATAGAGACATTTATTTACCTTTGAGTACGACTCAGCATTTGACGAAAATAAGACACGGCATTATCTTTAAATAAATTTTTAGCGCACATTGCAGCTGCCTTATCAGAGTGATGTTTTTAAATATAAAATGCAATAATTTTTCATGCTTTCACTATCTCCCTTATTTCACTGGAAAGTTGTTGCTTTGAGCTTATTGCTTCTTCCTCTCCTAATCAAATCTCTTCAGCGACACTTTGCTGTGAATCAAGATGCAGCTTCATGAGCTCATCGGTAGCTCTGGCTATGCTCTTCCACCAACTCATCGATCCCGTTTTTATCCACCTCTATCCCCATCCATGATCTTGGTTTAGTTTAGTTTAGTTATATGAACGTCTCATTTTAAAGCAACACTAGGATATTTCGGGACGAACCACGTAGTTATGAATTTTGGTTAGACGGTGTGGATGATACCTGAGCTGGCACCCCTTCTCCAAAGTTCTACACCACGCCGGCGAGAGAGCGCTTGGCCCCGACCCGCTTACAGGCCGGCTGTTCGGTGTAATCGGGTCTCGAACCTGAAACCCTACGGTTCCGAAGCCGAGACCTTACCATCAGGCCTCCGCAACCCTCCATGATCTTGGAGAGAGACAAAATCTCATCGATTAAGGCTTCAAGGACACTTTTTCAAGACTATTAGAGTCGTGTTCGACAACGCTATCAGGCAATGTAGATATAAGGGTTTTCTTCAAACAAGCGTTCGAGATAGGCTGATGCAGCTCAATCCAGCATGTAACGTCATGGTTTGTCCTCGCTACTCGTTCTGCGAAGCATCTTTTCTTAGGAATACAGATTGTATTAATACAGAATAAAAAACAAAAGGAAAGTTTTCAATAATTTTTGTGTGTTTAAATGAAACGTTTTTATTTCATTTTATTATTTCATTTTTATACATTTTTTTCCGTCATGCGTAATTTTTTTTATTTGATGACATAGATCATTGCACTTTACTTTTCTGTTGTCATTTAGCATTGTTCTTGAAAGAAGCGTTACGCCCGAAACAAGAATATTATTTCTATCTGCAACAAAATGATATTGATGAAAAGCACGAATGCTTTAAACTTTTATTTATGAATCTCTTCAGTGCTATGAGGTGGTGTTTCAGTGCCTTTGAGAAACGATGGTTAAATTATTTCTTTTTTATTTCGAAGAGACCCATTTACAAATATCTGCATCTAAATACTTGCATTTACATTCAGTGCATAACGTTCCTCTCTATAACAGGTATTTTTATTCAGGTAATTTTAAAATCATTTTTCTTTCCCATAAATTGAAATACTAGATAACTTGCAAAGAATTCTAGAGCAGATTTTTTTCTTCCTTTTCATTCATTGAATGCAGCAATCTGGGAAAAACTAAAATGACTAGAAAAAGTCATGAGGCAGCAATTTGCTATGGTTCGCTATGGTCATGAGGCAGCAATTTGCTTAACACTATTAAGATGTGCAATAATTTTCCACTTTTTTTGCATAAAAAAATTTTAAGTATCGAAGCTCTCTATTTTCTACTCGTCGATGTTTTAAAAAGAAAGTAATTTCAACATTTTTCAGTCAAAAAAATTTTTGAAACGATTTAAACTCTAGAACGAGGTTTAGTATGCATCTTAACAGCTTTTCAAGCTAACATTTATTGGTAATTTCATTTTTTAAGATGATGACCAAATGAAAAAACGAATAATAGAAAGAAGGTGGTCTAGTGGTGACAGATATATAAAATTTGTTTTTAAAAAAATACATCCAGGAAAGGATTGAAATAGGTCAATCTTCTTTATATTTTTAATTAATGAAATTGCTGCATACTCTTACTATAAAATTTGCCATTTAGATCCTAAATGAATTCTTTTGTCTTTTATCCGCAAACGATATACTTAAGAAAACGCTTAAAACGATTCTTTTTAGGCTGCAATGATTTTGTTTTGAGTTCTGCTTCGGGATTGGAGAGTTTCAGATTCGATGCCCGATTCCACCGTAGAATCGTCGTGTAAGCGGGTCTGGGGCACGGTTAAATCAGGTGGGACCAAATGTCCTCCCGTTGGTATGGTGCGGAAACTTGGAGAGAGGGAAGGGGCATATCAATCCAGATGTCATCCTTGTCATTTGATTGCAGTTTAGAATTGCGATGTCTGTGTCAATATAGCTCTAGTTACGCTTCAAAATGGGACGTTAATATAAATACACACTAACTAAAATGACTTTTTGTGTGTTATTGCTATCTTCTGCTCCCAGCAGCGACTTAGAAGCATAGCTCCAGGCGTTATCTAATGAGAGAGCTCGTTACGAAAAAGTTCATTTAATGAAAAAAAGTTTAAAAAAAACCCTTCACATCTGTTTTAGAGAGAGTTTTAACAATTATCCACTCTCACTGTCATATAGCTAAATTTCTACACCTTCCGATTTCAATTTTTAAAACAACGAGGGATCTCTGCTTGCCATTTGTTGAGCTGGAAAGAAAGGTAAGGCCATCCGAATGATACCATAAATTCACGAGAGGTAAATACAAGAAAATTATTTGATGCCTCTTTATTAGAAGAGCAATTTTTATCTAATCCTTAAACTTGTCTATCCCATTAATATTTCAAATCGACATAAATAATAAACTACTGAAGAAGTGATAGCGGAAAGAAGTTATAAACCTTTAAATGCCTTTTATGGTTTGATTCTGGAAATTCGGGATATTTTCTGAATACTTACTCGTACCATAACCTTACAATAAAATTACTTTATGACAAATTTTTAAAAAAAGTTTTAACGTTTTCATTATATTTATAATGTTAAATTTCCATCAGAAATAAAATGTCAAATAATAGCTTCTCAATATGCATTGTTCCAATTGTTGACATTTCCTTATTTCAATGCTTATATAAAATAATTACACATTTTAAATGAAAGATATTTTATTGTAGAGGTATCCTTCACCCCCCCCTTAATAATACCATCTGCTTATTAGAATTTTGCTTAATTTACAAAGTGATTTGCTGCGTTCGGAACTTCAGCATCCATAAATAGTTTTTGGCAGCACACATAGCCAGAAATCGCACGGAGCAAGGCCGGGAGTTCAGGGGTAGTATGGATGAAATATTTACACTCACGGCTCGAGAAACACAAACATGTGCTTTACAGTTAATGGGTTAAAAATTAGTGAACGGAAAGCGTTTGACGCGTTGTTATGGTTACACAATGACTTGAATTACATAAGTATATCGTTTCTGGAGTGCCAAAAATAGACACCATCAACAATTGTTTCGGCACAATTTGTTTATTTAAAAAAGATTACCAAATCAATGAAAATTAGCTAAGTATCGCATTGAAAGTATTAATAACAGAATTTAGAAATAATGGATGTTAATCTATTAGGTGCTTTGCACGTATTTTGATCATTTTTTTCACTTTAAAAAGGCATTTATTGAGAAAAATTGGTGCAATATATATCATCAAATCCATCCTTTTCTGCAATTTTTTTCCTATTTTCGTCCAATAAGTCTTACAACTGATTGTCTTCGATTTTTTTTTTTTTAATTCTCTAGACCGTTCTTTGTCTTTGACATCGAAGTCACCACTTTTAATTCTTGGAAACCAAAACCGACAGTTGGGATACATGGAGCACCATAAGTTTCTAAAAGTGTCTGATGGGCTTCGGCAGCAGATTTTTTCAAACAAAAAATGCAATGACTATCGAAAATGTAATTTGGAGCGTTCCATGATTATGGTCTTTTTGCAGTGAATAACTCAATAATACTAAATGGAAAATTTTCAAAATGATAACAATAAAGTAATAGTAAATTGATAAAACCCAAAACCTTTGTCGTTTGTATAAATAATTCGCATGTTTACCAATAGATGTTGCTGATTAAAATACAAGCCAGCACCTAATATAAAACCTCCAGTTATTATTATATCATTTCATAATCCGTTAATATGTTGTTTAGTAATGAGGATGTCTATGAAAATGTTCGTGTCGCCTAATATGGACAAATATTAAAACTCGATCAAGAAATGAAGAAATTACTAAAGTATATGAAATTAGAAAAAAGAAAAAAAAGAAGCAATTTTCCATTTAATTAACTGATTTGGTTGATCAAATCGAGACAATAATATCTAAGAAATAATTTTTAGCCTTTTGAATTTAAACTCCATTCTAGTAATTGCTTATCTACTGGTACCATTTTTTTTCTATAAATGATGTGAAAAAAAATATCCTTGACCCAATTATTTTATTCATTTAAAAATAAGTTTAGGAAAACCGATCACAGAAAATATAAATGGGGCTCTTCTAAGTAATTAAGCTAATGCTCATAAAAGACCGCCGTATTGAGCGGCAAACAGGAAAGGACGGTACTTTCGAAAGGACGTTCGTTCACCGTAACCGTTTCATGAGTTCTCACCTGAGTGCGAGTGCAGATTACCTAACTTTCTCTTTCAACCATCCAGAAAGTGACGAGGGAAGATAATAATAATAATAATAAAAAAAAAGCATTATTATGTTTTTTACGGTGATCTTTGTATCCAGCGGGCATGCGCAACGAGGGCGAATGATCATTCATTCTTAGGGAACATCTTGGGAGTGAGGGCGCATGCGCGGCGGGCTCTTTCTCTCGTGCGGATCCGCGGGACGGTTAGTAAAGTTTCGGTGTGTGAACCGAAAGGTGGTACGGACTGTGACTTAACGGTTTCGTCTCGGAACTGTTACATAGTAACATTTTCCGACAGAGGGGGAAAAATAAAAGAAGCTGCGGGAGGAGAATTTTTGCTTCGTGCGAACATATTTTCCCTAAAAAGAAAATTAGAGACGTAAGTACTGAAAGTAAAATTATTTGTAGGTTGAAACTATTTAGTTGTGGCATTTTGTAAAATTGACTATTTTAAATGTCAGACATATCTCGTAACTTTTTGTTCCTATTCTTTTTGATGCGCTGCTGTTCAGTAGGTTGAAAAATTCTAATTATCGTCCATTCCGATATTATATTTCACATTCTGAAATATTTGAGTTTTTCCACAAGAAAACAGTTTTGCTCATGTCAAAATAGCCTTCAGTTTATCACAAATGCTACTCATTTCTTTTATAAACAAATTTATGAAACTCGTATTAAAACAACTGATTATCTTGGCTATCAGAACGCATTTGTTATTTGGATAAACAATTTTTTAAATTTTTAGATTTTATGCTTATTTTAGTGATCAAGGAATTGAAGGTAAAAAAATGATTTCATAGATAAAATATCAAGGGAGATTTGCAGGGCTACGTAAATCCAAAATGTTCAGATATTACATTGTAATCTACGATACTAAGTTTTCAAGAAATGGAACTGAATAATTAAACATTCGATAAACAAAACTTCCTTCTTTTTTTTTCTGTAATGTCTTAAAATAAAATACTTTTTTCTTTTGAGAAATGTATCTCCATTTAAATGAACGATAAAGATCTTCGCAGAACAATGAAATAGAAATATATTGAAAATAATTGTTCAATTCATTCTGATTTGAAACACTTATTTTTTTGAGTCTTATAAAAAGTTTTCCTGTTAAAGAAGATGCGATAATTTGCAAGTTTTAAGTGTGCCTTTAAGTTATTTTTCTGTCATCAGGCAAATACAAAAATAAATTAATGAATAAATCCATCAAAGTAGTTTCTCCTGTTATTTTAACTACAGATTTTATAAATTTTCTCCCAGCTGATTTTTATAAAAGCAATCATGGATGCTTTGAGCCATATTTTGTAAAGGAAATATTTTCCATTTTTAAACCCAAATCTCAATTAACAAAAAGCGCAATATTTATTACAATGAAATCAAGCAAATTTTCTTTTCCTAGTATTTTTAAATATTAGGATAGTTGCATTTTCCCCAATTTTCTCTTTCATATACAAAAAAGTGATTTATTACTTAGCAGTATATCTATGTAAAGAAGAAAGAAATTCTATATACTTAGTACGCTAAAGAAATTCAAACTATTGGTGAGATTTTCTTTGAATTTTGCTCTCAAAAATTCGGAAGCAAAAAGGAGTTTTCAAATGAGTCGATTATTAAATACTTAATTTTAATTTAATTATATTTCCATATTCTGGCAAGATTTTTATCATAAGTTTTTCCATTTCTATTGAAAAAAATCGATATTAATATTTTAAATTATTTTATTTAATTGTCTCCGAATTGCCAATGCTAGTGTTTAATTAAATTTTGTTTAATTTTTTAAAAACTATTAACAACTGGAAAAGCTTAGGTTTCGGACATTTTTAGAAATCGTTTGGAGTAAGTGATATTCTCATTTTAACTAAAACGAATGTTTCAGACAATCAACACATTTAGTGTATGATGATATTTTATATAAAAGTATATTTTTACTTTTAAAAATGTTATACTTGCATTTAAAAATTTGGTTATTTACATATGCTTTTCTATTCCATCAATTATTAATAATCAATATATCTTTACTTTCTTTTCTTTATTTCCCAAATTTTAATATTTTAATCCCAAACATATAAAAAGGGTTGAAAACATAGGGTCTATTAGCAAGTGAAATGAGCAACTTTTCCCGTCTTACTTATGAATTGCCTCTTTATTTCCTCTAAAATACATTTTAGCTGCTCATATATAAAAAAATAATTTAAAAGTTATTATTACTTCCATTTTAAAAATAAACATCTTTCTTCTATCCTTTTATAGGCTGCCTACTTCAATCTGAAATTTTACTTCAAAAGCGAGCTGCTTGCAAGATTTTTTTTCATTATCGAAAGAAATGCTCGGAGGTTTATAAAATAATTTAAAAGAAAACAATTTTAGACTTTACTTGAATTTTCATCAAAGAAATATTATCTGTCTGAGGGTTAAAGTGCAAAATACGAGCTAATCCCAGATTTTATGATGCGGTCGTTTCAACTCAATTTCAACGCTCAAGCGTTTTATAGCAAAGCATTGCGTCTTTTAGGACATGACTGAAAAGAAAATTTTTACGGCTTTCAGAGTATGAAAGTTAATTAAAGCGGCTAAAATTGCACAAAGATCTACACGGCCATATCTTTCACAGAAAGAGAGTTTGCGGTCAATTTATCTCCACTTATAGAGTATTTCTTGCTTAGAAAATCATGATAAGAAAATACTAAAGAAAAACAGGGCCAATATTTGTAAGTGAAAATGGTTTGAGTGAATTCCTCTACTTCTATTCAAAATGGCTTTTTGTGCTGGTACTGTATACAGTGCATTTGTGACTTGAGTTTAAGAATTTTGGAGGAGAGCTTTCAATATTGAATAAAATTACTTTCAGATTAGTATACATTTATCACTCTTACCGTATTTTTAATTTACTTGCCGTGCTATAAAGAAAAGTTTTTGAAAAGTTAAAGGAATTAGTCGCATTCCTAAATAGAATTACAAAAAATACTTTTATGTGAAAAAGATGAATCAACTTTCTCTTGATATTTTTGGCAATGATCATTTCTTTCAAGTGTATTAATCAACTGAAAGGAAATTTGTAACAACTTCTAACTTGCATTTATTGAAATGCCCGAAGTGCATTCCCGAAATGTGGTGATATTAAAAGTGGTTTCTTTTCAAAGTGAAATGTTTATCATCGAAGTTCCATTTGTCGTTCAATAAAGATAATTGAAAATTAAATATTTGAGGCTTAAAATTTTGCTGATTTTAAGAAACAGTTTAATTAAGTGGCTCAAAACTATCGAGTGTGCAAATTTATTCGCAGTTTATCGAAATTTTCGATCCCCCCCCCCACCTCTTTATCAGACGAGTTGAGAAGATGTCATTCCGAAGTGACGTGAATCTGCAAAATGATGATCGACAACGATAACTCAACTGAGAACAACTACTTCGGACCGGCTCCAGAAAATCTCACCTACTTGTTGTCCAACATCAGCGCAGAAGGTTCCTCCAAGGTGAGGGCCCCTGCTTCTGTCAGCGCGGAGTTGCCCGCCTACATCCGAATCGCCGCCACCACAGTATGTGCCGTGATTCTGACTCTGGGCACGGCGGGCAACATCTTGGTGGCGACCGTCGTCTGGAAGACCAAAGAGCTGAGGAATTCCACCAACCTGTTCCTCATCAACCTCAGTCTGGCCGATCTCATGGTGCTGTTGGTGTGCGTGCCACCTGTTCTGGTGGAGCTTCACTCTATGCCGGAAGTCTGGATTATGGGAGAAGGAATGTGTGAGTACATTTTCTTTGCTGTTATATCTTAGTATCGAAAATGCAATTCTGTTTTTCAACAGCTTTCGCACTTCGGGAAGCAGAGATACGCTGTCCTACATGCTATCAATTCAATTCCTTCAAGTAAAAATATGACATCTTTAAAAGATTTTGATTGCCGAAAATGATTCTGATGGTATTTTTCATATGAAGTCATACTTCAAAATGTCTGATTTAATTAATCATGTCTGCTACTTGATGATTACTATGACTTTTTGGCATCATATTCGTTACATTGAAGAGAATCCTAGGAGAATTTTAGGAGTTAGTTATTTTTTGCCTCCTTATTGAATTTCCTTTAAGTATATTCAATTATGAAATATTTAGTAGTAAACACATCGTACAGAAATAAAAGTGAAATAAATAAAATTACTTTTTCTGATCCCGAAGTCGTTTATTGATTTGGAAGCAAAACTAGAATAGCAAGCCCTTTGGTCTGCTGTAGATAATATCTGAATTTGTGGTGCTGTCAAAAATTCGTACCTTCTTTGGAATAATAACATAAATTGGCTTTTTTTTATGAAATGCGTAACTCCCCATTATTTGAATTCTGTTAAAGTTTTTAATATTTCACGAAGAAATAGGTAACTCTTCAGGAATGAATCTGTGTGATTTAATTTTAAATTTGATATGAACGAAACATGTATAATAATAATAACTACTAAGGATCGGAGTGAATTCCTTTTGATTATTTAATCTAAACAATTTCTAATCATAATGTCGTGAAAAATTATCAAATCGGATAAAAGATTCAACAAATATGAAAAAAAAAAAATCCTATTGCGAGTTCAAAATGCGATCTCAAATCAAGCACATTTTTAAGACTCAAATCAACACTAATGAATAATTTACGAGAATATATTTATCAAAAACACCTATTTTTTTTTTCTCGATTGTGTAAAAATAATCAATATTAGAAAATGGCAGCTTAGAAAAAAAATATATATAAAGTCGCCTGCTGCCTAAAAGAATATATGAACTAAGGAAATATTTCTCTCTCGTTGTATAAACAGATAAAACTTTTCTACGGCAAACCATAGAATTTTTGTTTATTTCAATACCATGCCAAAAGAATTTCATTTATTAGAAATTAAAAAATGCAAGATACAAATTTTAAAGATTCTGGTTATAATGGTACTGAAATGACACGTAAAATGACCAAATCAAAGATAGAGTTAACCGCTTCTTCATGAATCTTGCTAGTCAGGATAAGCAAATGGCAAACTTGAAGGCCAAAGATAATTTCGTCAAAGTTAGAGAGGCAGATCTAGAGGTATGTTTGAAGGCAAAATTTATCTTCATCAAAATTAAAAGATGAAATAAAATTGCTTTATACCAACCTAACAATTAGAAATGATCTGCCTAGAAAGTCCAATGTTGTACAAAAGAAGCTGAAAGAAAAATTTCCACTTTCTAAGCTCCCTATTGATTTTTCCCTGAAAACATTTAACGGCTGCCATCAGCAAGAATGATGTGATGGTTTCGGACGAAAAACGTTTAACTTAATTGTCCTGCATGGATTTAAATTTTATCTGTATGATCTGCATTAAAAACACCATTTCTATTTCAAAACATTAATACAGTGTGTGTATGTGTGTGTGTGTTTGGAGTACGGGTGGAACTGAAATTATTTTTGTCGGAAACAAAATATATTCAGTGTTATATCAAAACATTGTTTTTTGGTGTTTTTTATGCATTTACATATTTAAAAAATGAAAATTTTCCATTTTAGCATGTTTAATTATTTTTTAAAGTACTTTACACGGATTTTTTTACCCATGTCGACCTTTAGGAAAGACGTTTGAATGGAATGCGGGAGTGTTAAGAAATTTTAACCCTTCATTCATGGCACGAAATTTCCCGACTTCATAATTTTTTACTATGCGTGTTAGAATTAATTAAATAAAAAAATGCGAATTGAAGCAGGAAATAAAAGAACATTTTAGAATGAAGTAACATGGGCTAATTTAAGAAAAAAAATTAGGACATTAATTAGGATTTAAATCAAATTAAAAGACATCTTTATACAGATATGTGTGTGCTTATTTTTGCAAATGTCAAGTTAACAAGAAGACAATTTTGCGTACAGTTCAATATTGTTGAACTTTAACAAAATGAATGATATCATGGAATTTTTTTCACTTCATGGCTTATCATTGACTAGTAACAACATTCTGCATTTATCTATAGATTTATAATAATTCTTAAGCTAATTTATTATTCAATGAATACTTAAAATACCTTTCGTTAGAAACATTTTGTAAGAAAATTGTTCTATATATCAAGGAATGGAAGCCCAGTTTAAATATATGTTTCAATAGTCGGAAAGTAATTTTTTTATACATGTTAGTCGATTCTGTTATTCTTTAAGAAGCATTGATTGTTGGGAACATCATCCCTATATTTGTTTCAACATAATTATTAAAAGAACTATTTATTCAGAGACGGATAAAAGGATCTATTTATTAAGTGAAATGAGATATGTGCAAGAAAATATGCATAATTTTCTAAGAAAATCTTATTGTTAGATAGATCTTTTTTTATGCTTTACTTTTGAACAAACTGTGGTCGGAAATTTTTTTTTATTTTGTGAACAATTAGGCGAAGTAAAAACCTTGCATAGATTACCTGGAAGTAAAGTTGCTCAGAGATCTTAAAAAATGGCAGTTATTAAATCATCAGTTTTTAAAACGGCAATTATTTTATAAATTTTGCACTTATATAGATTTATTTTTATTAAACACAGTTTTAAATATCTGTTTCTTAGGTGAAATGGTGGCCCTCTTCCTTAAAATTAGGAATCTAGAGGCATTCTGACTATATGTTATTTTTTAAAATAGTAGTTGTCCGTGATGAACGTCATTTTTCTCAAATATGCTTCATAGGAGAAACAATGGTTCGCTTCTTTACAATTAGAAATATATGTGATTCAGAAGAGAATTATATATTATTTTTTTTAAATAATAGCTGCCCATAATGACATTATTTTTCTCAAATATTATCTTCCGTTTATCCTTTCTCCATCGGTAATTGAGAGTCAAAAACTCTCAACGAGTTAAAACTGTCGAGATTATTTCTTGAGTGCCTGATAAGGGCACCCCTTGAGCAAACATCCTCCTCCGAGATGAATGCGAGCTCGCGTCACGAGATAGAAAAACAGTTTTTAGCAGCTTCCGTGTTTCTGAATGATCAAAAAAAATTTTTTAAATTATTTTTTGGATTTTAATGCAATTGTAATATGGAGAAACATCAAGGCTAATTAAGAAAATAATAAAAGGTGCTCTTGCAGATTGCAATCTCTATTATTTTATAAACTTGGCATTGAGTAAAACAAATCTAATTCTTTTTTTAACATAAGAATATTTTTCAGATCGCATTCTTTCGGTAATTTGCGTGAAGCGAAAATTGTTATCATCGAATACAACAGATGTTTCGTGCAGATGGTCGAATTTCTTATATTATGAGTTTAAAATTGGTTCGTCATTATCTCCTTGACAGAAACAAACTACAATTCAGAGAAAGATTTACTTTAAAAAATTTTTTACAATTTCTTTCACGGTGACTTTTTAACATGACTATGCTTGTTACCACGGTGGCCTGTTGGTAATGGCTTCGGAACTGGAGGGCTTCAGGCTCGAGACCCGATTTCACCGAAGAACCGTCGTGTAAGTGGGCCAGGTGCACGCCAAATCCGTCGGAGCGAAACGTCCTCCCACCGGTGTGGGGCGAAAGCTTATAGAAGGGGACGCCAGCTCAGGTGTTGTCCTCGTCATCTGAGCGCGGTTCAAAATTAAGAGGTCCATCTCAAAATATCCCTAGTTTTGCTTTAAAAATGGATGTTAATATAACTAAACTAAACTAAAACTATGCTTCTATTTAAGCTGGTATTCTTTTGTAAATTATTAGATTTACAGATAAAATCACGTTTAAAATATCATCGTACTTGTTAAAATTTCAAATTTTTTTGTGAGACTGACTAGAATGAAACATATTTTTATAAAAGATTACGTTTTTAATAAATCGATTTAAAAATTTTATAATTTGAAGCAATCGATTTTAAAGTTGCGATAGATTCTTTGTATTTTAATGCCTAAATTCTTTTATCACTGGTTCATTTCTAATTGCAATATAAATTCAAAAAATAAGCAAATATCTGACGCCGAATAGAATTTTTATTATAACGGTCTAAATGATTTTGTTGAATTCTTACATGCATTCGTGAGAAAATGTATTTCAAACTCAATCTAATTATAAAACATATAATTTTATCAAAAAGCTTAATAATAAGTACAATAGCAACAATAAAAGATTATGATTGTGTCTGCCGCATAAACTATAAAAAAGAACCAACCTCTCATTTCATCAGGGAATTTCAAAATTTAATTTTCATCGTAATGTATTTTTAATTTTATTTTTTTGACCCTACTAAGTCTTAACTAGTAACGTTAAAAATGGTATAAATTTTTTTATACCGTTATCATTTCTTAGATATTGGATACTCATTGTTTCTAATTCTGATTAAGAATTTATACTACAAATATTATTACACAAGGTTCGTGTATCTTTTCGACAGAGCATAAAAATAATTTTTATGACGATAGCAGAAATAAATCCATAGTTTTGAATGCTCTTGAAGTTTTGTTCTTTCCTCTTTAAATTTTATCTGTTTAGTAAATCGGATTACAACACTGACTAAATCATAAATTTTGAAATTATATTTGCTGTCTGAAATATTTATCAAATTATAAATATGCAAGAACGCAGCTGGTTCTGGAGAGGGAAATGTTCGCTCCGAATCATTTTCATGTCTTCGTAGCCTTCTGGCAGGATAGCCTAGTTTCAATCATCTTCTCTTCCATGCCATATGGCGAACTTCTTCCATGATGTTTCTTTTCTCTTTTCCAGCATATTATTCTGGTAATATCTTGAGTTTACTTGAGAGCTGCGCTTTTCCTTTCTCGCAAGCGACGTATAGAGAAAGTATTATAATTCCCCAAAAATTGGAACTCTAGATTTCGATGAGTCTCTCCGTTTTAGACATTCCTGAGTTCGAAAAGCAGATTTTTAGCACTGTGTCTGTCTGTGACAAAAATAAATCAAAAAGGATTTGTGCTAGACGGATGACATTTGTGAATCGTCTTTACACCAAATGTGTAGATTCTGTCAAATTTTGTGTCAAATCCGTTCATAGGGAAATGGTCTGTTCGGCTGTTCGAATACAATTTAAATGGATAACTATAAAATAAAGAAAGCTGGATAGATTAAAAAAAACGGTACCTCTATTTGACATTTATAGAATAGACACCTGTCCAATTTTGAGCGAAATCCAACAAGAGATGGATTGTCTATTGGTCTATGCTTTCAGAAGCATGTAAAGCGGTAACTAAAATATATCAAATTTGATATGTGATTTTGTGAGTACAACTACAGTTCTGTGTGAAATTTTTATTTCAATCGATAGGGACAAATGCGTCTAAAACACAAATTCGGTTTTCGGATACTATTTCATAGGTATAAACCAAAACCATACAAGCGGTTTTTTGCTTCACCCAAGGTCCAGAATATTTTGCGATAGATTTGGTGATAACACCTTTATTTAAGAGCGTGCGAGAAATTGTGGCGAGACTACCTCCACTGGTTTCTGTCATAAATGGCTCTAGTCTCCTCATTTGTGCCATTTACAGAAAAATCAAAATTTGACTCTTCCGCTAAACTGAAGGACCATTGGGCGTAAATCTCACTGTTATGGGATGATTTTATTTGTTTCTACATAAAGCAGAGAATGAAATATCATTTTTTCGATTTCTGTAACTGACTTTTAATTTAATTTATAGTGCCATTAATTTTATATTTTCGACATTTTTATTTATTTTTTTCGTTTATTTATTCCCTACGCGGTAATATTAAATTTTCTGTATTAAAAAAGACATTTTAGAAATTTTTGCAAATACTGATTAAATGAATGTATTTGCCCTGTATTTGCATTCGGTGATGAATTAGAATAAAAATAAAATCGTAGTATTTCAACGAATTTATTTGATGGAACTTGGTGTTCATATTTGCACCTGGGGCTCAGCATCGAACTGCAAGTTACCCTAAGCTACGACAAAAAGATCTTTTTTTTTCTTTTCCATTGGATTTCAAAAGTGAATTTGTTGATGTACTTGATGTATGAGTATGACTCTGCACTATATCAGTTAGATTATCTTGGTCGGCTTATAGTCGGCTTTCATATTTGTGTCATACGATGAAGATATTTTTAAATATATATTTAAATATTATTAAACACATGTCAAGCTTTCCTCTATGAAGAATTATTTCCTTATTTATCATGAATATAATCCTTTATGAATTTTATTACTACGCTATTTCTTTACTCCTTATTTATCTTTTAGCAAATTGAGCATGAAGGTCTAATGCGTAAAATATAATTAAAAGCTAATTTTTTAAGTAATCAAAGTTTTTACAGATTAAATTTAATTTAATTAAGCAAAATTAAAAAATGAAGTGCTTTCATATAGATAATATGTCGTGTATGGTATGTAATGTGAATAATATGCTTTGTAAGCTTTTAATTTTCCTTCAAAAGAAAATAAATTTTACATGGTGGTAGTACAACAATGTTACATATGGTTTTCTTTGAGAAACAGGCGCCGTTTGCATGCTGCAAAAAGCATTGTTGTAGTATGATTTATAAATGAAAGGACGCATAATCAAATTTTTTAGATAACAACTCGGATTATTACAAATTTAATGATACTTATGCAAATTCGTTAAAAAGTAATAATTTAAAAAGTTTTAAAAATAGTACCGTATATCTATTACTTCATAATAATGAAAAATAGTTAAATTTTAAAATCAAACATTTATCTAAAAACGCAAAATTCATATGTTTATTGAATATATTGAAAGCAGTATTACATGCTATATGCTAATAGCATATAGTATGTATGCTATTAGCATATGGCTATTATATATAGCAATAAGCATAGTAATAAGTATATGCATACTTATACTTTTTTATTTTATACAATTCATATGCATACAAATAGGCATTTAATCCCCCCCCGATCTTTTAATGTTATTTAACATAACGGTTGTCCGTTTTATTAAGTGTATTATTATGAATCGAATGAAATTCATTGAATACTTTTTCTCCAGTGTTTTGTTAAATAAAATAAGATCGTAATTTTTTGCTGGTTAAACTAGCACTCATTTGTTCCCTATTCATTCTAAAATAATGAATAATCTCGGGATACTCATATCAATTATTCCTCTTAAATGGAACGGAGAAATGATGGCCAAAACTGCTAAATGTAAAAATTTTACAAATAAAAATAATGTTGGTTTTTTAAAAAAGAATTTTAGCAAGAATATAAAAGACACATAATGATAGTGTTGCGTCGTGTAAACGAACCAGTTTATGATTATAATAGTTGAGAAGTGTAAAATGTAAACGATAACTCTATACTGTAACTTGTAATGAATCAAGGTTTTTTTCTTCATCGATTAAAAGTGTTTTTGAAAAATTAAACCTATTTGCCGAACCTTCCATTTTTTTTTCTCTTTACTTAGACAATAACTGCCAAAACAAACCGTCTTCCAGTGCAGTACACGTTAAAAGGACTTAACGAGTTCGTTTCGAGCCTACTTTTTCCCTCTTCTATTTCTAGTGACATCCTTTACGGATCTCATTGGACGGAACAATTCCTCTTTTGTTTGTCCCCATTAAAGTCCAAATGAGAGTCCGTTTCTTATCGAAAGACAAACCCCACTGTTCTAATATTGGGCGGACGCTTTCACGGATCGCGAACTCTCGCGCACAGTCGAGAGGAAGCGAATATGCGGGCGACGCGAATCACACGTCCTTTAATTGTCCTGCATAAAACATGCGAGCCCTGGGAAGTGCCGCCATGAGTCATTGCACGCTGAAACGGAACATTTAAGAACCTATTTTTTTCCATCGGTGGATCTTTTATTATTCATTTGATGTTTGCTCGCGAATAAAAATGATCTAATGCTATATTCATTTGAATGGGCCTATTTTATAAATACTTAAACAACATTTGGATTTGATTTTAAGAGATTATATTTAGCTAGCTACCTTTGGTGACCAGCTTGTTGGCCCAGATTTATAGGCTGTTAAATATTTATTTGGAATATATATTATTTTTGACATTCCATCTTGTTATTTGTGAAGACCGAGAAAAATGCATTTAATTGAATAAATCAAATTAAATTATATTGTGTGCAAATGAAAAAGAGTATATACTACGAAGAACATAAGAATACGTACTAAAGAAAGCATTTTTTATTTTAAAACTAAGCATTCGCAAAATCACACGATTGAATAGTTCGATGGATGAGGTTGCATTTCTTCAGAATACTAAGAATGAATTGCTAAAAATGGCGTATTACATTAAAAAAATTGTTAAAAATGCAGAAACATTGTAGAGAGATGAAATTGATGTGGGAAAAGGCAACGAACAGCATTAATATTTGAAATATATTTATTAAGATTAAAGTACAAAGGACAAAACATTACTACATAGAACATAAAAGATACATGAGCGTGAGCTACACGTCTTGCAGTCTCACTGCCTAACTCTCGTCTGCCAATAATGGCGGGAAAGCATCACATGATTAATGACGTGACGCAACATGGCCAGCATGGCGCCATACAGGATACGAGATCTGTCAGCGCTTCCCACATCGGCCATCATGACAGGATAGGCGACCTCGCCTTATGGTATACAGTACATTGAAGTAAATATATAAAACAAACAGCAAATACAGGAAAATAATTTGTAAAATTGAAATATTCACAAGATAAAATAAATAAAATAGTCATATCATCCGTGACAGCATAAGTATATAGCAATACAATAGCGTGCACTGGAAATATCGAATAACTAACTAAAAATAAAAATAATATTAGTGTTGAACATATAAAAATATAAAAACACAAAATAAACAGAGAAAAAAAAAATCAAAGTCTATATCGTCCAAATATACACACACAAAAAGAAGGAAACAAATTCTCTTTCTCTTTAAGTAGTGTTCAGTGTTTTCTTTTGAAACACAATTCAAGTGATATGTTCTATATTGCTGGACCATGGTTTCATATATTCTGCACAAGTTGAAGTTTTTGATGGTCCATCGAAGAAATCACACTTTTCAACATCGTATGTGTCGTTTGCTTTAATTTTGATCACTTTATATGGTCTGAGAAATTTTTGTTTCAATTTCAGACCAGGGCCAAATTGAGTGCGCTTGATTGCGACGAGATCATTCAATTGAAATTTTTGAGCATGTTTCCTACGCAGATTGTAGGTACGGCGATTTTCTTCTTGGATTTTGAGGATTTGTTGTTTTGCATCTTTACGGAGCTCATCACGCTGTTGGAGAAATGCAGACTGGATCTCTTCGTTGACGATTTCGAGGATTTTTATATCATGCTCAGATTTCATTTTAGTTCCAAACAGAATTTCGAATGGAGTAGAATTGATACTTCGTTGAAATGTAGAATTAATAATTTGCTGAACGGAAGCAACATGGCTATACCATTTCTCAGGGTTTTCTATGGATAGCTTGGAGAGTACAGATATGATAGTAGAATTAAGTCTTTCTACCTGACCGTTTGATCTAGGAAGTCCAGCTGTAATAGCAATGTGGGTGATATGCTGATGTTCACAATATTCTTTGAATGACGTAGATGTGAAAGCGGTACCTCTGTCCGTAATAATCCTTGAAGGATTACCGAAAACTGATCCTTGGCATTCGAGCTTATTGAGAACTTCAGCGGTGTCGGTGGACTTGGTCGGGTAAAGCCACACAAACTTCGTAAAGGAATCGATGATCGCCAGAATATGCTTATATTTCTTAGAAGTGCTGGGAAGAGGACCCAAATGATCAATATGATATGTATGAAAGGGAGTATCGTCTTTGTCAAGTGGATGCAAAGTGCCATCTAATTTGCCACGTTTTCTGTTATTTAGAATGCATGTTACACAGTTGCGTATGCATCGTTCAATTTTCTCTTTCAAGTTCGGAATAAAGAATTCTTTGTTTAACATTTCCTGCGTGCGTTTTACTGCAAAATGGCCTCGTTCATGACAGGATTTAATAATGTTGGCCTGCATATCATCAGGTACGACAAATAAATCGATTCCGTCTAAGTTCTTATATAAAATGTTGTTTTTGACTATGTAGTTCTCGTAAGGTGCATTTTGAAGTAATGCTTTTATAGCTGTAATATGCTCATCTGTCTGTTGAGCTTTGAAAATTTGAAGATTGACACAGTCTTGAATGATCATGCAGCATGGGCTTCGGCTAAGAGCGTCGACATGAGTCATCTTTGAACCGGTTCGATGCTCTATTTCGTAGTCAAAATCCTGAAGGTATAATGCCCATCGCGAAATGCGGGAATTCATTTCTTTTTTATTTAACGTTTTGACGAATGCATTACAGTCAGTGATAATTTTAAAGTGTGATCCGAGGATGTAAATTCGGAATTTTTTAAGAGCTTCTACAATGGCGAGTACCTCCAGTTCATAGCTGGTGTATTTTCTTTCGCTGTCAGACGTTTTCTTGGACATATAATACACTGGATAGAATTTGTTATCATCTTTGGATTTTTGTAGTAGGACTGCCCCCAAGCCATCAATTGACGCGTCTGTATGAATTTCAATGGGACTGCCTTGATTAAAAATAGTTAAAACGGGTTTATCAGAAAGTAACTGTTTTAAGCGTAAAAACGCAATTTTTTGCTGAGCTTGAAATAGAAAGGGGCTGTCCTTACGAAGAAGATCACTAAGTGGTTTTGCTATAGTAGAGTATGAGGGAATAAATTTTCTAAAGTATCCCGTAAGACCTAGAAAACGTTGTACGTCTTTTGCATTTTTTAACTCAGGATAATTAAGAACGGCTTTAGTTTTGGAGGGTGAAGGGAGCAATTTGCCGTGTTCTACTACGTGACCCAAAAATTCAATCTGACTATGCAAAAATTGACATTTTTTAAAGTTTATATCTAGTCCATAATCGCGAGCTAATTTTAAAACAGTGTTAAGGCGTTCGAGAGCCTCAGATTCATTATTTGCGGGAATGACGATGTCATCCATATACGGGAGGACAATGCCTTTTGCAATAAGATCACGAAAAACGGCATTTATGTATCGCATAAAGACAGGAGGACGTGAACTTAAACCGAATGGCATATAACGGAATTGAAATTGACCTGTATTTGTGACGAAACTGGTGTAACAACGACTTTTTTCTTTTACCGGCACATGAAAAAATCCGTTACGCAAATCGAGAGTACTGAAAATTTTAGCATTTTGAAGACGATCTAAAATGTCATCAATTAATGGTAGTGGATAATGGTCTTTAACTAATTTACGATTTAATTTTCTATAATCTATACAGACTCTATGTTTTCCATCTTTCTTACGAACTACGACAACTTGACTAGCATAGGGTGAAGAACATGGTTCTATAATTCCATTTTTTAACCACTCGTCTATCTGCGCATTTACTATATCACGTTCGGCAAAGGGTAAACGTCGAGGAGAGTGGAAAATTGGCTCATCGTCAGTAAGCGTTATATCAAGTGCGATGTTCGTGGTTTTAGTTTTGTTAGGTTTATAGGCTAACAAAATCTGTTCAACCTCATTGCGAGTTTGTTTAGAAATATTCGGACCTATATCAAACGTGGGAGTTTCGGCAGAAATAGCCATTATAAAACTGTCAGTTTCAACAGGATCATCAGATTTAGAAATTTTGGAAAATACAACACCGTCAGGTTTAATTGTCAAATTTGCCTGATTTATTACGTCGCAACCTATTATTAGGTCATAAGTAGTACAATTATTAGGTACCACAGAAATAAAAACAGGAAAACTTTGTTTGTCAATAATAATTTCAGATTCAAAGGAACCTATTATTTTAGTTTGGGAAAAACCGAATCCAGTTAGTGTTATCTTGTTATTCGTCAACGGCGGCGATCCTAGTTTAATCCATGCAGAATGTTTGAGAAGTGTCGAAAAACTACCAGTATCGACTAATCCGGAAAGTGTATTATTAAGAATAACAACCTCTTTATGCATATTCGACGGAGAATGCAATAAATGTAAAGTGTTGACATTATCACGTGGGGTAGAACTGTCATTTCGAGTAGTACGGTGACAATCGGAAGATTTATGTCTGAAAAAATTACAAGAAAGACATTTAGGACCACGATTACGATTAGGGCAAGACTTTGCGATATGTCCAAAATCGTTACAATTAAAACAACGCGTGTTACTGTTAGTCGGATTACTAAGATTCGATTTTGATTCTCTTTGTTGGACAGGGATTTTATGTATTGTATCACGTCTTTGGCCGTCATTAGCATATCTAGAATACGACATCTTTGAATTATTTGCGTTCATTGCACTTACGATAGTTTCGAAAATTCGTAATTTTTCTTTAAACTCAGAATAACATTTTGCACCATAAAGAATAATTTTATCAGAAGGAGAACCCTGTATCCCATTTATTGTGTATTGAATAACAGAACATTCATCAATAAGGGTTTCAGACTGATTCGCAATTTCACGCATGGCAATAAAATATTGCATAAAAGTTTCATTCGAGTGCATTTTACGTCTTTCTAGTTGTTTATGTATTTCAATCGAAGTTACTTTATCGGAAAATTCATTAATGAATGCACTTTTAAAAGCATGATAGGAATTTAGATTTCTTTGAGAGAATAAAAAAGATTTAGCTGCGCCGGAAACTAATCTCTTTACAAAGATTAATTTTTGTTGTTCGCTTAAAGAAGGAAAAAGAGAAAAATTCTCTTCAACATCATAAAAAAAACTTTTAATCGAATAGGAATCATTTCCTGTGAAGTTTCTGCTACTACCACAGAGATCTCGTAATAAAAAACAAAATGAAGGTTTATTTCATTCATCGTTTGTTTATTCGAGGGATCATTTTCGAGCGATTCCCTTTTGGCGCCAGTAATTAATGCCTGACTGTTATTTATTAATGTTTCGTCTGAAGTTACGGGGATGGGGAAGGAAGAATTATTACCCGTATTACTCATAGAGCTGTTATTAATAGATGAAGTTTCGGTTTGAGAAACCTTTTGAGGAGACAAAGGTTTTTCTTCTGTTTCCGATAAAAAACTAATATCTAGCGAGTTCTGAAATTCATTTAAATTTGTTAGGGCTTTAAAAATATTTTCACACATAGCATCTTTGTCGGTCTCAGTTACTTCTAAGTGTAATAAATTAGAAACGGAGATAAAATCAGATAAAGAAAAAATCTTCAGCAATTCTTGTTTATGTTTTTCTACATCTAAATTTTCAAATCTTTCAAAATTTCTCATTCTTTTTCGAGAAGAATGGTCAAAATTACTGTAACCTAACACAGAGTTAAGCAATTTTACGGAATTAGTTTTTGCATATTTAAGGGAGTTAGCGATTAATTCAATATCGCCTAGTTTTAAAGACATTGCAATGAATTAAAACAGAACTAATGCACATTCACTCGGGATTAAAATTTAAAGGGAGAATGGAATAAAGTAACGTACTATACTATAAATTACAAACTTGGGAAAAAATTGCGCCTACCTGGTTGGGAGCAGTCGAATTATTCACTCTTAAAAGTACCTTTTTTTTAAAGCAGCCAGTATATGTCAGCACAGTTGCACAAGAACACGAAGTAATTGAACCTTTAACGTTTCCACTTGAATCATATCCATCCAAAACGTGCACTAACGTCCATTCACCAGTCCAGTAAAATATCCACGGCAAAAATCCACTCTTATCAAAATTCTTAGCATCAATTTAACGTCTTAAATTGTACTAACGTCCACAGCTTTTCAACAATTTGGCGGGATTTGCTAGAGGTATTCACGAGAAAGGCCGAGCCCCCAAAAATGTGGGAAAAGGCAACGACCAGCATTAATATTTGAAATATATTTATTAAGATTAAAGTACAAAGGACAAAACATTACTACATAGAACATAAAAGATACATGAGCGTGAGTTACACGTCTTGCAGTCTCACTGCCCAACTCTCGTCTGCCAATAATGGCGGGAAAGCATCACGTGATTAATGACGTGACGCAACATGGCCAGCATGGCGCCATACAGGATACGGGATCTGTCAGCGCTTCCCACATTGATATATTTAAAAATGTGAATTTTTTTTTTAGTTTCATAAGATAATGTAATAATCTTTTTTGTCAAATAATAATTTTGGATAATAATTTGTCAAATAATAATTTTAATCAATCTCCATAGGAAAGTCGTAGCAATGACCCGTATCTGGCAATCGTTAAGTCTATTCTCGCGCCCGATTAAACTTTGTTTAGCGGTTATTTCTTAATTTCTTTTACTTTATCTGTATCCTGAATCGATGGAATTTTTAATCCCACACAGAGCATTTCTAATAAAATTTTGCAGCTTTTTTAATGAGTGAAACATTTTAATTAAGGGCAGTTGTGAAAACGTTCAATGAAGCAGTCTAACATTTTCTTCTATGATTTGTTTACATTTCACTGTTGCTATTCTACAATGTAATAAGAGTGCTTTCTGTGTCATGCACACTAACGTTTTATATTTGTAGATTGAAAAAAGGTTTAAGGTAAATTCTAAGGTTCATATCGTATGAAGAATAACATAAAAAGAGCTGCTGACTCTATTATAAAACAGAATATTCTCTGGAAGGCAGTTTCTTTCATTAATTAATTCTTGTGGTAATTAATAAAATAAAGTAACGCAAGAGAAAGTAGATGCTTTTTAATTATCAAGGAAAAAAAGTAGTTGCATAATTCATGAAATTATCACAGTTTTTCGTTTGCTAAAAACGAAGCAAAAATTTCCTTTTTTTCTTAAATCTTCATTCCTTCTACTTAATTTTTCTATATTCTTTGATTTCAAATTTATTTTTGATAAGATTTAGTATTAGTTTTAGTAAAATAAAAACAAGGTAAGATGGATCTACAGATGTTTACAGTAGCGAATTTCTTGTAGCGAATCATTGAAAAGAGGGCAATTGGTTGCAAACCCAATTTGATGAAAAATAACAAAATAAATCAAAGAACAAAAAGCGAATTAAACTTTAAAAGTTTCATACAGAAGAAAAAAAAATTAAACCTTGAATATTATATAATAATATGCTCAAAGCGTGATCATTTTCTTACAATACGTGTGCGAAAGTGGCTTCCTAAATTGGAGATCTCTTTTCGTATGTACGAAACTTTCTTCTTTTTGAGTTCATCTTCTCTGTTTGTTCTGAATTCATTGATAACGTAGACAATTTGCATAAACACGGGCTTTTAGGTAGTTTCATAGAATGGTTGATTAACTGAAGGACCATGAGAACCGAAATAACAGCGTCACTGAAACAATCAGCGATGTTGCTTCCGACATGCGGCAGCTTCTATCATCCTGCAGAAACTGCAAAACCGCTCTCCATTCAGGTAATGTTACAAGTTAAAGCTGATGAGCATTTCATTTGAAAGCCAAAAAATGTGTTCTAACCAAAACTATCTCCCATACTAACAAAGGCATTATCCCAGAGCACGCCTTCCATGTCAGTGGCGTACAATAATTACGAAATATTAATCTTTGGTGTGAGCTGAGCATTTTTTTTCTGACACTTGGCAAGGTTTTTGGCAATTAATTTTTCACATAGGATCGATCAATATCGGAAATCGTATTCGGGCATTAGACATGTTCTGCTCAACCGATTGAAACTAAAATTTGATACAAAATTTCATTCTAAATTTGTTATATTTAAATCATTGCGTTTCTGAGTTCTCGCGTTTGCATGCTCCTGGATTTACAAGCAGGCAAGCGGTCAATCCCTTTTCGGGTGCGGTTCCAAATTTGGGAGGTACGTACACGACAGACGTTAAATCTGTGTGCCGAATTTTATATATCTAGCCCGCTCCGTTTTATGGTTATCGTATTAACTTACATTCGAACAGCTGGACACACAGACTTTTTTTGAATAAATTTTGCTCAAAATTTACTATAAATCTGTAATTTGTTGTAAAAACCGTGCACCAAATTTCATATATCTACTTCAAAGAGTTTTTGAATTATTGTCACTGGCTGATAGACAATAACATGCAAAAAAAAAAAAAAAAAAAAAAAAAAAACGTTTTTCAAATTTACAGATGTCTAATACATAATTTGTGAAATCCCAAGTTCGAATTTTTTAATGATTACAATACTTTCTTTATACTTCGTGTAGGAGAATATAAGAACGGACAGTTGGTTTTCATTGAGATGCGCCGTGTCGCTTCACATTTTCCTTAACAATGCTCTGGGATTCTAAGCTCAATCAAAGAAAAAAAATATTCTACTTCGAGAAACTTTATCTTGCACCTCATTAAAGCTTTTTTGATATTAACTTGCTATTTAATTGAAATTTCAAATGATTTATCATAACAGTTTGATGATACCATGGATTGAAACAACTTGACAACAATATCTAATTTGAAATTTTCATAATTTTTGAAAATTTGAGAGTTGCTGTCTTTAACCGGTGAGAGGCCTGTGGACGCGTATCAGGAAAAGTCTCAGATACTTGTCCAGCTATTTGAGGTATTATACGGTTTCTCAGATCTTAGGTTTTCCTTTCTCCCATCTGAACGAACCCCAATCACGAGGATAATTTACTTCTTCGTGCATCAGGCACTCGAGCTTGGATTCAATCCTTATGCACAATGCCGAGTGCGTTCTTTTGAGGCAGGATGAATGAAGCATGTTCTGTGTTTGTAGCAGGAGCTGGAATGAGCTTTTCTATATTACTCCGTAGATGCTGAAAAAATCTAGATTTTTGAACTGACTTTGAGCGGCAAAACGGTGTAGTGCCGTTGTGAAACCATTGTGGAGCCCGAAGCACGGGCTTTTCCTTAGATTGTTCTGAATTAGGCTACTGGTAGAGTATCAGACCAGCATGACGTTTTAGAACTTGTCTAATGTTTGATACATTCGCTCCATTATACTATTTGTCACAGCATGATCATCAGCCGTAAAACAACCGAAATTCGGAATCTGAAATACAAGAATTATTTAGATATTTGCCATTTTCTTAATGAAGGTAGGTAGAGGAATCACAATTATTGATTCCAAAAGTAAAACCTTGGATTTGGGTTTACCTGAAAGGAAGATTTCATGTCTACACAACCGAATCAAAGTTGGTGGCAACTTTGGATTCTCGGCGTCCATCTTCGATAATAGTATTGCTTAGCCAATTGTTTGTTTCAAATTACATTCATGTTACTCTGTTTTTCCCAGCCATTGCTTTCGACGATTCATTTTTGCTGTGTGTTGGGCCTTAGAGAATTGGGTTTAGAACAAAATTTCTTATTCTTCTTCTTCTTTTCTTTTTTTTAAACTTTTATCTGCAATATAACTTAAATCAAGCTTCATTTTAAATGTAAAATGGAAATTCTTAGAGCAAATGATCGGTTAGGCTCATCTGCAGACACGTGTTGGTAATTCCAGGAATGAGCTGGTCGACCATTTTGCAAATTATGGAATATTTCGAGACGATATTCTTTTCTTATAAAAACACTGTTTTTAAGACATTATTTCTAACTTGAATAACTCTGGGACGGGTCGCATGCTTCTTCCCAAGTTTAATATTAAAGCCCTGATCTCTTATCCACAGCTTTCTTTGTTATACTCCTTAGTAATAAAGAAAAGTCATGATCTCATTTCTACCTAACATTTCATATCCAAACTGTTAATGCATCAAATTACTAAACTGTTAAATTCAATGTTTTGAAGTTTATTTAAACAGCTTCATTCGTGAAAGTACAATAATGATTCATTTTTGAAGAATTGAATATCGTCATTACAGAGGCGGAAGGTCCATTGTTCCTTCAGCAATCAGTGGTTGATTGCCTTTTTTAGAGTTGCTTTCAAAGTATAATTGCCTCAGGCAAATCAAATTATGTAAACGTTGAATAAATGCTTAGTTAACTTCCGGCTATTATGAAATTGATGTTTCCGATTATTTGTAGTGAAGCTTACGGAGCAACAATTGTGTCTAAAAATCGATCATTTCATTCTGTTCAGTGAAGAAAGCATTTATAACTAAGCAGTTTCTGTGTATTGCGCTGTCAACTACGTACAATAAATATAAAATTTTTAAAAAAAGCTCATGAAAAACAGATGATATTAAATCGAAATTTGATCAAAGTGTCGCACATTCAAATTTATTATAAAATTCTGGTCTGCATTTTCTCCAACAGATCAGGGATTTCGAAATATTACTGACAAAAATAAAATATATGAAGTTTTTTTTTGTTTTTTTAAAAGGACTTGGAGTATAAAAACAAATTTAAAGAGCTCAGTTATAAACTTTTTTTTACCAAATTCTGCGAGAAATTGTTTCACAGGAGATAGTTCCACTTAATTCACAAATTAACTGTTTTGCTTTTCTTTGTAATATTAAATGACCTTTTCATTTCAGGAATGCTTTGTCTTACGATTGAAATAGAAGTGTTAGTGGATTATGTGTAAATTTTGTATCGATTAGTATCGCCTATTTCTAATAAGTTTAATGCAGTATGACACACTAACATGAGATTAAGGGGGCTAAATATTCACTCTTAGTATTCTATTGAGATCATTTGTTTATTCTATAAAAATAGAAAAAGTAAATATAACTTTTAATAAATATGAAATAAAAAAATAAATGTAATTTTGAAAGTTCATGATGTGCCTCACCAACTTAAATTTAGAATACGAAAGTTTCTTTCGTTATAAAGCATATTTCGGAAGCAGTTAATTTTAATTAAAATTTGAGCAGCCATACAGATTAATTTCCTTTGAACATACTTTGCTCAAAATTTGATAGAAATCAACAAATTTGTTGTAAGTACCGTATACCAAATATCATCTGTCCAACTCAAAGCGCTTTTGAGTTGGAATGTTTGACTATTACAATATTTTTTGTATATTTTTTTGTATATTTTGTATTTTTTTATTTTTGTATATTTTGTATACGAAATAAAAACACTTATTTTAGAAGTTAATAAGATAAAAAAGAATTTCTTTCATCATAAAGCATATTTCGGAATCTGAAATTTTTTTGGTATAACATACTATTCAGTGATGAAAGTAAGTATAACATTTTTGGAAGGGGTATTCGAAGCTATACATGGCAGAAGCCTATTTCTGGATTACATTTCCAAATCACTCTTTTATTCAAACATGAGCGAGGCTCATTTTTGTAAACGATTGTTGGTCTGCAAATGAGGTGGAAGTCAAGCTTTTACCGATGGCATAATGGATAAAATAAAATATTTGGATAGATAAAAAGTTAATGCACAGAGACTGAGTTTCAGATAAAATTTTATATTTCAATTAGACGACGATTCCAAAATTATAAAATTATCATTTATTTCCATTCGTAAAATGCAATTGTGTAATTACTTCAATCCGCAAGCTTCCAGTTTGGTGAAAATGTGTGCTCTGAATTGGAAAATTATGTTCCGAAACACAAGATTAGTGAAAAGTAGCACATTAAAACTGCGGCGCAAGAAGAACGGTTAAAACTAAAAGGTAAAATAAAATAAAACAAAAAATCAGTTAATACAAAACCTTGTTAACTTAAAACCGTTCAGAATCTGTTTTGAAAGCAACTAAAATAGAAATTTATTTTTATTTTCGTTTACATTATTGGCGAACAGCATATTCAATCTTGTGACGAAGTATCTATAGCTTTGAAGTAAAGATAATATTAAAAAAAAAAAAACATTCTTCTTCTTCTTCATAGGTTTCTTAACATGCCTTTTATTCTTTTCCTATTTCTTAAGCGAGAATTTAACATCTTTGAATATCTTTATTGAAGAGAGAGATTGACAGTAATGTACAATCAATTTTGAGAACTAATGTATGCATAAATGGGATCTGCCAATATAAAGGGAGAAGTATTTTTAAAACATTTACATTTAGCAAATGATTCACTTTAAATCAATGAATCTGATAGAAATCACGACAAACATCCAACTGCAAGTGGATTTATTGCTTCATTTCTTAAAATATGTATATTATTCATATTAATTGAAGTGTTCAGTTGTTATAATGAATAAATATTAAGCTTTATTCAATTACTTTTACAATTTTATACAATTCAGTTTGGCTATATCTAATTATATTTTTTCCTTATTTTATAAGTAAAAAAAGTAAAAGTATTTAGATATATTACATCTTATTTTGAAGAAACATAACCATTATTCTGGGGCACATCTTTACTCAGATGACGAGGATGACGTTTTTCGACATCTCCCCTGCTTCTGCGCGACATTTGGTTAAGATGAATTTGATATATATTACACTTATTTTATTTGATAATCATCTGTTCTTATTTGAAGTTACTGGAACTGATAGTTTTTAAGTAGTATTAGGATATTTGGATACTATAGCGAAGAAGTGTTTAGGAATAGGTTTTTAAAGTGACAATTACGCAAATATGGATGATCGGACATATTTAAGATTTTCATCAGTTTTCTTTGGAATAAATTTCAAAATATGATTAGCATTTAAAAGACTATCTCTTACAATTTTTTAAATTTCTATCTATCAATACTGAAATTTTACAGTAGATTTTTTTTTGGCATGCGAATTCTAATGAAAAAAAAAAGTTTTATCTCAAGAACAAGCGAAAAATTGTTTTTGAATTTTCGGAATAATTATAAATATATTTTCCCAGCAATATCATGTCAATGGAATCGATGTTTTCATTTAAAATAACCTTTGGTCCAATCCTATTAATATGGTTACTCACTCGTTTGATAATCGATATCGGATACAGTAAAAAATGCACTATCTGGCAAAAATTGAATTCTGGCATGAATATACATTATAGGAAATTGCGCAGTATTGATCATTTATCTCAATGGGAGTCTACTGAAATAAATATTTCGAATAATGAGGAAACTTGAGTTTTTTATCGTATTATGTTAGAGATTAATATATTTATTAAATTTCAATTTCGATCCACGCAGATATTTGCATCCATTCCATAAAGCGCCATTCAGATGGAGGTCAAGGGTTCATAAGTATCCTGCGAGGCACAAGAATCGCCCCTTTTTTCTGAAAAACTTAACTGCTCTTCTTTAGAAATTTGTGATATATTTTTGATTCATCCTTAAAATGTTTATATGTTAATAGAATAAGGTCGTTTAATAATTTTTTTCATGCAATTACCAAAAACAAAAATGAATTCTATTAAATTTCTAAAATAACTCTTTCTCTTGAAAATGTAATTTACAATTGCATTCTGTGTACAAGTTTTTATTAAATTGAGTGGTTAAACATTTTAATAATTATTTCTTCCTATGAAATGATGCAATATTCTTGATCAAAAGGAGAAACATTTTATTCTTTTCTTGAAAGCAAATTTAATGCGAAGAAACTTTTCTGTCTTTCTAAATGACACTTTAAAAATCATGGAAAAAATTATACGTTTAAAAATAAATCAATACATAAATAGATTTCAGATAAATCGACTTTAGATTTCAAAACACGGATTTAATAATAAAAAAATAACAAAACTTTCAGTTTTTTTTTTAATTTGAAAGTTAAATTTTTATTTTAAAATGTAGGTGACTTTTTATAATTAGCGATATATTTTAATTAGTTGAAATGAGTTATCAGTTTTAGATGCCAGCGGAGAACATAATGCTAAGTGTTTTGATTTGCATTCCCCTTCTGAGCATGGGATTGTTGCATCGCTTCTCGACGACCTTAAATGAGTCTTAAGTAAACCGGACACTTCCAGCAGGTGCCACTCATTACTCACCGATGACTTGATCCCTCTCTCTAATCCTTTCGTGTCCTTAATTGTTTGGGAGGTGGAATGAAATGAGCAAGAAGGAATGAAATGCGATTCAGCTCCATTTTAAGCTATGGAGAAGAATGAAAATCCTTGTGAGAGAGAAATCGTAAAAAAATTAGTACAGCAGTTGTGTAGAGCAGTTGTCATAATTATTAAGCAAAATTCTTACGCTCTTTTAAGATACACGAAATGAATTATTATTAAAAATGAATCAAGATTATATATTCTTCAATGAGCCCTTTTTATATGTAATAATTTTTAAATATCGAAAGTTTTATTGAAATGTGATTGACAGAAGTGCAGGGAAGAGCAACTCAATAATTTTACAAGTTCTCAATGGTCTGATAATTTTCTTTAAGTATCTTTTAGAATTGAAAGTGAAAGCGATTTCCTTTTTTTTTCTGTATCATCTTAAATTTCGTTAATTTTTCACACAAAAATATTTATATAGTCAACAATCTTAACAATTTTTTCGACATTCTGAACGCCTTGTCATTAATTAGTAGGAAAAACAACAAATTCAATTAAAAGAAGTTTTGTTTGTTTTTTATGATAAAATATCTTTAAAATGTATGAAATCAAAGCGTGTAGTTTATTAAATAGAGCTATGAATAACACTTGAGTATTTTATTTTTATTCCTAAAATTCTTGAACGAATGAATATTTCCTAGGAAAAAAATTTATTCAAAGTTGCATTTATTTTCACACGAAATACGATTTCTTATAATTTTAAGAAAAAGGATACAGCCTTTAAAGAGATTCTCTTTATTGTAATTATTTCTGGAATATTAAAAATCTGTTTTCTTTATTTATTGCCAATTACAGGAATAACTCGATGCAAAGTACATATAGTTCTTGATGGCAAACTCTTTTTCAAATTTTGAACTGTCTCCCACTTGCCATGTTGCGTGCGACTTGGAAAGCTTTTATTTGTACGGCTGGGTTATGTTATTGTATTTCATTACATTTATATTATACTTTTTATTTGTCTCTTTTATAATTTCATTTAATTCGCTGACAACGATTTCTATGTAACTCCGAAGCCCCCCCCCATTCTACTTTGCACTTCCTACCCCCACGATCTATTTCTGTATGCTTGGTTTACCTTCTATGTTTGCAAACAACCTCTCAGGAAGCTGTTTAGAATTAGAGAATAAATTAATTAACCTCAACTGAATGTAAGAACATTTTCCGGATGTTTCCGTTCTGTAAATATGATGATCAATAAGAAAATTGTTTAATAATACAGAAATGTCCTTTCTTTACCGATATCGAATAGATAAAAAATTACTGTAGTTTTTAAGCGCAAAACAGTTGAATTTAAAATATAATTCTAATCGATTAGAGTAAAGTTGTAGTTTTCTTTTTAATTATCCTCAATTTAAAATCAAATACTCTTTATTCTGTGGTTCTAATTTTTAGGCATTCCGATTTCATCTTACATCCGCAATCACTTTCGAAATTCAATTCTTAGTGCAAAACTGTCTTTTTATCATACGTACCAGTCTAAATTGAATTTCAAAGCAGAGGAGCATCGTTAGTTATTTCCGTCCCGAAACTTTTCCCAAAACAAAATAAAAGTCATTCTTCGCAGACTTCTAGACATCTTCAAATTACGGAAATACAAGAAGTAGTCGTTGCAGTGGTGGGGAGGTAAGAAATCGAAGCAGAGAACAGTTTACATTATCTTCTGCTTCTTATCTCGCAGTGGACACTGAATTTTTTCATCCAAGTGGAAGGTGGTCCCCGCTAACGATCATTACCACTTCCCGCTGAAGACAGGCGCCACACCTCCACGCCGAAAAAATTAGCAGACTGTTCTTTATTCTGTTGCCTCGCTTTAGCAACAAACGGTTTTTTTTTAATGTTGTGACATTAAATAGGTTTTCTCCAGGGAAAGAGTTCTTTTCCGGCTCAAAGCGCGCGAAACATCATCTCCTCCCGTAATTATTATTGTTGTTTCATCGCCAATTTGAAACGAGCAGAGTGCTGGAGAAGACGTCATTCTCCTGCTTGCATTCTGGAGTAAAAGGTTTCCATCTGGGCTTCTCCAAGTTGGTATTCTAAATTAAGTTGGTAAGGCACATCATGAGAGGATTCTATTCATCACATTTTAGAATATTCAACTGTTCATTTAATGGAACATTACATAACGCCATCCTGTGCCTCTGGTGCCTATAACACTGAATTATCTAAACCGTTGGATGGGAGCAACATGGAAGGAAAGAGAAAAAAAAAGAGGAGAAAAGAAAGAAACGACAAACCATCCGAGGATCTCCAGAAAGAATCCCAAAGATGTCAAATCCTATACGGCTGTATTTGGAGAAATATAAACTAAATGAAGGGAACAAGAATACCTAAAAACAAATGGTGGTAACGGGTTGAACTTACAGAGAAATGTGATTACTAATTGAAAAGAAAAAAAAAGGAGAAAAAACTGATAAATAATATTGTAAACTTCAATATGACGTGTATAAACAAATATTGTAGAGTCTGTAGCGTTCGTCTGGGTCCTGTGGTTTTGATAAGGTAATCCTGTTATGTTTTCAAATAAAATTTAGATGGAGCAGAATTTTGAAAGAAAAGAAATCAATGGTTTTCTACCATTTAAACCAACTGAGAATGTATATTCCTTATCTTGGATAAAATAAATACGAGTTTTAAATTTATTTCTTGTATAAACGATAGCTGTCTCCCTAAGAAAGACACTGTTTAACTCTCTGATCTGTGTATCATTCATCATGATCCCTAATATACACACGAGTGTATCCAAGCAATATTTTGTTAGAGAGTTAATTATCAACGTTCTGTGCTTCAAAATAATGAATTGAATATATTATGATTACAACTTCGAAGAATAATGAACCTTCTGCGCTCGGAAAAGTGTTTTGATGCATAAAGTATTCCGCTGATAAATATTAGGATTTATTTACTGCTCCGAAAAATAAAAATATATATAATTGCTTTAAGTCGAAATTTTCCGAAAAATTTATCTACAGATTCTTACTTATCTTTAAGTATTTTTTGGAGCCAAAATGAAGAATTAAATAAATAAAATGACAAAATTATGTAGTGTCTTGAAAGATAAGGAAGTCTTAACTCCTAAATATGCTGTTAAGAAAGCAGTTCTCGAATGTTACCTTGACTTTATTAATGTTGAATGTTTATTTATTTATTTGTTTGTTTAATGTATTTTTACATTTTACATTACATTAATCTACATTTTTTAAAGCATAAGTTTTGATCCTAAGATCATTGATTATTCTATAAAACAATAATATTATACCTGTTATTCAATTTTAATCAGGATCCACTGACATTTTTATACCCGAATCAATTGCTTTTGACAAGTACAAATCAGCAGGCAAGATTTCCCCAAAATTTTCTGATATTCTCTTTAAAGAAGGTAATAATTTAGATAGCCTTCCATGACATTCATACTTTCAATAGTTACAAAATATTGACCTTTGGTGTGAATTTGTCATTATTGAATCTATCGTGTGATCCTGGTTGAATTGTTTCGGTGATTAATCTCTGTCACTCGGTCAAAAGTATACGAAAATCGAATTTCTGGTTTAGATGCGTTTTTTCCAAATGATTGAAACCGAAATTTGATACAGAATTACAATTGTAGTCACTGAGTTCAATACTCTATTTCATATATTTAAGTCATTGAGTTTTTGAGTTATCGCGTTTATGTGTTTCCGACGCACAGACCGATAGACGTTCAACTTCTTGTTCGATTAAGCTTAAAATAGGATAGATGTCTACACTATAGATGTTAAATTTTTGTAATGAATTTTATCCATCGGGCTCTCTTCATTTTGCAGTTGTCGTGTCAAATTATATTTGAATAGACGGGTAGACATACTTCCATTGAGTGGAATTTGCTCAAAAATCAGTAGATATCTGCAAATTTGATATAAAGACCGTATATCAAATTTCATCCTGTTTCATTCAAATTTCAAAGCTGTTTTGAGCTATCTTTGTCACATAATGTCTTTGACAGACTTAATGTCTCTCGAACTTAGGTTCTAAAACCTGGAGGTTTATCAAAATCCCGAGTTCGAATTTTTTGACAGTCACAATACTTTCTTTATTCTTCGTGTACGAGAAAGTAAGAGTGAGATAAAAACAAACTGATTGTCTACTTGATTGGCAAGCATTATCAATCATTTGACAAGTGCAACTTTGCACATCCTTGTTATTTCTTGTTTTCTTTGCATCCCCCCCTCTTTTGCAACCAAAGCAACCAATCAAATACTTAGTAGTCCTCAAAATGAAAACAATCGAAAATAATCAAGGTAAAAACACGATTTCAAACAAAAGGAAGCCGATATTTATTTATGACTCTCGCGATGCTCATCTCTGCGAGGAGCGTTGGCGTCAACAGGAAACTGTCAACCGTCTGAGGCTTTGAAAAATGACGGGAAAACACTTGCTTGAGTCTTCCTTCAATAACCCGGACCGGAAAAAAGATGAAAGAAGCCGCGTGAGCATTTGAACAAATAAAAACAGTTTTTAGTGGTTTCATGTATCAGTTAACATTCTTATTGTTTTCCAATAAGACAATTAAAGGAGATTAACAACAATGTATAGAATTTTCCATCCGTGAAATTAGAGGGAAAAAAAAACTCTTTGAGATCTTGCGCATTTTTGTAGGGCGAGAGTGAAACAAGATTCTCTGTGTGTGCGTGTGTATTTTGGAGTATTTTGTAATATTCTGATTTTTTAAATGCAAAAAAAGCATTTTTTAATTAAATTTGTTACATTTTTTAATCATATATATATATATATATATATATATATATATATATATATATATATATATATATATATATATATATATATATATATATAATTTTTTTTCTCTATACATGAGATGTAATTAGAGGCAGGAATTTTTTATTCATTTCTACATTTTAATCTTTTTAAAATGTATTTCTAGGTGACGCTCCAGGTATGCAATAAAAATTTATTTAAATCAGTGATTAATATCTAATTAAATCTTAAAATATGAGAACTATTCATTACAATACAGACGAAAGCAAATATGTCGAACTTTTCCAATTCATAACATTTTAGTTGCTTTGGTTTCGTTCATCTGATATTTCGGGAAAGTATTAATTATGAAGAAACAAACAAAAATTAATTGATTATAAGAGACTATACAACTCTCATTTGTGTATTCGGAATAATTTCCATATTGTTCGTAAATTATAAGCAAAAGATAAGCTGCTTCCGCCCCCCCCTCCCCTAAAAAAATATTAAAGGCACAAATACAGGATTTTTCTTGCTCTGTATTTGATAAAAATAAAACCGGAGTTTTTTTTTTAAAAATTATTGTGAATTTTTACATGATGTTTATTTCAATGACTTCGCTATGATTATTCAGTCGAACATTCAAAGTCAGACGAAAAATGAAGTAACAATAATAAAAAGAAAGGATCCTACACGTCATAAAAAAAAGATAATCGTTTTGCTGAGGCCGGCAACCTTTTCAATTGTGTCAGAAAATAGATTTCCTAATTTGTCTTCTGGACAAACGTGCACACACCATATCATCATTTAGATTCCGTTGCGGAAGAACGGGGGGAGGGGGGCGGAATCGGTCTGTTCTCCCCGTGAATAATGCATGATTTTCTCCAAGAATAGAAATGACAGACACAAGTTCCAAACAGCACTATGAAATATTTTTTTTCAGTCTTAACATCTCCCATATTCCTTTTGAAGCATCAGGCGTTGTCCCTAGAACTTCGAATCACGCGAGATTTAGAAGCAGACGATTTTTTTTTTTTTTTTTGGCTGATTCGAACACACATACTAGGAATGCGAACTCATTAGTGATATATCTTCATTTCAGCTGGATTGTATTGGCCTCATTTCCCGAAACGTTGTTCTTCGAGAACCATCAGCGTTCTCTTTTTCCCTCTACAACCGGAAGAAGTGGAAATTTTTCGAATAAACACAAAGGACAAACATTTGGAAAAGGATCTATTTTTATTAGAAGTGTTTATTCGAAACAGAAGTTACGAATTTCTCAGAAACCTAATGCTATTAAAAGCTTTATTTTACTGTTTGTTGAATAAGACGTTGCTGCCATATGAATGCATTAAGCTGAGAATTCCCAAAAAGAGTCAATTGTGAATCGAAGAAAGTAAAGTTGCGCTTTAAATACTTCAATAGAAGTAATCAGTTTTTAAGACTTTTTTTTTTTCCTTTATAGCTTCAATTCCAGGAAAAATTTCTATTTTTGAAAAAAAGAATAAGAATTTTTTTTTAAAATTTTGAAAATTACATCTTTAAAAACTTTTACTTTTCTAAAGCAATTTGTTTCAAATAATTATTTCAATTTTTTTTCACTCTTAAAAGAATTTTATTTCCTTCAAGAAATTAGCGGGAGTGATCTCTCGAAACTTTCTCGCATCTTCTCTAATAAATGTGAATTTATGTTTCAAACGGTTTTTTCCCAACTGATTTAAATCAAAATTTGACTTTGAACTACCATTGTAATCACAAAGTTGCATCCTAAATTTTTAAATCATTGCGTTTGGCGTGCGAATTTTAGAGTCATCGCGCTTATATAGTTTCTGGCCGACAAACGGAAAACACTTCTTGGATTTGACTCAAAATTTGAAAGGTGTATAGATGTTAAATATGTTTACCGAATTTTATATCTCAAGCTGTCTTTGTTTTGTATTTATCATGTTAATTCATATTAGAACAGCCTAACAAACAGGCTTCTTTTGAGCAGATTTTGCTAAAAATTGGGAGAAAAAAAATCTGCATATTTGGTGTAAAGACCTACCTTAAGACCGTATACATAATTTCATCTTTGTAACTCAAAGCATTTTTGAGTTATAATTGGCAGAGGCAAACAGACAGACATAATGTCAAAAATGTGTTTTTCAAAACTTAATAAAGTCTAAAACGTGGAGGTTTTCAAAATCTCGAGTTCGAATTTTTTGATGATTACTGCATTTTCTCGATACTTCGTATAAGGGAAAGTAAAAGAGTATTGATGCACTCTCACCACATTCTAAGTGACACGATTAAAATTTAATAGTATTCCGTAATATCCTTTTCCGCATCCTGAAAATTTTTACGTGATCCGCCGCAATGAGCTTCCTTAATGCAGTGGCTTTGTTCGGAAGTTTGATTCTATCAACAGAGGCAAACAAAGCTGGAGGGCGCAAGACGGATTTTCCATTAGGTCGTCCACAAAGGATCCATCCTGGCAACTGCTGCGGAGATCCATTTCTCTCTTGACCCCAACCTTGGTGTGCGAAGCTGTGATTTATGGAGCCTGGAGTGTGGCTTGGTGCCACCATCCCTGTGGAAATGGTTCTGGATTCGGCTCAAATAATATTTTCTTTGGGCCCTTTCTTTAAACGAAGGCACTTAGGGGACATAAAGGAGAAACAAAATGAAGAAATAGTTATTAACAGTCGTTTTCCGCAATTAATCTGCCGCCAAATGCCGCGACGGATTTGTTTTGTATGCCGTTGAGAAGAAAAGATATAGTACATACACTAAAAATATATTTGTTTTTGCCAAACTTGGAAACTTTTTTCTGCTTGAAAATTAGATACACTTTTGTTTCACTGTGACTTATACTGTTTTGAAGAGTTGGCGAGCGCTAATATTTATATTTAGCTTGGCATAAATATATTTGGTCGCCTCATCTTCAGTAAGAAATGAAATTATGTTCTTTATTCTGCTAACTGAAAAAAAATAGTCTACGTTCATTAGCAGATTGTTTCTTCGGCCGTAGTTGCGCTTAATTTTGAAATTCGGTTGAATGGATATCTTGATTTAAAACATATATAGAAACTGAAGCCGAAGCTAGTCTGCAGATTTAATGGTGCATTTCTGTGCTCGAAGCAAGGGTTTAGATAGTTTTCACTTAGACATATAAGGAAGAGCAATGGTAAAGAGGAAAATAACAAAAAAATTTGATATATAAATGAAAATTATATGATGAAATATTACAATTAGCTGATATCGTAAGTATTTGTAAAAACAATGCACTACTAAAAATCACAATTTTTGAGCCTTGAACATTTGGACGAAGAAGAAATAATGTAAGTAATGTAATGCTGCGAACTGCATAAATGACAATAGGCTGGAAGGGAGGACGACGGCACACCAGGTTCTATGCATACACCAGTGAATGATCATTGCTCACTAAAATTTAGCAATTCTAGAAGATGATCACGACGTGTGCCGATTTTTATAAGGCTCAATGAATTACTCAAATAAGTTTGAGCTTTGGTAGAATTCATTAAAAATGATTCAAGGAATTGTTTTAAGATCAAAAATTAAAAGTCTTGATAGCCACCCAAGAATTTATCATGTTCGATTCGATGCAGTTCAATGAACGTTACCTATTTAAATGCCATTCTTGCCATCTATTCACATTAAAAGTATGAAGTTTTTCTACCATTTGCTTTCGTATTTTTTTCCAGATATTAATCTAAAAATCGGATCAATAAAACATGTAAATTTATTTACTTTTTTTTACTTTTTGGAATAGAACACATATGAATTCTTTGAATGAGATATTCGCTTTAACAAATTCCATCAGCGTGAATAATAAAAGTTAATTTCATTAAAGACACTGAATATACCAGTTAAGTTTCTTAGAACAAGAATAATGTATATGGATACTTAACAAGCTACACTACTGATCCTAATTTTCAAAATTCTGTAAGAGGAAGAATAAAGTGAATTTTTCGGACCATTAAGGAATAGTTCTGAATTTTTTTCACATTTGGTGCCAACATGAGTTCGCTTTTTTATGTGTGTTCTGATTATAAACTAAAATAATAGTCGTTACTTTTTGTGAAAAAATTAAATTTTATTGTTTTCTTTTACAGAATTTTGAAAATTGAGTTGGGTGATGTTGCATGTTGAGTGGAGTATCTAACTTATCACTTTGTGTAAATTCTCCCAATAGTATTAAAGAATCAATTCTCTGCTAAAATGAATGCCCTTTTAGGATTTAGAACGATACGATGGGACTTAACAGGAAACTAACGGAAGTGAAAAGAAAGGAATCATGGAATTTTAGGATAACATTTTTCTTCTTTGCTAATATCAACAGTAGTTATAAAACTGGAGCGAACGAATGTAAAAAACAACTTCCCAACGCGTGCTTGAACTCGATTTCATTTACAGAAAGTAATCCTTTGCCTTAACTTGGCTTTGCATTTCTTCTCGTTTGCTTCTTTAGTCGAACTTAAAACGGCAGAATGTCGATATTGTCGTCTCTGTGAAACTGTGGCAATTGATCGGAGAGAGATATTGTTTCAATCGTTAGCAACGGTAACAGTTTTTTTGGCTTTGTTTCAGATTCGTGATTTCGTGAGCCAATAAGTCCCGATCTGACAAGCAACATTAGCAAACAGAAGGCTCTAACAACCGCGGTTGTTTGTGCTGTACTACAGGAGACTACACAAAACTGAGTGAATAGTCCTGTATTAAGTTGTATTTTTTCACGACATTACGTATTCCATACGGGCGGCCTTGCAAAGAAATATTACTAATTATATTTTGTCTGTAGAATGATTTATGTGCGTTGTACAAGGATTCCGTCCAATCGCTCATCAAAATTCTCAATAAACCTACTACAAGTCATTCATTTTGTTACATTTAGTGAAAAATTAAGTAGAAAAGTAGCTTGGATTCCGAAAGCAGTTACAGTATTAAAGAAATAATATGCAAGAAAAATATAGAACTGACATTAATAGCAGCTATTTATTAAGGAATTCTTTAAATTAATTTTTAGAAGTATTTAAATCTTAAGAATTATTTTTGACATATTAATAAAAGCTTAATTATGTTATAGAATTCGAGGTGTTTTGTGTCATGATATTAACCTATCATGACACAAAAATCTCAAGAAATTGAGGTTTTGCAGATAAGAATTAGCTAATATTTTGGACGAAAGTCAGACACCTCACAAAAAAAATCTCCGGTATGAATCCCTGCCTGAGAGTAACCCCTGAAAAAGTCCTCAGGCGGAATTCATCCTTTATTCCTTTTTTGCATTTAACTTAATATTTATTTCTAATTTGTTTCATTTGCGTTTTATTTGTAGCAGCATTAGCGCTCTCTAAATACAACGTATCTTTTAATAGTTTTGGTCCAGGAAATATTTACTTTTAATTGAATTTCCTAATGATTGCTTTTTCTGGTTGATAGTTTCTTATCAGTATATAATTCTTAAATATTTGTGAATGTTTAGAGAGACGGATATCTAGATTTCCAGTTTATTATCCATATTATACATAAAAAATTAAACTTCATTTTCACCGGCACGTGATTTTATTCGAATTTAAAATCTTCTAATCGCAAAAATCACATCTAACCTACAAGTTTTTAAATGCTAAATGACTATCGATTAAAAATAGTTTTAAATAAAGAAAAGCAGATACTAAAATTTCTTTGAAATGAAGAAAATCTATACTCGACAACTCTCCAAAAATCCTAAATGCACTTTTCTTCTAATCTGATATCATATTCAAGTATGAATAATTTATTGCAGTATAAATAAATAAATAGGTTATGGGTAGTTCATCATTTTCTTCGATTCATCTGCCGGAACCAAATAAAACTTCTATATAAAAACGCGAAATGTGACTGCTGTTTTCGGGAAATTGAAGTAATACAGCATTTCGATTAACATAAGATGCGCTATTTCTCACATTTTACTACCTTATATACGAAGTATAGAGAAAGTATTATAATCGTAAAAAAGTTCGAAATCGAGATTTTGATGAATCTTTGCATTTTAGAACCTTCCTGAACTCTGAAACACATTTTTAACATGATATTTGTCTGACTGTGACAACGATTACTGAAATTCGCTTTCAGATCGATAGAGGAAATTTGGTATATGGTCTTTACACCCAATTTGCAGACTTCTATCCGTGCAAACTCCATGCATCAGAAGACTATCTGTCCAGTTATTCAGATATAAATTAACACACTACAAAACTACAAACTACAAAACGAAAAAGACCCAGAGGGATGAAACTCCTCTGTACACAGATTCAGCATTCATAGTGCAGATACGCACCTATGAAGTTTTGAGTGAATTCAAATAAGGGATTGAGTGTCTGTCGGTCGGCACCTTCAGGAGCATGTAAACGCGATCATTCAAAAACACAATGACTTAAATATATCAAAGTTGTTATGTGATTTTGGACTACAGTGGCTGTCGCAATTGCCAAGGATCGTGACGGATTTCGCAAAAATGCCTGCCAACTTCGTGTCAAAGAATAATATTTCGTTAATATCGTACACCAATGCCATGTAAGGCGTTCTTTACCCAAGGTTAACCATTTTTTTCACTAGATGTGAGATTTATTAGAGATGAATGTTTAAAGCCATATATTTGATTAGGTAAATTTTGTTTAAAAGTACGAACTCGTGACAGTCGGCGATCCTCAGATTTCTCGTCCGAAACCTCATAGCGTGGCGATGCTTTGGGAGTTATTCGTTTTCCTTTAAATTATTATTAAGAATTTACTTTTAATTATAAAGTAGCAATAACGCATACAGACACATTTAAGAAAAAATATCGTAGCAGCTTGTCCTGTGCAGTAACTAGAACACTGACAGATATTATTTAAAAATGTTCTAAATAAATGCCCTAATGCCTTTAAAAATGCATTAAAACTAAAGAAAAAATGTATGGAATAAAAATATTATTACTAAAAAGCATTTTTTTTTCAGTTTTAAAGTAAACATGTCTTATTGTACGGAAACACTGATTTGAGCATTTTCGGAATCAAATTTTATCATTTTTGAGATCAACAATTTTTCTTTTATTAAAAATTCTAAAATATATTTATTTCATTAAGCACTTTTTGTTTAAATTGATTTATTTTATTATTCAGTTACAGTTATTTCACTTATCGGTGTTAGCTTTCAAACTAAGTTTAGTTTTCGGAGTTTGTTTTAATTTGTTTGGCGCAATTCCTTATTTCATGAAGTTCAGCATTATCATGCTCAAAAGCCTGTGTTTATGTCTTCATGAAGTAATAATTTTAAATTCGATTAAATTAATATTTACATCAAATTAAAAGCTTGGAAATCTTATGTAAACTGGTTTAGTCTTACCAGAATCCACTGAGTTAGAGAATGTCAAAAGTAGATAGATTAAAAATTTGATTTTAATCTAGTATTGATGTTGTAGTGCCCATGTTACCACGGGAAAGAGGGTGCAGTAGCTTCTGAGGGTAAAGACCCCTGAGCACCCTAGGCCAGAAGTCTGACTTCTAACTCATATGAAGATAACACTCGCTTGCGCAACCCTTTTTACAGGGGGGCTTTTTCATACATCTCACAGATAGAACACAAGATGAAGAACAACCATGTTCGAGCCTAGGACGCACAGACCACGGGGAAGATGTGCTACCCATAGGCCAGGACGCCGACATTTTAATCTCGTTGTCAAGTGAATATATATATATATATACTTTAAAATATTAAAATAATATTTGCGCTTTGCAAAGTACAACTATGTGTTCCGTTATGTTCATTTTGTTATTACTTACTGCATTTCTAATTGGCGAGCGTCTGCTTTGATAACAGCATATACAAATGTTAGATGATGCGTCGTTAGAGATAAAAATCTAAAAATGTGCATTTTCATAAGATTAATAAAACCTTTTTAAATTATCTTAAAATATATTAGTAATATGTTATTAAAGTAAAAAAGTACCGAATTGAGAAATTAAATAAACTAGTTTATTAAAATGTGGACCTTAAAACATGCACTGGCTATGGCCTCAAAAAGCTTACATTCGCCACTGAATACCTACCCAAGATGTCATTTTGTGGCAAATTTTATTGCTTTGTGTTTAAGGACAATTCTTGCATCATGTAATTTACCAAGAGTATTCAATCAATAGACGATGTAATTATCTTTATATATTCCCATTCCTCTGCGGACCGATTAATTCATCAGAATAATAAATTCACCTATTTCATCACCTATTTTTATCGAAAGAAGCATGATTTTAATTCCTGTGCAAAAATTTGTATCGACCCTTAAAAAGTGAGGATTTTTCTCAGCTGGTTCCTTCCCACGACAGGTAGGTGTAGATTTTCTTCTGAAATTCTTTTATGCAGTAAATAGATTTTGCTTTTATGGGGTGTCGTAACCCATACTTCTGGGTATGGATGTCAGAAGGTCGACTCGCAGCAGGCAGACGATTCCTGCGGAGCATCCTGCCTCCTTCGAACGATTTTGCTCGAGGGAAGAGGACGTTTCTTGTGACATCACTTGCTTACCTGCAACCGTGGTGCTCGAAATAGTTTGACGTCAGAAAGCATGCAATTAATTTTTATGGATCAAAAGAAAGAAAGAAAAAAAAACTTTCTTTCTGATGCTCTCGAATACGAGTTTAAAATTTCTTCTTCGTGCTGTAGTATTCCTATCCAAACGGAAAGGAATACAAACACGCGTGACGAATAATGTTCAATGTACGTTAGTATGCTGTGTATGGGTTTAGAATTCAATATTTTTTTTCGAAATGTTTTAAATCGGATGCTACTAAAAATTCGCTCGTAAAAATTGGTTCAAAATGTTTATATTTTTCCTATGAATTCCATTTTGCAAACTGTAGAAATGAACAAGGAGTAAAAATATAAATATATAAATGGATTTTTCAGCTTATATATATATATATATATATATATATATATATATATATATATATATATATATATATATATATATATATATATATATATATATATATATATATATATATATATATTATTGTACATAAACGTTGCTCTGTCTGCTGGAAATTCATAATCTCAGTAAAAAAAAAGATTTCTTTATCTCATTTAATAAATTTCAAATTGGTTTCTTCTTATATTTCATTTATATTTCATCCAGTTTATAATGGGTTATTTTCATAAATGAAGTCCTTTTATCAAAGAATTCATAAATGGATTTTTTGATAAAAGGACTTTTAACTTATAATGGATTAAACATCCTATTTTCTTATAACACTTTAAGGCCTTATGCACGATGCTGCTCTATGTTGAAGGTGATGACATATTTTTATTTGAATCTCTGTCATTGCCTTCGAAGATGTGAGGGCGTAAAGTATCAAGAATTTTACAGAAATGTAAATTTTATAATCTAGTGATTTCGAATTCTTTACACAAATCATTTGCGGAATTTTGTAACCTCACTATGTTTCACAAATAATCGCATTTTGTTCTCTTATGTAAAGCTCTTTCATTTCTTGTCTCACATTAGAACATGAGGAGGTTTCCCGCTCCTGCACATCTGTGAGGCCTTGAACCGGTTTTGTTCATTTGACAATTCCTTATACGCTGAGTTGCATGATCGTATTTATTAGTTAGTTTATAACAATAGCATTACAAAGCATATCCCTTCTTTTTGCTTCTAACTGATCATTCATTTGAGAAGGAAATTATTTCAAATCATTATAGATTATATTACATCTAAATTATCCTCTACTGATCATATTCGTACATAATTTCTGCTAAAAGTGAAATTTCTCCTGCTTCCTGGTACGGAAACTTATGTGCTTGTCTAATGTGAGTTTGGAAGAAGATTGGCGAGGCTGCACTGTCGCACCTAATGAAAACTTTGCGTCCGCATTCCTTTCTAGTCATTGCAATCCGGTCTCCATTTTATGTTATGGATACAAAGTAATTATTCATGTGATTAAAGGGGATCACGCCTGGCTAAATTCTTTTCCATGGCCAGTGCCTTCTTCGAGGAGCGTCCAATTTAAATGCTAAATTGGCTCATCAGTTTAGCCGCTATTAAAGGACATTTAATGAAACTCGACTCTTTACCCTCTCAAGGAAACGGAGCGACTTCATTTAGCCAAATTAAGACAGTATCTAATTCCCGTTGCAGATTGAATGTGGTATTTGTTTGGTCATGGAAGGTAGGATAAAGCTTAATTTTTAGTTAAATGAATGCCCCATTTCGAAGTAATACGGGAACAAATTCGTTATTTTGAACCCTGGTCGGATGATTTCCCGTCCTCTTCTATGCCACACCAGCGTGGATTAGGACTCAGAAAAATACATATTTAAGTTTTTCATGAGGAATTTTGAAAATTATTCCATTTTGTTTTTTTAAAAACGCTTCTATTATATTAAGGAATATTTTTTTAAATATTAATTGGAACTGTGAACAAGACCTGAAAATAACTGTTTTTTTAGTATATCAACTTAGGAGAAAAAAACAGGAAAGTTTCGTTTCGACTATATTTCCTCTAATCCCTTGTTGAAATAATGTGTCAGCCATATACGTACAAGGCAGATGTGTTCTGGAATCGAATATATAAAATGGCTTCTTGGTCATGGAAGTCATAACGCTATAAAACTCTTTCAAATCCTTTTCATTATAGAATAAATGATTTTATTAAAAAATAATGCAAAAATATAGCGTTTTAAATTAGAGAGAAAGAGAGTGCTTCGAATATTTTGTTTTGGAAATGGAATGATCACGTAAAATGTGTCTAATAACCTAAAATTGTTGTTCAAGAACACATGTAAGACGATTGTCATTACAAAGAAGTCTAAAGTTGTAGAAATGAGGGATTTACATAGCTGGAACAAGCAGATCGTGTACAAAGTTTTAAAAAATAATATCAAGAACTACTAGTACGTTGTGAATTTAATGCCGTGGGAAGAAATGACACACTTCTAACATTCAAACTGTAGCTCCTCTCAAGAAATTATAATAAATAAATAAATAATATAATATAATTTAAAAAGTAGGAATATATAAGACATTTTTATAATATAGAGACATTTTTAAGCATACTGCTTTCCCGAGAAGTGACGATTTCTGTTGCTACACACGCGAAGTAACAAAGCGCATTCATTTTGCTCTTTAGTTTGTGAAGCTATGAAAGTACGCTGGCTGTTTCCTCTTGGGTACCGTTCAAGACGGTGAATCAATTTGACATTTTATTTATTAATTTTTTAAGAAAAATTCTATTGTTTAAAATAGCTACAGCTTTGAGAAAAGATGCAGATTCATTTCGGAGAAATTCAACTTAAAAAAATTATATATATATATATATATATTGTTTGAATATACAAAACTTTGTATCAGATGAATGCTTTTTGTTTGAAGTGAAAAGGATTAAGAGAACGAAAGAAGTGAGATTTGAAACAATTTTCTTCGACCAAAAGTCTTTGCAAGTGTTTAAAATTTAAATAGAAATAAAAAAATAAAGCATAATTAATAATAAAATAACATTAAAAACATTGAAATATGAATATTTATAGCAAATAAATGCGTTTGTGATATTCCGATATGTATTATGGTTTTGACCTTATACTGTCTTGTTTTAGGATGAAGCCGCATTTTATTAAGCGAGAGTAAGGAAAAATGAGAGAAAACAATCTAAAACATTTAATTTTAAAATTTACTTTTCATTTAAAATTAATTAAATATTGATGCTTGCTTAGTTTTCGTTCATTTTTAGGTAGATTACGTAAACAATCTAATTATTATTTTTATTGGTTTTTATTTTAAACACTAAGAGTTTCTCATTTTCGCGCTGCTATTCATGCTTAATTGTATTGTGCGTCTATATTTATTGAGGAGTATTACTTCGCTTGTTTCTCAAGTGTTTGAAATCAAACCTGTCTTTAAAAATGAATATGGTTTTTGAACAAATATAGGTTGAAAGGAAAACTGCAATCATGCAGAAATATTTAAGTCATTAGTTTTTTTTTTTCAACTGTTACTGTTGCCATTCCTTATTTTCAGAGAAATCGGTTTCTTTTGAAACATAAATGAAATTTCGTTAATTAAATGCTGCTTGGTCTTAATGTCTTAATTATATTTTTAATTAAAACTTTCACGTGAGAATATTGCTATATAACATGTGACCTTTGCAGGCATTTTGGGAGATTATTGCTTTTAGGCGATAAAGCGCATTCTTAATTAAAGTCTCTTGATTATCAAATGTGCAATATTTTATATAATGGCTATTACGACTTTGGCATTTTCGTCTCATAATATTATTTCAGATGCCAAATCGTTTCTGGGCCTCAGTCTTAAGGTTGCAGAGATTATCAAGTTCAAACATGGATGCTCAGATTAAAATTTCACTCTTTTCATCTTTTCAGTAAAATATTATTTTCTTTTTCTTAAAGTTAATTACATCAGTAATTTTATAGATTAGAGAAAATTCTAATCGTGTTTAGTACGATATTGCAGAATGATTTTTTTATTATGTTAATATAAGAAAAAAAAATTTACTTTGTTTTCAGACTGTTGCATTTTGCCAGAGGACGCATGCATTCTATTCAAGAATTTCCAAATATTACAAAAGCATAAAATGATATCTATCATTTTTTTTCTCTATTTTTTTTTATCTGGATAAGATTGTTTCTCTTTTAAGATTAAGTTGATCATTGTGATGTTTATTAAGTGAAAATGAATTATTTTGAAGATATTTTTATGAGTTCTAAAGCTACAGATGTTTTGAACTGTATATTTTATAAACAAATGATAATTTTTCTAAAACTTTAAACAGCAAAATTAAATTTGAACTATTCTTTCCCTCTTTTTTATTTTAATACATATCTTGTTATTAGGTTTTTAATTTGATTGTAAACGATAGTTTAATAATTCCTAAAAGCAGGGATAAATCAGTTCGTTCATTCGGAGGCAAGAAATGTAAATTTCTTGCTAGCCAATGAAACAGATGTACAACGAGAGCTGCGGCTTCAGGCTATGAGAATTTTGATCAGTATTTAGCCTTTTCCTCATAGAAACTCCGTAGGAAATTATTCTGAAAAAATTTAAATTCGTAGCCAAATAGTTAAAATGACTAAAAATAATAATCGCAGCCAAATTACTCGTAAACGATTCTCATTTGGGGAATTCTGTAAATGAGACAAAGCAAATCTCTCGTTGTCCTAGCAGTCAGAAAATTGAAATGTATTTTGATCTGGTTCACTACAAAGTTAACAGTTTCAAATATCTTGATTATAATATATGCATATCCATTATTTTCACAGCCGTTTAGATGGTTTTCCTGAAATGCTTAGGTATATGCTAGTAAAAGATAATAGATGAACGAAGATGAACAATTTCGACCGGACATAAAAACTACAGATATTTTGCAGAATATCAGTAGGCAGAGCTTATAAGATTGGAATTTATAATTGCAATCTGCAAAGCCTGTTCAACTAAAATTAATTCAAAAATGTCAAATAAAATAGCATATTCGTTTTTTATTTTTATACTTTTTTCAAATTTTTAATTGAGCTATTGCAGATATATAGAATTTTTGTTGCGTTTTTAATCTGTTAAGCTGTTTAATGTAATTTATTTACAAAAGTAATTTTTAATTTACCACTTATACCCTCTGGCTTATTTGCCTTTAAATAACACTGCCTTCATATTTTGCTAAAAAAAAGTGGTAATGAACAAAAAACGAATTATTTGTTTTCAACGCACGAAATGCATATGAGATCAGTTTTTTTAAAAATCCTTTCCTCCAAAATATGCGTTGATCTGTTTTATTTATGGTTTGAAACTTTCTTCTTTATGCAAATCGGATCGAAATTAATTTTTTTGAAATTTTAAGGGATCTACTCATTATAGTTATGGACAAAAATAGCCACACACACACATTCATAAATAGTTCCGGCGATATGATTAAATGGAAAAAGTATTAAAATCTGGGAATTTCAAATATTTGTGTATAAATATGAAAATAATCTTCATCCAAATGCTTAGAAAGTCCTTGATGTCTGACCGTCTCAAGGTCTCCCTCAACATTTCTTTGAGTGCGTATATCCGGCATGGAGAATACATATTATCTTTCTCTTTCCGTGTCTGAACTCGTGGATGGAAGGAAATATTGCATAGTTTTTGCCAGATAAAGTCCCCGGAGACGATCCGGCATCGAGAAACGGGAAACTGGAAAAAAGTAATGCCGACGAGGGCCGGATAAAAAAAAAAAAAGAAAACAGAGTCAAGTTGATAACTCGATTTTGCTTTCATGTTCGTGACACTTCCGTTGGATGACTTAAAAGAATTATTTTGTTGCGCGACTTTGAAGACACAAAAAAATGGAGGAATATTCTTTTTCAAAACCGTGCTTTGCTTTTCGTAGAAGTTTACTCCATGACTTGGGATTCTTTTGTAATAATTTCTAGCGTAGAAAAGCGATTTAAAGAATTATGTCAGAGCAAGATGGCGGTGTTTCGCAAATGCGTAATCTTGGAAAAAGTTTTTATTTGTCTTGGAGTTCTTTTGAAAAGTTAACTTTTAGAAGAAAAATTGGTTATCTTTTTAATGTAGTAGTATAATTAAGTTTCTATATAGATCTTATAAATAAGTGATATACATATTATAAGTAAGTTAGCTTGATCGTATATCCGTTGTGAAAGAAAGCTCGATAGTGATTAAAAATGAGGGATTTTACTTGTTTTGTAAATAATTAGCTACTTTTTTTTTTTTGGAAGATATGTAGTTACGATATGAAATTGAATATTGACAGCACATTTGGAATTGGCGTTTCGTCTTCTGTTCCTTAGCTCTGTATACATATTAGTTGAGTGAATCTTACCATGGCACCTTCGTCGCTCACATCGATATCATGTCATTGGAAAATATTGTACACCTACGCTTTTGAATAGCTTTATGAGGAAGAAATCCAACGAAGTCACGTCCAGTATATCCGAAGATCATTTTCAGATATCATTCTTACTAATGTTTTGTATATTGTTTGAAATAGATTCAGTCTTAATTTGAATAATTTGACTTGTAGATGAAAAACGATGAAAATATCCAGTGCCAACTAGTTGCTCATTTCTGGCGCGTTTCAGGATGTTGCTGGAAGTCCTTAAGCGATTAGTGGACAACATACATTTTGACTTCTTAACATTCATGGGTGCAAGGTGTCCTTTACCGTGATAAAACAATCTCGTTCTATAACATTACGAAAATCAATTTTCGAATACTTAGTATTGATTTCAAAATTGGTACATAACTTTCCAATTTTGCATTAAGATGTTCTGTAATGGTCCTATTAAATAAAACATACTGTTTTAGGTATTTCTCATATAATAGATGTCGAAGAGATTTAAGTGGATATTATCTTCATTATGTAACAGCTACCTTTGGTGAACAGTTTTTTCGCCAAAAATATTGATTGTATTTAATTTTAATTAAATTCCTTGAACTTAGCTTCATGTCCATGACTCCGTCAATAAATAACATTTAAGAAACAAATTTTCGCAAGTATTTCGAGCCGTTTTAATAGTCTTGCACACGGTTTTTTTTCTTGTACATGAACATTTTTATTAGAAACCAATCACATGACATCGTCGCGCTATTACAAACATAATTTCCTTGTTTATCTATCTTCTAAATTTCGCGGTATCGCAACTTTACTTATTTTTTCATCACGTAAACTATATGGATATTAAATAGAATCTTTCTTTCTTTCTTTTTTTTTTTTTTTTTTTTGCTTTCAACTATGTGAGAAGATCATGCAATCAGATATTTGATGAAACTATGAATTTTAGGGCAACAATGTCAATTGTTGAAAACTAGGCAAAAGAATAATTTCAATAAAATTGCCGAAATTCAGAAAAAAATTGCACGATTTTAATATTAAAAAGATATCTTTTGAAACGGCGTACAATTTTTTTTGGCAAGTTACTGTGGAAAAACGCTTAAAAATTCCGCTTCATTTTAATTAATTAAAATTTTATCAAAAATAAAAAAAAACTCGCTTTGAAATACATATTCTCATTTTTGAAGGTATAATTGTGCTAAATTTGGTTGTTCTATGCCAAATGGTTTAGCTTGTAGAGCGCTAATGCTATCTCATACACACATATCTGCATCATAAACAGAGAGCCATGGTGGCCTGATGGTAAATTCCTGGTTTCGGAGCCGGAAGGTTTCAGGTTCGTGACCCGATTCTCTCGAAGAACTATCGTGTAAAAAGTTTTGGTATACGCTAAGGCTGTCGGAGACCCTCATGCTAATGTGGCGTGGAAGTTTGGAGAAGTGTTTGTCAGCTTACGTGCCGTCCACGTCTTCTGCCCGAAGTTCAGAATTACGAGGTTCGTCGCAGAAGAGCCCTGTGTTGCTTAAAAATGGGACGTTCATATAACTAAAATTAAGCTAAACCTCTCATAAGCAGAGATAGAGTACACAATATTATTCGACTTTCACTTCTTTGTCGTTCACATCGTTTTTCATTGTTCCCTTCATATAAAGTTTCGGTGATAATTAACGTCAGCAGTTCCCGTAGCTTGTGTCTTTCCCAGTTTGAACCACCACTCCTCTGGTCTTTTAGAAAGTGTGAAAAGGGGTAATCCGTTGTATGTTTGTGGTAAACGTTATTTTGTTCACAATATATTTAGAATTTATTTTGAATAATGATAAAGTTTCCCAATAGATTCCCGAAGGGGCACTTTCAGGAATTCCCTAAAAATATGGCTGAAAACGAGGAAGCCCTACTGTGCTTCAATGTGTGAAAAGAAAGGGGAAAAAAAACCACTCTACACCCACAACGCCCTTGAAGAAGGATACTTTTATGGTATCATAACAGAACGAATGATCCTGTTATTGCAGCAATGCCGAAAATGTTGATTCTAAATATTATTCGTAGAAACTGACAAAAAAAAAAAGGTTGGGAAAATGAAACTGAATTCGATAAAGTCTATTTTCTGTGTAGGCAGCTTTACTCCTACTTTATAAAAACTGAATGGACTTTTTATGAGAAGCAGTTATCGAGCCTCCGCATCCTTAGTTTTGAGAAACACTTCCCAGTTTCAAAACTTAAAAAAATGGATTGTTTGACCGTGAAAAAATATATCTAATATTTTTATTTGCTGTTTTTCTCTTGAATTTTTAAACATTATGTGGAACGAACAATGAACTTTGTTCTTATAAAACTGATTTACTTTTTGTGTTATTAAAGCAATTTTTTTATCATTTGGATGAAGAGATTTTGCTGAATTGTTTTCCCAAAAAAGCATATTAAAATTGAATTTTTAAAGTTTTTATGCTGTTTAAATAGATCGAACATTCGAGTAAGTGGTCTGCTTTTTATCAGATATGGTTATGGTTTGCTTTCATTACGTTTACCAGTAAGTCATTCTGCTTTTCTTTAATAGCGTATTCAAATGATATGCAAAAAGAGCGATTTTAATGAATTGATGCTTTTACTCATTGCTTTGTTATCTATAACTATCTTCTATCGGTTAATATCTTAAAATAGATCTTTAACCAATGAAGTAGAATCAACTGTTTTACCAGCTTTCTTCGCATAGTTAAAAGAGAAGTCCCGTTCTAATATGTGAAAGTAAATAAAGAAGAATTTGAAATCGTGGAATTCGAGTGGAACTATCTTATTGTGCAGAAATAAATCCGAATAATAAATTTATTATATAAATGAATCTGCTATTATAAAATTTATACATTTTCTTTCCCTTCAAATCTTTGAACTGAGCGAATACTCAAATAGCGGCTTTCAGTCTGTTCGTTTTATGGTTTTCTTAATCAGCATGAACTCATTATTTTAGAAATAAATGTTAAGCTGTTTCGATTTTGCGATATTTTTATTGAATAAAATGTTTATCTTGCTTAGGGAACATTTATTTTTAATTCATTTGTTAGTTTCAACAATAGTTTATCAATTAGACTAATTATTTCTTTGAATATTTAATTTACATTCCTTTTGATTTTGATATAAACTGATTTTGACAAGATTTTGATTTTGATAGAACTGTAAATATATTTTATACGCTGTGTAGTTGCAAAATATGCCTATTGTCTGACAATATCGAATTATATTTCAGTAAAGTTTGAAATGACTATGAGTCGTTTGAAATGAATTGAATATTTTTTCTATTATTAAACGGAAATTTATCTTCTTTCGAATTGCGTATAACATTTCTTTTAATGACATCTTTTGAATAGTGCAGTATAATCAATGTTAAAGTCATGTCTCTGTCGCATGACACATTTGTGAAAATACTCGACTGGTTCAGGACTCATTTAATGCATACTACTCGAATACAGTTTAGAAATGGGTAGTTTTATTTCTGCAGTTTAGCCCTAAAATAGTCGTTCCACAAGCAGAAGTTCGATATCGTTTAGTGTTTCTTTTTGGCCCAAAATCAAATTTTGTCAGAAATAAAAAAAATGTTTCAAAGAGTCGTTTCATTTCTATTCTTTCTAAAATTAAGTGAGCTCTTAAAGTTGGCTTAAAAAATTTGGGTTCACCAGTTATTGAAAGTTATCAACGACCCAAGACGCAATCAACTCTGCTGTAAAAGAAAGGGAATCCATTTTTGCTGATGGTTTCTGTCTCGACCACCGTAACGAAGATGAGTGGGACTGTCCTCTGTGGGTCCGCGCAGTATGAGAGGGACATTCATTGTCTTTTATTGGGAGACTTACATTTTCTGATTTAAGTGGTCGATAACAAACTAAATTTCTGGAATGCGTTTAAGCTCTCTTTCTTTTCTTTTTTTTCCTTACATTTTTTATAAGAAACATATTTTTGATAATTACACGGATAGAATATGTTCGTCGATTGTTATAAGCACAATGACTCTTCTCTTATTGCAGAAAATGAATAGAATTAAAACTAGATTTAGAGATGGATTGATTTTCGAATTTCTATTTAGAGATTATTTAATAAGAAAAAGAAGGGAGCAAAACGAAACTAAGGAAATAAGGCAAGATTTAGATAATAGTGAGACAAGATTTAATGTGCAACAATCTTTTCTTTTATTTTTATGAAAATATTGCAATGATTTGAAACATAAAGCTTGGCATTTGATATACGCATAGGACATTTAGCGACAGCAGTAAATAAGGGATTGATTTTAAGTTCTGAAAATACGAGATTTAAATCGAAATAACACCCCATTAACATTAAAAGAGTGAAATATATATATTAAAGTTAGAAAATTGTGCATACAAGAGAGCATTTATTCAATATACTGGTAAATGGTGAGTTACAGTCCAAAAATTTGAATTCCTTTTTTTGGATTTATAACAGAAATGTTTGTTCTTTAAAATAACATACTGGAACTGTCGATAAAAATACATTACTTACATTTAAAAAAATAGGGCATTCATTTAAATTAGGCATAAATATTTTTGCTGATGGTCATTGTGATAGTTTCCGAATATGCATGATTGCAGCATTTTTCCTATGAATTTTTTAAGTGACTGTAGAAGTTTCTTACATAATATACCAACCATTTGGCACGATACATTTTCAGTGATCATTTCCGTCACTTAAATCATCTGCACAAGCTTCTTTGCACATTTATGCAACAGAACACAGTTACATAAGTTCATGTTACTTTTTATTTTTAATTGAAAAGCATTGCCCAACAGATCATGTTAAACTGTTTACCATCTATTACAACGTATTTATGCTGATATTACAAAAGTGATTGAGTCAATACTTCTGCTCTTATCTTCACATTTGTATAAAAGTATTCTGAACATTTAGCTATCTTTTTAATGATAAATTATTGCTTTTTCATGAATATAAGCATATATTAATCTCACTTAACCAATTTTGATATTTTTTTCATCGCTTCTTTGTGTCATTTGACAGAGGTGTTAGAAGTTTCCTACGAATCATTGACTCATCATATTTCCTATTCTGTGGTTCCATGCGCTGATAAATGAGATCTCCTAGAAAAGAGAGTGATTGAGCCAATCGAAGCGGCTCTCGAAGAATGTTCTGTGGCAAAGCAATGATTTGTCTTCATTCCACACCTGCCCGCCTGGCTCTGATCGAGAGCTCGCTGCTCTCTCTTGTTGCGAAAGATAAGAAGTCACATCGGCTCATTCCATGATTTCGATATATAGGGTTGACAGGATGTAAATATTGGTGTTAAACGAGAAGGAAGGGAAAAATTCTAGGTAATAGCTGAAACATTATTTCTAATGAATTTCTTATGGGGTCATATGCAATGAACGAATAATGAATTGAGAAAGGTAAATGAAAATCATACGCATTTTCTATTTATAATTTTTCCGATAGAAAGTTTCTGATATTTATAAGATATGGATGCTAGTTATTAGCGAGTCCATTATGATCTATAAATGAAAAATTCCTAAAAATCTTCAGTAAAATGAATTGGTAATTAAAATAAACATATATAAATTCTTTTGATATATATTTACTGATGTATATTTATTATAATCTTAATTGTCAGTTGAAAAGATAAATGTCCAAAAAGAAATTCATGGTATCCATATGTATGAAAAAGAAAGCGTGCCATGGCACTGTCTAAACGAATGATTTAGGCAGTACAGTTGTGTATCTTCTTTCTCAAAAAGATTCCTAGGTTGTATTATTTTAAATATTTAATTTCAAAAATATTTCAGAGCGTATCATATGATTCAGAAAATAAGAAATAAAAGAAACCTCCGAAATATACATCACTATTATTTGAAAAGGAAAATCTTGTTTTTAAGTAATTGTGAGAATTTTGAAATTCAAAATAAAACTTTGAAAAATAGCCTCATGAAGCATAAATATTTTTATTCTTCTAATTGCAATTCCATTCTTAAATAATCTAGAATCAGGCATCCTGGCAAAATCTACATTAATCTACTACCAGGCCGCTTGGACTATAGGCATTAAATTTGTACAGCTTTTTTTTTATTTTTAATTTAGTTTGTCAGCTTTCAATCATGATATTCGGTGATCTAGTGAGGTATTATTTTTGGTTTCTCTTCACGGCCAAAAGGAATGTCTGTCTCGAATAGACTTCTTGAAACTTCAAAATGCGTTATTATATTAACAAATTATTGTACTACAATAAGTCAAATTGTATAAATTTGCAATTTTACTTGTTATTAGACTAGTGCAGTAGAATCTCTACAGGTGGTTTGACTAGATGAGTGTTCCATTTTGAAGCTACAGTAGAAATATTTATGGAAGAATCTCGTGATTTCGAGCTGCAGTCTAAATCTTACTGATTTTGGAATTCGTGATCTGCGTTTTTATGCCTTGGGATATTTGGGCTGTTAAATTATAACAGCTCAGAGTTAAACAAAAACAAATAATGGTTATAAATATTGCCCTTAAAAATCAAATGTAAATTGAATTCAGAAATATTTCGTAATATTACGTGCATTATTTCTTTCCGCTGAAATGAAACAACCCTCTATTTTCCCCCGCTAAAAGTAACTAAAGGAAACCTGATAGCAGAGGCAAGAGAAGTTCGGTATTTAGATTACTTTTCAGTTTGTTGTATTTTAAAACATTTCAAATTGTAATGGTAAAAAAAAAAAAAAAAAAAAAAAAAAACCCTTCAGTACAAATATGAAAGGATTTTAAAATGAACGGCATTATCAATTAGACTTTAATATCAGTGCTACACAGTGTTTATACGTATATTATAAATTCCCTTTATTAAAAATATTTTCTATAAATTAAATTTTAATATGAGATTATTAAATTTTAATATGATATTTTAATTTTGTTAAATATTCAAGAAAACATCTTTCAAAATGTTTTCAAAGGACTAAAAGATTTAATACAAAATAATTAGATCTGAAAATATTTCGCCGAATTATATATTCATATGCTCATGATGTAGCAAAAATATGTTCCCTCGAGCCGATTCTTAAGACATATATAATAGGAGATTGCTTTTTTTCACTACTAATGGCAAATTGTAGTCATTCCTTTATCAAGATAAAGAGCAGTTTTTTAAAATTTGATTTTAATTCTGAAATAATCATTTTGAGAGATTAAGAAAAAATTTCAAATTATTTAGTTCTCTTTCTCTCTCTCTCTCTGTATATATATATATATAATTAGCTTTTTATTAATGTGACGTTTTGCATCTATTCAATTTATCAAACATCAACGAATTATTTAAATCATATTTCATTAAAAAAATTAATCAGCAATCATTTTCCTTTTTATTTAATTATATTAAGTCTTTTTTCCGAAGGCCCATTTATTTGCTTTGGTAAAAAAACAAATTGGACAGTAGAAAGAAATAACAACTTTCCAATTAACTTTAACATAATCTTTATGGTGTCTGCTCATTTAAATGTCAGAACCAAATCATTTCTTATGAATGCTGAAAAGTTAGATAAAAAAAAATGAGTGCCGCGTTAAAGAAAGGAATAAATCATTTGCATAGATGGAAGTTTTAATAAATTCCTTAAGAATAAAATTTTCTCCTTATTTTCATTTCAAGAATTCCACATGTTGAATGATGATGAATTATTGAAATGATTTCTACTTGAAGATTGTTTAAACCATCTTTTCGAGAGTTCTGTAGTGTGAGAGGAATTTTTTTCGCTTATTGTATTCACTTTTTGTCAGAGAAGATTTAATAAATGGTATTCGCAAAAACATCTGAAAACAAATCGATTTTTCTTTTCAGAAATGGCTGCTACTTATTTATGTAGGATTTATCTTTCAATCGGCCGCCTCTGTTAGATGGCATAAAATTAAATTAAATTAAAATACTGTTTTCAAGAAGCTCCTTATTTGATTCTAATTATTTAATGCGCATTTGAATTAAGAGTTCCAGGATGCTTTTTCGCGTGCTTAAAATATTTATAATTCAGTTCAATTTAAATAGAAGGAAGTAGTCTCCCAAAATCTTTCTCTCTAATTAAGGCGTTATCCCAGAAAAGGCCTTGCATGGTATTGGTGTACAATAGTGATGACCTTTGGCCTGAATTTAGAATTTTTGCTGAATCCATCGCGTGATCCTTGCTGAGTGTTTCGGCGATTCATCTCTGGCTCACGGTTAATAGCACCTGAATATCAAATGCGTATTTTAGACGCTTATTTTCCGATTGAAAAAAATATCGATACAAAACTATACTTTTAATCACATATTTAATTGGATTTATTTAAGTCTTTGCGTTTTTGAGTTATCGCGTTTATGTGTTTCTGAGAATACAGAGCGACAGATGGTCAAACCCTCGTTGGTCTTGACTGAACTTTAATAGGTGTACTACGTATAAGAATTATAAAAATGCTAAATAAGTATTCCGAATTTCATCGATTTAGCTTTCTTTTGTTTTGTAGTTATTGTGTTATCTTAAACTCGAACAGCCGGACATGCAGGCTTTCCGTGAAAGGATTTTGCTCAAAATTTGACAGAAATCTACAAATGTTGTGAGAATAACGAATATTAAATTACATTTGTATAGTTCAAAGCTCTTTAGAGTTATCTTTGTCATGGGCAGAGAGATTGACAGAGTGACAGACCGACAGACAAATACAATGCTGAAATATAATGTTTTTCGAACTCAGGTAAATTCGTCAAAACGACAAGTTTGAATTTTTTGACGATTACAATACTTTCTCTATATTTCACATACGAGAAAGTAAAGTGCAGTATAAATTTAGGTCAATTTTTTTTAAAAATTTCATCAACATTGTGCTTTTTGTCTCTCTCTGTTTGGAGTTTCATATAAACTCTGCAAGTTTTGCTTCTCTTATTGCGGTGTGGACTTCTATAAAGTGCGAAAAATCTTTTTTATATTTTACTATAGTGATCTAAAAAAACAGATGCATACTGTGCTTGAACTTGAGCCTATTTAGTCGATTAACCTTTATTTAAAAGAATATTTTATTTTTGTTCCTATAAAATTGTGTTTGTTCAGAAAAACCACTATTTATTTGTATTTGAATTTACACACGCTACTACAAAATTCCAAGCAAAGAAATCAAATTATTATAAATTCGTTGGTTTGTATAATGATACGTAATTAATTATTCTCTTAGTTTCTATTTACAATTTGACCAATTACCATGAGTAGAATGGTTGCATAATGAAAGAGAAACAGTCAAAATCCTTTTTTATTTCTGGATATTTTTTTTAATTAAGAATTTGCTTTTAGGAATTGCTCAAGATAGATTGTGAAGTTAGTACTTCAGTTTAGAGTTTAAAAAATCACTGCTGTCTCCTTGAGATCTTCTTCTCAACGATATTTTCATAGACTGCAGAACTGGTCAAAATGGTATAATTCTGTGAAGAATATACCAAAAATCTGCAAACTGTAAACATAAACGCTAATTTGACAGTATCATGAATAATTCAAGACATAATCTTTGCCAGTTTAGCGGATTATTATTCAAAACTTCTGAATTCAAATGAATTATGCATTTTTCTTAACATCAGAGATCACCTAAAATGAAACATGACAGTCGGTAATTCGCAGTTTCTTAAAACAACGCCTGAAAGTGACAGCAATAAGTAAGAAATGGAAAGCAGCATTTCACTCTTCGTTTGAAAGAGATTCAAGATAAAAATTACAAATGTTCTTTCTCTTCGTATTTTGTTTAAACTGATAGATCATTGCCAGATTGTATCTCTTTTATTTAGATTTTAAAGAAAGTTGCTAAGAATTATTCATTTCATTCTCTTGGTTTTCTCTGATGAAGATGCCAGTCGAAGAAAAACTCTTCTAATTCTCAAAAATGATTTTTTTTTTATGTGACTAACGTAAGTTTGTAAACGATAATTTACATTAAACCTTTATTTCAGTTGAGATAAATTTATTATTAAAATGTTTACCTTTCAGGCTCAATTTTATTTACTACACTTTCATCGACAGAGAAATTTATTATTTTGAAACTGCTAAGCTTAAAAGCAATCTGAATATTTGCCTTTCTTTTTGGTAACGCGTATTTTTTTTTACTCTTGAGTACTTTTGCGTACTTATATTCCTTTATGCATTCTTAGAAATTGGAAAAAATGATTCTTGAGCTAGGCAAATGCAGAAATAATTGTTATGATTTAATGGATAGAAATAAAAGATACAAAGCCGGTCAAACTATGGGAGTAAAATAAACCATGCTTCCAATTATCTATCAATCGTTGGGAGCAAATAAAATTTCTAACGCTGGCGTAGTTGAAAAGCAGAGATATGTGAATTTATTTCGAAATAGGAGGTGTGTGTTTGTTGAAGTAAGAGGTCTGATTATTTTTAATATTTTAGTCAGTTTCTAATGAGCTTTATCTAAATAAATTACCCCCCCCCCCACAGTTTTTTCTTAAGCTTCCACATAAAGATATCATATATAATGTGTAAATTAAAGCTATTTTGCTAGCATGATAAAGAACCAAACTTTCTTGATTGGCATCAAATTATATTCTGTATATTTTCAAAAATACTCTAACATTTATAATTTGACAACAACGCTATTGCATATACAACTAAATATACCTAGAAAACTCGAAAATTATTCATCTAAATAAAAGAACATAAACATTAAATGCTTGTTCTGACGCATTAATTATAGTTACAAACATTAAACTTTTGTTTGACACACCCGAAATGCAGTCAAAGATTCTAAAAAAAAATGTCAAGTTTTTAAAAAGCAAATCTTTGTCCTAAAATATTTTTTAATTAAAAAAGAATTTTAAGAAAATGTTAACAATTTAAACGTCTCATTAAAAATTTGTCTTTAAAATGCCTTTTTAAACTTTTGAAAAATAAAATTGAATAAAAAGGAATAAAAAATGCTAATATTTTATTTATTTGTTTTAAAAAGGTTTTTGATAAAAATTGTAAAATAAAAGTAAAAATAATTCAAAGTAAATATAATTAAAATTAAAAATATTGTGAAGAAATAATAATTATAGAAATAAGAATATTATATTTAATCGCTCTTTTCAATCATTATCACAATAATTATCATTGCTCATATTTTAAACATTATTTGGCTCTGTTACTATAATTTCAAACGTTTAAAAACTTTATTAAATTCTTCATCAGAAACCTCAATTTTATCATGATTCGACAATCGCTTTTTTTTTCAATACATTTAATAAAAATTCCTAACTTACGAGTTTTTTGGTATTTAAGAATGTCATTTCATTCATCAACATTACTTAGCTTTTAAATTACACTTTTATTTTTATTTTTGTATCTAGAAGTTAAAGTTATATCTATTTTCCCAATATTGTCTAAAATAAATGCATCGCTTAAACGCTAATATTCTGAAATAGCTTTCCAATTTATGATCATGCATTAATATAAATTTCTTAGATAATCTTTGATATATCCCATCCGATAACATTCATTGTGAATTATAAATTTTTCAAATAATTTTCGATAGGCTGATATGTTTTTCCGATTGACTTAATCTTTAAACTTTAAATTGAATGAGTCAGATTTATTATATGAATTTTTTTAAATAAAGAATCAATCTATATTACATTTAATATTTTTTCTAGTAAACTTTCAGTCAATCCAAGATTTTTAGAAACTTTGTTCCAATTAATCCCTTCGCCCATTTATTAGAACAAAATTTAAATAAACTGTGAAAGACTTAGTCTTAAACTGAATATCGTATTCTAGTTCTCAATAAAAAGATAAATTTTAATTTGGTTCATATATTACATTGCATATTAATATTATCATTAATGTATTAATACATTAAATATATCATTATATTTGTTATATGCGAAAATTGAAAATATATTTTTATTATTGTGAATAATTTATTATCAACCGAATTATCATTGAGTCTCATCTTTAAATAATAAGTAAAATTTCCAGTAATAATTAATTTTAAATACAATGTTATTTTCATATGCAAATCAATAATTAATTTAATTTCAGAATAAATTTTAACTGATCATATTTTTCGAAAGTTTTGAAATCTTTTTATGCGCTATTATCCTAAAATGTTTAATAGCTAATTTATTATTTTAATTACGACATTTTTTGGTATTCTTGATCATATTACTGAATAGTTTATTTGAAATATTCATACATGTTATTTTTTTTCAGTAAATATCAAATATAAAGTCCATCATGATCTCTTATCAAAGGATTTCAGATTTCTTATCAATTAATTTTTTCTACATAGGTTTAGAAATAGTATCATTTTTATCTTAAAGATGTTTCTTTTACATTTCTATCACACCATCAATTAATTCTGTTATTTAAGACTAAAACATTATTTTCTAAATATTATTTAGTAGCCGCCTTTGGCGACCTGCCGGTTCACCAATCTTAATGCTAGTTAAAATTTGAACACTTAAATATTTTATGTAATTCTTACTTTAATAGCTTATTTATTAAAATATTTTAAAACTCAAATTTTCATAGCCATATAATTCACTCATAATATTATAAAGGCAATCAGTCATAACGTAATGTGTATCTCTCTAATTTTCTGTTTGCTCCCGTACAATTTATGCTTTAAATTAAAGCGGAAATGATTTAACTGCAATTAATAAAATAATATTTTTTACTGCAACAAAACATTTTTTATAATATGTTTACTGAAAACATAGTCACTGAGCATTTAAACCTTATGGGCACTAAAGAATATTTTTCTTAACTTATGCAAAATCTCAAGAATTTGTCAACAAATTTTTCTCAGATTCCTCATGAGCAGATCGATTAATTAACAATGTTTAATTTTAAATGCATCAAACACTAAGAAAATAAACAGAATCGTTTAAAATAATCGGTCGAAAACAGGTTAAAAAAACTACTTAAAAAACTATGTACTTAAAACTATAACCATATGCAAAAATATATATAATTAACATAAATACAATTTAATTACAAAGCATACAACTAACCTAAAAATAATTTAAATCATGCCCGCATCCGTTGAAAATAATTGTCAATAATCAGAACACAATGCGCATGCGTGAATTTTCAAAGCCAATTATGGTAACGCAAATGTGTGAATTTTTCTACACCAGTTGGGGTAACGCTATGCTGATTAGAAATTTTTAATTTCCTTTATTCTGTTTTGTTTTGATTAAAATCTGTTTTGATAATCTGATTTGAGTATTATTTTTTAATATGTAGTTGAATTGCGATGTTTGATTTTTTTAAAATGTGCACTTCCGAAATTGTGTATAATTGTTCTTACAATCTGTTTCATATTAATTTTATTGAAGCCATTTTTCAAAAAGTCAATAAATTATTATAATATTTTTGAGAGAAAATTTCACATTATATTATTGGCCATTTTTGATATAAAATTCAACTATATCTAAATCATCAAGTATTACATTTCTTTTTTTCATATTTTGTCACTTTCGACTTATTTGAGGGATGACATAAAAACTTAAATTTCATCAGGAATGGGAGCTTTGAAAATTTCATGTTAAGCATTCGATCTAGCCAATCTGTAATGATTCCAGTATATTTCAATTCATGAATCTAATACTTTAATTCTTTAAATCACATAGCTGCTGAATTTTTAAATTCAATTTAAGGGCAAAGCAATGGCGCAACTTCTAAAATTAATATTTTGAAAATAATGTCACTAATGCATGCATGCTATTACTTTTTCGAAATTTCATTCGTCCACGAAAACATGTCAACACATTTTATATTTAACAAAAACATCAAATAAGTATTTCAATGGAGTTCATATAAGAACAATTTGATCATTTTCCGTAAAAAGAATTTTTTTTTCTAATTCTTTGTTCCATTTTTTAATTAATTCTAAATTTGTGAAAAATTCTATTATTTTAATTTTTTATCGAAGTTTCTTCACATTATAATTTATTTTAGTTTATGGCATTCACTGTACTTAAATAAAAACTTATTTTCAGCTTCTGAAATAGTATGATTTTTTTACCTCGAATAAAAAATTTATAAATAGAAATTTCTGAAGAATTAAAGTGTTTTTTTTTCTCATTCTATTTCGAAATATTACATTTTTTCTTTATATCTTCATTTTAAAAATAACGAGTATCCATCCAATCATAAATCTTCTCCGTTTATTTAAGAGCAAATTTTAGCCCTTTTTCATTTCACTTTTTCGATAACATTTAGTTTAATTTATCATGAACAAAAGTCTTAGCGTAATCACGCAATATTGGCTTTACTTTATTTCAACAACAATCAATAAAAAATAATTTGGCTCTTTTTTTTCTTTCTTTTTTTTTTACCTTTTCGACATAATAATTTCATTGTTGACATTTACGCACAAAAAAAGTAGACGTGTAATTAATTGTAACATTTTTTAGGATAAAATTTAGGAATTAAATTCAGCAAGTCCTTTATTTAAATGAATCAATTCATTATTTTGATTCGTGATTTTCATTCTGATTCTGTGAATAAGATGTACATTTACTAAAGAAATACTAAGTAATCAAATTTTTCAGAAATTAAACTTTCAAAACTTGATTATTTGGTAAATGAATATAAAGCATAAACAAGTGACGGTTCTTTCTTTTTTTATGTTATACAATTCATGAAAAATAAGTCACAATTTATAGGAATGGCTTGTTGTGAAAATCATAATTGTAATCTGATTACGTTTTGGGATGTTTTGAGGTAATATTCCATAGTTTCAGTAACATATATATATATATATGTATGTATGGGTGGGTAAAGGAACACTCGTTAAATTTTTTAGCATTTTTCGTAATTTCAAGGAAATAGTGTGATTTTTATCTATTCTCCGATGTCTTTTTTACAAACTAAGACAAGTGCAGCGTTGAGAACCGAAAAGCACGAAAGGATTTTATGAGAAACTATTTTGAGCTTCTATAGTTCTCGAAAGGAAATTATCGACAAAATGTTTTGATTCCGTGGGGAAAATTCCTGCGCAAACACAAAAGTTACAGTAAAGCCGGAGTACGAATGTTTAGAAAATTGTCTTTCAGGCTTAGATTAATTAGAAATCGTCCCAGTTTATCCCACCACAAGCCTCGTATGATAGCTGGGTCTTGTTCATCATATGATTTTCTGCAGACGGAATTGCTTAGTGTATATATTTAATATAATTATAAAACTTAATTGGTCATTCGGTAAAGCTTGTAACAATTATTCCATATGCAATAATACAATAAAATAATTGCAAATTACATTATTAATTGCCTAAAAAGAACTTTAATAGGAAATTCGAACAACTTGAAATAAAATTTCGATACATTAAAAAAATATAAAACTTATATATAAATCATTAACCTCATATTTAAAAAAATTATATATTAAAGCATAAATTAGATATTTAAAGAATTAGAAAAAAATTAGATATTTTAGCATAGATATGAATATATAAAATCCTATTTATCATCCATCTTCCCCATTTACAAGCTATGACTTCCATCCTAAAATGAATTGAATTTTATTCCAATTTTTCTTCTTATCGGTCACACATCTGCAAAATTATATTAACTATATACACATGCTTATATATAGACGCGTCTGTTAATATCGCGACACAAGAGCTAAGTGCCAGACATTTTTTCCCTTTTGCGATTTCACTATGAGACTCCAATTGGGATTTCCTTGATACGTATCGATTTAGGAAAGTGAATCTTAGGTATTTTTGGAAGAAATGCGGTGTGAGGGATTTTTTATCTCTTCACTCGGATATGCGAAATTGAATTTATGAATTCTATGAGAAATTGTCATAGTTATCAAATTTTTAGAGCACGTATAATAAATATTTCATAAAAAGAGGAATTTGGAACAGAAATAAGAGATAAAGATCACAAATAGGAAATTAATATAAATTTGGAAGCTACAACGTCTTGTCTCCTTATTTATCATGCCTCTGTGAAGTGAGACAATATACCCTCTTTTAATGACATATGACGATGATCAGGTATCCTCAACCCTCGTTGAGGCACAAATCGTCGAAAAGCACCTTAACGAAGTTTGCTTTCCACAAATGATCTGCAGTAAAAGTAACTCATAAGTATCTTTTGAGAAATCTAGCTTGAATTGATTACCAGGTTGTAAAAAACTGACAATATCTCATATGTTCGCTGACCTTTGATTAAAACTATTTTCATTTTTTAAGAATTTGAGGAATGAAAATTTTACGAAAGCGCACTTATATCTCTTGGAAGTGGAACTCATTGGATTCCTTCCATCCAGTGAATTTCAACTAACTGATTCCTCAACTCCACTATTCGATGATGGTCTGGTGCGAATGCCGTGCTTGTCCGACCCTTCATTACTCGACAAACATGAACCAAATAATATCGATGACTTTTTATTATACTTACTTATGGACTTATTTATTTGAAATGGTCATTTTGTGAATGAATAACACTCACTTTTATGTACAAATATAGGACATAAATCGGATGGATGTTATAAAATTTTTAAATATTGTGATGACAGAAACTCTTCGTATATGGAATTATTTTTTGTTTCCGAAATTCGGCAGATTCCATGGTATTTAAATTGATGGGGAGAAAAACATGATATATTTGAACGTTCATTCTAATAGAGCTCATAAAAATTCCGTCATTTAAAATGTTTATTTTTGTATTCATTTCCATATTTATCTTTCTGGGGATTTACTACTACTCTTTCCGGAGGGAGAATTTCGGAAGTGGTCGCGCTCGATTTGTTTTTGACCTTAAAACGTTCTCTTCCTGCTGAGCACTCGCAAGTCGACTGACCTACATGCGGTTGCGATATGCAGGTCTCCCGGAGAAGAGCCCCTCATTTCCATTTTTATGACTCTCATTGACAATACACAAGTGGCAGGAATCAACACAAATTCACGCGAGAGACGATTTTATTTCTTGCTGAACAGTTAACTTGAGCAGTAGATTAATAGAAAATGACAGCCACAGTGCCGCCCCGAGGGATGGGGAAATGCAGACGATACGATTAGAGAAGACCCACTCATTGAATTTATGAAAGGAAAATGGTTTTGTTTTTCTTTTCTAAAATCCGAATACACATAGTTTTGAAAATAATGCCACGATTTGGGCGTGGGTCTGAGGCGGAAGACAATCTTCTCGATTGCTGTAGCAATTGAAATGCTATTTTGGTGGAGATCTGTTGTCGGATTTTGCGTTCTGAAATCTCAATAATACAAATATTACAATATTTATTAAAAACTAATTGAATTAATTATATTGGCATTACCGATTTTCATCGCGCCTGTAGGAAGATCTTTATTAAAATTAAAAACTATTTGATATCGAGAATAATTTTAGATTAGTTTACTTTGAAAATTGTATCTCTATCTGAAATGTGTATCATTTTATCTATCAGATTTGAATTAGCCAAAAAAATGAGTCAAGAAGATGCTATCAACGAAACTGTTATAAAACATGTAAGAAAATGTTTAAAAACGCGCATATTGTAATGTTATATTAGAAATTATCTTAATAATTTGCATTTAATAAATAAAATAGGCCAATATTTTTGTTATTTGATTCATTAACAAATATCTGTATGATTCAATTTATTATTTATCATGAAATCTTTAGGATATCATTTATGTGATGTGATAAATTATTATTTTGTTGCATACGGCATTTGTTTCAAAGCTTCACTCTTTTTGCATCAAGCTCCGAATTTCTAGCTGTTGGTCTCAATGTTTCGGTTTCAAAATCAAGAATTACAGATAATAATCCCAATTATTTTAGTCCAATGAGGAGGAAAATCGTCCAATCTAGCGTTCTACTGCCGCTCTCTTCCTATCATGCTCAACCGTTAAAAAGGCTGGTTCCTATTTCAAAACATTTGTAGAAGACAGAAAAATAAGTTATTTATTCTTTGTGACCTCTTAGTATACAGGGCAGTAGTTTATAAATGTTTATTATGAAATGTGCAGTGCGTTAAAAATTATTACACTAGAAAGACATCAGAAAAAATATATTATACATTTTAACATAAATTGTATAATGTCAAACTTAATTGCAGGCTATAAAAAAAGTCACGCATTCCTCAAAAAATATCTCTTTACTCCGAAAGTAATTATTGCACAATAAAACTGAAATGTGTATCTCTGTGTTAATATGTAAGTATATGAAAAAATTCTTCCTGTAAGGAGACGGTGCCATTATTTAGATTTTATACAAACACATTTTTTTCAAATAGCAACAGTTGATTTTTAATACATATCTGAATTTTCCAAATTAAAATAGCTCAAATGCATATAATGTTTTGTAATTTTAAATAAATGATGCATGATTCATAAGCAATGAAAAATTGGAGTTAAATAAGATGTATTTTATTTTCAAAATGTTTCAAGATATAAAAAAAACTCTTTCTTAATTTACATTAAAATATTCAGTAAGAAAGATTAAAATTTTCCTTTTTGAGAACATAAAAGCGTATTTTCAATTAAAATTCAAACTTACAAGTGGCAAATTTTTGAATAAAGACTCATACAAATTTTGATGCTAATCGAAGAAGCAAAACCTAAAACATCATCCTTCCAATATTTTCCCCCATCAGACAGCGTCACTGCTATGAAATGAGAATTCAGTTAACTGAAGTGATTAACAGATAACTCTTTTGAAACTATTCAGATATATACTCTTATTGACAACATATGAATACAAAATTTCAAAGCTCTAGCACAAAGGGCAGCAAGTAAAGAGTTATCAAAATTCCACTTTTTCAAATAGGAAATAAGCCAAGTCTTTAAAAAAGTGAATTCCTTAAATTTGTATCAATGATTTAAATTTATACAGGTAACAAAGCAGTACTTATGATAAAACTTTATGGTTGAGTTTCTTTAGTAAGTAGGGTATGATTGTACTAAATACACTTAAAATATTTTTGTAAATAGCATTAAAATATAAATAAATGGAGTTAAAATAGTACTAAATAGAACTAAAGTTTTTCTAAGTAATGTATGAATTTATCACTCTAATTTAATCTACTAAATAGAATTAAAATAGTGTTGCAAATGGCGTTAAAATAAAAATAAATGAATTTAAAATAGCTCTAAGTCGAACTAAAATGTACCAGAAGAAGATAACATTTTTTTGCTAATTACCCAAAAAAATACTTTTTCTAATTATTCTAAACACAGGGTCTCCTTGTGTGCTAATTTCGCTTTCTTGCACTCTACGCATGCGTGTCATTTTAAATGTCAACGTGATTGAATTCATCCGGTATGCGTACCACAGAACGACTCGACCATCGGTACTTTAATCATCCCGTTATGGTTCGGAGAGTCAGACGATGCCGCTTTTCTGACACTCCTCCAGCATGAGAAAACCGCGATCCCCAACTTTATTCGATTCTTTAATGTCGCATGCGCTCGGAATTCCAGATGCTGCTTCCACGTGACAAATTTGGTATTCAGGAACTTCCCGCTCCCATCGAAAGTGCTCGGAAATATCGAGGCCCAAATTTTAAAGTGAATCGAATGGCTTCGAAATGTGAAGGCTTTGGAGTCAGCACATTTCATTAAATAAATAATTAATTTTTCTACAATCTTAAAGACAGTTTTGGACAGTTTATTAATTTTTCATTTTTTGTTGACACGCACACACATTCGACATAGAGGGAAATACTAAAATTTCTAAAACAATTCAACCTTGAGATTTTGTTGAATTTCTACAGTTCAGCTTGTCTTAAATTTGAAAAAAAGAAAATTAATTTTACATTCATTACTACTACAACACACGCAAATTTGGAACTTAATGGAATTATGGAACTTAAATCCATTACATTTTAATTTATTTACTGTGTCCGTAACAATTTAATTTTAATATCGTTACTTTCATTTTAGCAGAAATTTATTGTGACAAACCCACACGACATTAATATATGCGAGTTAAATAAGAGCATGAATTTGAAAGAAACTTTATTACTTACTCAATTTTACGAAGTTCAAAAATAACATCTCATTAAAAGATAAATAATAAATTTTCTGAAATCGCAATTATTTTTCTGATGCCACTAAAGAAAAAGCCTTTCATTTGATCTTTTCCTTAAAGGAAAATGTATATACATAAAATAATATATGCCCTTTCACATATGTGCACTTTCCAAAGTCATTCATTTCAAAAGAACATAGACGCTCTATTTTTCATCAAAAATTTATCCTCAACCATCATTCAAATAATGTATATAATATAATGCTATAAAAATATTTTATTAATTCTTACCTCGTTTTAAATATTTTTGATTCTAAAAACAATGAAAGCTTTGCCAAATAAACAATTCCTTAATAAAAAATAAATCCGTAAATAATTTCTTTGACAACTTTCTTTTAATATCTGAAACTCCTTCATCATTTTCTTTATTACATAATTTAATTTGTGAATATAGAGTTTGAGGGAAATATGTGTTGGTATAGATACTTATACCATTAAAATTTGTTTATTTTATCATTTTTTAAATAATTTTTTTTTTTTGATAATCCTGCTTACTCTATCAAAAAATTCGATGTAAGTCCCTATTTGATAAATGTCACAGCGAGAGTTTTTATCATTATAGTGCAACTTTTATACAGTATCTCAGAAATGATAACAAGATTTCTGCAAAATGGATATATGTAATTAAAAGAGATTTCTCAACTGGAAATTTACGAAACTGCATTTCTGAGAAAACTGGTATTTTGTTTTTATTAACAGTCTGGAATCTAAATAAATTATTTAAATTTCTTCTCACATTATAAAGAATAAATTTCATTTCCTTTAAACCGTCTGAAACATTCGTTAAAAAATTTCACACTTCAAATAAGATTGTTCCAATGTGCATCTCCATTTTCGTTACCGCTTTATTCAACAAGAATTTCTCTAGATCCAAGAAATGGATATAAGAAACGAGCGTAACACGTTTCCACCTTTCTGTAAGTATCGAAGTAGTTAAACACACAAAGGTTATTTTCTTTCAGTCTAACATGCTTTTGCTGATCAGAAACTATTTTTTCACTTCAGTTCAATTCCTTAAATATTCTTTTTAATAGTAAAAATAAGAATAAAGTAAAACTGACTCAGAATTCATTTCCCTTTCAGTGGAAAGAAATGGTTGTAAATCAATCGAGTGTTCAATTGCAGAATTCATTTCACTTGCAAGTGTTTGAAATTCGGCATTTGAAAAAGTTTAAACTCTCGAGCAAACATTGAGTGCAATTAAGATTTAGCATTCATTAACTTAATGTATTTAAATAAGATGTGATTTAATCGTTCAGGGAATGAAATATATATTGATCTGTTAACTGTTACAACATAACTGTTAACTGTTAGAATAGAAAATTGTGCTTCTCTTCAAGGTGACTAGAAACATTATTCTTTCAAATTTTCTCTATTCTAAAAGTTATGCACTATATTAGTAATACCAAGGGCATTTCAGCTGAAAAGATGCAAATATTTTTAGGAAACGCAGTGTTTTGAAGTAGTAACAGCCTTATTTGAAAAATGTTCGACAAAATTTTCGAGTATTTAGTTCACTTTAGAAATATTCAGAAATGTATTTGAATTTTAGGAAAATACATTGATTAAAAATAAATATACTTTCGTCTTTTGCTAATAATTGCAGAAGATTGAAATAATAATACATCTCAGGTTTAGGATAAATAGGAAGAAATAATACTATTAAATCTCAAACAATTGTAGGAATGGCCTCTTCAAAATTTTCTCACATACTCTCTAACAAAGGGAATATCCCCAATCCCCGCAATAACATAGACCTGGGTATGGCAAAGAACGTATTTTTTACAATAGTTGAGAAATATTACTCTTTGGCGCGAATTTAACATTTTTACTGAATCTATCGTATGATCCTTGGCGAATTTTTTGCGATTAATCTCTAGTATGCGGGTAATCTGAAAATCGAATTTGTGTTCTAGACGCATTTTTGCTAATTGTTTGAAACAAAATAATTTGACATAGAACTATACTCGTAGTCACAAACTCACATATCAAATTTGCTATATTAAAGTCATCACGTTTTTGAGAAATCATGTTTACATGCTTCTGGAAGTAAAAACCGACAGATATTCAATCCCTTGTATCTTTTGGCTCAAAATTTCGTAAGTGGACGTTAAGCCTGTGTATCGAATTTTATCCATGTGACTCACTTCGTTTTGTAGTTATCCTGTTAATTTGTATTCGAACAGCTAGGACAGACAGATTTCCCCTGAACGAATTTCGCTCAAAATTTGATAAGAAGCTACACATTTAGTGTAAATATACACCAAATTTCAACCGTCTAATTCAATGTGTTTTGAGTTATCTTTGTCACAAACAGACGGAGGATCAAAGAGACAAACGTAGTTTTTTCAAACTCAGGTAGGTCTGAAACGTAGAGATTCGTCAAAAATCTCGAGTTCGAATTTTTTGACGATTACAATACTTTCTCTCTACTTTGTGTAGGAGAAAGCAATGAACGTCCATCTTTGCGTTCATCCGTTACAAGCTCTTATTAAAGCTTAGTTCGTAACTTCCGATTCCCAACTTGTCCGGAAGGAAGTTCCCGTTGCATCGACATCTGTGCGAAAATTTTAATATTGCCAGAACCATCTATTTTCGGCAAAAATATAAATAAACAGGATTTAATTGAATATGAATGGACAGGCGAGTGCTTATTTAAAGTAATAGTATTTAATGAATAAACCTTATTTATCACAGATATGCATGGAGGTGTGAATTTCTACATAGATCTTGATACGTGTTCTAAATTGTTGGTTATTGTAATTAATTTATGCATTTGGGAAACTTCCTTTATAAATAATTCACGACGAAATACTTTTCACAAAAAAATTTATATTAATAGGAATTTAAACTACTTAATAAATTATTTTCACATTTTTTTCAAATTATTTTCAATTTTCTAAAATGAATTAAAAAAAAATTAAGTTAATAACTAGTTTTTAATAAATTCTAAGTTTCTATGTTTAGAAAGGATTATTTTTGGTATTGCCATTCCTATTAAATGAAAAGATAGGTGTATTTAATTATTTTATATCTTTGACTTCAAGTCTCCATAATCTAATAATGAAATATATAATTAACTGGCATTATTGCAAAACGGTTATTTATACCGTATGGAGGAAGCTTGTTTTTTATAGAATGAATTCAATTTATCATATAAAAAAAAGTGTTTGTTTTTACAAACAATATTTGTATACATTTCAGGACCTGACAATTCGGTTATGTAGTTTTAGCGGTGTAAAAAGAGGAAAATTCAAATCGAGTTTCGATGTGTGAGTAATTTTTGTTCGTTGAATTTTCTTTGGACCCCCTTGCTTGAGAGGGGCTGATTCATCTTCGAGAGAAGAGCGCTCCAGTTTCTGAACACAATTATCGGTTCATCGAAAAGCCGATCGATAATGCCGAAGATCGAGTCGATAAGTTCGATGTCTGGCTCACGCCGCTTGATCGATGACCCTTCAGTTACTGGATGAAAGTGATAGGACTGCAGGTCAGATGACAGATGGAAAACGGACACTCATATAGCTTTTACAAATCCTGGCTGAATAGCTCAAAAAGGTCAAAATCATTTCTCGATAAGGAGGGTATGACTTTAATTTTATTTTTAGTGTATCAATGTATGTCTTAAATACATTTTAATTTAACATTTTATTTAAAAAAATATTTTATCATTATTATAAAACTTAATTTAAAGCTTTTTTTTTTTTTGGTCTCACCTATAATAGCTATGCAATGTAAGACTTGAATCATCTCTTGTGTTACTATTTACTGCATTGTGAAGTGCCGAAGTTGCATAAAAATGGAACTCATACTTTTTAAAGGAATTTAGATTATTTATATAATCAAAATTCACAGTCTATGGAAACATTATAAAACAGCATGAAATTTCAAAACTTATTTGGAAAACTTTTGTTGCTAAAATTTTTACCTCTTATTTTATGCCTTCAATTTCTTGCTCAAAGATATTTTTAAATGCTGAGAAATTTTTAAGATATTTTTAAACTCGGTTTCCTCAAAGCAACACTTTTATTCTGAAACAATACTTCCTAAAATATATAAATATGTAGTAGAAATTCAATTTTAACTTATCCATTTAGAAACAATTTATAGAGGAAGAACATACATTATCTGGTGAATGAAATAAAGGAGATTTTCTAAAAATTATGACCGCCCGAGTATGAATTATTTTTACAAAAATTGTAATTATTACACCTTTTAAAAAGTTCTAATTATTTAATTCTGAATTTATATATTTTTTTCTAGAAATATCACATCTTAATAGCAATAGAAATTGCTATTTATCTTTAATCAGTTAATTCTAAATTAAAATGTATTTTTATGATTCCTTTGCAAATTTATGAATTTGACTAACAATAATAAAAGGGTTCCAAAAATATTTTTTTCATATATTAAATAAATACAAAAATAATTTTTCTTAAATAAATAAGGGAATTGAAAAAAAAATTGTAAAAGAGTGAAGCTGTATAATTGAAGTTTCAACAGAAATATTTGATGAAAATGCATGTGTCGCATGTTGCTGCATTTTGCCCTGAAATCCATATTTTTTATTCAATTCTTTTCTATTTTTTAGCACAGAAAATAAAAACATGGTTTTAAAAAAACTTTTTGTTATTTTCCCATATTTTATATTTTGATTTTTAATATTTTATGATTGCTATGAATTAATTATTATGTGCGTTATCATAATTTATTATTATGATTATCAGTGTGCATAGCATCATTAAAAATCCTTAAAAACTTCTTGTTTTTGAAGGGCCTTAAAAAAAGGTTTATTTTTTTAAAAAAATCCAGATGCTTATATTTTTTCCCGATAAAAAAATCATTTCATCGCGGTAGATCTGCCGATTATAGGCTTTTTTTTTTTTTTTTTTTTGTAGTATCGGATCTCTTTTTGTTTAACTGATTTTATGAATCCGGAAGTCAGTGAAAAAAGTTTCCTCCCAGTTTAGAGATATACTAATCGAATATGGGAAATGCATACTCTTTGTTTACGCAACTCTCCTTTTCGCCTCCTTTGCTCGCTTGGATAAGGTAAAATCCTATCTTTTCAGAAATAATTTTATGTATTCATGTTATGTTTTTAACCGCAACTTGACCTCGTCCTTGCTTTTCTACATGTGATTGTTTACGTGTAGAGCATTAGTTTGTTATATTTCACTGTCATTTCATTGTTCTTTATTAATAAATTATTTAAGCATTTCTATTTCAATTCATTTTTCTGCGAAACTTTATAACTTATTAAGAATATGCGGGGAATATGAATTTGATTCATTGTCGACTTCTAGAAGTGAATACACTAAATGATTCAAGGCTTTAGGAAATAAATTAAAGCAAAATGTTCATGATGACCTCAAATATTACTTCTAAGTCATTTGTTACTCTTGCCAAAAGACAGTATAAATAAATGAATGCCCATAAAATTCCTTTTCTTTTTTCGCATACGAACTATTCAGAGACAGAACTGTAATAGCGAAAAAGTCCGAACTCCAAGATTTTGTCTTATAGCCACGATTCAAACCTTCTAATAACACATTTTTAGTGTTATGTCTACCTGCGAACACGATAACTTGAAAGATGCCTTAAGCTGGAATTTCTAAATATCAAGATTATCAAATATTAGCAGATCTTTAGCAGATATTGAGCGAAATCCCTTTTCATGAAGTTTGTCCGAATGGAGGTGAATAGGATAACATCAAAACCCAAAGTTTTACATCGTTAAAATGTGGCACACAGTGTTAGCATCTAAAGTATCGATCCATATCAAAATTTTGAATTAAGTCCGTTGACGAGTTGACCATTTGTCGGCATATATATTCGCTTGTCTGCAAACACCAAAAAAAAAAAGAAAAACCTCCACAACTTAGATAAATAAAATTTGGTAAGTTATTTTATTTCTAAAGTTGTAGCTCCAAAATTGTTTGTCACCCTCTCTTTGGATTCAATGAGCCATCTAAAAAGTTTTGCAACTTAGTCGGGTTTTTCCCCTTCTTTTTTCTTTTCTGTACTAGAGCTGAAAATAAAAACCTGTGTACTCGTGGCTTTCACGGTTGTGCTTATGTTCTCCAATTTTTATGCCAGAGGGAAGGATCATAATGCCTTTCTTAGGAAGTATGCAATAATGCAGTGATGAGACATTCTCACATGTATTAATATCAGAGCGTATTAAGCCATTTCTTCTTTTTTATGCATATTGCATATGCAAGTGAGTAAAACAGCTGTTTTGATTTTTAAACTTTTCAGTTGAAATTATTTCTTCAACATAAGTTGATAATGCAAGCAGTTTTCTATCCCTGTTCTGAAATTGATAAAGAGGGACAAATGATTGAAAAAATCAGCATTCCGCAAAAGAAATATCCGATAACATTATATATTTTTTCAAATATGAATTTTAGTAGTTTGCTTTAAAGCTGTTGGAATGCATAATGAATGCAGCGAATATTTCATCAGTAAGAAATGTCGTTTCGGCAGAGAACAATTAAGTTTGACGAAAGAGTCTTGTTCTTTGTTGTGCTTTCATCAGAAACGATAAAAGACGGTATGAAGATGCTATTCTCAGGCACTTAATAGATTTCATAGTCAAATCACCTTAATTCGATTTCTATAATTTTCATTTCAAGAAAATGAGATTGGATGAAGGTTTATTTTAAATTTTTATTTAAAGATCATGAATTAAAAAATGTGAAGAGTTTTTGACAATTATTTTTAAAACTATTTCGTGGACAAGTATCTATTGTAAGAAAATTCAGCATGGATTAAAATATTGAAGTGTGAAATTTGAATGAAAAAAAGAGATAGAGAGAGAATACACGCAGTAAACATTATTAAAGAACTGAGAATTTTAGAAACATCAGACTACTCAAAATGTCCCCTATTTTCGTGGAAACAGATGGCGAAATAAAAAAAAAAGGAAAAACTTTAGGGAAAAGAAATTTTTCTTGGAAAAGGAAAGAGCTGAATTTGAATATAAAGCTAATACACTTACTTATTCGACAGCCAGAAACTCTTCACTATTAACAAAGCTAATTAGTTGGGGAAAAGTTATTAATGAAAAAATTGAAAGTGCTTGGAAAAAATTCTGAAGAGAAATAAATTTTGATTTACATATTTGATAATATTAGCATGATTTTTACATTTTAGGTTTGTTTACTCATGTTCTTAGCCCTTTTTTCGAGGAATTGGAATGTTAATGAAATTGCAATATAACCTCCTCCAAACCTCCTTTATTCTACTGACTGCAATGTATTTAAATAATTCAAGATGCGCGATTAAATTTTTAAAAAGATTTTTCAAACGAAATTTTCAATAAAAAAACCTTTTGAAATAACTTAATTTTAATGCTGGTGGAAAATACTCCTTGGTTTCTGGAGTATTTTATACTTATATTCTTATAAATTTTGTCACATTCTCAGTTAATACCTAATTTAATTTATTTCATTGAACTCTTAGTTCTATAATTTTAAAAATTGGCAAGTTTAGGTCGGTTCTTATTTTTTTTAAAGCTCTAAAGGTATTTATAAAGTGCTTAATTTTGAAGATAAAATAGTCTACGCATCTTGAGATATTATGAAATCTAAATCATTTTTTAAAATTCAATATCCAATTCTGCTATTCAAAATTTAGTTAGATTTAATAGATTAATTAGTAACTAAATTCTGTAAATTCAAAATATTGTATTGCCATCGAAAACACATAACTGCAGGACATTTCACTAATATAGTAGAACAAGAATTGAGCGAAAAACAAATGACAGAATTACATCTTTACAAGTATGAACAAGGTTTTAAAAGAGCATACATAAAGGAAATTTAATTAACTTAGTAGCTTACCTTTGATTAACAATTCCAGGCTATTTCTGTCTCTAGTCACAATAAAGCGTCTTGTATTAAAATCGAATGTTTTAGTTTCCAAATTCTCTGTCCAATTTATTCTCTGAAAAAAAAATGTCTAGTAATGCGTTAGTGTGACATACTTGAAAGCAATTAAATAAGACAATAACTGACACTCATTATTGTTACCCTTTCCAGAGAAATGTATTTCTGCAGCCAACTGCGAGTCCCTTTTCAGACGAGAAATAATCCAACAGAATGCCGATGATTCCTTCCTTTCTTCAATTAAAGTGTGCGCAATTTTATTTTATTTTGATTTTTATGAAGTTTCAAGAAGACAAGACATGTAAAATAAAAGAATATTTAATTCACCGAAAGACATTTCCTTTTTGTTATAATTCATATTTTTCTGTATTCTGTTACTTAGTTAAAAAGAAGTGAATTGAAGTAATAATTGAAGTTTATTGAAGTAATATTAGTTACTTTTCCATTATATTGAATGCATTTGACGATAATTCTGAAAAGTGAGCCCACATGACTCATGAGATAGAGGATTTCAGCTTTTTGTATTTTCTTCTAAAATTGTGTATTTCATTTTAATTTTGAAATAATTATAAAAATTTTTTGTTCTTCGATCAATCAAATAAAGAAATGAACTACCGATTAATGAAATGCGCTTACTTTTTGTTTGCACATAACGAAACGCAAAATCATCTTTCAGTAACGATTCTCAGTACTTTATAAATAGAATACTGGAATCAATATTAGATTTATTTCAAGATAAAATTCCTTTTATAAACTTTTCTCCAGTCTATCTCTTTATTATTAGTTACTAGTGTTTTGCATTCTCATTAATTATTTAGCGAAATATTGTAATAAAGAGAAATTTTATGTAAAGATATATTCTAAAATAATCTCTGGTTTATTTGTAGCCCAGCCATCTTTAAGATATTTTGAGAATCGGTGGGATATAAACAAAGAGAATGTGTTGTTTATGACAACTTACAGCGGTATTTATTTATTACATACATTATTTTAGAGAATAAAGGAACTAGAAAGCTCTTTTATTGAAGAACGGCAAAAAAATGGGCCGAGCCAGTAATGGTATTGCCTGTTTTGAAGGAAAAATGAAACTCCTCAAAATTTGATTCTTGAATGTTTGAATTATTTGATGAGCATATCTTTTGTTTTGACTTTCTTTTCGAAAGCGATGCATAATCTATAATAGTAATATTCCATTCAAGGAAGTTTCGTTACAAATGCGGAGTTTTCTTTCTTTCTTTCTTTTTGTATTGCTTTTTCTGGAAAAGCAACTGCTCTTCGTTTGTTTTTTTTAAGAATACAAGATTATCATAAATTTATAGCACTCTACATTATTGATGGAAAAATGCTCCTACTGATTTTAATTTTATGATCGATAATAATACCTAATATAATTAATTGATCAAATGATTAGCGGGAGTTAGATTTTATTCAATTTCAATTTCTGTTTCGCAATTGGGTAAACAATATTTCTCAGAATATAGAACACATGGGTCCATAACAGTTCCTATTTTTTAAATATTTAAGTAAAATTTCAGTAATTTATGTTGAATATTTATTTGAATGTTTTTTTTTCATTTTTGCAGCAATTTTTTCGTCATGTACTGGTGAAGTTTCAACCCAGGTAATTTGTTCGTAGTATTTCGTTCGGATAAAACATGAAAAACAATTTAAATAAAATGTTAATTTTGTCTAGCTTCGAAAAAAAGAGTTAATCAGAGGAAAAATATGCCCAGCAGCTTTTTGACATTGTGTTGCTTGTTTGCGTTTCGATCAATCATAGAATAGAAGAATCGCGAAATTCTGAAAGGGAAGAAATTGCCAACTCTAAATATTGCAGGCGAACATACACACAAAAAAATTATTCTGCTGTTATTATTAGTAAAGCAAAATTTTAAAAAAGGCATTTTTAAAATACGATTTTTAATGCAAATTAATTTTTAAATATAATTTTTAATGCACATTGATTTTAAAATGCAATTTTTAATGTAAATTCATTTTAAAATGCAATTTTTAATGTAAATTAATTTTAAGAGGCAAATTTTAAAATTTTTCCTTTTAAATATAAGATTTTCTCTTGATATATTTTATGTAGATTATTGGTAAAGAAACTTTTTTATATGTCCCTTTTGCAGTATACATATTGAAAATAAAAGGAAACTTCAAATGCGGTTATTGTTTATTTACATTTAAAATGATATTTTACAGTGAAGGAATATAATAAAGAAGTTTTGCGAAAATAAAAATGAAAGATTAAACTATTCAGTCCAGTATACATGCTGAGAAATTACAGATCAGCAGATAATACGGTTTCAAAGCTCCTCTACAGAAACCTAAATGTACATCAAGTTTTCCTAAGTTCATTCATTTCAAGTGAAATTTTAGACTGGTATTTTTTGTTGTGGGTTTGTTTTATAATTTCCAAGACGGAAATAAATCCGATGCTAAAGTCTATAATGTAGACAGCAAATTTGACACTCAGTGGTCCTTTTCTGGGAAAAACCAAATTATGACACTGAGAGATGGCACAGGCCCGGTTTCAAGACTTAGTTCCACCTTTTTTTGCAGCACTTTGACGACCAAGAAGCAAAATCTGTGAAACAAACCTTGTTCAATTTATTTTCGCCTTCCTATTCTTTGTTCATAGAACATGCCACTTTACTAAATTCTATATTATGAATGGCAAAAACATTTGGAGTCAATAGACAATAGTAATAAATATTTTGCCCGGAATGCGATGCAAAGGAACAGTTGCCATAAAATTAATATTAAAAATTCTTTTGTCAGTCTGAGCTGAAAGCGTTTGCTACCAACAGTTAAAATTTTCAGCCCATTTTACAGTAAATATACATTTTTGCTGGTTTAAACGACATATTTATCTATCTTTAAGATAGATTAGGGACTTATCTATCTTTAGATAGATATTTTTTCTGCGAATAATAATAATAATAATTTTGAAAATATTGGTTCCTTTCCTTTAATAAGTTGACTCAAATATGAAGGTTGCTCAAATATTACTTTAGGAACCATGAGGGAAAAGATGTTAAATAATTTAACATAACGAATCGTTTGATTTTAAGAAATATGAAGGAATAATGTTCTTCTGCTGTTGTGCCTTTTCATTTCCTCCTTTTTCGTATTATATTTACAGTTGAAGATTATACACAAAAAATCGAAGATTTCGTAAAAAAATTATTAAAATTCTAAATAAAAAATATGCGTGAAGCCACTGACTTTTGAAAAGTTCTTATTGATTAAAATTCAGCGCGAGTTCAAATTCTTCTTTTTTTTTTCCTCTTCCGTGTTCTTTTTTATAAATATCCTCAGCCAATTTCCAGATTGCCCAGGGGTATTTTATTTCAATCTTTTTCAGCGTTGCAACAAAATAAAGACGGGAGTAAACTTTTTCAGAAGAGGCCGCCTCGGGAAAAATGAGATAAGAAAAACCTCAATAAAGAAAACTATGAATTTAAGAAACACATTTCAGCCCATCATTCCGTAATTAATTATGTAAAATATTTCCTATTACAGTTAGTTTCATCGTTTATTTGTTAGTAAAAATTTATTTAGCTATAAATGAAAACGTTTTTTGTCAATCTGGACAGAATAAAGAAATTCCATTTTAAACTGAGAGCTCTAAATATTAAATAAGGAAAACTTTCCTGACGTCTAGCAGTTTGAAATGCAAAAAAGACTTTTGATCCAGATTAAATTACTTTATTACTATGATTCTGGAAAGAGTACAGCTTCTTTTTTGGAACTAGAGAACTGTAAGAAAATAGATTCTTAAATCCGCGCTCATCCGAATTCGAACATTTCACTCTCATTTTGATATTATCCGAAGCAGAGACATTTTCAATTGGATTCCTTTTCCCAAAGGTTAGCTGAAATATTGAAATTTGAAGATATATTCCGAACTGATTTTTAAAAATACGTGAAAATTTAAATGAATAAAACATGAAAATCATTAAAACTTTAACTTCCGAGAATTTCTATAAATCTTTTTTACACTACAATGCTATAAATGCATAATACATTGAAAAATTTAAATTTCTTGAATTCTCTTTATAATCTATAATAATTTTGAAAACTTTTTGTTACCTGTAATACCAGCGTCTCTTATAATATGAAGAAAATATGAAAGTTAGGTCTTTCTGTACATGCGTAAATAACAATCTCTTTTTCAATCCACATAAAACATTTAGGCAGTTTTAATTTAATTGGCAATCCAGAAATAAACTTGAACCTTTGAAATAAATTCCAATAGTTTTTTTTTCTTCCCCTTATATAAAAAAAAGTAAAAGAAAAGAATTCTTTTGTTTTTGGAATAATGTCTGTCTATGAAAATGATAACTCAAAACCATTTTCAGCTAGATAAATGAAATTTAGTATATAGATAGAGCACCACATTTGTAGATTCATTTCCGATTTTGAACGAAATCCGTTCAAAGGAAATCTGTATGAATGGCTATCCGAGTACATTTGAACACGATAACTACAAAATATAAAGAACTAAATGAATAAAATTTTGTACACAAGTTTAAAATATAAAATGTAGATTCTTATGAAATGTTAAACTAAATCCTTCAAAGGTTTAACCTTCGATTGGTCAATATATTTTCGCAAACATGTCAACGCAATACCTCAAAATTGAATGTCCTAAATGAAATTTGGTGTCTGATCTTATTGTTACAGTTGAAGTTCTATGTCAAATTTAAGTTTCAATCAGTCGGAAAATAGGCGTCCAAAATATACATTTGATTTTCAAGTATTTGTTTTCTAACCGATTCATAACCAAATAATGATCTCCAAAAATCAGCCAGATTATAATAAATTGGGTATCATTGTTAGATTTATGCCAAAGATGAATATTTCGTAACTATTATTCGCCAATAGCATAAAAAAGTTTTGCTTTATTGCCCAGAGTACACAACATTGTGTGGATGATGCTCTTCGATGTCATTTTATGAACGGACATTGATAAATTTGAATTCATTCATGTTTTCTACACTTCCAAATCCAATAACTAAATAAAATAAAGATTTCATACAATTTTATTAAAATAATTTTTATCTCTTTAAAATATCTGACGTCATCTTACAATTTATTTAAAATAATTCTTGCTTTGGCGATTGCGGTTGCGATGCGGAATGGCGATTACAGAAAGATGCCCCGGTTTCCAAAGGATACATATCACCGTAACTAACTTCTGTTATAAATTCAAAGCGAGAGTATGAAGTTTCTGTTGTTTTGTGAGAAATGTCAGTCGGAGTGCCTATCATAGAATCGTGGCAGTTTGCTTTTGGTTAGTGAGAAAATGGGCGACAGCACAGTCGAACGTACTTCGTTATTCATTACATTGAACCCTTCGGATAACATTTTTTTCTTTGAGAAAAGTTTTGTAATTGAAACAGATTTAATGTACTGATTCGCGAAATAGTATATAAATGTTTATAGACGAATAAAGTTTTAATAAACTTGTTTTACTCAGTCGAATGGGGTTAAATGAAAGAGAAACTCCATGTGAATGGAGTTTTATTGACGAATTAAAATTGTCATTCGTAACTTAGATACAACGGTTGCATAACCATTTCAAGCATCAAATGCAAATTCATTAAAACTGTTCGAGTTGTTTCCTGCCGTAGAATGTCACATCCAGAAAGGCGAACACTGATTCCATCCATTTAATGAAAAGTGTGCCATTCTAAAAGTAATGTTTCATATAAATCCTTTCTGTGCTTAATGACAATGTTCAGTAAGTGTTCATGCATGGGCTATGAAAGTGAACTTGAAATCAACCAAAAGTGGAAAATCAATGACTGTTCAAATCATACAAATTATAAACTGGTGCATTCTGTATAATCTAGCACTAAATGGGCTGCAAATAGTGTGAGATGAGTTTCGATACCGAATAGATACTATAATGTTCCTTCTTTTTGTATAGTCCTTCAAGTTTGGGGTATTCTTTTTTAATCAACTTGTTTAAAGGGTGTTAAATTCAAATTACTAAAGCCCTAATAATTGGTAGTTCCTAAATGTATCACAAATATCACCGATACTATCGATGGTTATTGAATATGATGCATGCTGTAACAATTAGTAGTAGAGCTGAAAATCTCTTTTTAGTTTGCATATAGGTCATAAAATATTCTGTGCAAACAGAAACTAAAAATAAATCATTGATTTTAATTTAACATTTTCTTTTGCGAATAACTTTTTGAATAGCATAACATTGCGAATAACTTTTTGAATGCTTAACAATATTTTATGTAATTATCAAGAAAATTGATCTTGGAAGGAAACCCTTACTTTTCTGAGTTCCGAACTTATTTCGACTTCTTCATACTTCTTTCTACTTTATTAATGATTTCCATGAAACTATCCAGTTCACATACCGCCTGAGCCACTCTAATCACGCATCGTAATTGTACTAATTCTATGTTTACCTCTACATCGGGTCCAAACTCCGACTTCTTTTTGCTTCCCTTTCGAGCACACTTAGTGGACCGGAATCCATTCATCCGCCTTACAATGACATTTATTTTGCTTTGTGTCCGGCCGAAAATCAGATTATCTAATAGGATGCCGGACGACGTTTCGTGACGGGGAGCGGATGCCTCCTTCGTCCTCAGATGGCGTGACTCCTGATCGACGAGGTATTTTTGTTTTCTCAACTTTGGAAATGATCCCGCACGTGAAAGGCTAAGAAAGAGAAATATAAGAAGTATAATATAATGTATTTTGAATAAAGATTAACATATCCAGATGGAGATTTTTTGGCTAAGAGACAATAATAAAGAGATATCTAAATTTGATTTTTTATGTAAAATTTTTGTGAATTGTTTAGTTAAATTTACATTTGTTTTGAAGTAGCACAATGGGTGTTTTGCGATGGAAATCTTTATTTTCATCTATGATATAAGGACGAGGATAAACATATGGTCTAGCACTCTTCTCTTCCAAGTTTCGTACCTGATCAACGAGAGATCGTTTAATCCTGAACGTTAGAATTAACGCGTAACAAAGGCACAAATACGATTGTTATTCAATGGTATGTGCAAGATGACATAAACTGAATGGAACAAAAATAACGTGTTCCAATGAACATTGCACTTTATTTAGATAAATCAAATGTACCATGAAACTACAATTATTAATGCGGTATTTTGATTTCTATCGTACTCATGATAGAATATTTCAAGGAATTCAACATGCCAGTTAACGCGCGCTACCACTCCGTAACACATACCATACCGTTGTTTGAGGCACATTTGATTTTACTTGGATTATTGGAGACATTTTTCTAGATTTCGGTTGAAATTGTTTCAAAAATTTTTTTTCAACCACTTCGGTTTTAGCAGGGCTCCTTCTATATCGGTTTTCTTTCATAAGTCCCCCGTGTTTTGAAACTACTTGACCCCCCCCCCCCCCCGTTCAATGGTGTGACGATGCGATGATTCTTAACCAAATGTTGTGCGAAATTCTTTGTGTACGAGTATTAAGAGGATGTGTTGGTATATACCAAAACATGAACTCTTTCTCCTGCATGGATGTCGACGCCATTTTGATGACGACGGGGAATGCTTTTTCATAACGGCCTTAAGCGACGATTTCGCTACTGGAAGAATTTTCGCAGTTGCCAGAAAAAAATATGTGTTTGAAAAGTCGTGTTTTGAAAAATCTTTACAGTGAATGACAAAACATTTTGGAAATTAATTTGTTTGCCAAAAAAAGGACGTATTTCAGTCTCATTTCCGTATAGATGTTGATTTCAATTACATTATTAATTTCATTCTTTAGTCTATGAATCATAGTTCACTTGAAATTTTTAGTATCCTCATTCCTGTTTCCATTCTTGTGCAGTTGATTTCAAAACAAACCGAAAATGCAAATTAAAATCAATTTACCTGTAATAAAATCAGGATTCGCTCGGGAGCCTCCGTAGATAAGAAACTTATGATCAGTTAATATTTTATAAGAACTGTAGCTCTATATCTACCTATTTTAAAAATAACATAAAGCCTGTTTTTTCTCAAACAAGAAATTAAATCTTAATCAGGTGACTTTCGTTGAAAAAAAAAAGACTTCGTTGAGATTCTATTTTTAGATAAAATACAAAGAATTCTATTAACTTTCTTAAATGACCTTTCTGGGAATGTTTCTGTAAGAAATTATGCATTTTTCAAATAAAATTATGAAGCTCAAAATGTTTTAGTAGAAGGAATAATTTAATATTATATCCCTTTTAATTTCAAAATATGTATGGTAACAATACAATGAGGGAACAGATGATTCATTGAATATGATATATTAAAATATATTCTTTGAAAATGTGATATTTTTTTGTAATGTGAATGGGCAAGTAAAGATTATATAATATTCCATGCAGAGTTTCATAGAAATTCTTCATATTCAAGATCTGTAAAACCAATTGAAGTTTTTGTAATAATATAAAGATCCATAATATAAAGATTTTTCTACATACTACTAACTACATAGCGTGTTCATGGTATCAAAATTTTTCAATATAATTTAGCACTTAACAGATGATAAATGAACTGCAGCAATATATTTTTGTTGTGATTCAAAATAAACCTTTGAAAAATGACTCTCAGACTTCTTTTTTTGAAAAATGAATGACTCTCAAACATCCTTTTGAAAAATGTCTGACTCTAAAATTATTATTATTATTATGAAAAATGCATGTTGGGCATGTGTTTTTGATGTTTTCAATTTAGGGATACCATTATAAAGCCCACCTCGTTTACTTTGACTACTGTATCATCATAGTTTGCATATCCATACTTTAGAAATCCATGTAGATATGCAAAGGCAGAGAAGGAAACGCCATTTTCATGCAGTGTCCTTTAGATAATTGTAAAAACGACTTGAAATAAATGTTTGTTCCGGCATTTTTGATGATAAATAAATCAACCATTTGCACTTGGATCAAGCCTGGATCTACTTTTTTCGATGAACAACATGTCCAGCTAATTCTACTCCATGGAATTATAATCTTTCTCAATGAATCCTTTTGCTATTCAGATCTTTATATGCAGATGTACGTTTTAGTAATGAAGAACGGATGTAGAGCGAGCTAGACAATCCCATACGTTTGAAATCACAAAAGGTGAATCGATCTATTCTTGTTTACTTTGTCTTCAGCACTTGAAAGCTTCAGTGTTTGTCAAGCGTATAGATATTTGCCGGCAATAATTTCGTACTCATCTCAATAATGGACTTGACCAAGGCCGTCGACAGGCAAGCATCATGGAAACTACTAACATGCAAGAATTATTTGCGAATTATGATTCTGGCGATTAATCACCCTCCTTTTCATGTCCCTCTCCGTAACGAAAACCCAACTTTTAGTCACTTATTGTAGTTTAGATTCATTTAATGAGAATGTTTTGGTTTTATATTCGAAGAAAGTAAGTGCAAAAGTGTTGATCATGCTTAGATCCATTTCTTATGAATATAAATAAAATACTCTTGAAACTAGAATATATATATATATTTCCTTATATTGCACTTTCTCCCCCGCAAGCCTGACCTCGACAATCGAGGAAATTTAGAGAAGTAGTGTCCTTTGTTCCATACGATTACGCAGAAGAAAGCTTTACAACTCTTGATATTTCCTGTAACGTTTGTTACTCACAGTTTTCTTATTGATGTTAATAAAACTCATGTTCATTAAATGTTAAGTCCTCATTTGTGGTGCTTTCTTCGTACAAACCTGCAATGATGAGGCTCATGACCGAACGTCAAAGGACGGCTATATTTAAGCTTTCTACCGATTTCAATGTTTAAGGTTTCTACCAATTCAAATGAAACATCACTTACCTGAAATGTTTCTGTTTCGTCAAAAAATAAGGAAAAGAGCGCGTCTCTCTTTGTCTGATTTATTTATCTAAAAACATTTTCAGAAAATTCAAATTCCTTCAAGCTGAGTAGTATCTGCGCAACAAAGTGGGCTGACACTATTCAGCTAGTTCAGTCACGAATGCTTGCGTCAATCCTTAGTGGTCGGCATCCCACTATTATTTCAGAGACCGTACTTTGCAGTGAACTCTCTTCCCGCGTGGCTCCACTTCATGCAAAAACAAGATGAGGATATTATGAAATATCAACCATCAGCGTGATAATATTTTATTGCAGCTGTCCTGATTTATAACTCAGCAAACAGACTCTACATTACAGTTACTCTGCATTACAGAACATTTTCAGCTTTTAGATTCATTATAATGTTAAATGTACGTGATGTATCATTTGCTACTGTCGGAATAGAATATAGTCAAAATAATTTTAGATGACGTAAGAATTGTTTAATTGTTTTTAATTTTTTAACTCCGGTTATCACTATTAAGCGATTTGACAATTTTGCTTTTTATTTTAGCAATTGTTAATAGATTATTCGCGTTTTAAAACTCATTATGTACGGCGGTTAGTACTAGCAACTTTATACATCTTTATTCTTTTATATATTTTTAAATCTAATTTTTCTTTTTTATGTGTTTAATGCTATATACGTTTATAGTTTTATTCGTAATTAAAAGATTAAAGAGTGGGAGTTTAAAATATTTCCACTTCAAAATGCTGGATGTAATTAGGTAATTGGGAACCAATTATCATATTTTGAATCTTAGGTTTTCAACAAATACTATAAATATGGAGCGTAGTTAATTCTGTAAAACTTTAGAATGCGTTACTTTTCAAATAAAACACTTCTATATTCGCAAATCGTGTATTTGTTGTCACATCTTCACAAAACTGGAGTCGGTGGAAATGACGAAGAATTACCATGACAAAATTAAACACTTGTGTTGGCAAAAGATTCTGATGTGCTTGCCAAAACCGTTCACTGCAACTCGCAGAGAAGCCACATGCAATGCCCGATACCTTATAGAAATCGGATCAAGATTTATGTCTTCTAAATGAATCAATTTTCGACCAAGGCTGTGCTCCTGTAAATTATGTTCCGGCAACAATTTCAGTCGATGAGCCACGAACATCATTTTTACTTTTGTGACAACTGCCTGCCGTCGCGAACAACACCTCATTTACGATTTTATGACAATAGCATTTCGACGCCCTTGGCATATATTATAGCACAAGTGGTTAAATTTGGAAATCTCGGTGAAATGTAAAATTCTAATTACATCGCATAAAATGTGAAATTCAATAAAGATAGATGTTTAAATATCTGTTCTGATCAGATGTCATAAAAGGAAATAGGTTTTATCTCCTTCTATGACTGGAGGAGCTAAAAAAGGTATACGTTCGAAAGAAAACGATTCAATATTTGCATTTGAAAAAAACGAAACACAACCAGCTGGCCTTGGCAGTTGACGTGAATACCACATTTGATATTTTATGCCGGCGTTTTCTAAAATCAAGCTATTTAAGAATGTGTCCAGTTTAATTTGCATTTTCAATGTTGCTACAGATGAATTGAAGATAAAAAAAATTTTCTCGTTATTCTATGTAATACTTTGTGACCTTTATAAAGCTAAGATTTACTAATTAAATATTTCTATTCATTGCAACATTATGTGTATTAAACCACATTGAACCAATGTGTTTTATAACCATAAAGTAGTGGATAGTATAATAATTCCAAATAATTTAATTTTTAAAGAAATAATTAAAATGCTTAAATGTTTTTTAATTCTGCATTAAAATCTTTTTTACAAAATTGAGACAAATTTAAAGCAGAAAAGGGATAATATTCATCACTTTTATTTGCACTGCGCAACGGAATTTTCTGATGCTAGTACTCTTCTTTCCTCTTATTAGTAATTCTATGAATTTTTTACTATCAGAGCAAAAAAAAGTATTTAAGGAAACAAAGCAAAATTTATATTATATTAAAATCGTCTACTCTTAAAATAAAAATATTTATTTAACCTTGATTTTATAATATCTATTAAATCTCGTATTTAATGATACATTTAAATAAAAAATAATCTCTACATCTTTTATTTCAAAATAAAACAATTGTTGATTTGTAAATTATTACATATTTTACTTTTATGATATGATACAGAGATATTTTGCAATGATTTTTTTTTATTTAACTATATCCTTACGTGATTATATGTCATTTACAACAACAATGAATTAGTAAATGCAGCGCCTTAAAAGAAGGGTAAAACTATTGAAAAATTCCACTGTTAGATTAAATAGAGTGAAACTGCTATATGGCAACAAAAAGAATCGCATAATATTGATAAATTAAATGATGGTAAAACAATTTAAGAAATTTATTAAATAAATTGCTGATATTTTAAAAGTTTTATATATATTATTTTATTCTAAGGCAGTGTGTTCAAATCGTGCATTATCTAAGACATTGTTTTACGTATTTTTAAACCTCATTATTTGACATCACGTTTAACAAACTTTGAGTATGTCTTTAACTCAAAAGCAATTGCTTACAGCTCAGAATTATTTTGTGTTCTTTACTTTTTGGAATTCGTTACTCATGTGTTAGTTATTATCTAAATAGCATACTACTATTGGCTATTAATCAAACCAGTCAATTTTAAAAAAAAAAATTTGGTAGTCATATTAGATGATTCAGATGGTTTTCTTAAAATAAAGGTTAGGTTGTATTAAAAATGTTTTTTTGAAACTATTCAAACATTGGAAATACTTTCAGTATATGAAAAATAGGTTTTAAAAATGTTTTTTGGTTAAATAATTATAAAAATATCCATGCATGGAACTCCCATTTCTACCGTACTGCTAACTGATCAGGAAGAATTTCCGAATGACCAGAATTCATTTTCAAATTTAAGTTTAAAATATTAATTTGAGAAATAAATTTTCTCAAGAAATTTCAGAAACATTTTTTATACTAAAATAAAAATCACGTTCTTCTATTTTTATTTTATCCCATTCAATTTAATATTAAATTAATTATCTTTTGAATTATAAACTCTCTGAATTCTGATCATCTTCTACATAGAATTCATTCTTCCATTATAGTTATTTTTTTCATTAACAATAATAAAGTCACTTTGCTAAAAAGCTAATTTCATGTTCTTTCATACAACGAATCCATACATTCTTTCATTATTACTTAAAGAAATATTTACTTATGAAAATTCCAGATTAAATTTTAGACAGCTAAATGTATTAGGTAACAGTGTCTCGATTATCAAAGAAGCTAATTAAAAAAACTAAAATTTAAAAAAATATAGCAATTATAAATCGCTATTATATTATTCGCCATCATTATTAATAAAATTAGTTATCATGAGTAGAAGCATAATAAATAATATAATTTAAAACCACGATAATGAAAAGTCGAATGGCATACAGAAACGCGTGAAGCCCCCTCCCCTTCAAGAAAAGCGCAAAAGTTTATTACGCATTAGAATTTTTTTAATACTGTTTTTTTAAATACGAGAACAATTGTATCACCCCTCAGGACATCCATTTGTCATTTCTTTAAAAAAATTAAAACTGGAGAGAAACAGAGATAATTAAAACAGAGTTCAGAAATCAATACAGTTTTAAAACTCATTGGAACGGCTTACAAATAAAACATTAACACATATACGATCGATCTTAAATGTACTCTTTTTTTTATTACAATACAGTATGGTATGAAAGTCACAACGTTCAAATTTATGAGTTATGCTTTCATGTATCAAATTCTATAACAATTTAAAATTATTATAGAATTATTATGGAACAACAATTGTTAAATAAATTATTATGCACTTTTAATTAAAATAAAGGTTAAGCGGCTCATTGAATATAATGAATTCTGTGTATTGTTTGATTTCAATTCGTACAATGTAACCAAAAACTTTTCATTACTTTTTATAAAGTGTACGCAAAATAATTTTAACATTTTCTTTGTCTTTGTTTTGAAAAGCAAATTTATATGCTCACCTGTTTTGTAGCTGACAGCTAAAAATGTAGTATTTGCCTAGTAATAGCTGCAGTTTCAATTTAGGGACGTTTTTGAACTTATCCGAAGTTTTTTTTGATAGTTCAAATCCCAAGTAAAGTGATTTCCTATTACTCGAAACATATCCTCTACATTGTATGAAAGCCCTCTCTATTCTCCTCTGTTTACCCCGTTTTCATTTTGTTCCCATTTTTTGTTTCTTTGCTTATCGAATATCTCCATTTGGATGGTGCATTGCGCCAATCCTTCCCTCTCGTTCCTACTTTTGCTGCTCATCAGAAGTGCCCGCGAACTTGTTGAAAAATATGCTGACAATAAAGACATCCTTTTAGAATTTCAATCATATATTTTGGAGGGAAAAGATGGATTTATTGTCGGTGCTTCTCTTCTCTTAGATGCTTACTTTTAATCCTACAGAGAGAAAAATACACTTGAAAACTCACTGCACATCTCAGTGATGTCTCTAAAGTATCCTTGTGAAAATTTCGAAATAATATTTGATTACTCAGTAAAATGACCTGAAATAAACACTACACATATTGTTTAGTATTTTTTCGGGCTACTGGTAGAAAAGCAGAGTATACCACCTAGGTTGTAAAATGGATTATTCAACATAATCAAACGCTTGAAGATTTTCATCGAAAACTTATATTCTGTTTATTTTATTGATGTTTTCACAGAAAGGTGAATTTGATTATTATTCTACAATTATTCGTTCTCTCACATTAAAAATTTTTTAGAGATTCAAAATGGAGAGTAAAATATACTGACAATCATTTGTTCCGTACAAAATATAACTTATTATTTTTTAGAAAACCGCGGTAGAGGAGGGGAATTTTTATCAAGTGACAAATATCAAATTCCAATGTCCCATCAAAGTTCCAAGTATCAAATACTTATGTTTGTAAGGCTTACAATAACGTCATTCGGTTCCAGATGATCCCCTTCCACATTCATTAATCTTTTTTTCAGATACCAGGCAGATTTCTGAAATAAAAAAAAGCAATAGAAATAAAAATCTGACTATTCCTTTTCAAAAAAGATTTTTAAAAAACTGATCGAGCCGCTCACGTAATAGAAGAAAGGGTCAACCTTCCGAAAGTTGTTGAAAATGAACTGTTGGATTCATATCGCAAAGTGTTGACAATCGAAATAGTAATTGTACAGATGCGTGAGAGAGATCTTGAGCGTGATTATTAGAGAAGCAGATACCTCTGACCACCAGGAAAAGGACAAGCTTCGCAGAAAGTCGCGTCTTAGTTGAACAAGAGGAAGTGATCTCCACTCACCTGTCTCGCATTTTCTCTAATAAATGTGAATTTGTGTTTGAGGCGCGTTTTTTTTCCAAACCGATTAAACAAAATTTTGACAAAGAACGACAAGTGCAGTCTCAGAATGACGTACCAAATTGCATACATTTCAGTCATTGCGATGTTGAATTTAATATGATTCTGAGAGTACAGACCGAGAAACTTTTAGCTCCTTGTTGGATTTAGTTCAAAATTCTATAGGTGTCTGCACTGTAAATGTGAAATCTCTATACCCAATTTTACGTCCAGCTCTCTTCGTTTTGTAGTTTTCACGTTAACTTACGTTCGAACAGCCGGACAGATAGACTTCCTCTGAATATATTTTGCTCAAACTTTGAGAAAAATGTATAAGTTTGGTATAAAGACCGTATACCAAATTCCATCCATCTAGCTCATAACGTTTTTAAATTATCTCTATCCCGAACAGACAGATAGATGGATGCTTTCCAAAAGTACGTTTTTCAAACTCGTCGTCATCTCGACCTCGAATTTTTTGACGGTTACAACATTTTCTCTATACTTCTTCATATACGAGAAAATAAAGATGGTTGCAAATGGAGGACTCTGCTAAGAAACATATTACCAACTGGTATTCAAGGAATAAAAATTTAAAAAATGTTCATTTGTGGTAATGGTATCTTGATTGTTTTTGTGTAATACTTTTATTTCAATATGTTTTATTTTGTATAGATGCGTTTGCGAACTACTTTTTTTGTTTCATACCTTTTTTTACCAGTATCTGTTATTGTTTTTTTGTCGTTGCCAATTAAAATCCTCATGTTTTTATATACAAAATTAGATACTTCCGTGACAGCTTTTCGAAACTTGTCAAGGTATCTGAAAGCGGCATTTACAAAAATTTTTACATGCATCGCACTTTCATTACCATAAACTCATGTAATAACAACAAAATAGTTGCAAATAATAAGGAAATAAGGGGGAAAACTGTCTACACTGTAGAAGTTGAAATTCAGCATTGTTTCATGCATGTGAAGACATTGATTAGGGATGCTGATCTTCCGTTTACCTCCTACATATAATAAAAACATAGATAATGATTTTTTTTTTCCGAAGTTAGTTGTCTTCTGAAAGGAAATTATTATGTCATTTTTAAACTCCCCCCTTTTTTGGCTTATTTCATTCAATAAAATACTCGTCTATTGGTATATTTGTATATATATTATTTAAAATGTCGCCAAACGGCACCTTCTTCAATGCTGAACTCCTCCACATTTCATTGGGGCTGGAGCAAATGAAAGCTTAATGCATATGAATCACATCAACGTCTTTATGATTGGCCATAGCGACAGATGCTGACTATCATTAGTGACGTAACGGGGGAGATAGCGTTCTTGAGTCCGGCAAACTGGAAAGGTCAACAGCGAGCCGAGCTTTGTGCAGTCTTAGTAGGAAAAAAGTACGAGACATCGCGAAGCCATTCTGTTGGAAATAGATTCGCTTAATATGGAAGAAAACCTTTTATGCCTTAATATACTTTTGAGTCTGGCGTGAGAATTTTGCAAAAAGCTACCCAATCTTCATCAACAGCCTTATAAAAGAAATAAAATAATAATAGAAAATATGCCAGTGTTTAACTTCAGAGGGAGAAAGAAATATTTGTATTAAAATGTTTCTAATTGAGAAAAAAATATTAAAATGGATTGAAAATCATTCATTGATACCAGCACGCTTAAAAATGAAAAAAAAATGATGTCGGTATTTTTTTTTTTGGTTAGTATTTTGGCAATATTTATCTTTGAAGCAACAAATTCTGAATTAATAATTAAATAACTGTTCAAGAAATATAAAAGTACTATTGTTATACTGCTTTGGGGCATACAACAAAGATTTTTTCCTGACATAAAAGATAATTGAAATTCGGAATTCTCACAAATCAAACTTTCTTATCTTTTATGCCCCATCCTAATGGATTCAAAATAGTTACCGCTAAATTTATAACGACACAAAAAATGCGGCCACTCATCTTTGTGAAATATAGACTATGGAAAAGAAAGATCTCAAGTGAACAATCATCTCATAAAATTTTTCTCGATTACTCTTTCTATTACTTTTTCTATCGAACCGGTTCGTTGGTTTCTGAGGCACTTCAATATATTTTGAGAAATGCAAGCGATTTCTCATCACATGATTTCAAAATGATTTATTTTTTGCAAAATGACATTAACAAAATTTATGATAAACACTATTTTAAAACATAAAATTAAGAAATAAATTTCATTTAGACTTTTAATTCTGGCATTTATTATAGTTGATTGCTATATTTGTCAAATACGATATGGTATTTTAAAATATTTATTGATACTATATTTTTTAAGATTAAATTACCAAAAATAATTACTTTTGAGATGAAAATTGCCAGAAAGTTTATATATCTATAAAAACATTAAGTAAATATCAGTAACAACAAAACCTACTATAAATGTTACTGTTATAGGTCAGTAATTTAGTTTCTTACATCTTCTTCAAAAACTAGAGCATGAGGCAACGGTTTGCTATCCTTTCTTTATTTTTTTTAACCTCAAGTCATTTTGTTACTTTCTTCCTTTCATTAAAAAAAATGTTAGTGACAGTATCAGTTTCGTGAAAATACGTTCTGTCTTTGAGAACAGATAGTTGTGGGATGCTGCAATGCTTGTCATAGATATCCTGATAAATCACGTCTCCGTCATGCTCTGTAAATTAAGAAATAAACGATGTTTCATCTGCTCTCTTATCTGAAAGTTCGAAATAGACTTTTCATATTTTTCATTCTGCTTTTAATGTATAGATTAAAATCAGGAGAAAAGATTTTAAAAAAACACCTTTTTATCAATTGAGTTTCTTTAGACTAAGAATATTGAAGTTAATCTTAACACTACCCAAATAATGAGTATCAAAAATACCAGAAATCTAATTTTTAGAGAAACATTATTTCGAAAAATATGAAATAGAGAGGAGCTGCGGTGGCAAAGTGAGTTTCGACATTGAGAGGAAAGAATATCGAGTCTTAGATGGTCATGTGGTGCTTGTTCAAGGAGCCGTTTTGAGTTAAATGTGGCAGTGCAGTTTCGAAGTGGAATGATAATTTAATGAAGTAAAAAAAAGCATTGATAGTGTTCTTTTCTACCAGATGTGAGACGTTTCTCACTTGCTGTCAACTTCAAGGGTCTTTATTACTTCACGAAAAATTGACCGAAGGCGAAAGTAGGCGATTTTGTATCTTCAGGAAGATTTCTTTTCATAAACTGCTTCTAGTTTGGGAAACAATTTCGTACACAAATGTCAAGTTTTCCAAAAATTGCTATCTATATCTGACATATTCAAGTATTTGGCTGAATTTTGAATTCAATCGAGTTTACTTCCATTCGGTGCTACCAATTGCAGACTATCGAAAGAAAAAAGAAAATTAAAGCTGAGAAAACATGTCTTTTAAAGATATATACCATACAATTCTTTTCCAATTTCTGCTTTAAAAGGGTTTTTTATTTTCGCATTTTTGTTATGAAGTGGTTTATTTCAATTTGTTTAAAAACTATACGCATTTAGAAACTTTTAAATGAAAGCTCAATGTATAAAATTTTACTGAAAGTGCTCTATCTATGAGACCGTGGCTATATTTATTACGGGCTTCGAGGTCGGTTTCTTTAATGTCAGTAATGCACGTACTTTATAAAAATGTGCGGGAATTTTTACCCATTACACCATATCAAGTTGCTATAATAAAAATTCATGAAGAAAATTATGAAATCACAAAAATAAAGTGCATTTCCACAAATAAAATTAAATCTATTAAATGACTGTAAGGCAATCTGGGCTCTCTTCAAAAAAAAAAAAAAAAAATCAAAGAAAGAAACACATGAGAGTATCAGATTTCTGAGAAACCACTATTTATATTTGAATGCTTGCGCGATCAGACGTAGAATGAATTATAATAAATTCATGAGCAATTCTTTTAAAAAGTCTTGCTTTGAATAATTATACATATTATTGAAAATCTCTCTGTATGAAAGACTTATCTCTAATAATAAAAGTGGAACTATCTGTGCCAGTGTGCATGCCTGTCTGTGTATGTGTTTGGCGATCTATAAGCAAGAGTATCTGATTTAGAACTACTAAATATGGGAGAGATTTATTTTGGAGAGCGAGTGTGCATCTTTGAGCTCTTTTTTTAAAATTAATGAATAAAGTTAATAAAAATTTAGCAAAATGTTTATTTTTAATCGGAATTGCCAAAATTTTTACAGCGCAAAAATAAATTTTACATTATTTTAAAAACACAAAAATTATATTTTTAATTATAAAAATTTTTACTGATTTATTTTTTTTCCAATTTTTTGTGTGTTTATTTAATGTTTTTTTTTCTATTCAAGAAAATTTTGAATGCATTTTACTTCAATATAATTCGTAGTTGAGGTAAAATCTCACACCGTTTTCATTGTTTCAAATAATACTTCTTTCTGGCTTTATACTGTTGTTGGTGATGAAGATGATATCGAGATTCAAAACGACGAAATAAAATAAGAAGTTTATTGAAAATGTCAAAAAAAAAAAAAAACCCTTTCAAAATGGAAATATTTTTTTTATTTTTATTACTGTCAAAGGAAAAACTAATTTCTTTTTATTCAATATTCAAATACTTTTCTCAGAAAACATCAATGCAGACTATTAACATATTTTTGTAGAAATGTAGATTGCTTCTCTTGTTGTTTTAAAAGTTGAACATTCCTTCAAAAATTCAAAGAATAACTGAAATTGGAAATATTGAATTTTCACCTTCTCTAAAGCCATATTTTGCATTGCAGAGAAGAATAAATAAAATTTAAAAGAAATTCTCCATTCAGAAATATTAAATTTTGTAATGGCTTTATGCACTTTATTAAAAATTCTCATATTAAAGATTATTATTTTTTTCTGACTATTTCAATTTATTAAAACTTGTGCATAGATTTTCTTTATTTATATCATAAAAATGAGATTTTCAATTGTGTAGAATGAATTATCTTTTGCAATTATACAGGCTGAATCTTATTTGTATCATACCACAATGCGATAAAATAATATTTTTATTTCCAAGTCAGTTATTTGAATCTGCAAATTTTAAAGTGCAAGCTATTGGTAAAAATATTTTCATTCTTGACTTAATTAAGATAGTATTATTAAATGTTATACAATTTTGATTGAAAAACTGAATACGAAATGCATTCAAATAAGGTTTCTTGTTATAAAAAGTTAGTTTTTATTAATCCTTTATGACCAAAAATTAAATTCATCACGCATTATTCTAAAAAAATTTCTAAGCATTTTTTTTCCTTGTTTTTTAAATGAACATACTTCTTAATCAAAATCTCAATTCAGATGTATTGGTTATTCAAAGTTATACTTTATCGCTATTTATTTTACAAAATTCTTAGCGATTTTAATGTAGAATAAAATATAATTCTCTCCTGTTCATGCTTTATCGTAATTATTTTTAATTAGAAAAATAGAACATTAAAATATGGAATGAACTTCGAAATGCAGGTATATTAATGATTTGGTTAAATCGCATTATAGTATAATTTTTAGATTTATTTTTAAGTGTTTTTCATATTATTTTTTGAAAATATATTTGTATTAAACAACTTGATCAACGCTTATGAATAAAAGTTTAGAAAATGGAATGATTTTCCATGATGCAATTATATGTCTATCTGAATGTATGCTGAAATATTTCACCAATGAATGATTTTTTTCGAGAAAAATATGTGATAAAAAATTATGAAGTGTTTTTGTCAGTTTAAGGCTTAGCAGTTTTAGAAAAAATAATCACTATTCGGATTTGTGTGTGTGTGTGTGTGTATACCAAGGAAATTTTTCGATTAAAAATATCAACTTTTATTTGGTCACAGTCAGTCTAAATTTAAATGTACTGTCATCTAAATGCAAAGAAACAAGAGTATGCTTCTTAGATATTCTCAGGTATTTATGTTTTTTAAATACTTTTTTCATTCCAGTTTTCGGAAGTTAAAATAAATTTCAATTAAAGTCCTGATTCAAATCATGCATCATTTTCGGTCCTTTCCTTCAGATTTCAATGAATGTCTACATGATGATACAATTTTGTGTGTGATGTATGCATTTCGATTTGTTGTTGCTTGCTCTTCGAATTATAAACTGTTTTGTTATGGTGCAATGATTGAGCGACTTGCTGTCGCTTATAAATGGAGAACTGACCTTGGCTAGCTGGAAAAGATTATTTTACAAATTGCTGAATCACCCAGGGGGACACCTCGTAATTAAGGATAGGAAGCTTCCGGTATGATGGTTAGTTCTCGCCAACCTGGTGAGTACAGAAAAAAGGTGGGGGGTCTCTCTCCTCCATCGATGGCCTTAAGATTCAGCCACAGTTCCCACCAGCGTTGCTGTTGCGGCGGTCTGGACATTCAAATTTTTCCGTGTGCCTTCGGGTGGTTCGGACAAGCCAGTTTAAGGTTACAAATCACTGAAATCTTATTACTTGGCGAAGGAATTAAATAATAATCTGTGGTACTAGTACTTGAGGATAAAACATAACCCCTTAATAGCTGTAATTTCTGCAGAAGAAATTTTCAGCAAGCAAGTAAAAGGGCAACTACCCTCCAAATGTTGAAATTCACAATCCATTTCCTCGGAATTTTAGAGCAAGTAAAGAATTGCGAGTAAATCAACTTCTGAAATAAGCAAAAATACTTTGACCTGCAGAACTAACGACAGGAGCATGGACAAAAAGATGAGAAGAGATCTTAGCATTCATCCGTTCTTTCCACTCTGTTCCTGATGACTCCAGGTCGAATGAACTCATTTGGATCCTCGAGTCCAGTTAACTCATTTGAAAGCCAGGCTTTTCTTTCATTTTGGTAGGTTTATGAGATTTTGGTGTGACTGAAACTGTAGACGACTTCGCCACCAATAAACTTAAAATAACAACAACAAATAAATAAATATAATTCAGAAAATAAGTGAATATTATTAATATAGTCGACAAATAAATAAGCATAATAAATATTTCAAAATGAGAAGGAGGGTACCGTGAATTTAAAGACTGATTGAAGCAATAATTTAAATGCAAAGTAATAATTAACCATACTATCTTTCAATTCAGAAGACACAAATGAACAGTTCTTTACAACATAATTTTTTTAAAAGTTTTATTTATGTTTTTATAGATTTCTATATTCATTTGAGTCCTTCTAAATCATTAAAATCTAAAAGTAAGAGAGTTGGGAATTTCAGTACCAACCATATAATTACAGCTGATACAAACATAACTTCACGCTTGAAAGGTTTGTCGATGTAATCTAAACACCAGCATTCATTACAACTTACTTTTAGAGCTTTGGAAGCTGCCAAATGCCTGAAGCGTCACCAATTCTTTTAATATTTCAGATGGAGTGACCATTCATTTTAAAAAGCTCCAGACCAATTTGATAAGTACTTGTGACTGATGTGTTTACTTGCTTGGGGTGCTGATCCATCATTCGAACTCCTTGCATTAAATCACTGGCACTATGACGTGATTCCAAAGATTTTCAAACTGATAATCCGCTGCATCACAACTGTTAAAGGAACTTGCACTACTTTAGCTAATTCATGACTTCCACTTGCTGGAAATTATTTGTACACTGCATTGGTGAGGACATCGGATTACCCCGCCAATTAACCACTTATGGTGGAACGTCAAAATTCTTTTGTCACAGAATCGCTAATAACGTGCTACAGACAATTGTCACAGAAGTAAAAATAATGTTCATGACCTGCTTACTGAGATTGCTTGAGAGAACACAGTTTCCAGGAGCACAATTTGAAATCGAAAATCAATTCATTTAGAAGATATAATTTTTCCCCCTTTCTACAAGGTATCGAATATTTTATGTGGCCTCGCTGCGAGTCACAATAGACGCGCACCTGTGGATTTCTTGCCACTGCAAATGGTTAAACCTTGCCAATTAGACTTTAATCTAGTTCCAATGCTCTATCGGTTCTATTTTGCAGCCATTACTGCATTTCCACCTATGGAACGTAACCAAAAAATAAATACAATACATGAATACACTGAACAAACTTATCAAATGTTTTAAGATGTTTCAAAATATGAAATTGAAGTCATTCATCTACTTCTAACCTTTCCGAAAGACATTAATCTCGTGAATCGAGAATACTTGTTCAACACTTACGATGTAATCGTGGTTGAAGTTGCAATTATGACAAATGGTTTTGTTCCCCATCTTTTCTGCGGAAAGATAACACTTTAATGAGGCCATCTTTCGTGTTCTTTAAATGCCCCATCGATTTTAGAGCATTCCTTTCAGGCGTGTTCATTAAGAAAGGTGGGGTGAAAATGCGTTCTTCGGGGAATAGAGGAGCTGCTGATGAATGAGAGGTGTTGCCCGGCACTTTGTGCTGATTCTCAGGGAGAAATTTCGGACATAACTTTGAATGTCAAGCCATACAGGAGAAGAAAAAAAGGAATTTGAAGTATCTTTTAAAGTCTAGAAGACCTTTTGGAAAAGATAACTAGATAAATGAGCAGTTCAGAATGCAACGGCAGGAAATAAGTAATTTGGGAATGCAAAATAGTTTATGAGATCAAAATGATGAATATGCAATTACCTGTGCTCTTACTATTTAAGAATTCTGCTATCATTTTATAATGTAATGAATATTTTATAACAAATTTTTTCTTTTGATATGATTGAAATGAAAGATGTCCAAAAAATTCAGTGAACTGAAGCATTCTTTTTTTTATTAAACGGCAGAAACATTTAAAAAATTCTCTTACATAGCAAATGCCTTTTTTTGGCGAAATTTTATCATTCACCTATAAAAATAATAAAAAATTATGTTTATTTTTCATATTGATTGCTGCTTTTTTCATGAATTCGTTAAACTTGAATTCTTTTATTACTTCGGTGTTATTAAAATTGTACAGAATTCAAAAATTGTATTTCAATTCTGACACCACGTATTTCTTCAAGCACTGCTTTCTGTGATACTAAACTTTAAAGTTTTAAAATTTTAGGTGCAAATAATTTGTAAAATACTCTCCCGAATTTTTCACATTAAATTATGTTTAAAATTTTTAAAAGTTTCCCGATTCTGTAAGACACTTTCATCTTACAGAATTCATAAAAATAGCATCTTGTTCTTATTAAAGGGGGTTTATAATTTTAAATGGACTAATAAAGGAGAAAATGTATAAGTATATTGGTATAGCTGACATAGAAAAATAGATTAAATTTCTTTAAAGCTATAGGAAACTATTACTGAATTTTTTTAAAGAGAGAAATTAGTTGATTAGTGGACATTAATACAAAATTTGTTAATGAAGATATTCATTAAATAGTTTGAGATTTTGATGCTGAAATTTCTACGAGCAATGTCTTATGCATCAGTTTCGCTAACAATTTAATAAAATTGTGCATTTAAATTCAGCATTTCATTCGATACTTCCTACTGCCATGTATTATTGTATTAATAACTTTCTGTTCTTCTGCTTGGTGGCGCAAACAAAAGAAAACAATTCCGCTTACAGAACCTCGTAAATAATACAAACGCATCAGAACTTATGCTATTAGTCATAATATTTTGAATGATATGATCATGGTTCTTTCATGATCTTTGATTTTTATGAATAACGCATTTTTTTATGCTTACGATTTGTTTATTTATTTATTTTTATATTTAGTTTGTGAAACAGCGTCCTCTTTCGTCAATAAATTTCTGTGACTGGTTTATTTCAGTTGCTTTTGCTTCAAACCACCCAAACCATGGAAAGCTCCATTTCAGTACAAAGTGTCAGTCTCAAAGAACAGATTGGATATATTTTGATACTATTAGCTCATTGACCAACTTCTACTAATTTTTTTTTTTAATTCTGAATTTTAAAAGCCCACACAGTAGCATTTCCTTTTAAGTCTAATTTTGTTGTTTTAAATACTAAAATAATTTAAAATTTTCAATTTATTGAAAACAGATTTTCTGCGGCATGGAAAGTAGTACCTTCTTGTGACTCGGTTTCGTAAAAGAAAAAAATCGAACTGAAATTCAGCTAAAATGTTTTTGTTAAGATAATTTATAAAGAGAATAAAAATCAGCTAATCACCTCTCTAGAAACGCTACTGTGCCGAAAAAATAAAATAGAATAGCCATTCTTAAAATAGAAATCTGATTAATAATTTTTAGAGACTTGTTGAAGGAAATGCAGATTTGGAAGAACACACTATTGCTACACGGAATCTTTTTACTATAAAAATTATTAAAACTTTCATTTCTTTTGTTTTTTTATTCATTGCAAACAATCTTTGAGGTTGCCATGGCAATCATTCAAAAATACGTGGCAAGAGTTTAGCATGTGAGTTTATCCGTATAATCAAAAGGATATCAATTATGAAAACAAGTAACTATTTTTAATGAACAAGTAGTTAAGATAAAATGATAAAAATGAATATTGAAGATTTTATCAAGGATCAACTCTAGTCAAGGGATTCAAAAATGAAGTGTTTTTCTGTAAGGGACTTGACTTTCATCCAAAGATGAAGCCTCAATGACTCGAGGAAGTTTAGTAAAATGGAGCAGTTTTGAAAAACTAAAGTTAATAGACATAAAGTAAAAGAATCAAATACAGTAAAATAGATAAAAATAAAAAATAAAAATTTTAAAAAAAAGAACACGATCGAAATTAAGAATAAAAAATATCCTCAAAAAATACTATATACTGTAATACAAAATAAAAAAACTAAATAAATTTTATAAATATTTACAAAGAAGAAATATTTATCCTCATCATAGAGTATTTAGAAAAGCTGAAATATCAATATCAGAACAAATTGTGTTGCGACACTGCATTTTTGCCTAGAGTTGATGGTTTTCCTTCGTACACAGCAGGTTTTAAATATTTGGATGGTTCCGATGTCGAAATGTTTTACTTTTAATCTAATCTATATTCTCTACAGTTCGAAGAAAGATAAATCTGTTCTTTAGTGGCTCTTTTTTGTTCCTTGAATAAACTCTTATTTGAGGAATTCCTTTTTTACTCTAAACTTCTTTCGTTCTTTTCTGTGTTTTCTACGCATTTTAATGTATTTGAATTCTTGTATTTTATGTCTAATAATTCCAGTTCCCAATTCCATTTCTGGAACAAAGCCTGGTTTCTCACTGAAAGAAAATCCTTGGAATCCACTGCTTGGAAGCGATTCTTGATCTTATATCTTCAAGACAGATTCATTAATGCTTTAGATGCAGCAATAATTAGTGTACTATAGACGCATTTTTCTCAAAGTTTTTTTTTCAATAAATCAGTGCTTTAAGAACTTTACTTTTATTAGCATTAACTTTAAATCGAATTGCTTGTGTGAGTTAATATATTTTGTAGCATAAATTTTTATTTTCGAATTTCCAAAATAAAATTAAAAAAAATAGTTATTGTTTGGAGAGAGTATTGTAAGAGTAATTATTGTAAAGAGAGAGAGAGAGAGAGAGAGAGAATTTGGAGTAATATGTATATAAAAAAACTCCAAAGATAATTTTTGAAGAAGCCCCATACATCGTATTCAGTCTTTGACTTTCCGATCCGCTCAATAAAATATCGCTTTGCAGCATCTTAATGGAAAATGAGTTTCCATTTCTCAGGTAAATAAGCGGGCCATACTTTACATGGAAAAGTAATTTCCCGAACCCAAAAGCTATAAATAGAGACGCTCGATGGGGTGATGGATGGCTGATTTGACGTTTTTCAAACAATACGCAAACATGGAGTTGCCGGCTACTAAACTAAATGATGTGGCGCTTTTTCCCGAATGAAAAATGTTTCCGGAAAGAATTCAGCTTAGAAAATATTCATTCGGTGACGTCGAGCTTTTATTTGCTTCTTTTGGATCATTTTTCATCCCTTAATCTATGGGGAATAAAACATTGAGTATTACCAGATTTTTTATCGTCTGCCTTTTCAGTAATTTTAAAGAAAGCCTAGTCGACTCCGTATATTATGCAACTAGTTATAGCTGTAAAAAAATTACCTTTGCGAAAAAAAAAATCTTTTCTGAAATTAAGATTACCAACGCAAGAAATATATAGAAATTATTTCGAAAAGTTGAGCATCAATTTTCACACGAATACAAGGAAGAAACAGATGTATTCAAGAAAATAAATAAAAATCAATGAGGAAAAAAATGATTATTCATGCTAATGGAAAGTAAGAAAATAATGCATTTTGGAAAAAAATTGATTGATAAGGCAAGCAAAACATTTTTATAAATTAGGTACTTTTATACGTGACCTTTTGAGAGGTTGCTTAGAAACGTTAGGACAGACATACGGAGGAAGGCATTTTTGTAACAGAACTTAAGGTCGGAAACAAAGCATGGGAAAAAGTGTTGGGAAAAGTTGCTACTCTTAGTCAGAAAATTAGTCGTAAGTTCTCGACTTCGGACCTGGAGGGATTCAGAGTCGAGACCCGATTCCACCAAAGAATCGTCGTGTAAGCGAATCTGGTGCACGTTAAATACAAAACGTCGTCCCATTGGTGTGGTGTGGAAGTTTGGAAAGAGATCGCAGCTCGGGTGTCGTCCTCGTCATCTGACCGCGATTGAAAATTACGACGTCCATCTCAAAATAGCGCTAGTGTAGCCTTAAAAAAAGGGGACATTAATATAACTAAACTAAATTGTCAGAAAATTAAGTAAAAGAAAATACCAAATAAAATGCACAAATACTTAATTTAACTCAAATTCATACTAGTACTATCTGCAGACAAAACTCATTTTAAGTACTTCAAAGGTTCGCATTAAATATAAAATTCCTACTTTCTAATATCTCATGACATGTTCAATACGATTTGAAATTTTGTTCTTCATGCCTCGTAAATATGCTGTCTTAAATCTGCATTCCATCGTATATGAATACGATATATATGATGATATATAATGCCATATATGATGCATTGTGATGCTTTTTACGTAATTTAAGAGAGACTTTCTACGAGAAAACTGAATTTTAAAATTTCAGACGTGATTATGTACTCACTTTCAACTCTCCCACGCAACTTATGGCCTCTTGAATAAGAATTCTTTTTCGTGAATGCGAGGCGTCTGTCTAGAGTTTAGCATTTGGAATATTTAATAATAAATTCCTATCTGAAAGAAACAGATTATGTTCATAATTTTTCACCCAATTGTTTCTTTTTCGATCGAAAAACTGATTCTCATGCATATGATGAATCAGTTTAGTCGCCAAAATTCCGAACTCGAGATTTTCACGAATCTTAGCATTTTAGACCTCTCTGAGTTCTAAAAGCAGATTTTTGATATTATATTTGGATCATGTTATTATCTGTGACAAAGATGACTCAAAATGCACTGAATTATTCATGATGAAATTTAGTGTAGGATTCCTATCAAATTTTCCGCAAAATCCATTCAGAGGAAGTCTGTCCGATTGTTCGAATATCAATTAACACGATAACTACAAAACGAAGAGATTTGCATGTATAAAATTCGATACACAGGATTACCATTTAGAGTGTATCACCTATCAAACGTTTGTGTCAAATCCACTGGACGGATCAAATTTAATATTCGGTCTTTACATCAAATTTGTAGATTTCTGTCAAATTTTGAGAAAATCCGTTAAGAGAAAATCTTTAAATCTCAGTCTTTTATTTTCTCGAACCTTTTCATTAGCCAAAAAAAAAAAAAAAGAATTGTTTAACATTTTTTTTAAATAAAAACTAATAGATTGCTTAGAAACTCTATAATCGAAATGGAATAAGAAAAACCGCAAATTAATTTCGCCTAAAATAAAAGTGCCAAATGCAGAACTATTAACCAAATGTTCTTCATGGAGGAGACGCTGTTTTGGTATTTCCCTCGGATGCCATTTTAAGTAGGTACGTTTCTGGCCTTAGGCCTTGAGCTTATGCAACGTAATGCTTAGACTCTAGGAAATAAAAATTGAAACATTAAGAGTGAGAAGATTTAGGTTATCCTCTGTGTTAACTTTTTTGACTATTGTTATTATTTTCATATCGATGATTTTGTATCAAAGATGTCTGAGTGGTTTGAGTTAGATGGTTTCAAAATAACTTCCAAAAGAATAATCACCTGTATGACTCTGAGATCTTTTGATATCGAATCTTAAAAATCACGGAAAGGAGAAAAAGAAACATTAAATCATTTTCAGCGCTCAACTTTCTTTTGAAACCAAACACACGTGATGAATGATACGTCAATACTGCTGCCATCCATCAAATTAAAATTTGTAAACTCCGGAGAGTACGCTTCTTGATCCTTAATAGAAGTAATCAGCACAAAGTGGCGAAACTGATCATCTTAATGGCCAGAAGACAGATCGCTGATTATTTTTTTTCTTTCATCTGCGTCGAAATATGACGCAATTACCAACTAAACAAGGATCCATTGTCTTCCCGGTTATTGAGTTAATTAACTTCTGAGTGTTCGTACGCCCCTCATCACCTATGCTCTATTGGTTTTTGTTCTTTTTCTTCTGTGTCCCCCCCTAAATCAGAAATGGGGTTTTAATTACTTCATTTCAAGTCATTGATACTTCTTTGTGGAATGGGGTTTACCGAGGTGTTTTGATGGATGGCCGTTCTAAAAATTCCAGTTATTATTGGAAACCATAGGCGAGATCCATGAGAAAATTCGATGTTTTCTCAGAATTGTGCTCTTTAGCGGAAGACTGCTTAAGATATTAGAAAGCTGACGTCGAGTATGAGCGTAATACTTACTGTATCTTTAGGCCAATCCATCATGCACTGATTGTAAACAGCGATCCATTATCGTTTAGGCGAGGTTATTGTTATCGAATGACAGCTTTATCTTTGTTCAGTTAATATTTGTTACTACATAATAAATTACGATTTTTGTTTCAGAGACATAAATAATAATCTTCTTCAAAGCAAATTATCCAATCTATTAATATTTGTTAAAGTTTTATCACCTCTCAGTGTAATAAATTAAAAATGAGATGAGGAATTTTGTTGTGCCTTTGTAATTGCATTCTTATCTGTTAACAGTATTTGCCCTGAGCATTAAATAGTTTTGCGCAAATGTGAATAACCTTCCAAAAGAATCAATATCTGGATGGAAAACACCACTTGAAAGTAGTTCATTTTCTAATTATTTTAATTCTTTTACTTTTATTTGAAACTTAACTTGTTTAATTCTCTTCAAAATTTTTAATATCTTTATCCTTTTACTATAATTCTGCATCATATATTCTGAAGATTTAGTGGAGCACAAAACTAAATATGTTAGTTTGTCTAAAACATACTAATTGTATAAAAATCTTAGTTTCTCATATTTTTGCTCTTTTCTTATTATTCACTTGTTTCATTTTTTAAGATTATCGTCTTCAAAATTAGGATTAAAAATAGATAACGTGTTAAATAATGTAATAATATGCAAACGCCCTTTATTAGAAAAGTAATTTTATTTCTATAAATATTTTGAACTTCAACTTAATTAATGTCTTTTATGCCAACCTAATCTGCATTAGTTCATAAAACATCGTTTAGTATATATTATTTAGAAATGAATACAATTTGAGTATAGCAATTTTTCAAACGCATTTTACAAAACGAAAGAAACTAAAATTATCATAATAATCATCGAAAATTATCATAGAATTCGAATGATTGGAATTATAAGAGAATAACTCAAAAGATAAATTATTAAAAAAAATGGGAAACTAGAAGAATATATATATATATATATATATATATATATATATATATATATATATATATATATACAATTTTGAAAGCTACAAATATATAATAATTATATATATAATTAATTATTATATGTATATAATTAGACATTATATATAATATAATGTATATAATATATATAATTAGACATTTCAAAAAGTTTAACTTGGTTGCAGATGGGAGGCAAATAAACATTTGATCTTTAAAAGCATCAGTTTCGTATTTAAATAAAAGAAGGCAAATATTTAAACTGTTCATATACAAATGAATAGAAATTACTGCCTTTTAGCCCCCTTCATATCTATCTCTCACTCTCTTTATATATATATATATATATATATATATATATATATATATATATATATGGTGATGTTGTGAGTTAAAATTTAAATAGTAAAGATAGGTTTTTCACTCAATGAAATTAGTAAACTATTCTTATTTAATGCTTATGAATCAATTTGACGATATTCTGTTTTCATTTGAAGAATAAATATTTTTTAGCTTTGCTTAAAACTAAATATTTCTTAAACTCTCTATAATTACCTCCTTTTTGAAATAAATAGTGCCTTTATATTAATTAGGTTTAATGGACTACACAAAATTATACGTTATTTGTTCTCTTATCAATGTTCTATGATCGGGTACGTAATGTTGCAAAACTGAAAATTAGAAAGAGTAGTTGAGACATAATAATTAAATGCAACATTCGAAAATTTTGTTTGCTGTTGAATAATCATTCAGTTGATTATTATTGATGTCATTATACAAATCGGGAACATACCTTCTCCATAATGTGAAATTTATACCTTGTTCATAATGGTGAATCATTATCGGTCGGTGTGTTTCCGAGAAAATGATATTTTAAATGCAATCCTGGTGATTGCAGTGTCATGTTAACTTCCTGAGAGATATTAAGATGGCAGAGTTCAGTTCAAATTACATGGTGCCGTTACAAGCAGTAGGATCAATTAGTTAATATTAATGAAAGTTTGTTTTTCAAGTTTCACCCTGTGATACATGGAAGACAGCAGAAAACTTAAAGCAAATTTTATCAACTCTGCTTTGAAATTGTTTATTTGTTAAGAATGACTTTCTGTTTATTTTTCTATACCTTTTATATAATTTTCTACAACGTAATATTTTGGAGAAAAAAAATTTCAGTCATTTTCACTATCCCATTTGATTTTAATGAAATATGATTCTTATGTTAGGCAATATTACTCATAAGTCTTTATTAGAGACATTTATTAATTTTTATTTTCCAGTATGCGAAATATAGAAAAAATGTTTTAATCGTGAAAAAAATTCACACTTGAAATTTTGACGAATTACCACGATTTAGAACGAAATAAGTTCTAAACCCACATTTTTTTTTTAAATGGCAACCTGTGACAAAGGCAAGTAAAGCACCTTTCGAATGAAACGGATCCAATTTGATGTATGATCTTTACACTCAATTTATAGATTTCCATTAAATGTTGAGCAAATTCTACACAGAGGAAATCTGGCTGCTGGTTGTTCGAATATAAATTAGCATGATAACGACAAAAACTAAGAGAGCTAAATAGATAAAATTCAGTACTCAGCCATTGATTAACACCTATATTCCTATATTTGATATCTATCAAATTTTGAACCAAATCCATCAAGGGGTTGAACGTCTGCCAATCTGTACTTTCAGAAGCATATAAACGCGACAACTCAAAATGGAATTGCCTTAATTGTATAGAATTCGATATGTTATTTTGTGACTACAATTGTACTTTTACAACAAAATTTTGAAAGAAACAAGTCTGAAACACAAATTTATTTTTATTCGAAAGTATGCGATAAAGTTATGGAAAGACCATCCTGCTAGTTCTTTAAAAGAATTGAAATCATTGAAACTAATAATTATATATTTAATAATTATACATTATTATTTATATATTTATAAAAAAAATCAACAAAAATTTTTTTTGTTAACAATTTTTTTAAATCGTGAAAACAATATTTATTTTATGTTCAGATTATTTCATTTTAGTTGTCATTTGCCTCTGAAAATCAACACTAAAAATATACCTTTTTTCTTCCAAATTGGCTTAAGTTTGATCGAAACAGTTTCATTTTTTCAATGCGCAATAACCATTTAACTGAAATAGGTACATAGGTAGGTGTAGATATAGAATTTAATGATATATAGTAATATCGGCAATTTAAAAAACTATTACAGTGAAATGAACCAAATATACAATAGTAAATACCTTGGATACGATTTTAGTATTACATGTACTTCTGGATGAATTTAATTAGAAATTAATTCTGTATGCATAACAGAATAATCTTTAAAAATGTTTTGCGTTCAAAATGCGATAATTTGTTTTGCTTTTTTATAAATTTCGTTATCAACTGTCATAGTGGTTAAGAAATATAATTAATTAATTTTCATTCAGTGCAGTTATTCATCATATATATTGCTAAGCATTCTTGAAAGTTCATTTATAATTCATTAAGCAGTTTCGCCAAGTGATTTTATAGCCTGGACTTTACTTTCTTTCTAATTCTATCATAGTTTCTAATTCCATCAAGTGATTTTGCTAATTTGTGCATTTATAAGCAAATGATACTTTGCTTAGAAACCGAACAGATTTTTCTCAATTTCAGCCTAGCTCTACATATTTTAGGATTGGCTAAAAATGGACCCATGCCGAATGAGTCGATATGTTGTTACTGATTCCAATGATACCGCAAACCCATCTAAGAAGAAAAGTTACAGTTTGTTTAGGAATTCAACTACTAATTCAGAAGACGATCATAATTTATGCTTAGTAAACCTGCTACATTAGCTTTGAAACTCTATTCCATGGGAAATTTGATATTACCTCTTCATATATAATGTTGAGTTTGACTCGCGCGTTGTATTTTTTAATTTTAAATCTGAAATTGTGGAAATATTAAGTAGTTTAAAATGCAAAAATCTCTTTTCAAAAGTTTCAATATCTCAAATGCCCTTATATTATCAATTAAATTATTAATAAATGTTTCTAATAGGGTGTGTCATCTAATTTGGAAATTTAAAAAAATCGTAAATAAAAGAATTAATGCGAATCCGGTGAGCCTAAATTTTTATTCAAGGTCTAACCACTGGTAACCACATCCAACCACTGGTACGGAGCGGCGTTTTCGTCACCTGACCACTCTTCAGGCCATGGTGGTCTGGTGCCAAGATCTCGGCTTCGGAACCAGAGGGTTTAAGGTTCGAGACCCGATTCCACTGAAGAATCATTGTGTAAGTGGGTCTGGTGTACGTTAAATCCTTCGGGGCCAAACATGCTCCCGTTGGTGCGGTGCGGAAGTTACGAAAAAGGGTGCCAGCTCAGGTGTCGCCCTGACCGCTGTTCAAAATTACAAGGTCCGTCCTAAAATATCCTTAGTATTGCTTTCAAATGGGACATTAATATAACTGAACTAAAACTTGCCCACAATAGAGAATGACGAGGTCCATCCCAAAATAATCTTCATCTAACTCAAAAGAGAACGCTAAATTACTCCTTAAACAAATTTAATTGGTCAGGAGTTTCTTGGGGGGATAATTTCTCTGTCAGCCTCTTCACCCTCACATCTGCTGTGGAATGTTCTGTATGCGTGGCGCCACCTTGTTAGCATCTCTTAGCGCACTTTGAGAATGAAAGACGCGTATTTTTCTGTTTTGCAATTATGCCCCTTCTATATTCGTGTCCTTTAATAAAAATGTCTTCAATTTTTATTCTCAGGTGACTCTGCATTTAATGTTCTATCAATAATAGCTAATAAAAAATCATATCTAGTTCGTTTTGTCTTTCAAATTTTTTAAAAAGGAACAAATCGTTTGCATGCGAAAAAACGCGAGTAGAATTATATTCCAAACTGGAACTAATATGAAACGTTCTGTTCCAGATTGGGATCTTATACTATTTTATTCTATTTAGACATAATCGGGAGAAAATATCAATAACTATCTGTTTAGATCAACCTCAAATGGGATAGATACTTCAGCTGATATCATTTTCGAAGTGAAAACCTCACAATATGTTAATGTCCTACCCAGACAAAAGAACATCAGATGTTCTATTTTTAGCATGAATCGGAATTGAAATCACATTAGAAGGTAACGACTTCAATCCATGATTCTTCAGGCTTTCGGTCCCATTTCGCTTTAAAACTAGCAAAAAAACGCCGTGTTACGATCACCACGAAGCACTTTACCGGAGAGTTTTATCAGTTGGGAAAAGTTATAAACATTTTGAGATAACTGTATCTTCTGTAATCTGTAAATCAAGATTTGAATGATAACACTGATGGAATCATAAAAATGTTCTTAGGAAAAATGGTTTCTTCTTTGCCAGATCTCTTGTAAAGAAATTTGGCTTTGATGGGTTAAACGCATTTGCTTATCGGAAAATATTATCCTGTTTATGGACACGTTTTACTAACATGCGTTGAAAGATAAAAGTCCCATATAAATTATTTATTGACAAAGTCGTTTAAAATTTATTTATCGTCGGTAGAAAATCTTCGGTTTATGAAAGTGTGAGCTGTGATAACATTAAAATTTTATTAGAATTTATTTTAAATACATAGGAATTGTATAATAAATATTTTCTTGTTGTCTAAACCTAAATTTAAATTTTATTATATTTAAACAAAGGAAAAAGCAGTTTTATTTCTTTTTCAGAAAGAAATAAAAAAGAATGAAGTGAGAATCATGTTCTGTTTTCTTAATATCTCTGCATTGATTCGTTTCAGCAACCGTTCAGCATTTATCGCTTTACTAAGCTAAAAAATTCCTTCTGAGTCAATAATGACGAGTTTGTAATTGTAAATTTTTTGTGATTTAATATGAGGCTTATGAACCACAAAAAATCATGATTACTGCACAATTTTAGCCATTATTCTGTAAAATATCGCTTTCAAATATTTAATATCCTGTGAAAATGAATGAAATTTTCGAAAAGGAAACACCTCATTTGACTTTTTCAAATGAATTAGATTTCACATCATAACTATCGAATATGATTTTAATTCGCTTTATTTTTTTAAAACAAAGAGTTCCAGTTAGTGTTAGACTAGGTCTAAAAATATTGATTGAGGGCTCACTTAAACCGTACATCATTCAATTTTTTTGAAGTCATAATAATGTCAACTGTAAAGCAAAGTCATCATTCAATTTTTTGAAACGAATGTATTTAATTTCCAAAATTGCATGAATTGAACCGAAAGACGAAAATATCATTCCTGTATCATTAAATTGTTATTATTTTGTATTTCAGTATTTTTCATTTAAAAATATTATATACTAGCCGCCTTTGGCGACCAGCCGGTTCGCCAATCTTAATGTTCGTTTAAATTTTAATAATTAAATAGGTTTTACCGGAGTATAACCCCCTTCTTCGCCAAGTTTACGATAAAGCTCCAAAGCTGGCAATCTTTATTATGCACTATAATTGAACATCTGGTCCTTTGCTTTTGAACATTTCGCAAGGCCGTTGTTGGCGATTTTTAAAAATTTTGCCAAGCAGGAGTTTAGACTCCGGTCGTACCATTAAATATTTTACGCAATTCCAACTTTAATAGATTCTTCAGCAAAATATTTTAAAACTTCAAATTTTGATAGTCATATAAATCACTCATAATATTATAAAGGCCTTCAGTCAGAGCGTGATATGTATCTCTCTAATTTTCTGTTACCTATCTCTATAATTTTCTGTTTCTGTTAGAAATTATGCTTTAAATTAAAGTGTAAATGATTAATCTGCAATTAATATAATAATATTTTTTACTGAAACAAAGCATTTTTTTTTAATAATATGATTACTGATAATAGAGTCACTGAGCGTTTAAACTTTATGGGCACTAAAGAATATCTTTCTTAATTTATGTAATATCTCAAGAATTTGTCAACAAAAATTTCTCAGATTCATCATGAACAGATCTATTAACTAACAATGTTTAATTTTAAATGCATCAAACACTAAGAAAATAAAATGAATCGCTTAAAATAATCGGTCGAAAACAGGTTTAAAAAAAACTACTTAAAAAACGATGTACTTAAAACTATAAGCATATACAAAAAATATATATAACTAACATAAATACAATTTAATTACAAAAGCATGCAATTAGAGTAAAAATAATTTAAATCATTGAAAACAGGTTAAAAAAAACTACTTAAAAAACGATGTACTTAAAACTATAAGCATATACAAAAAATATGTAACTAACATAAATACAATTTACTTACAAAAGCATGCAACTAACCTAAAAATAATTTAAATCATCCGTCGGTTGTCATGCCAACAATCAGAACAGAGTGCGCATGCGTGAATTTTCTTCGCCAGTTACGTTAATTCAAATGCGTGAATTTTTCTACGCCAGTTGGGGTAACGCTATGCAGATTAGACATTTTTAATTTCCTTTATTCTGTGTTATTTTAATTCAAAAGTACTTCAGAATGAATCTGAAACATGGATTAATTAACAATGTTTAATTTTAAATGCATAAAAGATTAAGAAAATAAACAGAATCGTTTGAAATAATCCGCCGACAAATGTTAACCCTAGCCTTATTACTGTTGGGAGAAAAAAAAGTACTAAAGCTTTACTCATTTGGCGGTGGGGAATATGGAAGATTTTTTTGGCGGAAAAGTTGGCAGTGGGGAAAATGGAAGATTTCTTTGGCGGGAAAGTTAGTTTTTAATTAATAATTAAAATTCTAATTAAAATTTCAAAAAAAAGGGACCCCAGGTGCACATTCCCAACCTCTAAGGCATACGTGTACCAAATTTGATAGCTGTATGTCAAATGACCTGGCTTGTAGAGCGCCAACACACACACACACACACACATTGAGCTTTATTATAAGTATAGATATATTTTTATTCATATGCTTTGGCATTCAATCCATTGTCATTACTTCACATGTTTTTTTTAAATTTTCTTCCAGCCATATTTATATCACATACCCAACAAAAGATGATCTATATGATAACTATAGTTTTGTAACATTACGAATTCTTAAAATTTTGCTTATTAATATGGTAAAAATGAGGAAAAAAATGTAAATGTTTCGTAACAATTGCATAATTATTTTGTTTATGCAAAATGTAAAAATATTTTCATTTCGATTAGCATCAGATGTATCATCTAATAAGCAAATATAACCAGCGTGGAGGGTCTCCCTAAAGCTTTTTCGTCCATTCTACCTTGCTTCCATTCAAAGCCGTGAACTCCACGAGTGCTCAGATTTTTATTTTTAGAGTTCCGCCTATTAGATGCATATGCTTCGTAAGAAATAAAAGAAAACAAAATACGTCTTTTGCATGTTTTTTTGTCGATTCATTGCCAAAGTTTGACATAGAATTTCAATTTTATTAACTAGATCGCACAGCAAATCTCATTTCTTTAAATCAATGCGTTTCTGGAAGTACAGGCCGATAGACAAACAACTCTTTGACAAATCGCTTTCAAAATGTGTCAAAGATCCCGACATGCTGAAATTGTGTATCAAATTTCATTCTTCTGAGTCATTATATTTTGGAGTTACCGGATTTACTTGGTGGAAATACAGGCAGAGAGACGGTCTACTCCGTGACAGATTTTGAGAAAGATCAATCGATACTGAATCTATGTACCAAATTTAATTCATGCATATGAAATTTCAATTCCATCCTTTTAGTTCAGAGCATTCGAATAATCTCGTGTTCACAAACAGATGGATTTAATTCGTGTTTCGGGCTCGGAGAGGCCAGAAACATTCGTCAAAATCTCAAATGCGAATTTTTTAAGGATTAAAATATTTTTGCACAATAGTTCGTATGAGAAAAAGTAAAAAATAATCATTTTAGACCAGCTTCCAGGAAAGTACTGGAACTAACATTTACTTATTAATGTAACAATATAATCTATGAATGCAGTTACAGTTAAGCAGCGCTATGGATCGAATTTCTTTCGTTTAACTATTCGAGGACCATTGCGCTTTGACATCGGGAATAATTACAGAAACACAATGTCTTGTTCCGATGCACTTTCGGAATCGCAGCGGGAAGGTGAGCGGCTCGGTCTCCCATTCAATGAAAACAAGGAGGCGGGGGAGGGGATAATTGTAATGTGACTGAAATTAGATCGAGAAATGCAATCAAGAGGAAAAGACGAGCTTGGATTTGAAATGGGAGAAGGAACAATGAGAACAATGGGCTATTAGGCGTTGGAAAAGTGGAGAAAGTTTGGCTAGAAAAATTTTTAAAGCAAACATTGCTTATTATTTTCTCAGCTGGTAAATACTTTAAAAGATAGATGATTTTCACTAGTCTTTATGTTCCTGGAAATACTTTCTTTGCCAGCTGAGTCATTGATCTAATGAAGGAAGTCATGAAGGGAACGTTCTCGCTAAACTCTGCTCTTTTTTAAAGAAAGAGTTGAATAAGAATTATATATATATATATATATATATATATATATATATATATATATATATATATATTCTTATTCATTATTGTATATAATACAAAACTATATACAGGTTGTTGCCGAATTCGACCGACAAATTCAGAGGGGTGATAGTAGGCATCAAGAGGATAAAAAATCACCATACAACATGGGGTCCCAAACGTCGTTTAGGGGGTGAAAATTGCAAATATATAGGAAGTCGGCGAACTTTTGGGAACTTCTTGCATACCATTGGTGTATAATATTAACGAAATATTAATTTTTGCCGTGAATTTAGCATTTTTACTGAGTTTCTTTTATGATCCTTGGCGAATGTTTTGGCGATTAATCCCTGGTATGCGGTAAATAGTATCCGAAAATCCAAATGGTGTTTTAGACACTATTTTTCTCAACCGAATGAAACCAAAATTTGAGACACGGCTACATTTGTAGACGCAAAATCAAAAACCAAATATGATATGTTTAATTCATTGCATTTTTGAATTATTGCGTTTACATGCTTTTGAATGTACAGACGGACAAACATTCAACCTTTTGGCTGGAAATTTGATACATATTTATACTTTCAGATTTTAAATCAAAATGCATCTATCAATGTCTTCGTTTGTATAGCTTTTATAATTTACAATAGAACAATTGAACAAACATACTTCCTCTGAATAGATTATGTTCAACATTTGATGTAAAGACTATATACCACATTGCATCCGCCTAGCTTAATGCAGTTTTAAGTTACATTTGCCATATACAGTCATTATTTAAATATATTTTTCGAATTCAGTGAGGTCTTAAACGTGGGAATTCATCAAAATCTGAAATGAAATCTGACCTGAAATTTTTGAAGAAATAACAAAGAAAATCTATGTTATTCGTAAAATGAGCATCGTTTCAAGAAGCGCAGATCATGCTACAACTATTCAGAATCCATTTTTGAGCCGGCATTTCGATATTCACCCTCAGTTATTAATGTGCAAATAAAATGCAAAACTGCTTGTATGAAAACAGAAAAAATTGAGGAAAAAATGCATCAAGTTTCCGTAGGACCCATGTTAAATGGACAGAAGCTAGTCAAGATTTATCACAGACATTCGACTAAAATGAGACCCATAACAAATGATTCATTTACAAAAGATGTAAAATATAGAATTAGTTTGTGTCATGCTGCTAAATCTCTAGGGACGTTGGGCACTGCTGACCAGGTCCAGTGTATTTTTCCAGGTCCAGTTATATTTTTGTTTAAGGTCCAGGTCCAGTTATATTTTTATATAACTGACCAGGTCCAGTTATATTTTTGTTTAAGGTCAAACTTAGTGCAAACACCCAGGTGCCAGAGAGTTACAAATTTCTCTTAGGATCCGCTTCCGAATGCACATTAAATCTAATATTGAGGATCGCAAGTCTTTATTTCGTGCGGGACAGAAATTTAGAGAGGGGATCTCTGCTCAGATATCATACGACTACACTTTTATCTCATCATACGACTGCAGTTTTAAATGGCGAAGTCCACTTCGTAACCTGCCCTCCTGTTACTTCAAAATGATTCATTAATAGAACTGAGATAAAACTTATTTCTTTGATGTTGGAAAAACTTAGGGTCAGAATTCGATTCCACCAAATTTCATTATACGTAGAATGTACACGTTAAATCTGTTGATATTGTCAGATTTCTTCAAAATGATCTAAGAGTTTACATGCAGAATTGTGATTGTTTAAAAACGACGCCCTCGACACTTTGCAAAATTATAAGGTAATAAAAACGTCGGGGAAACAGATTTGTAGAATTATCTGATGGAGGTAAAATAATTTTTTTTACCTTCTAAATAATTCCTTGTTCGGGTTAGAACTTTTATGGAACAATAAAGTAAATGAAGAAAATTAATGCATGCTTAAACATATATAATATAAATATACACATTTGCTATTTAATAAATTTTTTAAAAAATCATCCTTGATTCTCAATCTTCATAAAATTATCCATTTTATTTTAAAAAATAAACAATACAAATTTAAAAAAATATTTATGAAACTTCTTAATTGTTAGTTATTTATAATTTAAAAGATAATCCATTTTTAACAAAAATTTTATTGGAACCTAGTTATTCTTTCCTTGAGTTCACACCGTTTTGAAGATACAAAGAAAGAATCCTTATGCTATATATCAATAAATTACAATTTTCCTGCGACCAAGCCATGTCGTCTTTGCTTATTTTGAAAAAAATTATTACTTTATATACTTCAAAGTAAAATATACGTCCAGAAATATTCTAAGAGACGGAAATCAAAGAAAGCCCGTTTCTCTGCATCGCCGATAGAAATTACAAAATAAAAAAAAAACTGCTAATAATCAATCGTGAATACATAAATAATGAGTGAATTGCAACCCAGACGCAAGATGAACACTTGCAAAGACTCCCTACTAATTCATCTTTCTAGAGAAACTTTTTCCTGGGCTCAAGATTACCCAGACAGACAAACTTTTTTGCCTTCCATTTCAATGAACAGTATTCAAATGGGGGCTGAATTCGAAATCAGCAATTGGTTTTCTCTTGTGAAGTGGATTTTTTATCTCTTCGCTTAGGATGGCCGCCGCCTTTAACCAATTCCGCCTTTTCGAGTCAGTACGTGTTCCTGTTCAGAAATCGCCTGAAATAAACAATTTAGGAGGAGAGTTTTCTTTCAGACTGATTTTATATTCGCACTTCGATTTCTTTAGTTTGAAAATGTGTCATCTCCTAATTTATAAACAGAACTAAGACTGCTTTCTTAAAAATAATTTATTATTTATGTAACTAAGTAATGTTTAAGCGATAACCTTTCATTGCAGTAATAATTACACTATTAGAACTGTGCATTGTGCAGAAAAAGATGTCTGTTTTTAACATAAATTATCTCACCATCTTTCCGTCTCTATTTCAAGTCTGAATAATATGTGGAGATTATTCTAATTACCTATACTGCATTATGCATTAATGGCTTTCGACGTAATTCAACTTTTTTGTTTTTCTAGTTCATTTTAAATAATTGAATTATTAATTCAGAAAAATAATAAGCTTTTAATTTGGTAAGGTGAGTCGTAATTCAAAAATTGTAACCAAGTAATATTAATATTTAATTAAAACATCAATTTTATTATAAATTTTTTCCATTATTTCTTTTGCATTTCTTACTGACTTTTAAACAGATATACTTAACTCAGGCTGAATAGTTTGTCGTCAAAATCATGAATCTGTAAGAATTTAAAAAATAAATTAGAATATTTTTAATCATTTTTTATTTGTTAGTTACTATACCTAGTTTATTATTATTATTATTTATAATCAGTTTTGAAAACTACTAAAAAAAAAATTCTGTTCCGATTAAGCATTTAAGTGCCTCTTTCTACCGTCTCCTGAAGTGCAAGAGATGCTGCATTCTTGCAGAATCTTCTGTCCTTCACAAATTGTAAGAGGAATGGATATAACTGCGCATGCGCAGGGTTAGAAATCGGTAGTTTTTCTAAATTGAATCTTTAGGAAAAGAGACATACTACTTCTTTTTTTTAAATTTTCTCTGATATGTAAAGGATAAAAAAAGGATATGTAAAAAGACTATTGATTATCTTTTGCGAAATTAAGTTGATTAATACCTATATTCAAATAAAGTTATGTAGTTCCACAGTGCCTTTCAGTCAGCTGCCTGTTTATTCGTAATGGTTATTTGCAGAAATCTCATTAAGTTTCAAAAATTAAGAGAAATAAAAATGCATGTATTTATAATAGTGAAAATATTTGACTGAAAAGTGAGGTGGATTTTCTCTTTTTATTGCAAAGCATAAGCAAGCAAATTAAGTCAGAAATTTAAGCGTGGCAAATTAAGTCAGTATACCAGTAAATAGTATGCGTTGTTAAATAAATTATCGGCAATACTTTTCTTATGAAAAGTAATTAAAGCATTTCAATTAATTTATGAGTTTATTCTGTAACAGTTTATTTTGTTACAAAATTATAGAACGGTTATCTCCAATAGAATTATGATAATCGTAAAAGATTATTCTTGAAATCAAATTTAGAAGAAATTTTTACTGTGAGCAGATAATGTTTCTCTTTCGTAACTGGTATATGAAAATTCTGCACTTCGTCTGTTGGTTTATCTTTTGAACATTTCTGGTTTTTTTTTTCTTTTGGTAAATTTGAGAGATTTTTTTGAAGTGAAAGCAAATTTAAGGTATCTGCCTGGGTTCGGAAGCACATTTATAAAAAATCCTTTGATTATCACTTTTAGTACATTTTCTTAATGATTATGACTCAAAACAAGAAATAAGATTAATTAGAAAAATTTCAAAATAATTTAATTAAATTAATTGAGGTACTTTAGGTAAAATTTGATGTAATTAGAGCAAAACGCAAAACGCTCTATACTAAATTCAAATTCTCCATTTAAAATTAGCTTTCTATGCAACATATTTATTGCACTTATAAAGGCAATGAACTAAAGGCTAAGAAAAATATAAAAATAATAAAAATTATGGATCTTTGAGCATTTTTATGGTAAAAATAGTGTAAAAATCGTAGGTGCTACTGGCAATAAACTGCTAAAAATCAAAAACTATTAGCATTAGACCTAATTCTTGTTCAATGCCTTCATAACACTTATGGCAATATATATATATATACACAAAATTTCAAGAAAATATATCCATAAGTTTTTGTGAAACTGCGTTTTACGTAATAAAATTTTGACAAAAAATACATTCTTTAAAAACTGCATTAAAGTTTTTATTAGTACACATCTAAAATAATATTTCATTTCAAACATTTAAAATTCACTACTTTTGTAGCAAATGCCCTCTTTATTCTCTGTTTTATTCATTTTTTTTCTTTCCAATAGCCCGTTTTATTTTTCTGGATAATTTTGTAGCAGGCAAAGACTTGTTCTTTGCTACTGCGTTGTTCAAAGATCTTTTACAGCAACAATTCGCTCGTTGCCGAAGCTACTGCATTGTGTTAGCATGTAATGGCCTGGAATAATACCCAATTCACTAAAAATTTCTATTATGCCAGAAAAACCATCATTGAATAACAGTACAGCTATATTAGCCCCTAAACGCAAAGTTTTCAACTTAACAAACGTGTTTTCGGGAATAATTGTCCATAATAGATTGTTCAAACTTTTATTAGCATTTTGTGTTTTCCCATGAAGGCATTTTTTCAGTAGATTTTGGTCACATAATTCAATATAAATAGGCTTAATAATATTCAAAGCATTTTTGGGAGTACTATACTTGAGTCTTTATATATATATATATATATATATATATATATATATATATATATATATTCCTTTCCAAGATTCCTTTCCCTTGGGGCATTGTGCATATGCATTGGCTTTTTATTAGTGAAACAAACATGAGCAGATACAGCAAGTGTTGCACTTTGAATTGCACAATTGGATCTTATTGCAATGACATAAAAGTTTTGTAATTTATTTATCACATTGTCTGTAAGCGTTCCTTTGCCCCCGAAATCTTTAATAGATTTTTTTAAAGCTCTCAAGTGACTACCCACTCGCTTTTGAACATGTCATACACATTCACATTTCACAACAGAACCTTTAGTGAATTTTAGTCAGAGAATATTAATGGCATTAAAGCGCAAAAAACTGACTTCCGGTTACTTTTGTGCTACTTCTGGTTTCGTTTTCATTAATGTTGATTTGAAGAAACATCTATATCTTCTGATATATTAATCGTAGAAACAAAACAAACACAGATTTCGAAACGTAAATAAATGGTCTTTCAAAGGAAACAAAAAAAAATGTGATTTTGGTCAAAAACTGACTTGGCAATCCAGGCAATTTACCTTAAGAAAGCTACTGTAGTAGATTGTATGCTCCGATTTAACATCCTAAGATCCCATCACTGAAGATCATGAAAACATTCGGAAAAGGTAAAATGATTTATCTCATACAACATCATTCTTTATCATATCTCATTCAGCATTATCTTAATTCTTCCCATAACTGTCAGTGATCCACTGTTCTGAATTTTCCCTGCTTTACTTCAAATCACTTCGATATGAAATTTGCCTTCAATAGTCAAGAAAGTATTCAAAGATATAGAAATATCAAAAATAGTAGAAGACAAGGAAACTGTTTTGATAAGTGACGTAAGTTAACTGTAAAAGTCGCCCATTAGGAAAAAAGTTTATAATGACATATAAAAAATAAAATTCAGTTCTTTGATTAATTATAAAAGCATAAATAATTCAGGCGAATTTTGTTTTCGTAGAAAAAAAATGCATATGGCAATTTTATTTTATTATTATTTATTATTTATTTATTGAGTTGTCTGTTCAAAACTGGCCTCTAAATTTGTGCCCGGAGATACTGTCATAAAAAGAATTGAGGAATAGATAGAAGTTTTAAAATCGATTATATTCCTATTTAAATGAATAGATATTAATTTTAGAGGATAATTTTAAATTAGAAAGTTATTTATATTATAAATAGTTATAAAATCTAATGATAATTTAATTAGATCAGAAGTAAATTTAAAATAAGAGAAATTTTGGAAAAATGTTTTTTTTTGTTATTTTTGACTTTACGTTTAAATACGTGTTTTATAGAAGGTTAATAAATGGTAGAATTTTCAGATAAACGTCAGCATTATTTATTGCATTATATTTCATTCAGATGTCTGCATTATTTTTCAAAAATTCGATTTAGTTGAATTTTTGAAAGCCATATATTCGCTCGATTTTTAAAAAAAAAACGGTTCACTGCAAGAATTCTTTCGGCTATCCACCTAATCCATTGCTAATCCGGTTATTCGACTCTGAATTCAATAAACGCACTTTATTAAAATAATGGCAAGACATTTGTTCCATCTAGCCTCCAACGATAAGTGAATGAACAACTTGGTAAATCTGATAAGATATAAAAATCATTTCTATTAAGTAACGGTTGGTACTTTCTAATGATACATTTCGCCTATCAAAAGCACTCAGAAATGACAAAAAGAAGTCTATACTAAGTTAGCGTGGGAGGGTGAGCACCGCGCTGAGTGATCCATGATAGATGATGGCAAAGTTCGATACAAAGTACTGGCTCGGTTTCGAATAACACAGGAGAAATGGCCGTGCCGGGCAAGCTGAAATGCGTTTTCGATCACAAAGAAAAGCATCGCGGATGTCTGGCAAACGCGCCAAGCAATGGCCAACGCTACATATCGGACCCGGGGGAATGGAGGAAGAAAGTGATGCCATTTTTTACTGGTAGAGAGAGAGAAAAAAATATGAGCTGTGACTTCCAGGCAACATGTGGTATCGAAAAAAGCCAGGTCTTTACTTTCTGTCATTTTTCTTTTTTAAAAGCATGAGTGAAAAGCACGTGCCATTGATCAGCACTTTCTACATTATTCGCGATTCAAATACTTTATATAATCTCTTATTAAAACTAAAAATATCTATCTTCTTAATATAATGGCAATGTTGTAAGTAATTGTACTATTTTTAGACAGGCTCCTCATAAGAATATTTCAGTCTTTCTCAAGATGCGATTTCGAAGAAATTTCAGTAAACCACCATTGATCGTGATCCCTACAATCTTAAACATCCCCGATAAAAATTTATACATAATATGGTAGAAAACTTTTCCAATTTTTTCTTATGAATATTATGACGAATAATTTTCATTGTATTTAGCGAAAAACATATTATAGTGAGAGTGAAAAATCTCGGTCGGATTCGTAGATGGGCCATCCTGCTAAGAAGAGGTAGAAATAGTTAGAAAAAAATGGAGGTGAAATCTTTATTTGGCGGTAAATCTCTCACAAATCCAATTAGACAAATTATTGCATAGTTATAATAAGACTGATGAGGCCAAGGTAGTGCCATCAGCGGCATGATACCTATGAAAAGCTCTTTAATAAATAATTAACAATTTAGAAGTGTGAAAGTTCTGTAAAATTAATCTTGCTAGAAAAGGATTCAGATATACATGTAATGGATGCAAGGTGAATTGAGAAGGTGAGAGTACTCACAGAACAAAAAATGTAAAAGATAAGTAATAAAAAGATAATAATTTTATGAAGTCGGTCTATATGACACGTCCCATAAAGAATTGTAAGCCGAACTCACCATCAGCGGCCATTTGATATCTTCTGCAAACATTTTTCAGATATGAATATAATCAAAGAAATAATGCAAAGGATGAATTCAAATTGTTGACAATGATCTGGATTAGGAGAATAATTAAAAAAGTAGTAATTTTAATGATGATTATAATATTATTATAAAAATAAGTATAATGATGATAATTATTATAATAAATAAGTTTTGCATTGAAAGGTTTTCGACGATTACAGCAGCTTAGAAGTTAGAAGCAGAAAAAATAATTTTCCACCCCTCATTTCGATTACTTTTCAGTCGACGTGTGTGACGCTTTCTTTCTTTGAAGTTGCAAGCTCATTCCGCCTTCTTTGTTCCATGGTTTATAAAATCAGAGAAAAAAATCACAGAAGGGTTGAAATTTATTGAATATTTTTTCCACTTGTTTCCGACTTTATTTTGTTCCTTTGTTGGAAAATTAATAAGAGATTGCAAGTTTTAATCAAATTTAATAATAAATGACGGTATTTTAAATTCTAAAACATATATATTAGGGAAGTCACTTTAAAAAATTCTTTAAAATATTCGCTTTTTGATCATTTTTTAAAGTTAATTTTAGCCATGTAATAAACAAAGTATGGTTGCAACAGAAATAATTAAAATTTTCCAGCGAGTTACCAATAATTCCATTGAGATCATAACAAGAGATGGAAAATTTCCCTCGTAGAGCAAACACTATGAGCTAGATAATTTTCTTATAAGACAACTATGATTAATCCGACGAATATTCAATTTGAATATTCTATGTAATAGAAAAGCGTGTAGTCCACACTAAGCACTGAGTGGGTGAGGGTTTTTTGATCATCACATGCCAGTATCTCTGCATAGGTCAGACTATCATTCTTCACGGAGAGGCGTAGGAAATCTCATTGATGATTTATTTTCTTGATTCTCGTCTAGACATTGATATAACACGCTGTAAGAATTAAACTCCTTTATACCAAGCGGTCAATCGTGTTGCCATGACCAATACTTTCCGTACTTCCATCGTCTGCATCTTTATCAATCTAAGATGCAACGAATTCCTTCAGAACATTCTTGCTACTACAGACGGCATTCTTATATTTGTTAGGAAAGGCCCTCTTTTCCATGCATTTCATCTTCTTTTGTTCATTCCATAAGGACCAAATAATTTTCTTTGTTTCTGACGACATTCGGCTCTTTCGCCCCCGAGTAAGGCAACGACTGTAGCTATTCCGGAAAACAATCCTTGCGAAACCAAAAAGTAAAGTAACTATTATTTCATTATTTGAAAGTCAACTGGATTAATAGACTGGAGGGAGAATAATCATAAACTGGCAACTCCGACTCACCCGAAGGCCCACGGAAAATCTTGAAGGATCGTCAACACTGACGGGAACTGCAGTTGAGTCTCTAGGGCCATCACCGGCCACGGTACATTTCCCTAAGGAAATACGTCCCCTCATCGATGAGAGGTAGTCAACTTCCATCTTTTCGTATACACACAAGGGTAACGAGAACCAACCACCCTGCCAGAAGCTTCTCATCCTCAATTAAGTGGTGCCCCCCCCCATGGAACTGGAGAGAGAGGAACAAAAAACTTTTTATCCTAAACATTATCTTGCTACACCACTGTTCTTCCACCATACTCTTGGCATGGCCCCATATAAACGGAATTAACTTTCAGTTAGTCCCTTATTCATTTTTGTCAAACTCACACTACAAAAAACTAAAGATACTGTAAAATAAATGCATTCACAAAAATTAAACAATTGGTGAGTTTTCCCCTTGAATTTCACTTTTATTAATTTAAATGGTGTATTTTGTACTTTAGATTGGAGTGAGGAAAACTGAGTTTAGGACTTTCAATATTTTCTTTTATACTGACTGGGTCTAAAATTTGTCTCAAACCGGCAAGAAAGTCAAAACTAATTTTATTTTTCTAAGTTGTATTTTTACATAAAGAGTAACAAATGATTAACACTTCAACGGGTTGCATCCAATATTGAATATATATTCTCAATTCTGATAGAAAACCTATAAATAATTTCATTTATTTAGCATTGTAAAGTTTTTCAATCATAGTGTTCACATGGATATGAAATTACGGCGGACAGAAACATATTTTCTCCAAACGTCTAGTCTCACCCATCGGCAGACAGACAAATTTGTCAAAATTTGATAAAAATCTAAAAATTTAATATTTGTGCTTAGTTGTATTTTTGAACTATTGAGTTTACAGATCGTCAGATACAGATAAATCCAAAAATATGTTTTTAAGAGCTTGGATAAATCGGAAATCTACCGATTTGTCAACATATGGATTTATAAAAAAAGCAAATGTCGAATTCTTTGAAAATAACGTTACTGTCTCATATATGAGAAAATAAAAACTTTTTTATACTTTTATAAAAAAAAAATGGCGAATCAGTGTCATTTTTTAGTTTTTTTTTTTTAATCAATTTGAATACATAAGATTTTAAATTTTCTTTAAACGGAGCAGCGTTCATTTCCTTCTCTCTGGAGTCACTGAAAAATCACAAGAAATCCTGGGACATAAGTGTTTATTCATGAGGTATGTTTGAAAAATCAGATTCTATGACGTTCGAATCCTTTTCTTAACAAGGATTCGAACAAACAATTCAAAGTGAAAGGGAAGGAATTCGGGAATCGTGAAAATGAAAGGAATATTGGAAGGAAAATGAAGGTTGTTTCTTTTCCAATTCTATTTCTACTTTGGAGGATTTTCCTGCTTCCAAATTTTGCTTCGCAAGTTTTGGATATTGAAAATTATATTTTTAGTGAAATGGATTTTTCTCAGTTTTTCTCGACTCTCTATCATTAAAAGCTATCGTACTCTTTGAGTGGATTGGATAAAACACACCAAATTGAGCCGCAGTACGATACATCTTGCCTATAGTTTAAATGCTGAACATATAGTGATGCTTCTAACAAAATTTTGAATATTACATGTTATTAAATAATCTTGATTTGAAGCATTTAATTAAAGTTTTGAAATTTTTATGTTTAACAAACTTTTTGACGCGTTCGAAATATACAAAGAGAAAGTATTGCAACTGCCAAGAACTTTGGACACGAGATTTTGATGAGTCTCCTCCTGCCAACCCTCCAAGGAGGGTTGGCAGGATTCCAATAAACACAATTTTTGAACAATATCTCTGCAATAACTAAAAATTACAAAGAATTACAAGAATGAGATTTTGTATGCGGGCATTTAAAGAAATTTGTAAGTTTCTATCAAATTTTGAAAGAACAATGTCAATGGAACATATGTCTCTTCCTCCATATCCATTAGAATATGATAACTCCAAAACTTAGCAAACAGATTTATCAATAAAATATATATCTACTTTTGGATCCAATCTGTTTAAAGACTGAATGTCTATCTCCGTGTATATTTGCGAGTACGTAAAGGCATGAACTCAAAAACGCAATAATTTAGACAAAGAAAATTCGATAAGGAATCTTGTCAGAAACACGGCAGATCTGAGTCAAATTTTGGAGTGAACAATCGATGGAAAAAATAACTCATCCAAAATCCATACTCAGTTTCCTTTACTATTCTTCGAAGCACAATATGATGCATAAAATGCCCCATAGTCCGTTAGTAAACGAGGGAGTCAAGTGGATAATGCTAACTCTTGTTAGTATTTCAAATATTATTACATAAGAGATTTTTTTTTAATTGTACGCCTTCATAGCCGTTTACTGCATTCATTTTAATCTGAAAAGAAATGAGAGGTAGTGTCCGTCTTTACGCTTTTCTCCAACGCGTATTTCTCTCGAATTATCAACATTTATATTTTGCACGAACACTTTAGGTTGCTAAGGTCTCAGCTTTGAAGTTGGGCACTTACAGGTTCGATACCCGATTTTCATTGGAGAGGCGTCGTGAAAGAGAGAATTGTGTTCCTCAATTCGCCGATGCCCGATGCTCTCCCGCTGCTGTGATGCGGAAGTTTGAAGAAAGATAATCAGCTCAATCTTCGCCATTTGACCATTAAAAATAACGAATTATTTACCATTTAAAATAACGAATCTAAATAGTCCTAGCATTTACTTCTAAACCGCATATTACTATAACTAAACTAAATCAAGGACGGTCTGCATTATTCATGTTTATATGAAAGCATGGAGCACATTTCGCGCATTGACATAGATTTAGATAAAACATTATTTCACTCGAGCAGTTATTTTAAAATTTGCTAAAGATTTTCTGAATGGAACAATTTACTTCCTAATACCGAAAACAATTTTTACCTACCATTTTTTTTATAACAAATAGATATTTTTTATAAAAGAATGCGCACTGTTTTGATTATTTGAAAGTAATACAGCAAATTACACTGTTTGCGAAACTTTCGGTGTATTACAAATTTAGAATTGATTTTCTCTATTTCTTCATCTTCTTTTTTTCTTTTTTTTTTCGATTAAGAATAGTTCAGAGCATAAAAATAGTTTAAAAAAGGTTTTGGTAGTATCTTTATTTAAAACGACGTTAATTTGTTTTGTACAGCTGTAAAACTTAATTTTGGTATTCATAATTTTTTTTCCTTGTACTTTTGCTCTTCGTGATGGAAATAACATACGCGTCTGAATATATTTCAATATATTTTATAACTTCGAACCTTATAGCATAAGTTTGGCTTTAACTCGGACAGCTTATTCAAATTTGTATCTTAAATCTGGTTTTCTGTTGTGAAATCTGTTACTTTCTTGCGCATTTCTTTGAGGAAGAGACAAAAATTCCGCAAAGCTGCGCTTAATAACTGCTTCGGGAGCCGTAAACAGCGTTCCCCCATCTTTATGGCCGCGATTGAATTCTCGCCACCGCAGAGGTCTTCTAACTTCCAAATCGCCCAATATTTTCTTTGGAAGCCACCTTTCCGCCACCCAGGTAGTTTCCGGAGCTTTTTGAAGAGAGTAATCCCGGCTCAGACAAGATGAGAGAGCGGTGGGCAATATTTTCGAAAAGTTCTTCAATGAGCACTTCATAATTGGATACGAAAAGGAAATGGTCTGTTAATGGAAGAATTTTATTAGGCAAATGGGAAGATAAATAATATATATTTTGGCAGAATTTATTTTATTTTTGCTTTTGGAACAGAGAATAATCGGATTTCTGAGGTATTTTTCTGGATTTCATTTTAACGTATCAATTTCTATCTTTAGTTGTTTTGAAAATCACACGAAAACTCGTTAAAATTCGTAAGACTTTGGAGAAAATTATTTTTGCGTCCTGTTTCCTTTATTGAATGGATGTATGTAATTTAATGTATTAGAAAACACATTTTGACTTCAAAATGGCATTTCACACATAAAATGATTCTTTCCACAATTGAATACGGAAGTGGTATATAATCCGCAGAATTTGTTTTAATTTTTGAAAAAGGCACATTTGTGATTTTCTTTAAAGTAACAAATATTGAGTACTTTTTTTTTTGTCACAGATTGTAGTTTTAAACTTAATCTTGTATTCCGGATTTTATATTACACTGTATAAACGAACTTTAAAACACGTTATTTCTGAGAAGTTTTAAGTAGAAATAAAATAATAAAAAAAAGCTAAATGAGAAATTTTTTTTCAGAAGAGACATATTGCCATCATTTGATATCCGTGCTTTTCAGACATTATAGGAATTTTTTTTTACTTGTCCTGCAATATTGCTTTCAAGTTGAATATCCTACTAACATATATTTCTAGCTCAAACTCTTTTTTTTTTCAGACCTAAAAACTTTCTTAATCTCTGTTTTTCTAATTATCCATATATTGATATTTGATTTTTAAATAGAAAAACCAAGTCTGGGGTTTGTGCTCTGAGACACCCATAAATGTCATTAACTGTCTCATCACTGGCTAAAGCTTCCAAACCAAAGTACTTTTATGTAACACTATTTTATTAGGTGAATGATACTCTACTATAATGAAATTACTAAACGGAGAACTAATCACTTAAAAAGTATGAATAAAGCGTGTTCAAACATGTTACATTATTATATATTTGAGTAATTCTTATAATATAGAATGCGTTATCCTATGGAAGAATTGACTTCGTTTAACGAAAGCTTGCGTTACTATTATCATTTGGGAACGAATTACGCTCTTTAATTGAAGTTCCACTGTAGGTACATACTCCATTTCATTTAAATTCGTTGTCTTTCTTTTCCTTTAGTATTATATTAATGTAGTCATTTTAATATATATGCATTATATTATTTAGCTCATCGGCTCTGAAAGGGTTAAAACAGATGTTACAATATCGAGCAAAAGAATGGTCAACAGGAAAGATGGTCTTCATAAAGTTAATTTATAGTTCCGCCTTACTTTGGGAGGAGATGTAGTGGTTTTCAGTCGTCTTTCTATGAATGATCCAAATAATGCTCTACGGGACTTCTGTTTGGATGTGTAACTCGCTACTCCGCCACTGAGTTTTCTAATTTTTCAGGAAAAGAATTGACCAACTGAATGTAATGCAGAAGAGCGTTATTTTCGGTAAAGCCAAAATGATGACTGATTGTACCACTAGAGAGACGGGCATAGGGCTGGTGGATCTCATTCTCATGCCTCACATAACTCCATTGGCGTTATGAATGAAAGCGAAATAAGGAATATAACGTTTCCCTTCCCCCCTTTGCCGTCGCCATCAAAGACTTAAAATTGCGAACAGAACAGTTGGGGGCGTGCTTTTATCTGTTCTCATATTCGACGTTAAAAATGACACAAGCGCACTAACGTTTTGTCACCGTGATTTGCTCCCACTGTATCTTCCTCCTATCGCCACGCCTCTGTATCAATGCAAGTACTAGCCTGACGCAGTAACATGGAAGTCTGTGCATCTTGCTACAAACTCTGCTAGATTTTCATACCTCTGAGATCATAGTGTTCTTTTTGGGTGATTGTAGAGGACTCCTGTTTATTTGTATTTGTTTTTGTGAATGAACGTATGTTGAGATATATACATTTTTTAAAAATTTTGAATGTATCTATTTGATTCTGTTTAACGAAGCATTCAGTATAAAAGAAATCTTCACAGTAATTTGCCAGTTTTGTAGCAGAAGAACTACAATTATATTAGAATCAGAAAAATTTCTAGAAAATATCATGGTCATGGATAAAATAAATTGATTCATTTATTTTATCCATGTGGTATTTAATCTGAAAAATAATACACCACTACTGAGAGAACGACATGAAATCATTAAAAACAAAAACATTAATATTAGACATTTTCAAAACTTTTCTTCCTACTTTTAACAGCTGAAAATTTCTAACTCTTCACTTTCCAGTACATGAAAACAAAAATTATAGGCTCAACTTTCAACAAAATGAGCTTATGGAGCTACAGTTTGATTGATGCCTTTGAAAAATCAGCATAGCGCTGTTATGAGTCTCTGTTGGAATGGTGAATGCACGTACAAAATTACGAAGGAAGACGAAAATAGGATAAATAAGATGACAATAAGAAGGCAGATACAAATCATGGAAACAATAAAAGAATCGTCTCTTCCATACGCACGTTTCACAGTTTTTTTCTCTATAATGTGTTTAATCAAATATCATCCAAACATTTTTACATTTTTAAATGCAACACGCTTTTTGTCTCACACACTTTACGCTACAATTATTTAACTTAAACAATCTCCATTTTTTAATTGTTATTTTAAAACAAAGATATCATATTTCTTTTTCATTTCTATCTTATTTGTTTTATATTACTTTATACATAAGCATACTTATTTTATACGAAGTTTCTAACATTAAAAATTCTCTACTTTTTACCATGTGGATGGCGCAATATGACCAAAAATGGTCCTTGTACAACCAACCATTCATAAGCAGGCAGTTCATTGCCATCACTTGTTTTGATACCAGTGTTCTGCAATTTTTATAAAAATATAAATCTGTGAACAATTGAAAGAAGTTGAAACAGTAATCGAAACACAAGCTATTCGAGCATTTTATTACGTGAATGGATTGACTTCATCTCTACTTTAACAAAAAGGCCGATCACAATGTTTTCATTGCAGTTATCCATTCCTGAAAAATAGCGTTGTAAAATAAACGTGGAACCATGAAGGAAATTCCGGAAGTGAAAAGGTTGGGAAAAGCCTTACGAGAGATCCGATGATAAATCGTCATCTGCTTTATTTCCTCCAGATTGTAGAGACTCAAATGCATTTCTACTTTTATGGATGTTTGCGTACATTTGCCTTCCCTGAAATTTTGGGCTTATCACGGAGGAAAACAATCGTGATTTATTGAAAGAAGGGCCGCACAAAAATAGTGAAGCGTTGTTTCCTTTGGGGCTTCTGCTGCATTTTTTTTTTCTCATCTCTCTCCTTTTTATTGACTTTAGCGAGTAGATTTCCGACGGATTTAATATATTATAGTTTTTTTCAGGAGCTTTTAAAGGAAATAAGGCAGATGAAATGAAAGAAAAGTCCCCGACAAAATGTATTAAAAGGACATCCATCTTTGTCATAAAACAAAATATCAAGGGTTAGGCTTTATTGTTTAATCATTTCAATGAAAAAGCTCACCGAATAAACTCATTCTGAGATTTTATTCATTTGAGTTTTTTTATCAATAAAAAAAACCTATTCAATTAAATAGCATGAAATATTCAGTCATTTTTCTATGTTTCATGATTTGTGAATAAAAATTGGAGGAATACTATATAACATAACGAATACAATTTTTTATCGCATGTTAAATCCATTGTTGATGATTACGTGATATAAAAGTTAAATGCGAAAAAGTAAAAATATATTTACAGAGAATTTGGCTCATTTTTAGAATAATTTCAGTAAAAAAATTTTTAAGTAAATTTTTGGAATAAAAATGTTCGGAAACAGCTTATTATTTAAAATACGAAATATATGATCCTTTTAAATTTATTCCTTTTTCTAAATGTCGAATTTACATAAGTTGTGAACTGACGGATATGTTATTTCGAAGAGAAATATTCCTAATTCTTAAATCAGAAACATTGCGAAATGTATGATAATAAATATCTAAATGAGGAATAAGCTACATTATTAATTGGAGAAGAAAATCCACCAATCATTGCTTCCATGCAAAAATAAGACGCCAAACAAGTACGCGAAAAAGTTAAGTACAGTTTCTAACATTACCAAAGTGAAATCAATGATAATAAGAGAAAACTCTCGATTAAAAAAAAACATTTGAAAAATCTTTAATTGCATCTGCAGCAGCAATCAATAAAACAACTCCCTCCCCCAAGATTTACAATTTAAACTGGAGGGACTGGCACCTTCAGAACTTTCTCGCATATTCTCTAATAAAGAAGAATTTTGGTTTTAGATAAGTTTTTCTTTAACCAATTGAAACACCCCCTCCCGCAAAAAAAAAAAAACATCATATGCAAAATCACAAACCAAATTTGATATATTTGTCATTGCGTTTTTGAGTTATCCCGTTACATACCTCTGAAAATATAGACAGACAGACGGTTAAGACTTTGTTGGATTTGGTTCAAAACTTGGTACTTGTCTGCACTACAGATGTTAAATCTCTGCACTGAATTATAATCATCACGTTTTCTTCGTTTTGTAGTCATCGCATTAATTATATTCGAACAGCCGGAGAGACAGGCTTCCTGATAATGAATTTTTTTATGCAGATTTTGTTTGCCAAAATTTGACCGAAATCTACAAATTCGCTGCAAGATCGTGTGCCAAATATTAACCCTCTAGCTCAAAACATTTTTGAAATATCTTTGTCATATCCAGACAGACGAACGGACAAACCCACAGACATAATGCCAAAAATGTGTTTTTCGAACTCTGCCTGGTCTGAAATGTGGAGGTTACTCAAGATATCTAGTTTGATTTATTTTTTTTTGATGATGATTACAATATACTTTCTCTCTATTTCACGTATGAGAAAACTATAAATTGAAGCACAATATATTGTTTCATGCGTCTGTAGTCGTGTGGAGTTAAAATTTCCTTTCGCGCAAAGAATAGTATGAGAGAGTCAAATCTAGCCGATATTTGCAGTCCTAAGGAATTTCCGTAGTTTTAAAATTCAGGAATGTTACCCGTCCACTTCAAATTATATTTAGTCGAACGGATAATTTTTGATTTTCAAAAGATATAAAACTTCTCCCATAATATTAGATGCCAAAAATTTGCAAACCGTATACCAAATTTCATCTGACTAGCTTTAAACGTTTTTTTTAGTTACCTTTATTGCAGAAGATATTTTTAATGTGTTTTTTTTAACTCAGAGCGATCTAAAGAGTGGAGATTCGTCAAAATCATGATTTCCAATTTTTTGAAGACTGCTATACTTTGCCTTTACTTTTTATGTGAAAAAGTAAAATGTTGAGAAGCATAAATTTCATCAACTTTTATGGCTCAAAGCAGAACAGTTAAGTAGCACCTTGTAAGGAAACTATTTACCAGAGTATAAATGGAGATGCATTATGATACTTGAAGGAGCATAGATTTTCTTTAAATGAGTGCTACAAAAAAATCTATTTACTATTGAAAACGAAGAAAAAACTCGTTCTCTCAATAAAAAAGTTTCAGTAAGAGTTTTATGACTGTGAAAGAGTTCTCCTACGAAATAAAATTAAAATAAGATAAATGAAAAAAATGTTTAAATCAATTCAACACATTTTTCGAAAATTGACTTGCTTTTCTTGAAAAAAAAAAATAAACACTGAAACAGGTAGAGTAGGTATACTTTTTCAAAATATTCCTGTTAAGTGTCTTGCAGTTTCATGAATGGTCTATTTTGCCCCTGGTCTGTTGAAAAAAAAGAGCTCTTTTTAAATGCAAATCTACCAAGATTGATGGAAACTGGTGGTAAAGAAATGGGATTCAATACCCTTAGAATTTTTATAAGCATCACTTTTATCACAGAAAGTACGATGGAGATTTATAATCCAGAAAAAAACCCAATTAGATCCAATGTTTAAAAAAATAGTTTTTAAATTTTAAACATTCATTAAACGATAGCGAAATCGTTTTAAAATGTTTAAAACTCTCTGTATCATTAGTATTCTATGGAATGCCAGTGTGCATGTTGATAAATACATTTCTAAAAGAATAAAACACTTCAATAAAAGAAATGCTTTCATATAAAATGCTATAATACATAAAACTCTTTTATCTACAGTAATTTTATTTTAATTAATGTTAGGTGAAAGAAAATGTTTAAATTCTCATAGCTTTTAAAAATTTACAGATCGCAACAAATGATTTTTAGAACCACAGAAGGTTTGATTTTTCTTTAAGTTATTTATGATTTTTAAAGAATGATTTTAAAATTTATTTAAACGTAGTGAATGGTAATTCTGAAATAAATGAATAAAATATGATCATATAATTTATGATATCTATGATAATTTCATTCAGTAACAAAAAAACCAACAAACCGACTTCAAAAAAGTTGTGTGTGTGTGTGTGTGTGTGTGTGTGTGTGTGTGTGTGTGTGTGTGTGTGTGTGTGTGTGTGTGTGTGTGTGTGTGTGTGTGTGTGTGTGTGTGTGTGTGTGTGTGTGTGTGTCTGTGTGTGTGAACATGATTTGAATTGTTTTGCTTTTGAAAAATGGAAATTTCAAAATATTATATACAGTACACTCCCGATTATCCGCGGAATTGGGTGGCGCGGCAGCCGCGGATAACAAGAATCTAAAACGTATAACCAGAAAAAAGCTGAAAACGGGTATAGCAAAAGAGAAAACAGTCATTCCAACTTTGAAAAATCGTTTTATGTACAATAAAACGTAAAATAAACAGCAGGAAATGTTTAACTAACGCTTAATATTTTTAGTATATCACTCAAAACGAACCTAAAATGCATTTTGTTAATGAAAACAGAAAAGTGCTTTGTACTTACGAGAGGCGTCAAGGATGGATACACAGAAAAATTAATACATATGTACTGTTTTAATACTGTAATGTATTATGTAATTACGAAAGCATAACTGTAAAACTACACCTTTTTGAAGAAATCAGTCATTTGTGTTTGCTTCTTGCTTTGGAAGCATTTTCTCTTTGCTTGGAAGCAAAAAAAAAAAAAAAAAAAAAAAACCTTAGTGTGGCAGGCGCGGATAACCCGCCCGCGGATAATCGGGAGTCTACTGTATTATGCATTTTTATGTCTATTGAATCCGACAGGGATATAAAGTTTTGAACGAGTTTCATTTGAAGGGTGAAAGGATTAACTGTGCTCTAAGTTGTGGTATTCGCTTTGTATTAGAATTCCGTTTTTGTAGCTATGATAGACAAAACTGCAGGGGAAATTAAATACTAATTATGTCACGAAACGAAATATGTGTGCATCATTTTATGAATTTATTTGATAAGATGTGAAGTTCTAAACGTACTGTCTTTTTAAAATTGCTAACTGATGATAAATTGTTCAGCGATATAGTGAAGTTTCATTTTTATTTCAATATCTTTCACATGTAAAGTGTTAATGTGTTTCATATTGAATATTTTTTTTTATATCTAAAGATTTGAATCGAAAATGGAGAAATCTTGGATGATCATATTTCTAAAATAAAGATTTGCATTTGCAGATTTTCATTACGGTTTTGAAATGAAATCCCCTCCGTTTCTGAAAACGAACAGGTCAGTTTGCAGGCCCAATTAGGTTTTGTTCTAAAATAATAATTAACTACTTTTATTATTGAAATTGATTATTATTATTAAATTTTTATTATGTTTTTTAACAACATTAATTATTTCGTTTCCCTGAATATTTCAAAAAATAGCTTCCATGTGATAAATGTGTTAGTAAGACAGATGCAAGATTACGCTTTGACAGAGAAGCGTCTGTTTTTCTGAATAGTCTTTGTCTTTTGAAACAGATTACGCTTTGAATAAAATGTAGAAGGACATTTTTCTAAAATGCTATTCAAATGAAAATTTTTACGAGGAACGAATTATTATCAATTTATCTATGAAACAACGATGAACGTTGAAAATCCTTTATTGCACGTCTTATTTGATGTTCATATTTTCAAAGTTGATTGTTAGCGAAGAAGGAAATGTTTGGAAAGTGGGGAAGGTCTATTGGTTTCCTCTGTTGAACTTAAATCGTCATAATTTTGTATTAGGGATAGTGTTAAACTATAAGATATTATTATTGTGGTTCGCATCAAGCATCGTATGTGAAATTTTAAAAAAACCCAGGTAATCTTTTTTTTTAAAAAAATTGTAATTTCTTAACAAATATATATATATATACAATATACAATATATTGCAATATACATACATACATACATACATACATACATATATATATATATATATGTATGTATGTATGTATGTATGTATATTGCAATTTTGCTAATTTCTGAGTTGATGGACCGTTAATAGATCTTTCATTTGTGTATGTTTGCATGATAAATGCGATTAGTATTCACTATGCTCTTTTCTTATATCCTTTCAATACATACAGTTAGAAAAGCTTTAGTTATATCAAAAAAATTATTTTAAAAAATTCTAAACACTGGTGTTCTTAGAGCAAATGATTATATAACTGTAACGCAGATACTTATTAATCCCTTGGCATACGAATTTACTTATATTCCTGATTAAATGACACATAATATCTGGGACATTTATTGTTAGTTTAATTTTTATAATAATATAAGGCATATAAATTCGTATCGCGTTTAAGTGATTTTTGCATTTTAAATGACTTAATACCTTCACTTCATTGCATAATTAGAAACTGAAATTCATAGTTCGATGCTCGAATCAGAATTAGCATTGAATGTTGAGCAGATAAAATTATAATTTACGTGGCTTGCTATGTATATCTGCTTGCTTTTCTTTGAAAGAACTAAAAATAATCCTCGCTCATCATTACGACGTTACGAAATATTTTTTATCAGGTTATTAACTTGAAAAAAATTATCCACCCTTTGATTTGAGTGAGCTTTATAGAGTACCCTCTATGTTCTATAAAATATTACCCATATGTACGACATTTTTACTATGAAGATTTCTTTTAGCGAAGAATTATAATTCAAAATTTTTTCCCGTGTCCTAATAAAGTTCAGCTAACTTTCCTGCTAACGATATGTCGAAGCCATGAGCAAGTCATGTACGAGAGAATAAATTTCAGCAGCACAGTTTGGAGAGCGTTATGCCAGCAGAAACAAATTCAGTACTGTAGAAGATACTGTTCCAATGAAATAAGACAAACCCTTGGCGATAGGAAGGTGACATTTTTAAGATATACGACGGCGAAATCCCTTCCGAGCCAATTTGTTGCCAAAGTTTCTGTTTTATAACTCAAACTCAGTGCACTTATAAATGATTGCATCCATAAATTAAAATTATTTCATATTTCACATTCATAGACTTTCCCCAACGAAACTTGGCGGATCAGATTTGGGTTCAAAGACATAAAAGAGTAAAAACTGTTTGTTCTGTTCTATTTGTTTTAGGAATTAATCGAAAAATTTATGATTGTGAGGAACATTTCTTCCAACAAACAAAATGAAGACCGCCTCTAAAAATGTCAACATTAATAGTATGAACCCGTCAATGAAAGAACTCATTTATGTCTTGCAGCTGTTCTTCTTTTGCTCCATTCTTCGAATAGCACATATTACCGCTTATTAATATATTGAAAGGTAGTTTGATTTATTGGGGGTAATAAATTTCTATTTTTTTACTTTGAATTTTTCCTTCTCGTTTTGTGGTATGAGTTATCAGAGTTTCTTATAAATTACGCCATTCTTTGTGACATTAAAAAGAATTTGAAGCGGTGATAAATGAATTTGTTATCTGAAAACCATTCTCCCACGGAAATACTTTTTTTGTAAGGAATATATTGACAATGCAGTTATAGGTAATGACTTCAGAAGAAACCAGCTGGGGGGGGGGATCAGAAAACTTTCTCGCATACTGTCTAATAAAGGTGACTTTGTGTTTTGGACTCTTCTTTCCCAACCAACTGAAACCAAAAGATGACACAAAACCTAAATCTCACACCAAATATTTGAGTCACTTCGTTTTTGAGTCATCGCGTTTACATGTTTCTGAAAGTACAGACCGACAGACGGTCAACCCCTGCTTTGATTTGGTTTACACTTTGACAGATGTCTGCACTATAATTATTAAATGTGTACCAAATTTTATCCATCCCTCTCACTTCGCTTTGTAATAATTGTGTCAATTTATATATATATATTTTTTTTGTACTTACGATTTATACACTTGTTTAAATAAATACTTACTTATTCAATCTACTGCTAGTTACTTCTGTTTTGATTTTTTTAAATAATTTTTGATTTTTTAAATTATTTGGAATGGGAGATGACTAATAAAACTTTTCAAATAAACTGTCAATGCGATGAAGTAATTACTCGATAAATCGAATTCTATCGCGGATGTCTGTTCCTGAAGGTGGAATGTACGGCATCTCTACTTTGAACACAATATAGGTATTGTTTGACGAAAGGAATTCAAGTTGTAGATAGTTACATGAGCGCGCCATAGGCAAATAATTTTTGCCTATTCTTGTTAATAAGAGATGGACCTGCAGATTTTTTTTCTACATATTCTTTTGTCTTCAAGATTTATTATTGAATTAGTTGTAAATGAGGAAGAAGTGACTATAATAAAACGGGCTAAGGAAAAACAAATTTGATTGATTTATTAGTGCCTGGAAAAAACGATTTGCTTCTTAAGCTTTTTTCAAAAGACTGTAGCTTCAGATATTTAATTAAATAAAAACAAAATAAAACCAAATGTCAGTGTTTTTACCTAATTTTCTTGCCACTCATTCTGAAATAATTATCTCATGAAAATTATTTCTATTAATTATCTTATGAAATTTATTATTTTTAAAAACAATTATCGTTTCAATGACGATAGTTTAATTATTTTATAATATTTTGTTTCATTTTTACAAATTTTTAATGATTCTTTGTTTGCATTAGTTTTCTTTTACTCTGAAGGAAGACAAAATACATAAAAGAGGAAAACACATGCAGTAATATTTCTGTAGGAGCACCCAAAAGAAGAAAAAGGCAATTGGCTTTACGACACAAAAGAAAATATTTCTATTGCCGCCGAAACAATGATGGGTAGGGAGAAAATGGAATCCGAAGGGTTCCTGACTCGATCCAGGTGGTTCAAAGCTGGGTTTAGTTTAGTTTAGTTTAGTTATATTAGCATCCTGCTTTAAAGTAACACAAGGGCTACTTTGGGACGGACCTATTAATTTTGAACTACGGTCAGATGACGAGGACGACACCTGAACTGGACTCCCCTCTCCAAACTTTCGCACCACACCAGGGTTCGAAGCTGGGAGACAAAAATAAGAGGAGAATCTAGCTGCTGACCGATAAGTCAGATGACGCCGGAGAAGATTATTGAAAATCATTAAAAGATGCACCATTGAAAATTTGTTTTATTACTTCCTATATTATAAATAGTTAGATTTGGAAATATTTTTACCCTTAGCGATACCATATTCGTCAGCTTGTTAGATTTATAAAGAATTATAAGAAGGACTAAAACAATTCATTAATTTCCCAAATTTTCGTAAAATATCTGTTACTATATACCTTCAACATATTCTTTGATCTTTTAGTTGATTAAAATTCTTATTTGTGTTTTTTTATTTCTTATATAGTAATGAGTTTAGTTTCAAACTTCAATTTGTTTTAAAGATTAACTAGGAATTTTCTTTTAAAGCGTACGAAAGCATACATTTTTGTGTTTCATTAATCAATGTTTTGAAGCATTTTTAATGCATATTTATTTGTACTGGAAATGTTATTCAGTTATTAAAAGTTTTTGCAAATATGTAGTGGCAATTTTTGAAGTATTAAATTGTTTGCATTCATTGTACAGCATTTTTAACTGTGCAGAATGTTCTCATATAAGTCTTTCGTATTTGACGAAATAATTACTTGTCAACGTCGCAGAACTCGTTTAGATTATTTTTAATTATTAAAATGAACCAAATGATCGAAATGATAAAACTGTTCTGTCAAATAATGTGTTAATGAATACATTTTTTAAATTCAATTCTCTTCAGTCGTAAAATTGTCGTATATTTCGACATTCTCTGCGCATTGATAATGGCTTAGATAATGACTAAAATGAGATCCTATCCTTTAACAAAATTTCGAAATTGAGATCATGAATCTTGCATCGTTGGACAGCTTTCGTCGTTTAATTCTAGTCTTTTTTTTCTATTAGCTTTGCTTTGGTAAAGCCAATGTTAAATATTACCTTTATTAATTAAGAAGCACTATGTGGAAGATTCGCTTTAATTGTAAGTTCTTAAAATTAGAAAGGACCCCTTATGCGTCGTAGATAGGAAAGAAATAACTATGCATTGGACAAAAGGAAAATTTTATACAATTTTTTCATTCATTCACTATGAATTGAAAAAAAAAGAGAAAGTATTTAAGAGCCCCGATTATAGCTCATTGTTACCCAAATGGGGTACATTGTTTCCTGGCTTCATTCCAGCGGCTAAAAATGCTAAAATCGCCACTGAAAGTTTACGAGCTTTGCAGGCTGCAGAAATAATTATCTACGGATTCGTAGAGAATATCAAACAATTTGGTTTTAAATACGAGCTTTTGTTCCGCGATAATAAGCTCGCAACATTTAAAAAGAAAAATGATTTAAGTTTATAAAATAGCTTTGACCTTCTAGTCGTCTTTGGTGACTGAACAAGCAAGTAAATTAAAATGCATAAATATTTAAAATTGCATTGCAATTTATAACTGATGAAAATGAAAATTTGAATTAAATGGAAGTGAAATTTTATGTGTAAATGGAGCATCGACATATGAATTAGGTCTTAAAGATTTTTAACAGTTTTATCTGTTAACAACTGTTTTGATATAATACTTTTGAATCTAAAGTATAGCTCTGAGAAAAAAAATATTGCACACATTTTTCAAAATACGTTATTGTTTCTTTACATTTTTTTGGTCTTTGCAATAAAATAAATCAATGCATTTTATTTACCATAGTTTTCTCAAAACTTTGTTTAATATGATATTTGACACATAACAGATTCTTGATTTTTATACATTCTAGTCAAATGATTTCATCCCTATTACATATAACCAAAATTTCGAAGACATATCATATAATGATATCATAACGATCTACTTTTACCCAGCAAAGGTTCCTTCATAAAGTATTTCTTTTGATGAATTTTACGGTGACTTTTATTACAGATGCGACCTCGTTGTGTTGGATAATGACTGAGTGCTGCTGTCAAATCTCGTCAAACTTTTGTTTCCTTACAGCCATATTGGGCAATATATATATTAAAAATCGCAAGCATAAGAAAGCTGAGGCCCTCTCGCTGTAATATACCTCTGCAAAGAATAGTTTCCACAATTGGGGTCTTCGGTATATCCATTCAATTATTTGCGACGTCACTTCTCTGAGCTGCTGTCTGTGCTCATACGTCACTGCATGTCTGCAGTGCTCCGTTATGAATACAACGTATTCCATAAATATTATTCATTCACTATGCAACTGCAGCTCTACTTTAATTACTTACTTGCTTCATGTTTTGCGTGAGAATCTAACTGCACGTGACTCAGACATATCTCGTCTTAACAATATTTTTATAATATGGAGTGGCGGAAATTTGTTATTCTACAAGAATTTTTAAACACATACCTATAAAAACAATCAAGAATGAATTCAATAAACGCAGTTTTTAAAACACTCTTTTAAATTACTAAATAATAAATTTGTTTTAATTATTTTCTTCCATTCGGTAATTTATAATTAATTATTCTAATGATCAAGAAATGCTCATATCCCTTATGGAATCCATTTCACAACCAGATGGTGCCATTCAAAGGGAGTCAATATTTAGTTGAATGAATTAATAGATAATTAAAATTTAAAATATTAAAATGGACTGTTCTTAATAACAATGCATACATAATACATTGAAATTTTAGCAAATAAGGAAGGAAGTAAAAAATATGACTGCAAAACTCTATTTTACAAGCATGAAATGAATCAAGATAAATAAAAATTGGATAAAAACTATATAAACTTGAAAACATTTTCAATAAGCCAAAATTTTTAAATTTAATTGCATGAATTTTTATAAGTGTCCCATATTTCATGCACTTTTGGGATTTCTAATAAAATGGAAGGAATTTCTTCCGCTATTTTACTTCCTCGTATACAATTTATAGATAAAGTATTGTAATCGTCAAAAAATTCGATCCCGAAATGTTGACGACCCCCCCCCCCCCCGTTTTAGACCTCTCTGATTTCGAAAAGCACATTTTTTGGAAAACGATCGCCTTTCTGTCTATGACGAAGATATCTCAAAAGCGTTTTGAATTTGATATGTTCTTTAAGGCGAATTTGTAGATTTCTGTCAAATTTTGCGTAAAATCCTTTGAGAAAAAATGCCTGTCCGGTTGTTTGAATATGAGTTAATACGATAACTATAAAACGAAGAGAGCTCGACTGATAAAATTCGGTACACGTATTTAAAATCTGTAGCGTAGACAACTGCCAAATGTTGAGCCAATAAAATAAAAGGATTGAGTGTCTGTCGGTCGGCACCTTCAGAAGCGTTTAAACGCGATGCCTCAAAAACGCAACGACTTCAATATATCAAAATTGATATGTGATTTTGTGACTGCAATTGCAGTTCTGTCTCAAATTTTAGTTTCAATCGTAGGGAAAAACGCGCCTGAAGCACAAATTCGATTTTTGGATACTTTTAACCGCATGCCAGGAAGTATTTTTAAAAAAAAAAATACTCGCCCAGGATTGTACAATGGATTCGGTAAAAATGCTCAGCTCATACCAGTGGTTAATATTTTTTAACTATCATACACCAATGCCATGTAAGGTATTCTATGCCTTACCGAAAGGTTGAAACCTTTTTACATCATCCAGTTTTCAAACATAATGCTAGAATAAAAATATTATTATGTTTATATTTAATATGAAAAATATTACCATATTCGTCTTTAAAATTCAATTAATGATAATTTTTGTATAATTAGACTGAAAATATTGACAATATCCATCAATTACAAAAAAAAAAAAAAAAAAAAAAAAAAACTACATAATAAGAACGAAAAATACCCACAAGATAAAAATCCCATATAAGGAACCGATTATTTCAGACAGCTTCCTTATATAATAACATAAAGAAAATGACAAAATTTAGCTTGGCATTTTATGAAGTCTGTATCGCATGGCGTTTTATTCTGTGACGCGGAATACTCTGTGTCTGTATAAAAGTGTAAAAGTCACTACTTGCGAATTCAACTCTTTATTCCAAATGGAAGGGCTTAGGAAGTTGCAATCATGACTTGAATGCTGCGTTCTCCCTCTTAATTTCCTAATTAATATTTAACTTCCTCGTGACATCACTGCTCCACATTTTTTTTTCTCGTCGTCCGGAATACTCGCGAGCGTAAATAGTCTATATACGAAATTATGAGTTTCGTGAGATGAATAAGAGCTAATTTTGTTTTTTGTTTGTTCAGATGGCAAAAATCACTTCTGTAATGCTCCTAACTGAGCACTTTTCAGGTACGGCAGAATTTAACGTACCTGATTAATTGCCTTAATTGCTAAATAAAAAAAATTACATAAAGTGAATGAAAACTACTTTCCTATTTTTATATAATAAACACTTTCAAGTCCACTTATATCAGAGTCGAAATGTGTCTATAAAACAATTCCAAGTTTTGTATATTCAGAATGTTCCAAATTGTGTTGAAAATGGCATCGTTACCGATGAAGACGTTGTTCTGCAGGTTTTTCATTTTCAGTTTCTTCTATAGATTTAGCATCCCTTTGCCTGGGAATAATTATTCATTATTCGAATGCAATTATTTAATATAGTAATATTTTTTTTCCACAAATATAAACATAAGATTCTGTAAATGATGGTCTTGGCATATTAAATCTCCATTTGGCCTTCCTCATGGAGTTGTTGGCTCGGTTTGGAAGAATAGGAACTTTTTGTTTTGTTCTCCGTTTGGAAGAATAGGTTGTCACTTTTTTTTTTCCCAGTTTCGCTTATATCTATGTTTGTCTACTGTATACGATGTAAAAAAATTCTTAAAAGAAAAAAAATAAAAGAGAATAGATTTAAAAATTCTTAAAAGAAAAAAAAAGAATAAAAGAGAATAGATTTCAAAATTCTTAAAAGTAAAAAAGAATAAAAAAGAATTTATTTAAAAATTCTTTTTAAAAAAAAAGAAGAAAAGAGAATATATCTAAATTTTCTATAAAGACGGTGTCCAATTTCACAAAATATATGTACCTATATTTTCGGGGGACGGACGCACTATATTTAAAACTGAAGTTTATTCATAGTGTTTCATGTCAACATCTGATATTATGATCATTTTATGATTAACACCCTTTTCTATAAAACATTGGAATTTCTTAAATCATCTTTTCGTCTGAAATGACTCGAGAACTCTTGGGACTGGCCTTTTGCAATTTTAAATTTTTGATCTAATGTCAAGCTAATATTTGAATCAAAACCCACTCTCTTAGTTTTTGCTCCATAAGGATAAGGATAACATTTTAAAATGGTGTGACATCTTCCTGAAGTTACATATCTGAGAAAGGGAAACAGTTCTATCCACCCTTCATTTTCAGAAGGATATGGATGAGATGGTCTGCGAGATAGAAAAACAAATAAATAAATAAGAAAAAAAAACAGAGATAGAAATAAATGAAGCGATCTTCCATTTCGTTGAAGTTCAGGCAGATGAAGGCCCGCCGTGTCCAGGTGTAGAAAGCAGAGGGAAAAGGATTCCATCTCCTGAGTGATGTAGGAAGCCTGCTAACAGACCTGTTCGCCAAGAACGCACGTAACACAGAGCCTTTTAGCCGCCATGTAACAAATATAGTTCTTTTCACGGTGTCATCAAGCTTTAAAATCTCTTTTCGTGCTATAATCATTGAAAACAGTTTTGTACTTTATTCAATGCAAAGTGAGTTCTCTCCTCAAAATTTATGTGACGATGAAAATATCTCGAGATGTGATCGATGACTCAACAGAGATAGGAAAAGATAAATAATGAAACAAATAAAATCTATATTTCAATATGTATTCAATGGGATATTTGTAAATTTTAAAAGATATTCAAGTCTCAATAGCGAAATAATTCAAATAATATATTGAAAAACTAAATTAAAGTCATTTAAAAAATTCACAAAACGTCATATCCATGAACCATGGGAAAATATAAGAATTTCAGACATTATTTATTTAAAATGTTATTCATATCATTAAAAAATGAGATGATCCTTTGATTCAACTTAAATATGCTTATCTCATTAAAATGTCATAATTATCGTTTTAGAAATCAATAAAATGTTGAATTAATCCTATTCATTATTAATAAAAAAACTTTGCTACCAGTCGTAAAGCAAATCATTTCTTCTGTTTGGATACATCATTAATCTGAAAACATTCGCAGATTTTTGGCATCGTTTGTATGGAAACGACTTTTGAGTGTTTGAATTCCATTCATTAATCTCTTTACACAAATTTGGGTGAATTGATATCCAAATTTATTTTCTATTTAAGTTAAGTGCACAATCGGGGGAAAATTGCGAATTCCATCTAATATAATATTTTTTACAAAAATTTCTTGTAATATATGAAATAAAATATGTATATAAGGTAGTTAAACTTCGAAATTCGAAAATTTAAAATGAATATAATTCTTGAAAATAATTCTTTCAAGTTAAGAAGAAGGAAAGTTCGAACATTCGACTAAAAAAGGTAAATCTATATCTCTTCTAATAATTTTAAACTCTTCACATATAAGGACGGCTCTGACTCGCGAGTCGAATGATTAATTTTAAATCTGTAATTCAGTGACAGTATTAAGTAATTTTAAATTAGTAGTATTAGTATCAAGTATTTTATCTCAAATAAGGTGTATCATCCAATTAAGAAATTCAGTAAATTTGTATTTAAAACAGTTAAAGCATTGCCTGGTTATAATGTTTTGTACTAGACACACAAATTTCCTTTTTTTTTCCTTATCCCCACCCCCTCAAATCCAGCTTTATTATATTTCATGATAGGAGAAGATCATAAATGATTTGTATGAATTCCAGATTGAAAAGTCACTCTTCCCCTAATAAACCGATAGAGTTGTTCAATAATATCCTACACGTGATAGATCTACACGAGAAAAATAATTCCTGAAATAGAGTCCTTGAAGGATTCAGCAGACCCCAGCTCCGAACCTTAAACCCTATTATTTCCGATAGTGTGAAGTGAGTCCAGGAAATGAAAAATTGTACTTTTGATTTTTCTTTTTCCCTCGGAAAGTTCTTCCTAATTCTTTCCACGTATAACCCCACATTCTTTTCCGCGCACGTCTCCAAGAAGAAAAGGAGGTCGCAGAAGGGTCACCTCTTCCCGGTTTATCAGGAGCTCTCACGTAATCAGATGGACCCTGCTTTCTCTTCTTTTCTCTCAGCCGATCCATACATTTTCAACTGATTCTCAATATTGCATCGCTGTTCTGGCATTGCCTTTTCGGAACTCGGGTGGCATGAAACAGATTCAGAGTGTTAACTGTGACTGCAAAAATACCTTTTATTTGTTTTTACTTTCTTGTATACTAAGTACAGCGGAAGTATTGTAATCGTCAGAAAAATCGAACTCAAGATTTGGACGAATCTCCACATTTTACATTTCCCTGAGTTTGAAAAAAAACAAACATTTTCATTATTATCTCTGTCTGTCCTTCTGTGACAAATATGCCTGCAAAACAATCTGAGCTAGACGAATGAAATTTGTTATCTAGTCTTTACACCGAATTTGTAGATTTCTTTCAAATTTTGTTCCCATTTGAAGTTATTTAGAAAAAGTCTGGTGGGTCAGCTTATCTAATATAAGTTAATAAGATAACTTCAAAACGAAGAGAACTAAATGTATGAAGTTCGGAGCACAGGTTCAATATCTACAGTGTAGCGTAGACACCTATCAAATTTTGGGCCAAATCCAACAAAGGATGAATCTTTTAGAGGCATACAAAAGTGATACTCAAAAACTCAATGACTTTAATATATCAAATTTGGTATATAATTTTGTGACTGCTAATATAGCCTTGGATAAAATTTCGGTTTCCTTCGGTTGTGAAAAAATGCGTCTAAAACATAAATTCATTTTTATTAGAGGGTGTTTTAGGGAGACCATTCCGCTGGTTTCTTCATATACCAAGCATTCTCCAAGCTTATGACGGTGTTTTCTAAAAATGTCTTAATCAGTTTTATCAAATAAAACTTTCTGTCGCCAATACTATCTGCCACCCTTGTAGTAAACACGTACATTCGTAATTGACGTTGCAATTCAGTTATGCTTTGGAATTGAACTTTTATTATTTGTTTCCCTTTTGAACTTGTATTCGTAATTAAATCTCTCATGTTTTACTAACTTCTTGAATGCGTTCATCATGAAGAGGCTTTACAGTGCCGTGGCGTACACCCTTGAAGTTGGATCCTTACCTCCTACCTGTGAATGGCTGCATCTTAATCCGTTTCTCTGCCCCACGAGAGAAACACAATCGGGAATGAGAGTGAATCATCTCATTTAAAGAATGCTCTCTAGTAAATCTTATTTGTGACGATTTTCCCCTCGCTCCCTCATAGGCGAATCCTTTTTTTCTAGTAACACTGAAAACGCTTACTATTTCTAGCATCTTAAATACACATTTTTAATCCGGAAAGAAATTTAATTTGGTGATTTTAGAATATTCCTATTCAAATATCAAATTAAATATTTCCATTTTAATTAAAATCTGTAAAATAACAAATACTAGCATTTGATTAGAGCAGCAAATCTGAGATGTTTAGTAGAGTAAACTTACAAAATATAACTATGTTCGCAATTCGAACAAAGTGGCCATTCGATGTGACCTGGACTCAGTGTGATATGAGTTCTGGCTGAGATCCAAATGTCAACTCACTGTTACAGTGCGAATAATTTTTCAAGAAAGATGGACAACACGCTTCGCTTTAAAATATTAAACTTTAGACTAAATAAAGCTGAACATTTTGTGACGGAGTTTCTTCCCAATTAAATTAAATAGTCCGAAATAGACAGATGAACAAAAACATTCTTTAGTATCTGATATTAACTGTAAAATCATTATTTTCTGATTTTTCCGATGCGAAAAGTACCACAATTGTTTCCGATTGTTTAAGAGACTCAATTTAAAGTGTTTTAAAGTTCTGTGAAAATATACTTAATTACGATTGAAACAGTTTTGCAACTACGCATTGTAGATATTTTATGTTTAAAACGTCTGTATTATTCGAAAATATGAAGGAAGAAATTCCTTAATCCCATGTATGTATATTTTTTATAACATATACTTAACGATTTTTCTTATAATTCTAGTTGCATTGAATTAGATATTTTAAAACTTAAGAAATTAAGACAATAAATAAATCATCCTTTTTTTTTATCATGTAAGAACATGATGTTGTTTTCTTTATGGGGTTTTGAATAATTGAAGGCAACGAATAATTGAAGCTGGAAATCGCATAGGCAATGAATAAAGCATAAGTGGCAATTTTCATCTTCATCTGTTTCACCTACCTGCTTTTACCAGTATTGCATTATTTATTTTTAATTCTTTTCAATCACGTGGTCTTTTTTCTTTCAAGAAATTTTCATGTCCCATTTGATTGGGAAAATGTAATATTGGCTATCCCATCATTGGTGTTATTTTGGAGGTTGGTTTTTGGAAAGAAATGTGTGTGTGCCATATTTTCTTTAACATTTAAACCTTAGGAACATAAAGACAATTTAAAAATGGGGGGGGGGGCAATGGGAATCGACCTTTACATTTTATCGAGACGGAGATTATTGTTCTGCGTTAATAATGAAATGACTAATTGTTTCTCAGGTTGTTAAATATGATCTTAAATCTTTAAAAAAATTCTTTGGAAGAAATTCGCTGGTTTTTTTAAAGCTTCATATCTCTTAACTCGCTGTGAGTGCAAATTCGTTAGTGAGTACCAACAGTCAAAATGCTCCCTTTTGATTTCTAAGAATTAGATTTTATCACTAAAAGAATGTCAAAAGAACGAAATGATAAGAGGAAATCAACAATAATTAGTAAAAAATATAAATTTTTATAATTTTAACGAAATTTTTGAAACGGCAAAAACATTTCGGATCACGGTTTTTTAACAAGATAAAGTATTTTTGCGTTTATATCAGATTTCACAGCAAAAATGTGATGTGAAGATGAAAAAAAAAATAATATCGTTCACCCCGCACAATTTATATTCATGTCAGTTTGTGACGAAAAAATCAAATTAAGCCACGGGCTTCACTTACCTCGCTATGCTGTTGTCTTCTTTCTTAGAAACTGTCTCCCCTCTCTTTTGTGATGAATAAAAACAAAAATTTTTCTCTGAAGATTTAGGGTTTCTTTACTCCCTTACGTTTGTCCAACGGGGGTGGGTGAGACACCTCGTAATTGAGGATGATAAACTTTCGGTATGGTGGTTGGTTCTCGCCACCCTTGTGGGTACAGAAAAAGGTGGTGTGGGTCTGGCTCCTCCTACCAATGACGGGACTTAATTTCATAGGGAAGGGTTGTACCGTGGCCGGTGATGGTCCTTAGGACACAACTACAGTTCCCGCCAGTGTTGTTGTTCCCGGTCTGGGCATTCAAGTTTTTTCATGTGCTTTCCAACGGGTGGGAGTAGTCAGTTTATGATTGTGATTACTCCCTTATGTTGAAATCCCCAAATGAATTAAGATGAAGTTAAACAAATGTCCAAGAAATATTCGCCGAGGCATATGTTCTCCGGTTGTTTCGCTAATAAGCTGAACATTATTCCCAGTAAAATTAAGGGAAATGTCAAGTTTTTGATTGTTTTCAAGTTTTCAAAATCATTGATCTGAAATGAGTTCAATCGACTTTGCGATTGCGTTATCAAAGCCTTTAAATCCAGAGATAAAACAAAGAAATGCTTCATATTAATTTTTTTCCAATTTTATTATTGTTCCGTTCTTAAAAAAATATGAAAAGACTCTCTGAAATAAGTCATAGTTGAAAGCACATTAGCAACCCTAAGAATCAGTCAAAAATGAATGCTAAAAAGAATGACATTCATATTAAAATTTAAAATTATTTTCAGGAAAGACTTCGTATAAACAAAATTAAAATATATGCCTATTGATAAAATAACGTTCATCTTTCCACCGAAGAATTGGAATTCTAAGAGACGATATCACCCCCCCCCCCTCATCCACATGGGTTTCGAAAGAAGAACATCTGATAAACAGACAACTGATAATTGATCCTGAAGAACCGAAAGAGATAATTGATAATGGACGGATCGTATCTTCCGTGTCGAATGAATAAATGAACACAGTTTCATCCGATTCTGCGTCTATTCCCTGATCAATAAATCTTATCTCTCATTAGAGTCTCAATTAAATGACCGTCGAATTAAAAGAGTTTCTTTATTTGTTTCATACATTTCAAAGTAACAAGATTGTAAAGTAATAATAATTGTGTGTAAAATTAGGAAAATAATTAAAAAGATTTGAATTTAATAATTTTTTTTTAGATCGTAAAAGTTAAAATGAACACAAATCCAATTTTATGGGTTATTTAAAATATTAATCATAGAATATATTTGCAATAACTACAATTTCATATTCGAAAATGGCGTAATTCGATCTTAATTATTCTTCAATATATTTCATAGCTTTATATTATTTATATTACCCTAGCTGTAATTATAGAAACTTATTGATTCAATGCAAATGTAAACAGTTTCCTAAATTCTCCAAATCCTCTCATCTTAAAACCATTCAATATCAATTCATCTATTTTTTTAAATAACCCAGTATTTTTATATCATCTCAAAGTAAATCCAAATTCATGAAAAAATAATCGTAAATTTAAAAAGCTAATTTTATGGATTAATTGGTGCAGAACTTGTAAAAAAAATAATTCGGACATCATGTATTCAAATAATTAAAAAATTTACAAGAAGAAAAGTCATTTCTCATTTTTAAAAAATGAAACTTGCTCGTAATGTATTAATTTAAAGACTGTAATAACAATATTACGTTGCTGTATTAAAACAACACTTCTTAAACATATCTGTATCGGTATTTACTAGAGGTTTCTTTGTTTTCTCAAAGCAACTTGATCAATGGAATTCAGGTTGTTGGAGTTATATCCTATTTGCATATCATCTTAAGATATGAATTAATTTGTGGAAAGTTAATTAAAAAAAAATCCTCTTTAATCGAAATGGATCAAGTCTTGAAGAGAAGTGAAAAACTATAAGGCAAACGACCTAGAGATTTTATTTATTTATCCTTTCTTTATTTACTTTGAGGAAGAAACCATCTACAGACAAAGCAAAGACTTATGGAGCCGTGATTAGAGTGAATGCATCTATTTCTTAAAAACAAAGAAGACTATCATCTTTCACTTTTGAGGAGTAAAAAGGCAACTTTCAGAGGGACTCCAGATTGCTGGTTGGAAACTTTCCTAATTTGTCTCCTCTTTCCCATCTTTGTGCTTGAGTTCTTTTGATGCCAAAAAGTTGCAGCAGAACCACGTATGAGGGCAAAAAATGATGGACGGTCGGCGTCCTAGATTATGCTGAAAGAAAAAGAAACCTTTAAATTGCATCCTTTATGATGGGGGTGAAGAACCTGCATTCAAATCCTGCAGGGCACTTCACCCGGAATACTAATAATGGATTAAAAAATAACAATAGTCTGTCCTGGAGTATCTACAAGATTACTTTTCGAATTTTTTTCTCCTTCGCGATGGCATCCGACGTATTTTAAGCATAATTGATTAAGTCATGCAAAGATTACTTAGCGTAAAGCTATAAAAGATCAGGAGCGGTTTTTCACTTGAAAGAATTCTGTAACTTTTTTTTTTCAGACTTGCAACTTTGAAACGTTTATGCTCTATTACATGATTTAATAATGGTGCATATTAATTTTTTGCTATAAAACAGTACTTTACAGTCTGAAAACTTGTAATGAAAAGTAATGAAAAAATAACATCAGAAAATATTTTTTTTCCTCTTCATTATTAATAAAAGAAAATTGCCGAGAATGATTTTCATTAAAAAAATAATAGAATATTTTTTATATGTCTTCTTTGCTAAATAGTCTTTTTAATATCTGGTAACATGATATCTTGTTGTTATTATTAAAAAAGCAATGGACCGTATAAGGGAAGTGATGAACCTTCTTGAAACAGAGCGCTATACCATATTATATTAACAATTCAATTATCTTAAATGAAATTTCATCGCTGAATGGGAGACAGTATAAGACCTTGATGGATCTTACGCTTCATCATCAAAATCACTTTATAAGCAAACTAACATTTTCAATCTGTTTTTAAAAACGATAGACATATAAAAAAAAAATTTTTTTTAGCACTTGTATTTTAAACTTTAGCTCTTTGGTTTCTATTCAGAGCAATACATATTAGAACAAATAGGGAGTTTTGGGGAACATATATTTTTTTTCTTTCCATTCATTCTTCATTTATTGCGAAGAAGGTAACTTTAGTCAGTGAGATAGAAGGGTCATTCGAACTTATAGTCAGGAACATTAGAACACTGTTTCAGTCTTTGTCTTGTCTATGTGAACGTTGGCAAAAGCACTCTCAAAGATTTCTGTATCATATAGTTTTATACAAGATATGTTTAACAACTTATTCTGAACTTTCAGTATAAAGTTTTGTCTAAAATGTTATTATTTGTTTGAAATCTATCATTCAAGCGATCCTCTTTGAAAGACAATCCATTTAGACTATTGATTTGCTTTTATTTTCTCATATACGAAATTTAAAGAAAATAGTGTAATCTTTCAAAATATTCGAACTCGAGATGTTGACGAATCTCCACGTATCAGACCACTCTGAGTTTAGAAGAAGAAAATTGCATTATGTCTGCCTGTTTTTTTTTTTTTTTTTTTTTTGTTTTTTTTTGTAATAAAGATAAATCAAAAATGCTAGATGGATGAAATTTAGTAAACGGTCCTTGCACAACATGTGCAGATTCCTATCAAAATCCATTTAGTGAAAGTTTCTCTGTCCGACTGTTCGAATATAAGTTAACTCGATAACTAGAAAATGAAGAGAGCCAGATGGATTTAACATCTATAATGTAGGCGTCTATCAAATGTGTCGGCCTGTGCTTTCAGAAGCATGCAAACTCGATTACTGAAACACGTATGGTTAAAATATTTCAAATTTGTGCGTGATTTTACGATTGCAGTTACAGTTCTATGACACATTTTTGGTTTCAATCTGTTGGGAGGGGAGGGGGGACTCGTCTAAAATATAAATCCACTTATATTAGAGTGTGCAAGTAAATTTTGGAGAGACCACTCCCTTTCCCCGAAGCACCGTTTATTCAGGAGATCATGACATAATATCTTATTATTAGAGCTTATTCATAACATAATATCTGCCAGGACGCTGTAATGCATTTCAGCACTGCATGCTTGCATGCAACAGTGGCAATGAAAAAAATAGCAAACAAACGAATTAACCAGAAAAAATGAAAGTTCTCTCATTATACTCCTAAGAATCTGACGAAATAGTACTATAGATAGGAATTCTTTATTATTCGAAAGTGATAATCTGAATAACAGAATGAGCGAACAGTCTCTTATGTCGAATTTTTCGTTTAAAAAGAAAGGGGCTTGCATAAGAATTCGGATTGTTTAAAAGAGACATTTGTTCATAAGGAAGACATTATATGCATTTTTTGAAATATTTTTAAAGATATTCATTATTTGCCTGAGATATCTAATTGTTCTGTGATGAAAATGCACTGGCCTAGTTGAATGCATATCTGATTATCCAAAATACTATTTTTTCTAGCAAATATTAATTTTTATTCGAAATTCTATCATTTCTTTCGTCTTCTGAGATTCATTTATAAAGAGTGATAATGCTAGCTGTACAACATAACAAGGAACAAAAGTTTCCTTGATGATATTCCTTACTTTCCTAGTTTAAAAGTTTCTATTCCTAGTTTAAAAGTTTCCTCCTAAAAAAAGTACACTACATAAAACATAGTGGTTTCTTTCCATATTTTCTGATATAGAAAGTGAAATGAAATATTTTTGAATAGCGATAAAAGTAATTGTAATGCTAAGCGATTAAAAAGAAATTTGTAGAAATCACAAACATAATTATCGATCAGTCTGAAAATCCTATATTTGAAATATTATTAAAAGAAATAATAACAATAAGTGAAGCAAATAAAATCAAAATACAATATTTTAAAGGCAAAAATAGATCTTTAAACGCATCAAAATGCTAAAATATCTCCTTTGTTGCATTTAATCTGGAAAAAGCCGTGTGTCTTTAATAATAATAATAACATATATTACTATTATTATTATTAAAATCGATTATTTATAAAGTATTTGAATCGGGTCTCGAGCTTGAAATCCTCCGGTTCCAAAGCTGGGACCTCACTACCAGGCAATCGCTGCCCCCTTCTTATTATAGCTGACGTCTGGTGAGGAGGAACATTATCTAGTTGCGACTACATCTGTAAAAGTACTGTCGATGGCTAGAGCTCCTTCATAATACCATTCGAAACTAATTTTAGATATCGACAAGGAGCCTCTTAACGCCTGTGAGGAAATAGTAGTTCTCATACGCGCCGCATCTTCGAGTCGAATCAATGAATTCTCTATCTGGAAATCGAAACTCTAACATCAAGTAATCGCAGCTGTATTTTCATGATAAGCGTTATTTTGAAAGGACTGTATGCATTTCTCTATTTGTATTTATTACAAATTGTTTAGAAATTCTCTCTTTTGTAACACTTGAAGATTTCCTTATGGAAATGCACTCAAAAGGAAGCTAAAAGAAATGCGAATATAAATTTTTTACAACTTTGAAAACTGACTAAAGGGATAATTAAAACTATAATTTATTCATTGAATATTAAAAACTTTTACGAAAAACGCACATTGGGAAAAGATATGAGAATTAAAAAAAGAAAATAAATAAATAAAGTACAAGATAATTATTTTCCTTTCTTAAACATTTGTTAAAGTAATGATGCTTTCTCCATATTTTTCTTCCAGACCACAAACTAAAATATTGATCTTCTGATAAAATTTAAAAAAATATCTCGCCAAATGTCTATAAAACTAGAAAGCAACATGGTTTTTGTTTCAAAAAATTGAACTAATCCTGAATTCTTTTATTGTTTACTTTTCCGATCCGAGTCTTTGTAATAGAAGACACCCATAAAACGAAGGGAGAACGTTTTCCGGAAAAAAAATCGGAATAGAATAAAAATGGAGCCGGAAACTGGTGTTTGTATTGGTTAAAAGCTCAGTTAGGCGCCATTTGCGGAACTTGTTCTCTCTTTTTCCTTCCTACTCTTCGAACGAAGTTGTGACATCACCTTGGCCGGTCTTCAATGGTCATAAACTTTCTTCTCTCGGCGTAAAAGGCATAAAGAGGCTTTTTCTCTTTCTCTAAAGCGAACAAAAGCTGAAATGTTATTGATCGGAAAAGCAACGAAAAGATTCAAGCCAGTAATGAATAAACACGAGTTTTGATGTAGATTATGAAGTCACTGAAATCTTTTCATAAATACGGAAAAAATGTGTCATTATTTCTGATAACAAATTCGATTTAAAATTCGAACTTCTAAATAATAGACACTAAGCATTATTTTTATTGTGGAAATCAAAATCCCTGGAGCAACTTCTTGAGAGAGTTATTAAAAGAGTCGTGTTTCTTTTTGATATAAAACTGTAGGTCTTTCAAAACATTGTTGAATGTGTGATATTTTAAAGTTTTTATCGCATTAAAGCCGTGGAAATAAATTGTCGTACATAGAAATTTTCTTAAATTTTCAAGATTAAAAATATGAAAAAATTTGTAAGAAAACAAAAGTTTGACTAGCTTATATAATATTGATTTAAGCTTTGTCTCGCTTGCTAATATTTGACTTAATTATATAGTTTTTAAAATAAAAATTATTATTTTAAGGAACTACCGAAAATTCATTCACATTTATTAGCTGATATAGCTTAATAATTCAACAAGCATTGTTTCAAATTTTAAACAATATCCGTATTTTATTTTACAATAAATGTTATGTACATTAGTTATTAGTAGGGTTTCATTTATCTATTAAACCAAAAAAAAAAAAAAAAAACGCTTTTTGAAACAAAATGATAAAAAAAATATCGAAATTAGAATTATGGATCAGCGATGGCTTGCTTTAACATAGTCAACACCATTTATCAGTCACAGTTACCTCACTACAACATATTCAAATCAGCTGGAATGTTTCCCCAAACTTTATCGTATATAAAAGAGAATTTCGGTTTTAGATGCATTTTTCTCCAACAGATTGGAAACGAAATTTGACTCAGAACTAAAACTTCTGTTATACAAAATCACATTCCAGATCGATACATTTAAGTCCTCGCGTTTACATACTTCTGAAAGTAGAGACAGACAAATGGTCAACACACTGTTGGACATATTTAATCGAGCAGGGATTAAATATGTGCACCGAATCCCTGTTGGTTTAAATATGCGTACCGAACTTTATTAATTTAGTTCTCTACATTTTGTAGTTGTTGTAGACTTATGTCTTGAGAACTTATTTCTATTACAATAAATTGCTGAGAGTATTTGAAAGCAAAACGGAGGCAAAACAATCATTTGTGACTTAAATAAAACGGAATGCATGCGGACAGGTACTTGTGTTCTTTTCTACTTAAACAAAATAACATAGATATAACGTATACACATACGAATTTAACACAGAAACAGTTTTACAATTCTGTAAACGTGCTTGCATGATGATTTTGGTGATTTCCCGATTAGATGTAATTGAAAAAAATTTGTAAATTATGATAATTATTGTATATTTTTTTTTACTATTGCGTATTTCTCTATTCTATAAGAATAACTTCCCCGTTTTCGAATCTTTATGTTAACTTTTTAATAATATGAACACAAATGTGTTGAAAATTTGAATGAATGAATATGAATGCAAATATGCAGAAAATTTTGAAAAACATGCAAACATGCCATGAAGTGTTGTTTTTAGTGATTCCTCAACAAGCTGTAATGTGTGGTAGATAAATTTGTAAATTGTAATAATTATAATTTGTGCATGTTTTTTCTTTTTAGCATTTCTCTAATCTAAATAATTAACTTTCCAAATTCCCCATCCTTGTAATAACTTTTTATTTCATGTTACTGTTTGCAATGAACTCATTTATTTAAAGAACACCAAAAATAAGTAAACAACTACATTAGAATATTTTACGAGGGAATAAATTAACTATCACTTCTCTCATACCATAATGACAACTTAATAGTACAAAGAAGTGATAAAGTTTTGTTATAATATAATTAAAATTATCAACAATCATCTAATTCTTATAAGTGTGTTAAAATTATTAAATATCATACCAAATAAAAAAGGAGCAATGAATTATTTTAAGATGAAAATCTTCAAGCAAAGTTTCAAATGGCTAAGCAATTAGAAATGTTTAATAATAAAATGATAGGAATTTAAACTTACCTTTTGATCAACTCTTGCTGATTTTTTCTTCTGAATGATTTCAAATCGGCATATTTTAATCTAATTTCGTTTCATTATTCTTATGAAATGATCATTTTTTATTCAATCTCATGTACACGTATTAACAATCTCTTAAATGAAAAACTGACTCTTGTAACTACTTTCGTTTCTCTTTATATGCCTTGAAATCAGTTACAACTTTCACATATCCTCACACTAATCCGCTTCCCGTTTCAGTTTCAAAGTGAATCCGTTTCGTTAACGCATCTTCAGACGTGATGAAAATAATATAGAATGGTTCTCTCGAATCATTACTTAACCCTCAGGTTACGGATTATTTTTAATCGCTGCTTGTGTGCAGCGCCTCAAAATATATGTATAACGAAGGGAAATCCTTTATAATATACTAACATTCAGCACTATAATTGTATAATATAAATTATCTAAAACAATCAATAGCGGTCTTTCTTAGCAACTTGTATAGCACGATATCTAGGTTTCCAACATTCTTTTAACACGCCGTTGATATGACTTAGGTCACTAATCTAGAACTTCCCTCTGATTCGGGTATCTCTTAAGTGGAAAAAGAATCCCCTTATTCAATAACAACGCCGAATGACCGGCCTGAATTAAATGACAGCAGTCAATATATTTACACATTGAAGACCGAGCATTTTTTTTCATTCATTTATCCCAATGGTCCGTGTTTTCATGCTAAAATACAAAAACTCTTCAAACTACCGAAATACAATCAAAAGCGGTAAATAAAGAGAAAAAATAAACCGAGTTGAATGCTGTGATTTCTGATGTTAACAACTAAATGGATGAAATAATTTTAATACATCACAGCAGGTGACATCTGTAACGTATTCCTTCATCTGACCCTCCACAGACGGGAAAAGCAAGTGATCCAAGTCAAAGTGGTCACTGGTGGTCAAATGACCAGATTTGGTTGATGACATATTGGGCGTCACTAACCACAAAAACATAGAATGAACCTACTATGAATATGGGCAAGAGGATTTCGTGGTTATTCCAGATTTCGATAACTGGAGTTGGAATGTATTCAGATTGGTCTACTTTGAAATATATCTCGGAGAAACTCAATTAGGAGAATCCTCATTCACGAGATGCTCTGTATTTAATTCTTAGATTCCTTAAGCTAGTGACATACAATTAAATAGATGTCATTGCGTAGAAAATAAATAAAAAATGACTGAGTTTACTCAATATTTCCCACTCTGCAGAGAAAATATCACCACTGTCGGTCCTCAATATACAATACTTATACGATACTCTATAATATTTGAATTGGTTTGATAGTCTTAGTTGATTAATTTTGAAGTGTTATATTTACTTAACATTATTATTTTAATGAAATTCAGCATCCGTATTATTTTGTGGCAAAATTCAATCTCATAATGAACTGGAGCCCTTTGGTTATTTCTTTGAACTAACTGCTTTGTTACAAATGTTTTTATTTTAGTACCAAATAATGTACATCCTCGTCACTTTGATGCTTGAATATGGATATAAAAGCAAATGGCGCGGGAAACATTGACTTAGGAAGCTCATATCTCTCTGCTCCCTTCATTAAGCAGAATACTCTTTCGATGCCTCTCTGTCTGTTCCTTGGAGGGGATTCTCCCATTTCAGCTCCTCTTTTCCGCTCCGCTGTGATTAGCGTCGAATGACGCTTATTTAATCTTTAGTTTGACTACTCATGCGCAGTTGATTATTTTGACAATCAGACACTTCTGAATATCTGGCAGTTGTGTTTATCGAGTTGTTAACTTCTAGATAACTGGAGTTCAACATTGGTCTTTGATAAACGAGTCACGACGATTTATCCAGAATTATTATATTCCTATCAATGTTAGTTCTAAGCAAGCATTAAGTTTTATAAGATGATAATAAATTGTTGGGCATAAATTTAAAGGCAAATATTTGGAACCGAAATAAGCAGCTTTTGTAATGGCATGTGCGATTGAAACTATCATGCTGAAATGATAGAGGGCGATAGTGAGCGGCCCCTTAATGAGGTTACAGTTCGATATATTTTACAACCCCCCCCCCTCCACGCTCTTTGAAGCAATGCCTTACACTTCCTGGACTGACATATAAATAAACCACCATTCTCATTTTTAGACGCGTAACACGAAAAAACTCTTATCAAAATTATCTTCCATTGTTATTATTACTAGCTGACATCTGCCACTGTATGCAACCAGAGGCAGAATTCCAACTAGGAAAAAAAACTCTTCGACCCGAAATTCTGAGAAAGTAAGTCGATTGACAAACTTTTTTTCCTTAGTTGCCAGATAGATAATTTTGTAAAAAATGCAAATTCTAACACATGTTAGAATTTAATTGAATGAATATAATTCCTCGAGTACTTTTCTGTTTTAAAACGTTTACATAGTTATTAGAATATTTACAAAAACAAAAACTTCTGCTAATTATTGTACACAAGTGTGGCTGCCGGACAATATGGAATTATAATAGTTAAAGTCAAATATATTGTTACGTAACTTCCTTCACCTGAGTCCGTAAAGTGAACGGGTTCGCCTGTAGTGGGTGTATGGAAACGCACAGTGAATAGGTCTCGCTAACAAAGGACGACTTTATTAAAACGAAGTCACAAATACACAGTCGAGATGCACACAAGCAATACACACCAGCAGATTAATTCTCTGTTCCACCCTAACTTGGCAGTAGTGTATATTCTAAGCATGCCGAATCACAGTCGCTGTCAGGGGAACTCAGTTACTTTAAACGACAAAGTTACTAGGAATGCAGATCGCTGGCGAAACTTTATCTCGCAAATTTTTCGCCAGATAGTAAATATTTATTAACTTTATTATCATTTTAAATCAGAGAATTAATTTTTTTCTTATTTTCATTATTTTGTTCAATATTATTGATACATTATTTTAATAAATCCTTATAATTATTTCATTTCGTTTTATCGTTTTTTAAAAGAAAACCCCAAATCTTTCAATATTCTGTAAAGCATAGCTCGGTTAATATTTTTCGAAAAGAAATCTGTATCATCGTTCACATCTTTTGAAACTTTATCTAATGTTGGGATCTCATTTCTCCGAAAAAAATGGATGGATTTTTTTGTCAAATACAGGTTAATGTAAAATCATCATATTTTACAAGACTTGAATGTTTTCCTACTGAGCCTGGTCATTTCTTTCCATAAAGGACTGGATGCCTTTATTTCTTTTTTCAAACGAAAAACTGTTCTTTGCGAAACACCTGTAAGATGTGAAATATTATCGACGATTTGATTGATAGAATCTTGAGGGTTTTCTTCTCGGAGTCTGGAATAAACATTTAACATGTTTCTGCGTGCTGCACTTTTTGTTGGTTTCACTCATGTTGAAGGTCTGTACAGCGTAATCGGTGATAACACTTTTTCAGACCTTTTAGCAGTGAATAGAAATGACGAATTGAATAAATTCTTAAGTTGGCGGAAATTAAGTTGGCGGAAACGTACAAGAAAAACGATATTTGATCTAGAATACAAACAAATATTTGATCTTGAAGACCGGTTCTAGCCAAAGTGGAATTCATTATGTCAATCGTTTCGTTTTATTCGTTCGCTTTATTTACAAAATACTGAACAGATAAGCACTTCTAACTTGAGAATAATTTTGAATACATACTGATAAAAAGGGATTTCTGTAATTTATGAAATTATTTGATAAATGTCTGCGCATTTTAGCTATTTTAAAATCAAAATTGATGGGGAACTCTCAACGTGGTGCGTCATATTTTCTGCCTTTTACAATACTGCCAAGTTAGGGTGAAATAGAGTATAGTAAACAGCAGTACGCAAATTCCATAAGCAGCTCGAAGCACTCAGGGAGAGAGCCCGTTCAACTGTTAACCAGAGTTGAACTCAAGAAACTGCTTCCAGCTCGGTCTCACGGCCTTTTATAGTTTCGAGACACGGCAGAGAAGGTTCTCGAACAATCAAGCATATCTCGGTTCCAATTGGCTCTATCGGCAAAATTCTTAAAGATTCTAGTATTATCTACTTTGTCGCCAAATTCATCACCAAGTCGCCAAGTTTGTCGGCAAACCCTGGGATCAATGATACGCACCCAACAGAGCTGTACTTAAAACGATGTTCTAGTGATTCAATTAACCGTGCTGGGAAACAACATTACAGATATGTAACAAAAGTTTACAAAGTTAAGAAAGCAAAAACAGATAAACCTAAAATAAATCATTAATATGTTAAAAATATGCGGAAATATGAAACTAAATTGATCATTTCATTAATATGGATGGCCTCGGATCTCAAAATAGCATTTCGACCTTGAGGTACAAATACTCCGAATTGCCAGTGTGTAATATACATAATATATATACTGCTAGTGTTCAATATATATATATATATATATATATATATATATATATATATATATATATATATATATATATATATATATATATATATATATATACACACACGCAAAATGATACACAATAAAAAAAATAAAAAAATAAATCCACACATTCATGTATGCATCTGAATTTATTTAAAATAATTACGGATGGTTTCCGTTTCATAACAGCATTCTTAGGATTTTTTTTTATATATCTTTACAAATTTGTTTATAAATGTAACTCAATCAATGTACTTTTTTTTTTTTTTTTTGCTGTTCTTGGCTGATTTATTCAAAAGTCAATAACATGGGTTTTATGCGAGAGTTCTGAAGCCAATTTTCTCAAAATAAATCCGAAATTAAATGTTATGTCTGCGTATCATAATATATTTTACTTAAATATTGCTTATATGGTTATGGTGATCAAATTAAAATCTGTACAAGACAGCTGAGTTTGGAAATTGGAGCATGGAAAAGGGTGCACAAAAATTTAGATTTGTAAAAATCTTCTCTCCTATGAAAAACAAGCAGTGTCAGAAAATTCTGTTGTGCCCTTTATGTTATCATCCCTAAATTTACATTTTATTAAAATCATTTCTAATAACTAATAACAAAAGAAATCTAATAACATTTCTTTTGAGAAATGTTTTAGCAAACGTAACATGAGAAGCAGCAACCATGAGGAGGGGAAGGGGATAGTTAAGCTTCACAGCCTGTCTGGATTCATCGTTCACAGTCTTTTCTTTAAAAAAAATATATATATGTATATAAGATAACAGTTTCTCTTTTCATTTAACAAGCTGGCACGAAAACAAGGATAATTTGTATTCTGTCATTCTAACAATCACGTGATTATTTAAATGTGCGAAATAACTCAGTCAGTTTGAACTCTTAATTAATTCATAAACATTTTTAATTTTGGCCAATGTTCTTTCATGCTTCTGGATTTCGTTGTAATCTTGTTAAATACGTCCTGTCCCATTTTTTTCACTCGGTATTTCCATTATCTTTCCTCCCCCCCCCCCTTCCTTCAACTTCCTCAGCACATGAAGCGACGTCAGGCAGTAAGAATCCCCCTCCCTCTCCTTCCCGCAGATGTCAAGAATTCCGTGTTAAGTGCCCATCCTGGTGAGTTGAAAGCAAGTTTGTATTAATTGCCAATTTCTCCGGAAGATGGCCCGATGCCACCGCCTGACATTCCACTGATCCCCTTTTTACAACTGACTCATTCGAAATGCTTCCATGCTCTTTCCTGACTTATTTTCAAATTCTCAAACTTTATATCCTTTAATATATTCAGGCTGTGGATATTTGTGAATAATTAGACTTGTGATTTGTCATACGTTCATTTGACAAAAGTTATTCAAAATAGTTTCGAAAAAACAAAATAGAAAAGATAAATGAGTCGATGTGTGCACAATATGCCTGACAACACTGTATATCATTATTTAACTGGCATTATGGTGACAGAAAGCCTCATGAACACCTACTGATACTGATGTTACTAACAGTTTGAAGGCATTCAAAATGATACTAAGAAGAAGGACAAGTGTATGTGTTGAATTTTTTGACTCATTTCAGTTTTATATTAGGAGCAGAAAAAGCTAATCGATTGTGAACTGGCACAAGAAAGTAACCAACTATAAGATGATGCTCCTATCAGTTTGGCGGAGTGCTTTTCCTGGATGCCATCACAGAAGAAATGCATCCAATTCACATAATCAGACCATCATACCTACAGCAAGAAAGAGAAAATTAAAAAATTCCTCTTTTTAAAACTATACCATTAGTACCAGTTTCTAAAATAATATGACTTAAATAATCAGAAGCGGCCAATCCCACAAATTACACATTCGAATCGAATTCACCCATTTTTCTTTTTGTCTTTTTTTGGTATTTTTTTAACGTTTTTAGTTTGACATGAATTTATTTAAATGCGAGTTTTTTTCTTCCCTTACCTACTTCTACTGTAAGCTGATTAACTGCACAAAGTTTAAACGCAGCATTTTGAAGTTAAAATATGGGAAATGACTTCTTATTTTTAATCTTTTCTTTTATCGATAAATGAGAAATAAGTTTTTTGTTAATTAAAGATGTGATTATGTAAAGTCTGGACTTAAGATGAACATTTGATGGCTCTTTTAAATTATTATGTTAATTAATAATTATTATGTTAATTAATAATTATTATGTTAATTAATTCTTAATTATTTTGTTAATTAAATATGTGATTATGTAAAGTCTGGACTTAAGATGAACATTTGATGGCTCTTCTAAATTTAGAACGTCTGCCAAAAGATGCATCAAAACATTTGGAACATTAAAAGGTAAAGCAACGGGTAATCGTCTGCCAATTTGCTTTTATTCTGTTTATTTTCAAATGCAATGACACCTCCGCGCTTTTGTGTTCACATCAGAAAGCATTAGTTTCGACAAAATCGAGGAAAGATAAAAACTAAAGGAGAAAATGTTTGCTTTTTAGAATAATACGAAACCAGATTATTCTCGAAATTAGGAAGATGATCGAGCGCAGATTGCACGCAAAATGGCGGAAAAGAACACAAATTTATATGAAAATACTTAGAATATTCTTTATTACAATCAATAGCCTAAAGATAGAATTACAGCTAGATTCCTAAATTCTACTCTCGATTCCTATACTAGACAGAAATCTAACTTCTAGAGATTAGTAATTTTTTTTAACAGAAAAAGGATTTTTTATATGTCAAAACGCCTTTTTTTAAAATAGGAAGTAATTTAATCAAAGTACTTGTTTTCCTCTTAACATGTAGAGCTCAAATGCAAGTAATGCAAAGTTCGTCTGAATTCATCAATAGATTTATTTATTTTTTCAAAAAAATGTTCTGTTTTTTTTTTTTTTTTTTTTTTTTTTTTTAGGTGAAGTAGAATTCGGATAAAATTTATCTCTTGCTTCTCGAGAAGATTTTTTATGGCCTTAATAGAAAAGTTGGCAATCTAACTGACAAGTTTTGTAGCATGTCACTTGAATAATTAATTCACCATTTTCTTCTTCTTGATCACAATATTTAATAAAATATTCTTAATATAACTTGTGAAAGCTTGTCTCTTGAAATAGCCATATGAGTATTATATTCACAAATTTCGAATTAAAATAAAATAACGCGATGCAAAACAGCAAGTGGAAAAAAAAATACATTTATCAGACGGAACTCAAAGTCAAAATCAAACAAAAAATTCCGGAAACGGATTCGTCTTACTATCACCCCTTTGCGGAGTGCAATCGCTCGAAAGTGATCTTGAAACGAACAATATTTGCAAATAAACATTGCTTACAGACAGGAGCATGATATGAAGGAAAGAAAGAAAAATGTCACGGATGAAAAGAAAGCTATTCACGGACTGCGAAAAAAAAGTTAACAAGATTTCAGAGTTTTATCCATAATATCAAATTGCAAGGAAAAAAAATCGGAACTGTTTCTAGAGTTTATCATAGTTTTATTCGTGTACTTCAATTAAAATTGTTTGTGCTTATCCATACAGCTCGATTTTTTCTGAAAATGAGTCCTTAAGTAATTAAATTTTCAATGACCTATTTAATTCTAATTCAAACTATTTTCTTTTAATTAATAACCACAATTAAAAATCGAGCTGTAGATCCACTTCGATTTCGCCATATTTTGCAATTATAAATTACCAGCAATTTCATTAACCCATGATAAATCAGTTGCCTTTTATTTTATAATGGTTCAAGAGAGGAATATATCGAGAACGGCAGTGTTATGCGAAGAACAATCTGTGATCTTTAACAAAAACAAGTTAATAAATGTGCATCCTTGTTAATTTAAAACAAATAGGCTTCAGTTTCTAAAACGGATGCTTGAAAGAACATATTCTCATTTAAATATCAATCAATATTCTGTTATTAACATATGCACCTCGAGTGCAGTTTTTTAAAAAAATATTTTATTATGTTTCCCGTTTCCAAAATATTTGCAGTAAATTTTATATTTATTCATTTAGTTGATAGCATAGAGATGATAATCTGACATTGATTTCTTCGTAATACGTTTATTTATTTTATTTCTAAATCTTGATCTCTGAATAATTTTTCTTTTTATTTAAAAATTCACGCGTTAGATTCCGCATTATAAACATTTGGAAGCGTAATGCAAGATATTTATTATAACCAAAAAATAAATTAAGTTCCTGTGCTATTCATTTCTTGAATGCTCATAAAGATGTCTATTTCTGTCACATTTCAGTAGTAAAATCATTTATGAATACTCATTTACTAAAAGAAATCTTACACATTTATATTGCGTTTTGAAAATTTTTTTGCTGATTTTTTATTCGTTAGAGAGGTTTAATTTTATCGTTTTAATCTATTCCAGTGAACCATTCCAGCAGAACTCTGGAATTTTATCACTCGTAGTGAATCAATTTTCTTTTTATATCTTTTTAGCTCATTAGCGAGGTTTTGGGGGAGTTTTAAAAAAAACGGAGACAGCACTCGTTGATTAATCGCCCAGATAATGCGACTTAGAAGAGTTGTGAAATATTTTTCTGCCTTTGTAATTTCTTGGCCATAAATACCGTGGCTTTTTCCTCCATTTGAGTTAATGGTACTATGGATTAAATTTAGTTTGTTATATATTTATTTGTTAATACGTTGGTCTTAATGCTAATGGAGTAAAAAAAGAAATGTTCTGGAATATTTTTGTGCTTTTTTTTGGTAAATGATATCACTTCACAATCTGGATTTGTTTTTAAAGAATACGTTTCGCAAATTTAGAAACTAATCCTTATTTCAAAAAATACTCTTAATAGAAAGGGATGTGAAATTATATCCTAAGTTATGTGGAATGTAGATTAAGCACACAGAATTTCACGCCATCACAATCCAAATAACGAAAAGAGAAAGGGAGGAATCTTATCATCGCACTAGTAAAATAAGCTGGAGAGCAAAATTATATTGATTTTTTTTATCTAATAAAATTTATCTGTCTAATTTGTTTTAATTCAGTAGCCTATTTAACTTTAATACAAAATAAATAAATTGTTTGAAAAAAGTGGATCAAGTAATAGAGAGTGGTCAGCAAGAAATAGATATTAGCATAACTCAAAATTCGTACAGATTGTTAAAATCAAAATGATCCCTAAAATAATATTCTAATTAATTTTTAAATAAATCCCCCCCAAATCTAATTTTTTCAGTTTAACTAATTGTTTTTGAAAAACGCTCACCTGCTTGTTGAATTAGAATCAGTTCCTTAAGAGTAGTAGAAGTAAAATCTAAAAGAAACTGTTTTGTTTGAGACAAAACAGAGCGCAAATAAGTCATATCTGCGTGCCCGCTTCATTCGGGTCGTTGCATTAACTTGAGAAAAAACAAATGACGAAAAACGGGAAGGGGGGGGGGGCTGCGCTTTCTTTCGAGCGAAATGTCCGCCTCGTCACGTGGAAGAAAGCGTAAGTATGTCATTCACATGCATCATCCTCGATGGAGAGGGAGCAAACGACCTGGGATTTCCCAAGGCAAAGGCCGTAGCAAACGACCTTGCCGTTACGAAGGTGGGGTCGACGTTACGCAGAGACGGGGGCTGTCCACAACATGTGCTATTTCGATACATGGAGGCATTTCTAACTGTTGCTTAGGCAATAAAACTGTCGCAGATGCATCCTCTGAGATTTACATTAGTGGATGATGCAAATGCGACAATTATGTGTTTTTCATGATTATGGCGCTATAAATTTCATTTGGCCAAAAAGCGCAGTTGATAAAAATCAATTTGAACAGCGAAAAGAATGTTTTATTGCTCCAGCTGTAAGCATGGCATTGAAGGCTTGAGGATGCTATTATTTAACTTAATTGTGCAGTGACAGTTTGGATCTAACCGGCGGCGGACTAGTTGTCAGATGACAGTAGGGCCCCATTCGCACTTACAATGCTATCTTTCATTGTTGTAAATTAAAAAGAATAGATAGAATTTTCAAAAATACGTGAATTGAAACAAAATTATGCAAAGAAAATTTCTTCATAATTAAAAATTGATATTATGTTCTATTTTAGTATTTTTCGCCTGAAAATATTATGTATGTTTTTTAAAAGCATTTATTTGTGTATTCTATCCAGTGCTATTATTTCATATATTTTTATTTTCTTTCAAGCAATTTTATCCCACATACCCAACAACAATTGATCTGATGTGCTTGTTAATATGGAAGAATAAGAAAAATTGAAGTGAATGTTTCATGTCAATCATATAGTTAATTTAGTTAATACAAAATATAAAAATATTTTCATTTCGATTAACATCGGATGTATCAGCTTGTGAGTAAATATAAAAAAAATACAAACATCAATAAGTTGAAACTAATCTATTTGCAATCAGAAAATCTGTTATATATATACTAATAATTATATTACACATGTCCTATTATATATATTATCGGAATAAAAAAATTATAAGCAAAAACTTTTATGATTGATGCCGCTGCATGTTGTTAGTATATCATCCTGCCATTTAGAACTTTTTTAATCCAACTATCGACAAATTTCTTTAATATTTTTTAAGAATATTCTTAGCCAAATGTTAGTAGTTCAAAAATACAGAAGTGTATTGTATGTAGTCCTCCACATTAAGGAATTAAAAATAATAAAATCGCACAATATCGTATCATAATATAATATATAAACAAATATTAAATTGCATTATGAATGCAAAGTCTGAAGAGAAAGGATCAGAAATTCATCAACTGACAGTATGTTTGTACATTTTTTTTTAATTTATTCATACAGTTATATCTCGAAAATGTATTTCGATTTTTTTTTCCATGACACAGTTTTATTTATTTGGATATTGTAAGTCGGCCCAGGTCTTATTAAGATCCACAGAAATAGAAAATTCTAAGTGGAATAACAAAGGCAAGCGCAGTTGTTGACACTGCAGTGATAGTATCTCAAAAAAAACTATTAACAAAGTGAAATGCGGAGTCATTAATTGTTTATTATTTATTAATTGTTTATCATATACATTAGGCATATAATTAAAGCAGACATTTGGGTTAGAATGCATACAATATCCATTAAATTTTTGACAAATCAGTGCTTAAAAATCTTTCAGACATAATAATTAGAGATTGGAATTTATAATGATGTCATTCTGGAGCAAAATGATTTGTCTTCCCATTCCCTATGGGCTCCGATGCAATTTGTACTTACAAGACCAGTCTGTACGGCATCTACATTTAATGTAAATTGTATTTGATTGTATTTTAAAAAATATTTATATATATAAAATTTTTGATTTTATCACCTTTTATTGTGTCTCACTCCGCCGCCAATTTAACTTTTAATAGTTCGATCTGGAGATTTTTTAAGCCAACATACACACCTTGATGGCTTACTTTACATAGTTTAGTTTAGTTAGATTAACGTCCTGTTTTAAAGCAACGCTAGGGTTATTTTAGGACTGATCTCATAATTTTGAATCATGGTCAGATGACGAGGACAACACCTGAGCTGGCACCCCCACCCCTTTACATTACGTAAGGCTTCCACTTATCATTGGGCAAATTGGTAACCTGGCTAGTCTACCCCTGGATCTAACTTACATTTTGAACTTTTCTTATTGATATTGAATAATTAGATAAAAAATATCATGGGGATATGTGACTTGATGATTGTAACTCAATAATGACTGTTTTTAAATTAATTTGAATTAAAAATTTAATCTAAAAATAAGCGTTTTCGGTTGGGTTTTTTTTCCCTAATATTCTTTACTCTTGTTTTTAAACCTGAAAAATGAGATTAAAGTGTGATTTGAATTAACATTATTCCATTAATGGGATATGCTTCTTACTAGAAGCATTGTACCTGGCTGGTGATGGCCATTAGGACTCAACCATAGCTTCCACTATTGTAATTCGTGATGATAATCATCATTTTTTTTTTATCAAGAATGTTCGGTAAGATGGCGGTAACTCTTTTGCGGTTGCGATTACTGACACTTCTAAGAATTTACTCTACTGAACAATAAAAACGGATGGAGCATTATCAAATTAAAATGAATGCAAATATAATTTTCGTGATTTTTTTACAAAAAAAAAAGTTGGCTTTTTGTGTGTGTGTGTGTGTGTGTGTGTGTGTGTGGAATTGTCGGGGGGGGGGGAAATTCTGCAATAGAAAAATGTTTAAACCACTGTACTTCTGGTAGAAGAAGGTACTGTATTTCCTGCACTATCTCTTTTCCTTTTCTTCAGTGCGTCGAAGTGAAAGTATTTTGTTATTGAGTGATTACAGAATTAAATTTTTAGAAGTCCAACTGTTAGGAATTCCCAATCAGCGGATATAAACTTACTCCCAGATAGGGAAGAAAGGATTTTCCAGAATATTGAAATTCTAAAATAAACTCTCATAGATTCTTAACGATTTAAACATTGTATGCAAAATTAACGAGTGAGTGGTTATATTCATATATTGAAAAAAAAAAAAATGAAATGCTGAAGCTACTATTTAAACGCCGTGCCCGAAGTGTGTATTGCTATTGCGTCAATTTCGACTCTGATGTCGCGTTTTCATTGGCCACTACTGTAAGGGGAAAAACTCATACTTTTGCACTGACTAACACTTGATGTATTTTCTTTATATTAGTTCGAGAAAATATTTATAATGCAGGAAATTGTTTTCAATGACAATCCCGTATGTTTTCTGAGCTACACATATTCGGTAATGTTTCTTTAATTTTTTAAAGGCGAAATTTGCTTTTATTTAAAAGTTCTTTATGGAGACACATTTTTTTTAGAGTTAATTCTCTAATTGCTTTAAAAAATATGCATGCTTTCTCGGATACCTTGAGATATTTTCGCTTGTAGACATAGTTCACAGTTCAAGGCATAAGGCCTGTGGTGTTACTTTCAGACAAAAATAAACTCAGAATATTTTTATTATTATTATTATTCTTATTTACCTTTTCATTTATTATATAATTTCCCTTGAAATTGCACAGCTAATTTACCTAAAGAATGGAACCCGGGGCCTTTTTATTCATCACTCCATCTTTATCCATTGGAATAATGAGAACTTGAATGGCGATAGTGGTAACTGAGTGTTGCGGAATACCCTACACCTATGCCAGCAGATTTGAATAGTTATTTTAATTAGATTAATTTTCTGCAGTGTCTAAATTTCGACATTAAGAAAAGTTGAAATATAGACTTTTCTTTAAAATTTGGAATGCTCTTGGCAGTTCTTGATAATTTGCATAAGGAAAATAATTTCGGCATCTTTTATGAGTAGTAAAATTTAGAAATTCGAATTTTTTCAAAGCCATTTTATTGTTATAAAGTTTTTAAAGCAAAGTTTATTGTTATAAAGTTTTACAATACCTAGTAATTTCTTAAAATTATTATTATTTTGCTTTAAATCAACTAAGAAAAATCTAGGCTTTTTTTATAGAAAACCGAATATTTGTAAAAATCCAGGATATACATAAACCATATCATTATTAATCACATAAAAATGAACAAAGAACTCTCATCTATCGTGAAGTGCAGACGTCGTCCTACAACAGCGATCAACGTCTACTGAGACCAAAGAACGAAAAGGATCGGGTCTAACTGCATCAAATGTAATGTAGAAACTGATAAAATAGTTGAAAAAATGTAGATATCTAGATTTAAGAAAGTCAAGATATTTTTTAACTGTAAGTGTGTTTGTTGTTTTTCCAATAATGGTTAGTGAGGTGGTTGGATTAAAATTTCTTGAAAAAGCGGAAATAAGTTTTCACTCTAACAATAAATAGAGCTGCTCCATTTGCTAGAAAAACATAGTAATGTCTGAAATGCAATGAGGCTGGAATGAAAATTCCATCTGAGCGCGATAATGATTTTGCTGGAACCTTTTCTTATGATTCACTGAATTTTGTTTTCAATGTTATTTTTTATTTAAGCTGCAAAGACGACCAAAATTGAATAGCTCATTTTATTGATCTGAATTTAAAATAACTAAAAGCACTTATTTATCTCTAAAATCATTGTATAAATATCATATCACATGTATAATTTTTTTTCTAGTTCCTGCTATTAAATTATTAACTATTATGAATTCCGTATTCTTTGAACGATGCAGAATTTTTGTCTTTTATCCTCTCAAAAAAGATATCAATTCATTTTCATTTTTGAATAAACTCCGCGTTTAGAAGATGTATAATGTTCTCCGAAGTTCTAAATCATAATTTGGATCCATAATAAAGTGATGAAGATGATAGGATGGACCCACTCTTAATTTTTTTCATTCTTTTATCTCGAAGCTTTATTTATTATTAGTAGGAAAAACAAAGACTGAGTTATATGTAAGATTTTCTGAATAATTACACTTTTATACATTACAATCATTAAAAGCATTCAATTATTTTATAAAAATATTTCTAACGTAGAAGATATTAAGTTTCATAGACGGTTATAGTTTTTTTTACCCCTTCGTAATTTTTTAAAAATGAAATAGATTATTTAAAATCTTTTGAACTTTTCTTCTGATTTTTCTGTTGATTATTAGATTTATTGTTACCTTTTTCAGTATTCTAAATAAAATTCATATCATTTAATCATTTAAAATTCATATCATAGTATCATTTCCTAAATAAAATTCCATTTTATCAAGAAGTACTATAATATTTTGCATTCAAGCTTAGTTACGTAAAATAGGAGAATAATTTATTGTATCATGCCATGCGAAAAAGGAAGAAAACATATATATTTATAATATCAGACCAATGTTTTAAATGAACATATGATGGAAATAATTGTTATTTCGTTTGAAAAGAATTGTTATCTTATCTCATTATTTACATGTCTGTAAAATTTTGAAAAGTGCCTACACATAAAATATCCCAACAGTAACTATCATCAATTTTTTAAGATTTTGTTTCCGATGAATTTTTTTTCTCAAGAGAATATAACTGCTGTGATTTGACTGAGAAAAGTGAAAGGTGTGTTTATTTTAGAAGTGGAAACAATTAGAAAAAAAAGCTGTAAGATAATAATTGGATTTTTTATTGGTTTTTAAAGAATATTTTATACTTGAAAATGTTAATTTTTAAAAAATAAGAATCATGTCTAAAATTAAACAGCATTCTAGGTTTGTAGGAACAGAAGCAATTTTTCAATATTTCGAATGAAGTTTCTTATAATTAATTAATCTTGCTATTATAACTAAATAAATTTTTTTTATAAAACTGAATTTGAAAATTTATTTCTACAAATATTTACTATAAACTGAAAAGGATCTTGCTATTCAGTATCCCACCATCTTATACCTAAAGATGCGTCATAATTGCTATCTGTCCTAATGTGTTTTAAGCTTCATAATGAAAAAAATTTGGTATCTGAACATGACCTAAGGTTCATCATTATTCTGGCCTCTCTCTCTCTCTCTCTGACCTTTTTTTTTTCGCATTATGGTCAGATACTTACAAAATTTGATCATTTTTTTATAAAGATAGTGTGTAGCTTTCAGTGTTTGAAAGATGGGTTCAATTACTTAAAATTGAATTTGCGATGAAATTAGCATTTTCACTTTCTATGTAAAATGAAATCATTAGCAATTTGTAGACAGTCCCTTCCCATCACCATGAACCGTGAAATGCAGCATGTTGATCTCTTTTGAAATTCCGGGGCGATTTCGGACCCAACGGCCGGCCTCCCATCGAAAGGGAATTGCGACAGGGGATTTCACGACAAGCGTTTATGGAACTTTCCCGACTGCTCTCCAAATCATAATGGATGCTCTCGCCTCCCATAGAATGACTTCCCCACTTCTCAACAGTCAACTTTAGATACTTTACTTGGTTAGAAACACTCGATTAAATTGACAAAAGGTGGAAACAGTCTGGACAGATATATAGGAAAGTTTGGCATAGATATATACGAAATTCATTAACAAAGGCTCAGAAATTTAATTTTGGCGACCGTCTGATTACTGCCGATATAACTTGATATCAGCTTGGAAAAGTTATTCTGTTTCAGTATGATCCTGACTATGGAATTAATGTTTGAAATGGAGCAGTTTATCGCTTTAGTATTCTCCGTAATTCTATAGGACCCATGGAAGATTTGCTTTTGCAGAGTAAAGGAATGCCCCCCCCCCTATGATTATAATTTGATTTCTGTGGAAAGCGAAATACTTGTGGCTTAGGTTACCGAACTGATTTATTGATCCTGAAAGCGATAGACCGCTTCAGAAGAAATATTCAGTTCAACCATCAGAAGAAATATTGCTGTTCAAGATATTCTTCGACTTCCATATGTGGAAATGAGTTATACTCTGTGCTGGTGACTACACCGATGTATGTAAATATTTCGAGTTTGTAGCCTATGTTGAATTATGGCCAACATTTATATTTATATGATATATAACAGCAACATATATATAATATATGACATATTATATAACATATATATATATATATATGTATATATATATATATATATATATATATATATATATATATATATATATATATATATATATATATATATATATATACAACATATTTATATATTATTATTATTATTATTATATGTTGCATTGCCAACATTTAACTTTCTATTTTTGGCATGATGAACGAGTAGGAATAGATTAAAGATTTGTTATACGCAAATGAGAGGAGCGTTTGACGATACGAAATATTTCTTTTTATAAAGCAATGCATTTCATATGGGTAAAGTTTTGATTTTCAGTCTAAAATAATTATCAATGAAATCAATATGCGGATGTTCAAATCACAAAACGTATTTCTCTTCCGTTAATTAGAAATTTGTTTTGACCTTATAAAAGTACAAATAAAATCCGTATCTAAAATTTTTGAAATTCTAAACATCCATTAAAAATATGTTGTTATTTTACTCTGTTTACTTCCGTTTTCGCGTCAGTTTGAGGAAACAGCTTCAATTGATCTAGTTTTAGGAATCAATAAGTAATTAATAATCAATTATTGTAAGCCTTATAATACAGATGTTTGGACCCAATAAATTAAGATATCAAATTAGGATTCAAAAGTTTCTATCAATTTAGAGAGAGTCATTATTATTGAATAGTGATCGGTCGTTGAGCTTGAAAAGAAAAGGTAGACTCGTGACGAGACCTTATAGCCATCAGAAAATCCTATTTATAGAAAGTGTTACTGAGGAATTTTTCCCTCTAAAATAATACAAGTTTAAATACAAAAAAAGAAGTTAAAATCCTGAATAAGGAAAATATTTTTTATATATATGGCTGGTGCATATTGTATATAATCACAGCATATTAACATGAAAACGGAATAATTCACTAATTAGAAATTCATAGAAATCAGTAAATAATTTTTTTTCTTTTATTCCTTATTTTCAAAACCTTACTTGAGATTGCATTTATTTTGGATAGGAATGTAAACCTTTTTATATATATTTCCAAAATATAGCTATTCCCTATCCCGACGTCTTTCCTGGTCTTTCTTAGGTCACTGATCGTCATTTAAAGTCTTCCAGTTCTTCTGATACTCGATTTGGATAATCGAGCATCATATAAAGAATTCCCCTTATAACACCGGGAGGATGGAATTTCTCTTTCTATTGGAAGTCAAGAAGGAATGAGATTATTCATGACATCAAGAGTATCAAAAATGTTTGTCGAACATGTAAATTTTTTCCGTGTTTATAAGTAAAGTTCTTAGGATCGAATTTCATGCTTTGTACCTTTAGCACTAAATAATCAATCTGTCAGTTTGATCAGTTGGTCAATTTGCAGTTGACATTAAAAAAGGTTCTTGTACATATAGATGTGCAACAGATGCACTAAGTTGGGTAAAAATAAATGAATAATAAATTGTAAGCGTGAGGTATTGAATTTTAAAAAGATACTAAATTTAAGAAGAATAAAACTGGAGTAGACTGTTCTTTAAAGAAGCGCATATATTTTAATTTTAACACCGTAGGGAATTTTACAACATTTACCAACGTCAAGGAAATCAATTCACTTCTAAAATCAGTTTTCATACTTTTCCTGACATGCATCTATTCTTCTAAGTTGTACGAATCTTAATTAGCGTTGGTATCTTCTATGCTATTTCTGATATAAACTAAACAGGGTCTAGGCGGCCTGATCGGGAGAGGAAGATTCTAGATTCGGGAGCCGATTTCATCGAAAACCGTCGTTCTTGGACTACTCTATTTACCGGAAAATGAAGTACTAGACTCTTGCATCGAAGATTTAATGACTCAGAATGCAAAAGAAGAAAGAAAAAAATAAACCTTTGAAAATGCGATTTTCTGGCAGAAAATATGTATATACATTTATATATAATTATATTACAATTTTTTTTTACATTTGAATCATATTTTTGAATTACATTGTTGGAAATTAAAATCTATATTTTTGCCAAATGAAAAAAAAAAAAATTAAGTTTTATACCAGAGTAAAGATATAATAAAAATAAACTTTTATATACTATACTTGTTAATATAAGCCATTTTTATTTTTCGTGCGGCCATGCAATTTACCAATTTTAGATTTACTGTTAGCTATGGAATTTACCACTTTTACAAACTTAGCCGGGCAACTCACCTGTACCCCTTTTACCTCATAAAAATTGAGGAAGCATTCATTTTTCGCCCTGTATCACTCTTGTTGAATATTTAGTTCCGATCTAAGTAGGGTAGATCCAGTGCTCACTTCATTTGATACAAACATCGCGTGAATCCATCACAATGCTTCCTTCTTTAATAAATGTTCCCTAATGCCTGCAAATAAGGGTGAGCCCGAATCAAAAGTCGGCGAATATTCTAAAAAAGCCATTTAAAAAATTCCATTTTGTATGTAATTCTGATCAAAACTCGAATACTTTGCAATGCTTGGTTTAATAGATTTTAGTAATTTTTTTTTTTTTTTGCTTTTATTAAAAATAAATTTAATAAGTTAACCATCGGAAATTTTAAAATTGCGTTTAATAGCAAACACGCAATTTAAATCATTATCAATTTAATTGGAAAGACTATACTTTCAATTTTTTTAGAGCAACCCATTAAAATACCCTTATAAAACTGTTTTTAAAAAATATTTACTTGATAATTTTTCTCAATTTAAACTTTTCCGAATTAATTTCATAAAAAGTTAGATGGTAGGAAAGCATCTGCTACTAAAAATTAAAATATTTCCACATATATGAAAATTAAAACTCCAGTTTAGTATTTTGTGTTCTTCGTTATCATTTTTTGAAAATTTATAATTAGAATTTTTATTAACTGCATTTCTTAACTCATTACATTGTTCGAAGAAATTCCGGCCCATCATTAAGCAATGTGCTGAGTAATTTATTTGATCTTTTATGCAACAAAGCATTTGCATAATTTGAGTTTGATAAACTTTGCTCTTCTAAAAGGGTTCTAAAAAGTCTTGTTTTGTCTAGAATAAATGCCTTTTTTTTTTTTTTTTTTTTTTTTGGCTATGTAACCATAAATTACAGAACTTGGTAGAAATTTGAATACCTCAAGACACGAAAAAAACTCATCTGACCAGACAATTTCTTCTTGAAAATTTAATTAGTTTGATTCGTCCTTTGTATATATTTTTTGTTTTGTATACGGGATGTGGAGTCATGCAAGAGATATTTGATGCAAGTCTTGAGCATAATGTATTTATTCGAGCTGATGTTAAATACATAGGAGGTGAAAAATGTTAAAAAATAATCTTCTGAAACAGTTTCTGATTGCTAATGCACTTGCATATCAATTCCCTTATTCTGCTTCTGCTTTTCACTTAACATGGCTGTCTCATGTCCTGGCATAAATGCAATAAATTTCTTAAATCACAGCTACAGTTTTAATCCGAATGGCAAAATTAAATTTGCCAAAAATGATTGCAATTCATTTGAGATAATATCAGCATAACTGAATTTTTATGGTGTTTTTTACTTGATACAGCTGTCAAAAAACATTCTGCTGTAAAGATAATTGTTTTTACCTTAGGTCCCAATTTCCAATTGTTAGTGAAGATTATCTTGCTGTAAAAAAAAAAAAAAAATGCCCTCTCATGACTTCTTCTGTTAAATTTTCACATTTTTGATTCACACTTATTTTCTCAAAATCGCTTTTCTTATTGCAATTCTGAAGACTAGATTTTTTTTTTTCTGTTAATGCGGAAAAATGGACAGACATTCAAATCTTTATTTTTGAGTATAGATTTATATAAATAACTCTAAATAACTTGATTTGAAAAAAATTGAAATAATAAATAATAAATTAATAAATATATCTTTACTATAGTCATGGGACTTGATATATTTAAAATAAAAGGAATTTTAATTTAAGCAATTGGCAATCAAAGGAAATTTTAATGAAATAACTGATTTACCGTTTATTTTTCATGTAAAACGTTTAACCTTTGAAACCTGTAAAGATTATATAAAATTTCTTCATTCTGTGAAAAGAAATAATGCGTGAAAAAATAAGCTTATTTTATAAGAATATTTTTCAGTAGTAAAAACGCCATTGCACAATATATATCTTTATATATAACGGATTTTTGAAAGTATTAGTTTATATTTGCTCTAAATATTACTGCATTACTTACTGCAGTTTGATTGTTTACTTTATATTATTATTTGCCTTTAACTTTTGTAATCATAAAATGAAAAACTAAATCATTTTTTCACATTAGCCGATTTTTAAACATTTCAACAACAAAAATAGCGAATGCTCCGAAATTCAGTCTCGCAAATATCTTCTGATATATATTCATAATTTAGCTTTATTTGATTCAGTAAATGTGGCCTTCTTACGTATATCTTAAAGCAGTGAAATAAAAATAATGATATTGAAATATCTACTGAATAGCCATTTCGTATTCTTAGCAAGTTTAAATTCGCGAAAATACGATTCATTTGCTCTTGGGCGTACGATACTTCAAAATTATTGCAGAATTTTCAAGTTTTCTCCTGAAGATCTTAAATTTTTTTCGCCATTTCAATCTATTCCAGTTTTAGAATGTCCTGACTGAATTTGAATGCGAATTCAACTCAAATTTGAAATGTTATTTTGAATGCTCTTATTATTTATTCTTTATTTGCAAGCAAATTCATTGTATAATTAAACTGGTTGCTAGTATTTCTGAATTATTTATGAAGTCTAATTTCATTCGTTTTATAAATAAGTTTGCCTTCGTCTTTTAATAGGCCTACAATAGATGAGCATCCGAAACATTTTTAAAAATCTATATAAGAACAATTTTTGGCATCCATATTCATAATATTTGGTTTCCATTTTTTTTTTTTTTTTTTTTTTTTTTTTTTACAATTTAGTCAGTCTTGCCGTTCTTATATCGCAACAAAGAATCTCTTGCTAAATCACCGCAATGTAATTTGATGTCTTTTTCTGACTGACAAATTTTTTTTATATCTGAGGTAAATCACCCACAAACAATTTGATTACAATACAACGGAACACGTTTTTCACCGCTGTCGTGACAAGAGCGATGCAACATTTCATGGTTGCTCTATTCCTCGCGTTTTCTTTCAACTTGACCCTTAGGGCTCAGAAATCAAAGCGAATTACTCTGACAGAAACGGCTGGATCAGATCTGTCATCTTCCATTGTTTCCTTGGGCCCGCCCCTCTCATCAATGAGTCCTATCCCTTGCCTCATCCATTATCTTCCGCGATCCCTGATGTTGCATTGGCGCCGCGCTGTAACTATTCGGCGATGATAGTTATGAGGAAAAAATCGCGAAAGACACGGGGAAGAGAAAAGATTCCGTCTCTTCTATTTATTACGGCGTCGCATCAGCACTCAATGGGCGACTCAGCTTTATGAGCGCCATATCTTTTGTTTTTCTTTTTCAGTCGTAAAAACGAGGATGTCTATTTTTAGGTTATTTGGAAGAGTGGCGAGACATATTAGATGTTAATAAAGTAAGTGGTTTTAAGTGTTAAGTTGATGAGTCGTTGCGACTTACAGAAATGGTACCTTAAAAGATTTATGGATCGTTTTCAGTGACGTCTCGAAGGGATGAAGAGCTTCACATTTCATCCAGCAGTGAAATAGTGGGATCTCAAAAAATATTGCTGAAGAAAATGTGTCAGTTGTTTTTTTAAAAGTGGATTTATATGTAAACATTTTTTTTAAAGTCCTAAATTAAAAAGATTTCTAGATTATGTATATGTTACAAATGTTAACAAATCTTGAACCACCTTAGTTTTTTTCAGTCTGCGAAACTATAAAGAAGAGCCCCTCCTCGGCAAGTTACAATTACTTCGAGCCCATGAAAAATACGGTACATGTTGTATGATAAAATGAAACCTCCTAGAATGAATGCAGAATATACGTCTCGTCCATAAAAATTACCACTATGTCATATTTTATATGGTTATATGCTTGCCATATGTTGCAGGATAAATTGCATAAAATATTAAGATAAAATATCTAAAGATTCTTTCGGTAAACCTCCTGTTCTAGAATGAATAATATTAAATGTTCGGGAGCGTCCCTATGAGGGTGGATGAAGCACTGCTTCCCTCCGCCTGAACATTACTCTACAAGTTCAATTAGATTCAATGGGTTCAAATCGGAATAGAAAACTTTCTATTCCACAGAAATTATCTTCTTCTGCAAGACGTTGCCATCTATAAAGACAAAATCCATACCCATTGCACCTCTAACACTTAGGTACTAAATAATATTTTGACAAATCTGACCCGTTATGGTCACTCATTGGCCATCGGAGATCTTTTCGATAAGCCAAAATAATTCTCCCCAACCAAATGTATTGCGCTATTGTAATGGTGGTGTTAAGTGGCATTTCATTGTACAGTTTTTAAAAACTATACGACAGCAAATTGAATGAGAGAGAAACCAGGTAGAGAGAAAGACCATACAGGTTCTCTGTTCCTAAATAACATTGTCTTATGCTAAGCAGTCCACACAAAGAACTGTCATGAATAGAACACATCTACAGACATGTATAGCATACTTTCCGAAATGTCTGTCTCAATTCAGGCCTGTTTCAGTATTTCTTGCTTCCTTTTGCATTTACTATTAAATGCGCATAATAAGCTCAATGTTCTTAAATCGAAATTTTAACTATAGTGCCTCTGTTTTTCTAAATTTTAAAAGCAAATACATAGATGTTGTATAGGCATGAATGTAATAAAAGGAATGAGAGCCAAGCTTACTTGTGAAGGAAGCAGGATCCTTGTTTGTGTTTCATTATAAGGTAATTCTAGAAAGTCTCTTGAATGGCAGTCCGACCTCAAGATATCAGTTGCTTCAGAAATGAAAATTTAGATTTACCATTTTCGAGACAAAATATATTAAAGATATTTAGCATACACCTTTAGTATTCTTGAAGTTTTTATTTTTACGAAGTGGAATGCATTGACATTTTCAATCACATTTTGATTATTAACTATTTATAATAAATTTTACTGCTACAGCTAGTATCACCTTAATAAATCATCTTTCTGAATGGAAATTAGTTTCTGAGGTTATCAACATATTTTTTGTCTGAAAATATTGTTCATGCATAAAAAAAAAAAAAACTGTCCGTCAAAAAATATCCGAACGCTTCTTATTGTTCGTAATATATAATACACGTCCTTTAATTTATGAATGGGTTTTCTTTGCATTCATAAAAATCAGATTTACAAATCATTCATACAAATCAGGCCTGTCTTAATATTTATTTCCATTTCATATTCTAATTTTCTAATGGCAAATTCCAAATGTTCTTCTTTTCAAGAAAATCTCAAATTAAGAAAACGTAGAATATGAGAATCGATTTGTTCTCTTTGAATATAAATCAGATTTATGTTAAAAGCCTTTCACTGGACATTTCCATTTCTATTTCTAATTTGCCAACGGCAATCTTCAAAATTTCTTCTTTTAAAGAATATCCCAAATTAGGAATAACTCGAATATGAAACTAGCTTATTTAAAGCAAATATCGGAAATCGAGATATACAAGAAAATAGATTTAGGGGATAGTCCTCAAATGCAGGATACAGAATCATAATTGTTTTCTTTATTTTTTACAATTCATAAGTTCAGTCGATAAATTAATTTTTTTACTCAGGAGAAACATTTACCGAAATTTCACTTTATTTATGATGTGAGAACATGATGTTGTTTCGATTAGGGGGTTTTGAAGTTCGAAATCGAGTGGGCAATGAATATTGAAGCTCGAAATCGCGTAGGTAATAGAAAGCATAAATGGCAATTTTCATCATCATCTTTTAATCGCATATATTTTTTACTTGCTTTTACCAGTATTGCATTATTATTATGTATGCTTCTTTGAAAGCAGATGCGTTTTTAAAAGGTTGACCTGCTTTTACTTTTTGCTTTCTTCTTGACTGATAGAAGCAAATGAACAAACATCGATTTGGCATTTTATGGTATCATCATTTTATTTTATGTTGCTTCAGCTAAAACAAATAACTACAAACCGTAAAAACTTGAGCAATGAATATAAAAAAATAATATATTAAAATAATTTTTAATGTAATTGGAAGACGATAATTAAGTAGCTGGTTTAAAAAACTGTTTTGTTTTTGCAATACAGTTTTTAGAATTACATGCGTACCAAACAGCACATTTTGATGTGACATTTACGTTCAATTATTTTTTTATCAGATTGATAAAAAAATGTAAAGTATTTTTATTAGTAAATTTTTTTAATAAATCATCATTTAAAAAGCATTTTATTTATTTAATTATTAAATAAAATGGGCGATGATTTATTCATCAAATTCTTTCCGTTCTGTATTAAATTTTAGCTAGAAGAATGAATTTTTTTTTTCGAGAGTTCAAACTTTTTAAAAGTTAGTCTCCATTAAATAATTAAATCAAACATGTATGGAAAATAGATATTTTGGACAGGAGAATTCCTTATCAAATTTCTTTTTTCGATTATTCAATCCTTAACTAACCAAATCGAATCAAAAAATTGTGCAGTTATTGCTCAACTGAAAAACTATAATCGAAATGAGGAATTAGAAAATAAAATAACAAGAGAAAAGCAAACGTCTTTCGAGAAGAAATGCCAAAAGACGCTCGCGCTGTAGGTAGGAGGATTTGCAAACTGTCAAGAAAAGATCCTTATCAATTTGGTCGGACTTTCTTAATCCTTCTGTATGTAACAGTTGTTGCACATTAATCAAGACAAATCGTCAGCCGCTCTTTATTAAAAAAAGATGTTCGAGAATTGTTGACATTCCTCTGATGTTCGAACACCAGTAAAAGATAATTCGGATGTCACTTAGTGAGGAAAGAATTGTTTAGAGTCTTGGCGGGAAATCAAAAGATGAAGCGCCTTTTATCCGTTACTATTTGCTACTTCATGTTTGTATGGAATCTGAATTGCACTTGTGATTTGGAATTTTATTTGATTCATTTTGTGTAATATTTAATTATATTATTAACAGCCATTTAAAAACATCAGAGACATTTTGGGACGGAATTTGTAATTTTCAACATACTTCAGATGCCATTTGAGACAGCACTCCGCTCTTTTAACTTTAAATTACATCAAAGTGAAGAAACTTGACTCCGTATTAGTAGCTATATATTAACATTCCCTATTAGCACTTATATTTAGCACTCAAGTATTATATGATATCTCCAGTGTTTGGTAGTTTGAATGCTGTTCTTGAATATCATAAAAATATCGAAATAATGTCGTTGAGCATTTTGTTCTTATAGTGCAATGTTCATATAAAGTCAGTGGCGGTTTTCAGTAACTTGAGGCCACATTTGCGAAATTGTTTTTGATTCCTACTTCAACCCACTGTTGTCAGCTTAGCAGGCGATAATACACACGACTAGATTTCGAGACAAGTACTTTCAGCTTGCCATTGCAAGCGTGACAGATCTTCTGTTGAATCTGGTATGGAATACACGAGTCTCTTGTAGCGAAGAATGGAGCTTATTACCTAAGTATCGGAGCCCTGGTTAAAACTTAAAAATTATCTAATTTAAAAGGGGGGGGGGCTTTATTTTTTTAATTTCCTATTCGAAATCGCGTGCTGTTTTTATATTTAAATAAAAAATTTGCAATGCAATTAAATATGAAAAGAAAAAAAATAGAATATTCTATTATTCCATTTATAACAGAAATAATTTGTATCATGAATTGTATATGATCAAAAGTCATTCAAAATTAGCTGCAAATATCTCTCTATCAGGAAAAATAATGAATGACGTTTTGGAATGAATTTTATGTTCGACGGTTTCCTTTTAGATTCCCGGTTGAAATAATTTCTTGTGAATCTTGAAAATTCTTTTTTATGCTGTGACCTTAAAGACTTTTATACATTTTAAAATTAAATATAAAAGCAAGTAATTGGTGTAAGAGTGTATGACTTTTATTAAAAACCTTTTCGCTATGAAATTCTTTGTCACAAATAATAATAATAATAAGCAATTAGTACCTCGTTTCGTTTATAGATGACGCTGAACCTACAAAAATGAAGAGGATGTAAACTTTCTACCACGCGACTAATACCGTTATCCACGAGCACCGTTGGGATGAAATGTGTCGGCAGGTTGCACAAAAAAAATGTTCCGTGTCTGATTTGCGATGAAATGAATGAACATAAAATGTTCCGGTGCTTATTTTGAAGTACAGCGTCATCTATCCACAAAATGTGGAACTAAACTATTTTTATTAATAGAAAAAATATTCACAATGAGCATAATTTTAAGGCAACCATCTCTCTCCTGGCTCAATCATATTAAATCTATATTTAATTTTATAATGTTCCAAGATGCTCTGAATTCCTCTCTATGTATGTTTATCTTTTTTAATGTGTGAATGGGAATCTGTTACTCCTTTGAAAAGGTGACTTATTTTCTAAAGAAATTCAGTTAACATTTATAGAAATAAATAACCATATTGTCTAGTCTTTCATATGGAATGTGAAGAGAATGTCGCTAGAAGATTTCGATAATTTTTTTTTCTTTTATTTGATAATTTAAACCAAAACCGAATAGCTGAAGGAAACAATTGTTATGGACTCTGTCATTCTTTTATTGAGGGGGGAGGGATACCTAACGTGTTTTGCAATATTTATGGCGTAATTTAGTTTATTAAAAAAACTTCAGACTTTTGCATTCAGTTAAAAACGTAGAAAGTATTTCTGAATATTTTCAAGTTTTTTTTATTGAAATTACGTTCACCTAAATTTATTCGTCTTTAAAAATTTAAATCATTCACCAAAGTAACTTGTTTTGATCCAATAAATGAATGGCAAAAATTGTAATTCAATTTCAAAAATAGGAGTAGAAAAGCACAAGATTTACTTCCAACACGATTTTGAGTGAAACACGAACTCTGACGAAATAAACTTTATTCCTATGCGTTTTCAAGATACATTCTTTAGTAGAAAACGATTCATTTTAATCACAAATAGTCACTCGTTGCGAATCGCTAATCCAGAGTCACTCGGGAAAAATCGTAAATTTCTCGTAAATATTTATTTATTGCCGCTGCGCCGGCCGATAAAGCGGTTAGGAATAATTAATAAAACGCGACTCGGGCTCTTCAATTTAATTCCTTGTTTCCGGTCGGTTAGTTATTTACTTTCAGCTGACTTCGGAAGAGGGAGCTTGGTGATTTTACTCACGTTCTGCTAATCCAAACCAGCACTTTGAAGTGCCCGCCTTAATAAAGAATTGGGCCCATGCCTGGACATCAATCGAGAGTGATGAAAAGAAAGTGCATTCATAACTGCTGCCTCTCGCATGCATTTAAATTCTGAGAAGGAACTCGTTGTAGCCATGCTAAACAACAACAAGTTTGCTCATTAAAAATATTTCTTATTTTATTAAATAAGTAGTAAAGTATGTTTTGAGTATGCCAAGATTGCTAACAATTAGAAACTTTTATCCTTCGATTTCATTTTGTCCAAACAATGTTAGAATTCATCGGAATAGTATTTAGGAAAAAATATTAAGTAATTCAAATACTCAATGATTTTCTAATGAAATTAAGTAAAACTTATCGATTTAGTACGGAGATCTGGAAATGTTTAAAACTTATCCAAAAAAAAAAAACAATTTTAATGCTCCCATATAATTCATTATAAAATTCAATAAAGCTATGAAAAATATCATTTGATAAATTCTTCGATATTATAAGAGGAATGAACATCAAAGTTATAAACTGGTTCAAACCGAAATATTCTGCTTAAATTAAAATTTTAAATTAATATCAATACTATAAAAGCTATGGTGTCTCGGATAAAATATCTAAGTAGACCGCGTGTGGCTTAATATATCGAACCGCTTTGGAAAATAAAAAATAACACTGTAAAGGAAAAACGAATGGATGCGCATTTTATATGGATCATGAATAAAGTGAATTTAATCAATATACAATATATTATTTTATCCCTTTTTAAAAAATCAAGACTTGCATCTTCAAAAAAAAAAAAAAAAAGTAAGAAAGAAAGAAAGAAAGAAAAAGAAAAGAAAGACAGACAAAAAAAAAAGCAATTTTCTGTGAGAATACCACAGAAAAGTACATTTCTTAACATCATTTTAAAATGAAGGATGCGATTCATTAGGTTAGCATTCCATTGTACAAATATGAGGTTGCAAATGGATCTCGGCACTTCAAACCATTCAGCGATAAACAGGGAGAATGAACGACCTTGAGTGCTCATCCATCTCACTCAATTTCCAGTCCATTTCCCTTCGAGACAGAACAGCTGAGCCGTGGTCATATTTAATCCCAGACACACAGCAGATCTCTATGAGACAGATACCTCGGTACCGTCTCCCTCCACAATCGCTGAGTCGAAATCCTGCCACTAAGTCACTGTAGCCCCTTTTACGGAGAGATTATAGTAAGCTTACTTGTAATGTTTTGGACATTTGGGCTACGGCACTACGCATTTATCCAATGAGAGAATTGAAGTTTCTCGATATACAGCATCTGAGTTTGCCGAAGTTATATATATACGGTTTCTGAGGTTATGATCTCCATAGAACTCAAAAGCGCCCTTAAGTAAAAGGTGTATGCATAAGAAAGCGCTTTGTCCATGCCTTTTTGGAAACGCGATGATTTAAATAATTTTGATTGGATTTGAAGTGGTGAAGGGTATATTTCAGATCGAGTGAAAACCTCTGCTGAATTCGAAACTAATGAATCCAGTTCAAACCAGTTGAAATGATGTGATGATGAACTTTTTATTCCTAATTCCTTTATTATTGAAAAAATAGAAAGATAATTCAAATGAAGTAAACAATAACAACATGCCGAAAAGCTTTAATCTCAAATATTTCTCAATATTTACAACTGCTTAGAACTTAAGAATTGAAAAGAGATTTTCAAACAACTCCTTTTTGTGATGGAATTTTCAGTTGTACACTTTTCCACCCATCTGTACGGATCCGCGGAGGCCTGGTAGTGATGTCTCGTCTGCGGAGTCGGATGCCTTCAGGTTCGAGACTCGATTCCATCGAAGAACCGTCGTGTAAGCGGGTCTGGCGCAAGTTAAATCCGTAAAGATCCAACGTCCATCCGCTGGCGTGGTGTGGAGGCTTGGAGAGGGAGTACCAGCTCAGGTGTGTCCTCGTCATCTGGCCACTGTTCAAAATTCCGAAGTCCGTCCCAAAATAGCCCTAATGTTGCTTTAAAACGGGACGTTCATATCAGTTTATTTTCCTTTACCACCCACTTTACCTACATAGTTTTATGAAATGAGAGAAGGAAATGGTGCAAGGGAAGAGACGTTTCTTCTCTAAATCTCTAAACAAAAGAATATACTTTTCGGCTTGCTGACAATAATTTTTGGATGCATCTGAAAAACACTTCCTACCATAAGAAAAGCTAGCCATCTATGTGAGAAGAAGTAGTGAATGATTTCATTTTTTTTTGAATAATTAGTAAGATATAATCTCTAATATGCAAACGTTGCATATTCGTTTTAATTTTCATATTCACAACATATTAGTAACTATAGTTGTATGGACGTTAGTTGTGTATTTCAAGCTCTTTTTTTTTATCTCGCAAATGAGGACACTTTCTTTCTACCTTTGAAATGAACTAATAAATTAAAGGTGAGATGTAAGAGGGAAAAGTAAGCTCAGAGGTCCCATTTTCAAATCATAGGATGTTTTTGTGTTACTTAGATGCAATTCATTACTAAGTTTCCACTCAATTGTAAATAATTGTTTATAATTTTATTCATCATGATGTGTTTCATATTTGAAAAGAGGGAATTTTACAATTCACTTTCTGCCTCTTTCACCCATTTTATATTGTGCCAGAGTTTTGAAATGTTGTGCCTTTGTATGCTGCTGTTGCCACTAGTTTAATATTTTCAGAATTCAGTAAAAATTAAAATAAAAATTATTTTTTGAAACTTCAATATTAGTATATTTTGAATTTTTATTGTATATATTTTATCCTGATATAATTTACGTAACTTCAAATAAATTTATATTTTTTGACAGTGTTTCAAAATATAATCGTTCGCCTTTGTTCTTAATAAAAATATTATTACTTGTTAGTGAGAAATATGAACGTGTCAGCTGTTTTAAAAAACGTAAAAACTGACACATTTCTAATTTTGTCGATAAACTTTCATTGGATTTATTTTCATCGTTGTTGTTGGGTCAGATTTATATAATTAATCTTCCTTTGAGCCTTATGTATCGTTTAGTTTATTAGCAGTGACAATTTATTACTTTTATTTTTTTAACTTGAATATTTGAAAATTGTGGAATCATAAAACCTGTACGTTTTAAAATATTCCTACATGCTCAAAATCCATAGCACTTAAAGAATTTTATTTACAGCACTTTTATTAGTTTATTTTTATTTTAAAATATGAATGCTTTTTTGACATTAATTGAATGATATATATTGAATAGTACTGCAGAAAAGTTTCTCATGCAGTTTGAAAGTTCTTGCAATGTCTTGAAATTTTGCGTTGATCTTGTAAGTATAGCAAGAAAAAAAACCCCAGTCGATTGTTTATATTTCATAAAAACAAACATCATCAGGATAATTCAAAAGTCCTTAAATAAATGTGAAAAGCATGTCAAAAATAAATAATTTTCTACAGTCGAAAAAGGGGCAAAAACGTCAGAGACAATTTCTATAGGAGTTCTTGACAGTGATTAACATAAAAAAAGGCATTTCTAATGTATAACACAGTTTTAATATAATACCAGTTTTCAATAGCACTACTTACCTTACCATAAATTACTGGTCTATTCTGTTTTTATTTGCTTTACCTGCTATTAAAATTCGTTTAAAGAATCATCTTTTGCATTTTCTCTCCAATACATTAGTTAGAAAACATAATTTTTCCTAATTTTTCTCTACTGCTATTTCTGCTTTAAAGCATTTGTTGGAATTTAAAATTTAAGTTTTTAAAATGTCTGTGCCTTTTTCCTTATCCACATGATCCAAAAACGGCAGATCCATATGGAGAATCGAATTTTATTCTTGTCTTGTCTGTTGAGATTTTATTCGAACTCAGCTTCAGCCTGCTGAGGTTATCTTCCGACAATGAATCTTCGCAATCCCTTCCCTCCCTTCTCTTCTTTTCGGCCCTGATGAGATTCGTTGGAGGAAAAGTCGAATCCAACAGACGTCTGTCCCAATCGGAAGAAAAAGGATTAAATATCCTTTTTATTGGAGACGGGTTTGTGTCGGAGATTCTTAATAGATAGCTATCTTGTTACCCGAGGTCTTTCTTCCTTCAGAAAGAAGAGATTTCTTTATAATTATCTGCAGGAGCACCTCTAGGGTTTTAGATACCGAAGAGAGGAAAAACACAAGAATATTCGTGTATCATTACAATACAAACCAGTATTAAATTAAGTTCAGTCAACAAGTATTTAATTTGATTTGTTATAAGACCATCACCGAATTTCCCCATGTTTGAGTCCTGCTATTAGACCTCTAGGAATAATCAGAAAAATTCGGACCACATTCATTTTTAGTAGCCATTAAAATGTTTATTAAACAGAAGTAGAAGGATCCTAATTGAAAATTTGACAGTCACTTTTTAGGGTAATATTTTAAGCAGTTAAAAACAGTTGTTACAAAAATTATTTTTTAACGTTTTTTTACTGCATTTTAAACTGTTACTCCTAAAATTAAAAAAGTAATTGTAACATATAATGAGATTTAATTTATATATAGTTTATGAATATGTCAAATGAGGAAGTTTGACTTAAACACTGCAGTGCTATACACTGAGCGATATTATATGCACATAGGTGTACATATTTTATTTAGGTTCAAGGAAATATAAGAATTCATCTGATATCAGCTGACAGTTAGCAGAAGTTGAAAATACTTGTTAATGCTTTTGTAATTTTAGAACTTTTAGTTTTGCCAGGTGCGGGGTGTTTTGCTTATTCATTAAAGCAAAATAAAAAAGTGAAGAGTACATTTTTATTACATTTCATTTTCAAGAAAACATGTAACAAGGTTATAATAAAGGAGAGCAAATTGAAATGATTAAAAATCTTCATGCTTGTTTAGTTTCCTTCTTGAAATAAATATTTAAAATAATATCTTATTCCTAATACTTATTATTAAAAAGAAAACAAGTAACTCTATTTTTGTTTTATGAGAAAGTTATAAACTAGCGTTCGAATTTAAAACAATTTTCACTTTCTTTGATTATACCTGAACTGCTCGACATATTTTAATGATATTATATGATAGGTATGGATATATTTTTAATTTAAAAACATGCTTCAGAAAAGTATACTTGTACCCTCTTGCTTAATACTTATATTGTGAAAAAAGATGCAAAACAGAATTTACAGAATCGAAAAATATTGGTCAATAGGATTTATTAGTTCCTCTTACATTTCTACAACATTTGTAACATGACTTGAAATTATAAATGAGAAAATTTACTTGTCTTTTTTACAGTTCATTACAATCCTTCAACAGCACAGTTTTCAGGCCCCGGGAAGTCGTGGGATGGGAGTGGGGAAATGCTAATTGTAACAGCTTTCCTAAATATGCCTTCAATAAATTTTGATTGTTTAGGCCTGGAAATCTAGTTGGCAATTTATACGACGAATATTCTTACTTTTAAGACATTTAATATTCAAATAAACCTTACGAAAGCAAATATTTTCCTCCTTAAAAATGAAATCAAGATGAGTTCCATTACTGCAAAAACAAATATAATATTTTGGATTCTCGTCATTGTTTCGCATTACAGTCTCAAATCTTTACCAGAAATATGGAATTTTGTTGGCTCATACAACATGATGCCTGACCAGCATCAAACCAGCGTCAAGCATGGGATGAATCGAATTTCAAAACGTATAGTCCTCGGAAATCCCTGGTATTCTTCTTCTATATTAAAAGGGCTCGTTTGTTGGAGAAAGTAAACAAGGCGCAAGCATAAAATTTTCTAGCAAATTTCAATTCTATGACCCAGTTTCCTTGAAACAGTAACTTTGGAACTCAACTTGCTGCACCTGAAAGCTATTAAAGAGTTAAGATACAACGTCGTGCTGCTAAAACCACTAATCTTCAGAATAGGTCTTTGTCCTGGATGATCTCGTTCAGGCTGTTGGTCTACTGATCCTAGTCTTAAATTCCATAAATTAGACAAGTTACTGTATTTATCATTCAATAACATTGAGATCTCGACAATCAGCACTTCAAACTGCCTTGCTATTAGTTTCCTGGCAATTCTGTATCTCATTATATGATTGAAAAATTACTGATTATTCATTTCATATTGTCTATTTGTGCATTTCATCCATTGTATCAACAAAAACGCCACTTCCAGGCTAATGAGTTTAAAAACATTTGTTCCTATGTAAATGCATGCATGTTCATATTCATATATTCGACTTTAGATATTTGTATCCTTGTTGCTTTCTTTTACCTTGTATTCAGTGTTTTTCGAGAGATTCTATAAAGTATGAGAAAGTCTTAACACTGAAGAGAAATTATAGAAAAGATCGAACTGTTTAATAGATGTTCTTCTATCGATATTTTAAATTTATTTTCAGGTGATTCTTAAGTTTGCTGTTCAAAGGCTATTCAATAAAATATAAACTATTCTAAGTTATTTTCAACATAATTTTTGAAAAACTGTCAGAGCGATGAACTTCTCCAAAATGTCATAAACTTTAATGAAACAAGTTACGGCCTTTCACAAAAATTTTGAAGTTTCGAGTTATGAAAGCTCGGTGAACGAACTTGAGCAAACATTCTTCGGCAAACACCCCATCGCGAATAAATCTGAATGTGCTGCGAGTTGCTTTAAGCTAACAATTTCTTAATGTGATACCCTGGACTTCAGTGACAGTTACGGCCGAAACCGCCACGATTCATTATTATTAATAACTCACTCGTGACAGTTTTTATTAAATGATTGGCTGGTTGGCGGACACATGATCTGATGGAAGCGGAAATTGATAACTGGAGCTTCCATCTTTGAATACCTAATGAGCTGGAATGCTAGAGGCCCTTTCGGATATCATCCCCTCTCCCCCCGGTGCAAAGGGGATAGGGTTTGTCTTTCGGGGTTTGATGTACCTTCAACTCACTCCTCTAAAGTAAACAGCTCAGTTCGAAGAAGCCTAATTGGAACTAACGAATTCATTGACATTGACTGATGAATGTTGCAGTGAATCTGAGCTCAAGTATTAAATCAAGTTGAATTAGGGGTAATCTTGGCATTTTTTTCTCGAAAAATATTTTAATAATTCATTTCCAGAGAAGATGTGTCATTAATAAGTGTTGTCAATGAAATATTTTTTGAGTGTGCACTAAATTACGTTTCAAAATTCTATACGAACATGAACTGTCTCTTAATAGTTTGACTCTTAACCCCTTCTAGTAAGAATTAATAATGAAAAATTGTGCACAAAATAACCATTTAATTTTTATTTAAAAAAACGTTTCATTTTGTAATTTTTACATAGTGTTAATTAAAATATATTATTGATATGGATATAATTGCATTTCGTAAGTTCAGGTTCAACACTTCGTCAAAAACCTCTAGTGACTTCGGATAAGCACACAGTTTTCCCAACATCAGAGCATTTACACTAGGCGCTCCCGTAAATTTCTTTATTTCAGGCATGTTATCTATCTTCTTCCATTCTTCTGATGATGTGTCTACGATTCCATAATATTCATTAAAACCACTTATTCGTCGCCTAGTATGTTTTCATCTTCTTGGTAATATTTCACTATCATGAGTTTCATTATCAGTTTGGCGTAAATATTTGCTTATTTTTTCTGATTATTCAGAATCCCTCCAATCACCTTGATATTCATAGTCTGCACTATCCATTATGGTGTTTATTTCACAATAATATATATTGGCCTGACCGTTGTTTATAAGAATGAGATTCCACTGACTAACAACAATTTAGCCATAACTTCTACCAGGACCTTCTACCGTGATAGTGATCCATGATATCAAAAAAAGTAATAAAAGTGTTGCCAGATTCAATACACTAGAAATTTTAAACCGAATTTATTATCATATTCAACAGTAACTTTAGTCGTAGGACTACTGCAGCTCGTCATCGTGCTGTATGGCATGAAAATTCAGTGACGAGCTATTACTCGTCATTTTACCGGAAGGGCTTCATCTGCTCTATTATCTCTGTTATAAAATTTGAAAAATATAATGAAACATTTATAGACGTATCGCAAATTAAAAATGAATATTTTTTTATTTTATTAATGAACTATTCACATTTGACCTCCAAAACACATTAAATTTACAGAGCTTGCTTTTCGTTAAAGATGCATAGTGTATTAAGAATAACGAAAATGGGGAGGAATACTGAAAATTTGAACAAATTTTCATTAAATGATGGCCTGCTTCTTGTTTAATAGGAAGATAGGTGAACGGGGAGATGAGGAGGAAGGTCAGAAGAATATCAGTTTGGTGGATCGGCCAGTTTTATAGTCGGACAATGCTAAAGATAGCAGTGGGTCACAAAAAAATCCTATCTGCTGCTCTAATCCGATACTGCTACGTTCAGCAGTAGCGAGGTGGGCGACTGTATAGAAGAAGAAGTATATTAAGAATAATAGACAGTTATCGTTGCGTAGAGGTGAGGCCATTGCAAAAGATTTGAAAAATTGTCTTGCGTTTCTTCAGCAAAGATAGGGTCATCTTTATTTTTGAAAATGACTACTAGCGAATTATAATTTTTATATTTAAAAAATGAGCAATATTCTTAATGAAATTGTCCACAAAAGCAACTGAAGGAATAAAAAATTCAGCTAAGTAAAAAAAAAAAAAAAAAAAAAAAATGATAGTATTGTATCTGGTTTACTCTGAGATATTTCAACCTCAATGTGTAGTACGCAGCTTTTAAATGAGTAAAAAAAAAAAAAGTCGACCCGTTAATTCAGTTTCTTTTATGTATGAAATTTAACCCCTCTATTGAATCTGAATTAGCAGGAACTTGACTGAAAGGAGTTCTCATGATTACGACTATTTCTAAAGCTAATCAAATTCGTTTTAAATAAAGTTTCCTTTTTTAATGATTTCCTTTTTCAGTATCTGTAGAAATAATTATCCTACCAGGAATATTTTCACTCACTATGCACCCTTCTGGACTCATTGTATACCCTTGAAACATAAATAGTAAGTGATTATAGCAACTTTTTAAAAACTTTTTAAGTCTTTTATTTTTGTAAATTAAATAACTCCAGACACAAAAAAAAAACAGCTCACAAATCATGCTTAGTGAAATGTTCTGTGTTTCATATATAATCTATTAATAAAGGTTGTTTTATTAAAAAAAAAGTAGCATTAACTGCTTTCGCGGCTCAAACTTAAACTAATGATGATATAGAATCTTGAGTTGACCTATGCTTATTAACATTTATTGATATCCTTTCATTCGTGCACTTTTCATTTCTTAGCTGTAGTAAAGACACTCTAAAGAAGTGTTTATATGTTTTTTGTCTATTCGCATTTCATTTTTATAATATATGTTAAATTGAGTGAGCATCAAGAAGATATACATACCCTTTGTTACTTCTCTCGCTAGATGGTTTCGTTTCAGAAATGTTTCAGTTTGGCTTTATATTTACCCGATTCTTCTTTAATTTATTGAATTATTCAACAAATAATCAATCCATCTTCAACATGCATAAAAATAATGATCAGTTTACGCACAAACACATTTTAACTACACACATTTCACATAAAAAATAGTACAGACATAAACTATTATATACAATGCGATAAGAATTACGATAGTTTTTCGAATATTGACGGAGTAAGATCGTGCAAGATAACTCCAAGCATAGTACGTCACTTCACTTCATTTTCTAGCGAGGATGATTTCCTCATATCCTGGCCAAATTCGCTTGTTACTAAACTTTTTTTCATCCGCCCATTTTACTACCGGTCGAAAATTACTATTAGCTCAATTTTTACCAAAAATCATTCTGAATATTCCGTAATAAAAAACACTTTACAATGTTTCATTTAATTTTTCATAGTAAATATACATGTTATTACAAAATTATTTAAACTGCATACGTTTAGAGTGCACTCGTTCATTCATTTTCCATTTATACAATATTGAGCTTTATACTTCCTTCCAAAGTTGACCGCAGGGTGGAGCAACCAAGGTATGTAAGACGGACAGTGAATTTCTGAAATTGATTACACCTCCTTTTCCTCCCCGTGGGCACCTAGTAATTGAGGATGAGAGGTTTCCGGAATAATGGTTTTTTTCTAGTCATCCTGAAGGGTACCCGAAAATGTGGGGATTTGGCTCCTCCCATCGATGATGAGACGTACTTCCTTAGGGTAGTGTTGTACCGTGGCCGGTGATGGCCCTTAGGACTCAAACACTGTTCCCACCAGTGTTGCTGTAGCGCCGGTCCGGTCATTCAGTTTTTTTTTTTATCCTGTGCCTATGAAGTGGGTCGGAGAGTCAGTGATATGACTTACACCACGTTTTTTTTTTTTTTCTTTATTTCTGATGAATGCATTGATATATAAATGTGCATAAGGACAAAAATAGAATGAAAGAAGCTATCATTCCTCCCATCATATATTTTATATTTTTTTTTTATCTTCATAGTCATTTAAAATATTTATACTAAAGTTACGGGTGAAAGCGGTAATAATAAACTCTCTTTTGCTGCAAAGACAATGAATAATTTTAAGCAAAAGCAGCAGTGATACAATACGTAATTATACCTGTAGACAAAATAAAGATAAAATTCAATTTCATATTTTTACTTCACTTACTTAGGACAATTTGTCGATGCAGAAATGTGCCTAACAATGGATACTAATCAAAAGTGACTAAAAGTGAAAGTATTTCTCTCATATATTTATATGAGAGAAATTGTTAAAGATAAAATGTCGCTTTGAAATAATGAAATAGAATCTTTTTATTATAATTGAAAGAAAGCATCTTAATCTTAAAATTGTAAAATTATAAGAATTAAAAAACTTAATTTAAATATTTAGAATATATATTATCCCAGGTGTTATGCAAGTTGTTAATTGTGATGACGATGCAGATTTTAATGAGAATTTATGGACTGCAGAAATGAAATTATGATACATTTTTCGTCATCTCATTAGTAATAGTTTCATATAAAAAATAAAAATGCGAAGGGAATTTCAAGCTCGAAAATAAATAACAACTGGAGTTTATTCTCATTTAAATACTTATCAATTCTTTTCTCCTCACCAAGATAAAGTGGAATTTATTATTTCTGCTTCGCAGAATGTGCAGTTTTCTAATCTTGGAGACGTTAAAAGTAAATAAATAAAAAGTATAAAAAATAAAGTGTTAAAAAGAAGATTATTGAATGAAATAGATAAAATGACTCTCTGTAATAATGAAATAGAATCTTTATATTGAGACCGAAAAGAACCATATTCCACCCTATTTATCGACATATTTTGCGCAAAAATCTAAAATTAGAAAACTTTTAAAAATTTTAAAAATAACTTAATTTTTAATTTATATTATCCCTATGAATTATACAAGTTATTAATATAAATAATAAAAATAAGATTTAAAAAATTTTTACGTGCCATAATGAAATTATGATACACTTTTCGTCATCTCATTAGTAATAGTTTCATATCAAGAATAAAAATGCGAAGAGAATTTCAAGCGTGAAAATAAATAACAGCCGGAGTTTTCTCATTTAAATATTTACCAATTCTTTTTTCCGTACTAAGATAAAGTAGAATTTATTAGTCCTGCTCCGCAAAATGCACCATTTTCTAATCTTAACTCGGAGGCGTTAAAAGTAAGTAAATGCCTTTCTTTTTATTTAGTGCTTTAATTTAAGAATATTTAAATTTAAGGAAATAAGAAAAAGGAAAAATAATCCTATCTATTTCTTAGAAAGGAAAAATAGCCAGTGTTGAAATTAGGGATGCTTTTATATATGACCACAGCTAATTAAAGCAGATGAGTTACAACTTTAGTTATAAATATGTATTTAGTATTTTTTTTTTCTCTAAATGTTAGTAAAACGAATGAGAAGGTGTTAAAGTAGGACTTCAATTGATTATCTTCATCTTCTTACTTGTATTTAAAAATCTAATGGATGTGGTATTTTAGTCTATCTTGATACTGTAGTCATTGGTGTTGCTCATCGAAATATTCTTTAAGTGCTGTACTTCAGAATGGGTGTAATGATTTGAAAATGCATGTTACTTTTTATATCGCTTATCATTTGGGGACGGATGAGTACATTTCTTAATGTAATGCTCTTTATGTAGTTTTATTTACTGAAAAATGTGTTTCTAAAATAAAAGCGTGGAGATAGTATATGTAGAAGTTATTCTTATACGCAATCATCTTTGCAATTTGAAATTTCTTAGAAAAAGTAATTAATTGCATGTATTCTAAAAGTCAAACATTACATTTATTTGTTTTCTTTTTAATATTCATTCTGACATCCGAAATTCACTATCCAAACTGTTATTGATTTTCTGCGCTCTTCTTCCTAGTTTTTGTCTTTTGTTAGCCGTTTTGAGGGTAACCCGCAGAATTCACTTATTCGCTGACAAATGGGATTTGACTATATATAAGATTTTTAACTGATTGCGTATAAAAAAAATGGATGCAAACAATATTTATTTACTAATGAATTGACTTTAAGCTAATTTTATTATTATTAAATTGTGTGATATATTTTAAATAACTATATATAATAGGATGAAAAAAACTCAGCTTAACTTTTTAAAGGTTCATTTAAGATACAATTCATTTATTAAGATTTCATTTTAAGATATCCTTATAATTTTTCTTTAAAATCTTTGCTGCAGAAAGGGAAGGTATTTCTATTTCAAAAGCGAAAAGCTTAAATGACAGGAACGGTGCAATCATTTTAAAATTTCACATTTCATTGAGTCTTAAAATTTCTTCACTTTATTTCTAAAGTCAAAATGAAACTCAGTAAGTTAAAAGCTAAACTTTTAAAGTCAAATGCCAATTTATTTTTATGCCAAAAAATGTATTTTTATTATTTTAATATCAAGAAATTTTTTTAATTTAATTTTTCAAAAAACGAGTTGAAATAACTGATAAAAGCAATTTGAAGCATTAATATATTATAATTTTATTATAATTTTTAGAGGTTACGTAACTCTACTACCTTCTATTTTAATACAACAGATGGCGTTACCTTATTAACATCAAGTTATATTTCCCATGACTTTTTCTTGGGGTCATTATTAGATTGTATTCTAAATTATTTCGTGTCTTTTCGTATTCGTGTTTGTTTTGCCTTGTGAAATGTGGAACTTAGAAAATAATTAAATAATTGTTCCTGAAACTCGTCTATTATTTTCATCTACTTCATCATGAAGTTATAAAAAATCTCGTGCGCCTGCAAGTTTTAAAATTTGATTGATATCTTTGAGAATAAATTTACTGTTTTGAAAAGAAAGTATTTTTATTGAGATGCTAAAACAATGTTTTTATTCTCATTTTGATATCTCTGTTGCTAGTCTCAAATTTTACAACAACTTTAAAACTATCCAGATTCAATTTTTAATACATAGGAACAAAATTATGATACACTTAAGAAACTATTTTAACAAAGTATGAAGCATTTAGTTGTAAAAAATTATTAATATGCACAGAAAATAATCTTTCCACAGAATGCAAAATTTACCTTTTTAAACTTTCCTAACCATTACAGTTTTCAATGAGCAAAATTTTTGTCATATAATAAGGTGATAAAATTTCTATATTTATCAAAAGGTCTATGAAATATTAAAAACTAAAACGGAATTGGATTCTTTATGAATATACATGCCCAATAAAAATTCGCATTAATGAGTCACCTTTGAAGAGTCAAAAAGGACAACAATGATTATAAAATTAAATAACGATACTTCTGTCTTCCGACTCAAAAATGAGTAAAATTTCAAAAAATATCCTTCGATAGAGCTTACAAAATTATATGAAACTCTTTTCAAGACATAACAATGACAGTGATTCATTTATTTCATGATTCTTCTGCTTAGATAGCCAATTTCTTTTTCGTTTATGTCACGACAGGTGCCTTTAATTGCCTACAACTCTGACTATAACAGCACCATTAACAAAAATTCATGGGAGCCAAGTAATTGGATTGTCTCTGGAAAGATAATTCATCTGTCAGAAAACTTCTAATCCAATTACTGTCTTTTGACTAATATTTTTTGGAGAGTCAAAGTTCGACGCTTCTTTTTTTAATTGCTAAAAATGAAACTGCTGGCAGTTCATAAAATCAGAAATAACTGTTTTCAGTATCCAATAAAAGTATTCGCTCCGCTATCTATGCATTAACCTTACAATATGGAATAAAACAAGGAGATTAAATACCACTAATATATTTTTATATTCTCTTATACGATGTACAGAGAAAATATAGCAATCATTAAAAAATTCGAATTCGAGATTTTGACGAAAATGCCTAATTTCTAAAAGCACATTTTGTCTATCTGTGACTGTCTATAGATATCTCAACCTACTTTGAGCTAGACGAATGAAATTTGATACCATTTTTACATTCAATTTGTAGATTTTTATCAAAGTTTAAGCAAAATGCGATCAAAGGAATTTCGTGCGCCTTGCTGTTCTGTCAAAACTATAACTAGAAACCTAAGAGATAAGTTGGATAAAATCCGGTGCACAGATTTAACATCTATAGTTTATATATCTATAAAATTTTGAGCAAAATCCAGTAAGGAATTGACCATCTAACAATCTTTCCGGGCATTCGAAGCATGTTGTTATTATTTCTAATGGCACTTGTCAAAGGCAAGCCCGCTGACGAAGTCAGAGACTTTAAGCCGAGAGAGCGTCTCTTGTTTTTCAGTAGTGCCATCTACGGCCAAGAGTACATCTTAGCTAGGCTTAGCTTAGGCTTCACAACCCTTTTTACAGGGTGGACTTCATTCATGCATTTCATTCACTCATCCGCAGATCGTAATTTAGACCTGAATCAGAGAACGATCACCTCTGAACCAGTACCCCCCAGTGATATTACTCTCGATATGGAGGGCTTTGTGACCACGACAGATTTATACGTGCTCGAGCCACCACTCACACGGAGAGTCTTCGGCCTTCGGGGTTCGAACTCACATTCCAAGGGATGCGAATCCAATGCCTTACCAACCAGGCTATCCACAATGATGGCTTGTTCATCGGGGTTACAGAGCTGCAATTGATAATCCTTAATATCATTTTTTAAATAATCTTTTTTTTAACTTAGTTGACTATCTTTCCCATTCTGAGAAATTAGATAATTAGAGAAGTTTAGAAATAAATTCTAGAGACAGATGATCGAATTGCACAGAGAACAGCATTCGGGAGCTGCAATATTCTATCTTTGCACATTCACTGAGTGGCGAAAAACGGAGTCTCTTCCTCGTATACTTTGTAGCGACGGAACTGCAGATTTTAGCATCTCTGGTTTGGCATGCAGCCAATCGATGTTCCTATTTTTTCACCTCACTCATGATTGATCCTCAATTTGTTCCTCTTTATTTTCTACTCACTCGATATTTTTATTATTGGCTTCATAATGTTCTGAAGGACGCTAATTTCGTTTTCTTTTTACTAAAAGTTTCTTATAAAAAATGTAGGAAATTTTATTAAATGCAATAAGATTTTTACAATGAAAAAAGCTTAGAAATAAAATTGTTTAAAAAATTTTTTTATATTTGCATTTTCGTAAATAACTGACGAACCGCCACCAAGTAACACTTGCGGTAAATGGATCATTGTTATATCAGATATGCCGATTTTAACAAATGGCGCTTTCTTTCGGTTTGAAACAGGACGCGGTAGTCTGGTGGTAAAGTTTCGGTTTCGGAACCGGAGGAGAACTGTCATGTAATCATGTTAAATCCGTCGGAGCCAAATGTCCTTCCCCCGGTTTGGAAATGTAGGTTCCAGCTCGAGTGTCGTCCTCGTCACCTGACTGCAGTTCAGAATGACGAGGTCCGTAGTCCTAATGTTGCTTTAAAACGGGACGTTAATATAACTAAACTTCTGTTTGAAACAAAATTCATCAACACATGTGGTTGTTTCTTTTAAAAGCATATAAGAAACTTACTATAGACTTTTGCTACTCTATCAATGTCTTAAAATCTAAAACAATTCTTCAGGAAACATATATTGAATGATTTAATAATAAACTTTTGTTTAAGACTAAAAATAAAGGCAGATGTTATTTGTATACAATTTTATTGGCGAAAATATCTTTTAATTAACTGAAAGCATATTACTGAGACTTATTTTGATAAAATTTTGAAACTTTGTGAATCTCTACTTAAAGCTAGGATGACATTTTATTTATTGAATATTTTAGTGTACGTAAACAAAGAAGAACTTTAATACTTCTTGAAATATTGAAACTCTTCAAAGATTATAAATTCTTTCTCTTGTTTCATACAAATTTATATTCTAAAAACATATCTAGACTCAACATTTCAAAAATTAAAGCAGGAGTCAGCTTTTTTTAAGGTATCCGAACACGTTCGGAACACTTTTTTTGAAAAAATGGTGTTAACCGTATTTCTGGGTTCAAGACTATTAAAAATTAGCAATAGAATGTCAATATTTGAAATAAACATTAATAATTTTTGAAAATTGGCATTTAATAGCATAAATTTAAGCAAATTCTTAAAAAATAAATTGGCTACACCAAAACTATTACTCTTATCGAAACAAAACTTATACCAAAATAAAGTACACAGTTTTCTCTAGGGAATGAACTACGATCGTATGGTTATAATAGTAAATAAAAATTTTAGAACTAGTCGAAAATTTATCATGAAATTTTTAGTCAATTTATTACGTTATTATTCAAACAATAGGCTGTAAATTAAAAAAAATATTCACTCCATCTAAATTTTTTTAGTTCATTCCTTAGAAAAAAAGAATAAAGACAAAGTATTATTCAAACAATAGGCTGTAAATTAAAAAAGTATTCACTTTATCTAAGTCCACTAAATTTCAGAGTAATATGATATTTATATTTTGAGTTATTTGATTTGAAGTGAGCAACAAATGTGTAAAAATCAGTTTTGAGAAAAATGCATTTAAAGTATGCAGTGCCATGTTTTAATAACAAATTATGGGCGGACATACTTAAAATTCACCACATTTATAGGTTTTATCTTTTTGTTCCTCATCTTTTAATATTTTTCCTTTTTTAATCATTTAATTTTTTTTCTGACAATTTTTGCATTTGGCAGTGAATGCCGCTTACATTCATTTATTCCGTCTTTGTCGATCTCAGCAAATGCTCTAACTGAATTTGCGCTAATATACACTCCAACAACCTTAAGGAGATTCAGTAATCCTATAAAACTTTCGTTAAAATGTATTACAGACATAAATGTCTCCAATCTGAGGATTCAGAGCTCAACAAAGATATCTTTAGGTATAAATTTCCACAAAACACCGTTGCAACTCTCAGTGGCATTTTGTCGTTTTTTCAGTGAAAAATGTGCCGTATTTAAAATTAAATTTGTGTTTAAACAAATTTTGAGCATGTTTTTGGCCCTTTAAATCGGTGCTTCCGGTTATTTAAATTTCCATTTCCGGTTTGCCGATCATTACGAAAATATTAATATCTTGACTTCTAATGAACGTAGAGATAAAAGAAAACTAACCTGTTTTGGATAGCTCAAATACTAGTCTATCCAATAAAAAAGAATTTTAAAAAATGCCATTTTTAGCGAAAATCGACCTTTTCAACGTGTTCGGACACTTCGAAACATTTTAGAGTGTAATAGCATTTATAAGGAAATATTTTACTATATATAGCGATATGAATATATCGCTATATATAGTAAATATCTATAGAGATATCTATAGAGACGAAATCTATAGTGACGATATCTATAGAGACGAAATTAGCTCATCTAAGTATAATGAAAATTCAAATGAAAATTTCTCGAAATTAGAAGATGTAACAAAAATCATAGTGAAATTTAGGTGTCTGATTCGATTTACCTCGAGAAATAATCATACGCAAAACTATTGGTCAGGGAATTCAATTTTAATTCTTTTAAGCTGTTAAAATGCGATGCCATAATTTCATCTATGTACTCCCAGATTCCGAAGACTTCTCTCTAAAGAAAAGATTAAAATAACCATTTTCTTAACTTCAAATACCTTACCACCCTCTGCTAGGAAGAAAACGGCGGCAGTTTTCCAGCTATGACTTCAAAGTCGTTTTTACCTGACACTTTATTCTTCTCTCTTTCAATTTGGCAAATTCTGTTTGGCACGCAATACACGCTCCCAGCAAAAAAGGCTCTAATTGGAGAACTCCGCAATGAGCTGGATTGGAAAGGGATATTTTTATCGCCTTCCCATTCGCACCATTAGTCCGCCGAGATGCGCTTTTGGGCGAAACCATTTCCCAGTCTTTAAAGAGAGATGATCCATACGTTTTGTGAATCGGTACATTATCCATGAAAACGATCGGATTCGTTTTACATTTTCTGTGTTTACTTTCGATCGTAGATAAAAATATATATAATCGTATTGTTCCGTAAATCCTTCGCCTAAATCTTCTTTCTCGTCTCTTTTGTTCATAATTTTATGCCATCGTTTAATGAAAAGGAATTAGCAAATAGAAATTATATTCTTTATAAATGAACGCAATTGTATGCGATGGTTTCTTTTTTGAAGATGAGTAAGTTTTATTATCTTTAATTAACACGTTGATTGACGCCTAATGTCAATTAACGAATAGTTTCTTGACTAAATCTACCGTATGAAAACTGACGTTCACTCGTATATTTATTTCATGAAATATTTAAGTATATGCTAAATAAAACTTTGTTGGAAAAACATTAAGTTAAAGAACAAAGAAATTAAATTTATTGTTTAGTCATGGGCTTGTAAAAATTATTATTTTTTTAATTAGATTTTGAATAATTAAAATCACCTACGTTTAATATTTTTTATCAGTATTAAAATATGTCTTTTCACTATTGTTACTTATAACGATATAAAACTATCTAACAACTCGTTAAACTTTTATATACAGGGAAATGCAGAAATGTTTTGTCATCTCTGAAGATTCATCAGATTTTTCAAAACAAATGTTGTACCTTCATCGACTTTCAATATTCATTTTTTTATTGGCCTCATTTGTAAATTCACAATTCTGTTGCGAATGCTGATATTAACTCTGCCTGTTTTGTATTTATTACATATTGAAACACAACTTTTTGCATTATTTTTTTAAAACCCTACATGTGGTCGAATCCTCCCTGAGGGCACCTCGAAATGAGGATGAGGAGCTTCTAGCATGGTGGTCGGTTCTCGGCAACCTGGAAGGTACACCATAAGGTAGGGGTCTGGCTCCTCCCATTAATGACGGGACTTACTCCCTTAGGGAAGGGTTGTGCCGTGGCCGGTGATGGCCCTTAGGACTCAACCACAATTCCCTCCAAGGTTACTATAGCGGCGGTCTGGTCATTCAGATTTTTATCCGTATGCATTCGAGGCAGATTGGAAAGTCAGTGATATGACTTACATGTGGTCAAAGATAAAACATAGTGTTATATGTTTTATTGGGGGGGGGGGGCTGCATCTTTGATCAACAGCTATAAAAACAAACATAAATGAGGAAATGAGTTCTTTTATATAAAGAGTAAAATTATTATTTTTGATTAAATCTCAAATTTTTGTACATAAAAATACATATACATACCTATACATTTTTTACTAAACAGTAAATTTCTTTTGAATAATAAGCTTTGAATGGTCCAGATGTATCCCTGTTGAATGGATACATTCGATAATTGCTGTGAGGATGAAAGATCATGATAATCACACCGTTTTTTTTCTCAATAACATGAATAGTTACATCAGTTTCGTGCTTGTCAAGGAATAACGGAGCAAGTTTCCCCAAGACCAGGTCTGATATAATGGATTAAGTTTTTAAATAATTAAAGAAAAGTAGCCCTGTAGAATAATCTGAAAACTGAAAAATAATCGAAAAAGCGAAAAGTTGTCTCGTAAAAAAAGAAATCGTAGGCAAAAGGTCATATAAAGATTAAACCATTTAAAATGAGGATATTGCGCAATTTAGTGTCTCCAGTGACAGATTGAAGTGTCTTTATTGCTCAGAAATGTTTTCATTCATCTTTCTTTCAAGAGTAAGTCAGAGGAAAACAAAAATCCACTTGAGATTCTCAAAATATGTTTATCTTCCTACCATTGCGATGTTTTTTTAAGTTTGGAAATGACTTTTCATAGACCACGAGATCAAAGATGAAATAAAGATATGCCTATACAAATTACCTTCTTCCTCACAATCGGAGAAAATGACTCTGATTGAAGTGTTCCTAGTGTTGTTTTTTTTTCGTATAAAAAATGTACCTCTGACCCGGTTAAAGGAATAATACGCTATGGTGGTTAAAAGTACAACACGGCGCACTTTTACATTAAATCTCTATAAACTCATTTTTGGATTTGGAATAGAAAAATGTGCACTAAATTAGATTATGAGTGTGTTGCAGTGTACACATAGCAATATCATTTCAAATGGTATCAAAAAATGCTATGAGGCAAAATGTTTTTTCCACTTCTCAAGTTTCTATAACTTTTTTATGTAGTCATTATTAAATATGTGGCTTTTTGAAAAAATTTGATTAAACAAATATTAAAAACTCATAAGTATTTTCTATGCATCGCTAGGAATATAACTCTAAATAAAGAAAAATCTTCATTAGCATATGAAACCTCTTCCAATAACGTTGTATGAATATATATATATATATATATATATATATATATATATATATATATATATATATATATATATATATATATATATATATATATATATATATATATATATATATATATATATATATATATATATATATATATATATATATATATATATAATGAATGTGAATTGACATTTTCTCTCTGAGTTTTTTTTTTCAGTCCATTATCGTCTGGAAACTTTTTAATAGAATTTGGGAAATCTAAATATCATACATGTTGGGAAAATATATTTAAAAAAAATTTAAATGACAATTTAAAGAAAACCTTTCATCTGTATTATGAATATAAAAACCAAATGAATGCTTGACTCTTATATAAATTGAATTATAAAAAATTTTAGAATATCTTTGAGATGTTTTAGAAGCGTCGTTTCAAAAAAAAAGTAAAAGGGAAGTGGAATTTCTTTTTTTGTAAACTTACGAAATGTAAGAAATCTTTAAAAGCTTGTGATACATAATCGTAGAAAGCGCTGAAGGTTCGCTCAATATATGCAAGAAAAATGTCCCGATATAGAAGCTTTTCCGAGCATGTAGGTTAAAGCTTCTTGAGAATTTGTAAACTTTAGAAGCTTTATTTCTTCTTTTAATTCTTACTATTTGCAAATCTATTTCTTTGAAACCCTGTTTTTTCAGATATTTTTATTATTGACTTTCGATACTAAATAACTGAATTTTTTTAAGGCGTGTGCTTAAATGTATTTATTTGTAAAGCATCATTCACTAACTTATACGCATTTTTGAATACTAGAAACAGAAAATGTAGATTTTCATGATTTTTTGGCGCATGAATGTTTGCCTTTTTTTCACCATTTATGAAATGTAAGAACCAAAATGAACCGTATAAGCAGTTTTTTTTCGCCTTCAGTACAAAATAAGAAATTTATTCTTTTATGCATATTTAAGAATTCGTCTTTGGGTCGTCATTTAAAATATCATTTACTTTCACTATCTCTCTCTGACTATATGTATATAAATGTAATTTAATGTCCATTTGTTTGAATCTAATACAAATCTAACCCTTTGACTGAATCGAACAAAAGGTGGCACATATGTTTAGACTTCTAGAAAGATTAATTGCATTATAAAAAAAAAAAATTCTATGACCCCCAAAGTGGGTGAAGTACGGGTAGAATGATTTTATGTCTTCAGGCATAACTTTGAAATGTATCATTGTACAAAAACTATGTGTATACTGTCTTAAAATTTAAAATATTAACCTTTCAATGACACAAATTTCATGTCTGTGCGATAATAATACTAATTTTAAAGAATTTTTCAAAAAAATCAAAATAGGAATCAAAAACAATGTGACAAAATATTGTATATATATATTATATTTACATATATACTGTGAACAAATGACGTAGCAGACGGAGCCGCGGAACTAGTAATTTAATAAAGTCATATCTTTGTTTTATATAGAAGCGCGGCCTCTTTTCCATTATTTACTATTAATTTATATCCATTATCACACAATAAATATTTACTCAATTACGAATAATTTTATGTCCGCAATAAATAGTTCAATCTTCATTTTATGTTGTGATTTGCCTGTATCTGATTATAAAATTTGCCATAGACATGATTCTATTATAATATTGAATTTACTTATAACTTGGAGCAGAAATAATTTTTTATTCAGTGTGGATAGAAGATAAAAAAGAATTGAATGAAAAAATGAAAGCCTTCATAGATAACTCGGAAATATTATTCGTTGGAAATTTTTAATCGGAAATATTGTTCGACAGAGATTCTTATCTGTTTCGTTCGAAAGCGAGCCAGATGTGGCATTTCCGGGAGTTAAATTAATTTTTAGGATTTTTTTTTCTTTTGTAAACCATTTCATATGACCTTAAAGAAATCGCATTGATTAATGTCTGATGACTTAGATGCCCAATGCCATGAATTGATGTAAATATTAGGGATTTATAGATGCCTTCCAAACGCATTTCTAAGTGTTTTGATTGATGTTAAATGTTGAAAGCCCCTTCTGCTGTTTTTGTCACAGAAATAAAAAAAAAATTAACAATAAATGTGTAGGAGTAATGCAAAAAGGTAGGAGCTCTTTCTTTAAAAAGGCGTCATCAAATTTAGCTTTTCTGAATGCTGCATGCTACATGTCAATCCTTCTCTGCGTATGCTTTAAATTATAAATGTCCTTTCAATATTATTCCTCGAACAAAATCGAAAATTAATTCAGTTTTCAAACATTCTATATTTTAAACTTAGGTGGGAGTGGAGTTTTTTGAACTTCTCTTGGGATTAAAAAAGTCTATATGTTTACAAAAGGCAGATTTCCCGACCTCAATCATTGTAACTTTCTCCCTAATTTTCATTTCCTATGAAAGCTCACGACCCGTAGATATGCAACAAACGACTGCCTCTCTCCCACCACCCCATTTTATCTTTTACATTTCAGAAATCACAAAAATATTTACGCATCCATTAAGTGCGGAAAAAAACCATGTCTCAATTGCTGCACAATGTTTATATCTAATGAAATCTCCTGATTTCTAGATATATAGGGAATGATCGCTTGCTCTCCCCGCCTTCATTCTCTAAAGACACAACTTCTAGCTTAAGTAATTGGACTGAATTCGCTACTTTGAGAGCATAGCAAGACATTCCGAATGGCTCTATATTTATTATGGAGGTATAATTTAAGATGACACTTTCATTTGGTTTGATAAGATGTTTCTTATAAAAGTTGGTTATTTATAAAAATAAAAAAAAAATGTATATTACTTATAAATTACTAAATGAATGTTATTAATATTGTCGACAAACGTCTAGCCAATGAAAGCATTTAATCTTATTTTATTATTTTATAAATTAAAATGGAGAAATAGTCGAAAAGATGTTTTTGGCTTCATTTTTATTTTAAATTTGTTTTTGTTATATATTTTAAAAATTGTCTTTTCTGTGATTTCATTTTAGGGGTTGTTTATTTAAATTACTTAACTATATAATAATATATTTAATATATCTCTTTTAAATATATATCTCTCATAACTCAAAATGAATATATTTCTTTTAATATATGTGAAAAATTTCATCACACATTCATATTGAAATGTTTTTTGTAAAATAATTTATAGACAAGAAATGTTCCAAGAATTTTGACTTCTGGATGTTTTTTATCATTTTTTAATTATATTTGTGTTGCATATTAAAATGATATCATTTCTTGTGATTAATTTCATGTCAAAAATTATTCATTTGAATTTTTTTTCTTTCAGGTAAGTGTACTTTTTCAAATTTTCCTTACATTTTCTGTTCTCAGTCAAAGGTAAGATTTTCTTTTTCTGTTTTGATTTTGCATATTTAAAATTATTAAATAATTAGCAGATTTTTGCTGAAAAAATATCTTCTGATTTTTTTGGTTATATTATTAGACAGAAAAGAAAAACTTATTTTTTATTCTAGCTTCTATATTATAATTTCATTTTTGAAAGTTAATAACATTTTATGTAGCATTTATTTTATTATTTACCGCTGAAAAAGTTAATGTGATTGTCAATGAATATTAAAAAAATTGTTGTTGAAATTTAGTTTTAGTGAGAAATGTGTGGTTACGATCTCCCTGATGGCCGAGATTACAGGCACGCACTGAGAGAATGGAATAATCTGAACTGGCAGTGATGCATTATTTCCAAACATAGTGTTTGTTAGTCAATACAGCTACATCAACTGCGGTTCTGATGTGATACCGTAAAAGAATTAATAGATGCAGGCTTTGAAGTATATTTGATAAATGAATGGGAAAAAATATAACTAGCGGTAATGTCTTCCTTTCGACTCAAAAAAGGGGATAGGGTCAGAAGTGAAGAACACACATTGCTAGTCAGGAATTTCGATTCTTATTGATCCACGTAAATAACTGACCGTGCTAGGATGTCTGTTGGCTGCAGTGTCAAGATTTTATTCTTAATAATACGATACTTTGAAGGAATATTTTTGGGGAAAAGTACCACATGTAGTTTCGGAAATATATTTTGAATGAAAATAAAAATATCACAATGAAGGCATTACTAATTATATAAGCCATGCAACCTGTTGACAGATCCGTCGAGTTAAAGAGTGTATTACAGTGTCTAAGGTGAAAGTGGCGCTGTGTGCATTCTCTTTCGTTTGTATACATTATAAACTCTTTCTTGTGCATTGCTCATTTGTAATAATGTGTGCATTTGGTAACTCTGGAGATTTTTCTTAAGAACGCAGGCAGCTGAAGGGACTAAATCCTCTACAGCAGGGGAGAGAGGCGAGATTTTTTCAGGGGGAAGGCTACTTTTAATTTTTTCAAATTGTTGCAGTCCAAGCGTAGGTGTAGTGAGCTAAAAAAATGTCTACAGCATTTATTATAACTTAATAATAAATACGGAATACGTACTTACTTACATAACTACAAACACAATAATAATATCCACGAATATAATAATATCATGATGCATTTAATATCAAACAATTCAAAATACATTTAAAAAATAAGTTTTGATTAAAAATTAAATTTTACTTAGTTTTTATGGTTATAGTCAGTAGAAGATTTGATATGTATAATGTCTGCCAATCTTGAATACTTCAGTATATAATTACTAACTGCTCATCTTGCACTGGATTCTAAGTGGTCCTCTATGAGATGGAAACGATATGTTGCCTTCATTATATTCATCGTTGAAAATGCAGATTCACACAGGTAGGTAGAGCCAAAGAACGATGTTAAATGATATGCAGCTTTTTTTTAAAATTAGGATGCTTTACTTCGTCCATTAGATTCCAAAAGTTATTCTTGGGTTCTGAATAAGGTGCTCTTTAAAATTTTGCCATTTTGAAGGAGAAAAACTTCATTTTCCTCAGGAGATAAGAATAATACATAATTTATCTTTTCAATTATTTTGTCCACATCAACATTGCCAAAGGAGTAGCACAGGAATGTAACAATTGCTTTGTTTTAATATGTGCATCTTAAAGGCGGTCACCATAAAATGTCTTGGTGGTCCACCGGTCCATCGCGATCAAATTAATATCTCCCCCATCCCCCGCTGCTCTACAGAATGCTTTATGGTCGTTTATTTATGGAGAATCGGTTACTAATTGTCTTGAATTTTAACAAATAACTGAAAAGATGTCTTTTAAATTCGTGAGAGACAAAACTAGCTCATTTTTATTAAAAGAAACATATTACAAACGCATTTTATAAAAGAAATGTTTTTTTTCCTCGCTTTTAATGTTATTCTTAAGAATAAAGTTTTTCTCCAATCGCGAAGTTCTTTTTACTTTTTTTTTGTCTATGCGCATTTGAATTTCTTTATAAATGTAATTATCTCAATGAGATTTCCTCGGTTCTTTAGAAACCATTCTTTACTGGTGAATCATGAAAAAATCGTAGTGCTGCAGTAAAATGTTTTTAAAAAGTGTAGGAACACCCTGCCGTTCCGGTTAATACACGAGTATTTTTCTAAACTTGAACTGGAGTGCAAGTTTAAAGACAGTCATCGATGTAATGACCGACCATTCAGAGGTGTGCTTTCACTCAGAAAGGAAATGGCTGCTCCAGTGTTCAAAGTATCAATACCTCCCTCGAGAATTTAAGAGTTCAGAATGGAACAGAAACTAAAGAATGGTTTCTTTTAAAATATTTTCAGTCATTTTTGAAAAAAAAAAGTATTCGAAGGATGCTTGTCAAGCGTAACTGCTTTTAATCTCGTTGAAAACGATCTAAAAAGCCATAAAAATGAGTCTTTCTTACGTAGAAAAGTGCTTTTAAGTTGAGTTCTTTGTTGAAAGCAGAAAGTTTTCAATTAATATATTTATTAAAAAAATTGGTACGATGATTTGGTGTTTGATGCACAAAAAACTGATGATGATAAATGAGCACAGCAGTCTAAAATATAAAAAGAAATTTTCTGTGCAGATAAACAAATTGAAACGATGTAAATTTCATTTTTTTTTCTCGAATTCTTTTACAAGTGAAATTTCTAAAACAAGTTGCAAGAAGATGAAAACAAGATTCCAGATCGCATGCAAGATGTCAAAAGATCCATAAATTGCTAAACTGATATTGAATAATTGAATGAATTCACACTGAGTCTTTAGAATAAATGATAATATTAATAATATTAAAGTACCAAATGAATATTTTTAAAAATGTTTCGCTAAAGGTAAATAAAAAATAATGTAATTATGAGTAGAACTTTCCTATGCAACAGAAATAATGCATTAAACCAGTATATTATATCTAAAAAAAGTTGCGAAATTATTGAGTATAATTTTCATATTTCTAAATGTTTTAAAAGTATTCATACTTTGCCACTTTACGGCGTAACTAAAACATTTATTCTTTCAAAAGCATTCTTAGATTTACTTACGAAAGACAGGAGATTATTTTGATACATCATACAATCTATATTAACCTTTTCGCCGTCCTTTCCTGTCCTCGAACATTTCTCCCCAGCCGTCTTAGTTTTTTGCCGCATGTAGTGTTGTTTTTTCTGTACAGATTAGTATATTTCTTTGTATACTAATTATATTTTATTAGTATATATTGTTAGTATATATACTCTGTATACTATAATATATTAGTACAGATTTCTTTGTACATATTAGAACAAACAAAAATAAAAACTCAAACAAGTCAACATTTACAAAGCGTTTTAAACGTTTAAAAGTTTTTAAATGTAGAAGAACACTTGAAGTGCGTTACGGTCGCCCTGCAGAAGTTTCACTTGAACGTGCTCAACGCGTTAGGAAGAAGTTAATCCAATTGATCCAGTCTATTTCACGACTGAAAGCCTGACAGAAATTGGGGTTAATATGGGCATTTGGTAGGAATAAAAAGTGATGGAATTTAATAATCTAACAAAGCAAATGATTCAGTGCAGCACACTAGCATTCATTGATAGGACAAATAAGAAATGTCAAAGAATAAGCGTAGACGATTTCACCAGTGGGAGATTTGTGGGTAATTTAAAAGAACAACATGCATTCAGAGATGTTCGGGATTAATGAAGGATTACTGGAGGCTGGGAAAAGAATATATAAAAATGAAATAATTACAAGATATTATAAATTTGGCTGTCCTGAAAAAATTACTTGACAATTATAACCAAAAGAAATCATTGGATAACTGCTGCAAAGAATGCAGACGAGGATGGGAATGAATATAACAAGATAGGTAAAATAAAGCAAGATAAAAGGAGATCGCGCAATATTTTCTCTTGTAACCAGTTAAATATTTGATTGAACATTTTCAACAATAAGAAAAGGAGGTACGCCATCTGTACAGATCAGCAGTGGCTAGAGGTTCTAGAGGATAAAGACGGCTTTGTTGCATCGCCTTTTCAAGGTTGCATTATACTTTACATAAATTTAGAGTTGCATATTTTTTTCGTCAGCATCTTGATCATTACGGAGGAGTTTAGGTTATGATGTGGACAGGTATAATTTTGTTAGTTCTTATGCGACTTTAGGCTTTTGAAAGCGGAAATATAAATGCGCAGACTAAAAGCCAGGATATTTTATTTGCTCATACACAAACAACATCCGGTGGAAACATGGCGGTGGAAATTTTATAGTGTTGACATGCAATTTTCATGAATAATGTCGGCTATCACCATGTACGGTGTGCTAACTTCGGTCTGGTTGAAAGTGAGAGAAAGAAATGTTGAAGGAAGTAGAACTGTGAAAGCGGAAATTCTTTTTTTCTTTTCATTTCAATCCGACTTACACACATTCTACAAGGTTTTATCTCCTTCGTCATCAGAATTCATTCATTGGTGAGGATTTTGTACAAATAAAGAGGTAACTTTTATTTGGAAAATTCTCAAACATTTTTTATCCTTTGTGTGTGTGTGTGCGTACTGACTACCTATTAGAAATATCTCGGCTTGGAGAGTTCCAGGTTTGACAACCCGTGCTCACAAAGAAAGAAAGAAAAAAATCGCAGTGTAAGTTAGTCTGGTTTACGTAAAATCCATGAAGCCAAATGCCCTGGCATGAGTGTGGAGTAGTCGAAATTAGAGCTCAGGTATCATCCTCATATTCGGCTACGTGCCATAATTTCGACATTGATTCCCAAATAGTTTCGGGTTGTTTCCGAATGGAAAATAAATACAACTAAACTTTTTTTAAAGAAAACTTCCCTTTCTACAGCAAGTTTATTTCGTAGCTTTCGGTTTGAAGAGACTAAGTGCAATGCCATAAAATAGTCATTTTTTAAATTATGCACTAGTAGCCAAGGAAAAAGAACCATTTGATTAATACGGAACGTTTTAAAACAAGGAACTTCAAGGAAAAAAAGTACTGATATGCAGGATATGGTAAAAACAAAGCAAAACAAAAATCTTTTTCAAGAGATGTAATTTTGAGAAGGGGGTAGGGGTATATTGCATATTTTTATAGAATTATCATTCTTCGATCTTGAATACCCTAAACATTTCGTGCCCTCTCATTGGCAGTTTTCCACTTTTTCGAGTGAAATATATTCGTGGGAAAAATCCTTTAGTGTTCAATATTCTTCAAGATTTTGTAAAATATGAATCTGAGTGAAAATTTAATTCAATTTTGGATTTAAAAAATTTCCCTTTTCCGTATTTGTAATAAATACAATAAAAATCTTTTTCTCATCCTACTGCTTTTGTTATTATATCAGTGACAGTGGATTAAAAGAGACCATATTTTTTTTTTTTTACTCCCTTCTGTTGGATGCAAAATCCTTTAGGCCAAGCACATCTGCAGCACATCGCCGTGTATCTGAAAAGGTGCGAAAGAACGATAAGTCTTTTTATGGCAGAGTATCCATTCTAATCTCTGCTGCTTCTACCAACCCAAGTGAGTGGGGCGCAAATAGAAGGCATAAAGAAACCAGTAGGCGAGGGGCCACAGCGCAGATAAATTATTGCCTACGTGTTATTGATTTGAGTATTTCGCCTCCGCAAAGCACATGTGGCTGCTACCAAGTTAACTGAATTTTCGTGAGCAACATTTTGTTATCTAGTTTTTTTGTTTGTTTGTTTTACAATTTTGTTGCCTTCGTCGTTATTTGGATCGTAAATTAAATTCATTGAAAAGAAAGTCTGCATAAATTCGGCAATAAAATAAGTGTGAAAACTACTGAATAATAAAACACGTAACTTAAAAAAATTGTTTGTATTTAAAAGCTAAAGGAATAAAGAAGGTTGTTTTAGTTCAGATAACATGCACGCGTAAATGAAGGAAAACATATTTTAACATGATGTTGCTAACATTTTACAAAGCGTTATTTCATTTATTGCCTGTGCTTTTATAATACCATTTCGCCGTCACTTTTAAATCAAATTTTTAGATTCATAAAATTTTATCAAAATAATGCAAAACGAAAATTCCCTCTGTTAAATTTTCAATAGAAAATGCGCAAACAAGTCTTGAAAATTGAATAATTTTGAAATATAACTTTTATTTGCCCTGAAACCCGACTCTCAAACTATTGATCGATAGTTTGGTAGTTATTAGCAAATGAATAGTAAACTTTTACTGCTAATATTATCATTGTATTATCGATTACGAAAATAAACTGAAAAATTTACTATACAATGATTTTGAAATATATATTAAAACGAGACAAAAAATTATCTTAAAAGAGTGGTTAAGTATTTGTTAATGTAAAAATATATTTCGAAATTATTGTGGTAGAAGATTATAAATTTTATTCATTTTAGATTATTTAAAAACTGAAGTAAAATTTTGGAAGCATCTTTCTTAGTGAATACCTACTGCCTAAGCTATTTGCTAACTTTGGAAAATTCATGCCTAATTTGGTAGTTTTAGATCTGCTGTGTAGAGAGTTTTATGATTTGAGTATACACATTCCATAATTTACATATAGTATACCGCTCTAGAAATATTATCACGTTAAAAAGCAGTAATATTTCCACACAAAAAACGAGAAAAAAATTTAATCTAATTGGAATAAATCTGCTTTACTTTATTTATCTAAGTCTAATAAGAAAATTTATTTCCAGCCCGGGATTACCGCACTTAACCGCAGACATGAAAGACTAGAATAATGATCTCTGAATAAAGGGAAAAACAGATTCAGAGCTTCGAAACCATTAGTGCCTTAGGGTGTTTTTTCTCACTCTTCGGAGTTAAAAATAAAGTGATATTAAGAAAATTTGCAGCTTTACAATTTGCAATCGTACCGAGTTTTCTATTTCAAACGAAGTGAAATAAAATCTTCCGAGATGTCTGTAAATATTTCTAAATAATCAGAAAGATTTTAAAGTTATTATTTTAATTCTATTGCAATATTTCTGTCTCGCTTTCTCTCTCTTTCTGTGCAAACGCCGTTTCCTGTTGCACATCTGCGCTGCTTGCTTTCATACGCCACTATCCGCTATATTGCTAATATTCCAGACGGTTACTGCTATCCGCTTTACTGCTTCCAGACGGATTCCTAACTAGCACCGTCCCTGCCAACGTCGTTCATTATTTAATAACAATTATATTCAATGCAGTGTTATTAACGTTCTCAAAATAATTTTTTAAAAATGGCGAAATAGGTCCACGTAGTGAAACTTAGGAACTCTCAAAATTTATTTATATATTTCTCTCAAAACGGCAAAGCTGTGGATGTTTCTTGATGGTGAATCTAAGGATTATGAATTTTAACATGAATTAAAAAATGGCGAAATCAGCACTTTGATTGGAGTGTAGAAATTGGCAGTTTTTTTTTTCCCCTTCAGAGAATAAATAATATAGAAGAGATTTTGAGATTTCTCTTAAAAGTGGAAGGTATTGAGTGTAATATTAGGTAGTAGAAATAAAAGTGACCACTGATAATGTATATAAAAGTAATGCGCTATCATATAAAATAAAAATCGACGAAATCGATCTAGCCGTTCGTTATCTGTGACATGTTCCTTGATTTTGTCAACTATTTTATAGATACGTCTTCCACTTATCATTCCAAAAAACATTTTTCGTGTACCCCCCTGAAACTTAATTCATTCTTTCTGTTTCACTTCTTTGCTACAATTATTACACGGTTTTTATTAAACGCGACTCGACACATTTTTTAAAAGATGGAATTTTTTATTCGAGTTTCCACTCACTTGCAGATGTGGTAGAGTTTTACACACTAATATTCTTTCGATTGTAAGATATTATTTTATATTTTTTTAGAATGCTTTTGTCAGACCATTGACACGATTTCATGAATTTTGATACCATGCAAAATGCACCACCTGATAGTAAATTTCAGAAAAAAAATTGAATCAGAAAATTCAGAATATTTATAATTATAAATTTAAGCTTAAAAAATAGAAAATAATTTTAAAAATATCGGCTTTTTACAACATTAATAAAAGCATGTTATTAAATATTTTATTAAAGTTACTGTTCGTTATTTTCTAAACTAAATAATCTCACTTTATTTTAATTTATTCTTTCAATTAAACAGAGATCAGAGAATTCTTTTTCATTGCAAAGCATTTTTTCAGTATTTTTCAAGACGTTTGTTTTTATTTTCTCTTGTTATCTTGTGTTGAAAGGTTTGTTACATGTTTATAATGTGCAATTTTAATTTAAAAAGACAATTCAAAATATTTTGCTTAGGTAAAAACTATCTCCACTACTCACAGTTCAACTCCGGAAATGAATTATGAAATATCTTACAACTTACTTTAATAAATATGCAATGCAAAAATTTACGTTATTTTTATATGAATGGAAAGCTTGATTATAATTATAATTTGCTATATTTTATAATAATTAGTCGCTCTAACTTCAATAGAATACGGAATGGCTGAAATAAGAGGAGCAAAGGATTTGAAATGAAAATTGTAGGTGGTAGAAGACACATATAGTTAAACACAAAAATCATACAGAAATGATTAATCCTAGAACTGCCCGAGGAGTGACCGTCAATAACAATGCCCACCTAGCAGGCTAACGAGGGATAGACAAACTTTTCCTTTTACCAGGTTTTTCAGTAGTAGCAGTCGCGATTTGGGAGAAGTCATCTGCAGATTCTGTGGGCTACGGTGGCCTGGTGGTAAGGACTTGGCTGCGGAACAGGAGGGTTTCAGGTTCGAGACTTAATTCCACCGAAGGAGCGCTGTGTATGTGGATCTGGTGCACGTTAAATCTGTCGGGGGCCAAACGTCCTCCCGCTGGTGTGGTGTGGAAATTTGGAGAGGTGGGTGCCAGATCAGGTGCCGTCCTCGTCATTGCAAGGTCCATCGCAAAATAACCCTAATGTTGCTTTAAAACGGGATGTTAATACAACTAAATTAATCTGCAGATTCTATAGGAACTTCATACGCGAGTAATACAAAGTAATAATAAATCTAATTAAATTATTTCTATCTTATCTCATTACGTTTGTGGGTCTGCAGTGGCTTGGTGGTAAGATCTAGGCTTCGTAATCGGGTGGCTTTAGGTTCGAGATCTCATTCCACCGAAGAACCGTCGTGTAAGCGGGTCTGGTGCACGTTAAATTCGGTGGAGCGGAACGTCCTCCAGCCGGTGTGGTGCGGAAGTTTGAAGAGGGGGACCAGTTCAGGTGTCGTCCTCATCACCTGACTGCGGTTCAAAATTCTGAGGCCCGTCCCAAATAGCTCTGGTGTTGCTTTCGAACACGAGAAAATAATATAACTTAACTATCTAACTAATATCCCTTCTGATTCGAAATTATGCATCCTTCCTTATGTAACGAAACTACGCATCCTTATGCAAAGAAATTATTTATTACCTTCATGTCTTATCTCAGATCCAACTAATACGAAAAATTTTCGTTTGAGAGTGTCTAGTCAAATTTAGCCTAATGTTTTTTAAATCTAAGATGATTGGGTTATTTTTGCATCTAACTATTTAAATTATCTGTTTATTACTTTTTTAAAGTAACGTATTCTATGCACGTATTTATTAGGAATGGCAATTCGTCCATACACACAAAAATTTTGAAAATTACTTACTATCTAAAATTGGCAATTTATTTCCTTAAAGAAAAATATTATTCTAAAATAATTAGAGAAACTTTGTTATTTTTTTTTCTAATTTTCGTCTTACGATGCCATGTACTTGTTTTAAAAATTTTACCAATGAGATGGCATAAAATATATTATACGAATATATATGCTATACAAATTTGAATCAGAGCGATTAGATGGGGGAAAAAATCCATTATTATAGTTTTAAAAATATACTTTAAGTTTTTACTTGTTTCTTTACAGTAATAATAAAAGGAAAATCCCCATTACTTTACAAAAAATTTCTTACTGAAATAGAACGAAATTCAAAAGTTTCTGTAAAACTTGATAATGAAGACACTATTTTTCTCGAATGTTCGCAATAACTGAGAAAATATGGATGTTCGCGAAATTGAAACTGTCAATAGTTCCGAAAGAAACTGAAATTTTATTCTCATTTTTTTCGTTTTTCAGTCCGGCTTATAAACATTTTCTCCTTTCTTGAAGACTTCTTCTTTTCACTCAGTTTTAAAAGATTTCTTCCTCTTTTTTGTTTACCAAAAATTGTTTCAAAATTTTTGGAAGAATAGGCTTATTCAAAAGTAGAACAATAGTGTTTTTAAATGCTCTTTTTTTAACAAATGATTTAGAGCTAAATTGCGCAACTTTTTTTTTCAAATGATGATATTGATCTGCAAGTGACACTAAGTCACTAAAGAATTTATTACTGCTGTATGTTGATGAAAATTAAAAGGTTGACATTTTTTTTATCATAATTTTCTGAATTCCGAACTGTTTGCATAGCAGTCTATCTCTCAAACTGTTACTCAAAATACTTTCAGGAACTCGGGTGTTTTATTTTTTTAAAATTTTTTAAGAATCTAATGCGAGACTTTTGATACAAATCCACAGATGTAGCAGTGCGCTATTGATCTTAACACTTGTTGTAAAGTTGTAGAGGTTTCCGCCAACCCCTATCAGTAGCACAGTGCATTTATTCTTTAGTACTCCGCCATGAGTTGGTATTTCTGTTTCACTAGTGTATTTATTTGGCCCTCAATGTACTGAATGTCCCATATTTCATGGACAGGGGAAATTGGTTTTCAAAATAGAGTGGAAGAAGGGATTGGATCTTGCCATATGGTTTATTTCTGTTCATTTATATTAACAGTAATAGGTTCACAGGAATTCCGGGAAACTTCCCATTACCCCATTCGGTTATTAATTCTAAAAACTAGAGAGTTCTTTCGTCTAAATTTATAATTTGTTGCATTTCTTCGAAAAGCATAAATTGTCTTGTACTGGCGTGATCGAATAAAGCTTGTAGATTTAATTCAGTCGAAGTTTCAAAGGTTATAACTTAAATTTTGTTAAAGTAACATTTTGTTTTAACTTTTTTAAATAACGAAAAGCAAAGATTTTCTTTTTTATCTACACTATGAACCTATTCATATTACTTTCTTACTCTGCATTAATGAAAATAGCCAATGCTTCATCGGCGATTTATTTTCCTTAGTTTGTGTTTTTCGAGTATTAAAAGTAGCCTTTTAAATTATTTTGGGGTTTTTTTTTTTGGAATTATTTGGTTCTTTTTTATTATCTCAGTATTTCCAGCAGCTCCTTGATTCATAAATGCAGCTACTGTTAGCTATTCAATGATTGACTGTTGTTATAGCTCTTCTTTGGTTTGCCTGCGTTTCCTTCTTTCATATAATTTAATCTAATCTTCTTGCAGGCGATCTCGGATATTTAATGGAGAGATTCGTATTTTAGTAATGCTCATCGATCATTTTCCATTTTTCAGCTTGATACTTTCCATATTCTTGCTTGATGAAGAACATCTTTTTTTTAAAAAATCTAATATAAAATACCTGAGTGAACGTTTAACTGAACTTCTCTTAGCATTTAGACACCTTAGCATCCCCAGCTTTTTATTTATTGATATATTAGGAAATTCTTTTAAACAATTCATATAATGCCAGATCAGTAAATTCTTTTTCTATTTTCAAAAGCTGAAAAAGGAAACACTTAAAATATACTAGTAACATTATAATTTTTGTGACTGATGTTTGACGGCAACGAATTGGGCATTAAAGTTATGCTACAACCAGCCTTTAAAAATTGCTAAATCCTAAGAAATGAAATAGCAAAAATTTTAATTATTGTCTTATGCAATTTAGTCCACAATATTAAAATGGTTTTAACGTAATAACTCTTTTATTCTACAGGATTTTTTTTATAGATTTATTGAATGTAAAAGATTAGTATCATAGTGACTGTCAAAGAAAACGAGAAATTTTATACATTAATATAATTTATACAGAGTGGCAAAGAAAAATAGTTTAGCAGTAAACTCTTTTTCAAGTTGAAACCTGTCATAAAATAATCGCGAAATTATATATGATAAAAGAAAATCATATATGCAATTAGCAGCAACTTGCGAGACATTCATTTCGTAAAAACCTCCCTCGATCAAACTACTCTCTCATATTTAATGTTACTATTAAGACTTTTTTAAATTCTGCCAAACTTTGACACATCTTTAAAACGCTTTTATAATTTTGAATTAGAGCTATAAAGGTTTAAAAAAACTTTTTTAAATTGTGAATTTCTTTATTATATTAAAAACTAGCCGCCTTTGGCGACCAGCCGGTTCGCCAATCTTAATGTTCGTTAAAATTTTAATAATTAAATATTTTATGCAATTTCTACTTTAATAGCTTCTTCATCAAAATATTTTAAAACTTCAAATTTTGATTGTCATATAATTCATTCATAATATTATAAAGGCCTTCAGTCATAACGTAATATGTATCTCTCTCATTTTCTGTTAGCGCCCGTAGAATTTATGCTTTAAATTAAAGTGGAATGAATTTATCTTCAATTAATATAATAATATTTTTTACTGAAACAAAGCATTTTTTTTAATATTATGATTACTGATAATAGAGCCACTCAGCGTTTAAACTTTATGGTCACTAAAGAATATCTTTTTAAATTTATGTAATATCTCAAGAGTTGGTCAACAAAATTTTCTTAGATTCATTATGAGCAGATCGATTCATTAACAATGTTTAAATTTAAATGCATCAAACACTAAGAAAATAAAACAAATCGTTTAAAATAAACGATTGAAAACAGGTTTTAAAAAAACTACTTAAAAAACGATTTACTTAAAACTATAAGCATATACAAAAAATATATAACTAACATAAATACAATTTACTTACAAAAGCATGCAACTAACCCAAAAATAATTTAAATCATCCATTGATAACGTTGCCATGGCAACAATCAGAACAGAATGCGCATGCCAGACCGTTTGACATACAGCTACCAAATTTGGTAGCTGTATGTCAAACGGTCTGGCCTGTAGAGCGCCAACACACACACACACACACACACACATTGAGCTTTATTATAAGTATAGATTATTATTGCTGGTTACGTAACGCAAATACGTGATTTTTTCTACGCCAGTTGGGGTAACGCTATGCGGATTAGAAATTTTTAATTTCCTTTATTCTGTTTTATTTTAATTCAAAAGTACTTCAGAATGAATCTGAAAGATTGATTCATTAACAATGTTTAATTTTAAATGCATCAAACATTAAGAAAATAAACAGAACCGATTGAAATAATCCGCCGAAAAATTTTAACCCTAGCGTCATTACTGTTGGGAGAAAAAAAAACTGAAGTCTTTCTCGTTTGGCGGTGGGGAAAATGGAAGATTTTTTTGGTGGGAAAGTTAGTTTTTAATTAATAAATAAAATTTTAATTAAAAATTCGAAAAAAGGAACCCCAGGTGCACATTCCCAACCTCCAAGGTGTACATGTACCAAATTTGGTAGCTGTATGTCAAACGGTCTGGCCTGTAGAGCGCCAACACACACACACACACACACATTGAGCTTTATTATAAGTATGGATGTAATTATTTAAATGAATACATCATTAAAAATGAAAAACTTCACTTTCTCTCACCCCTCGATCGGATTCAACTTCAATCCAGCAATTCATAAAGACACTCAAAATATTCGTTTAGAAATTATCAAAATGCTGAAATTTAGAGGAGAAACAACCCTATTCAAACACACACAAAAATTCTTCCATTAATGATAAGAGCCATCGGATATGATTTAGTTTTCGGAAATGGATGCGGGTGCGTAACTGTTAGTCAGTTGTAAAATATATTTCCGTTGAATATATTTTAAATTTAGCATTTTTGACAGAGTTTTTACCTTATATGCTCCACTGTACAGCGGTCAGTTAGAAATGTAGAATGAGTTTTCGTATTCAGGAATTCAGAAATTATTCCTATGAAGAATTGCAGTGGTTTCAACTGCTTATTGAATATCATTCTTAATTGTGAGTGTAGTGTTTTTACAGGGACCAAAGCAAAAATGTTGAAATGTTTGTTTGGGAACCAATTTGATTTGACCTGAATTCATTTTAAGTGCTGCCCTTCATTTTCGTATAAAGGAGAACCGTTACTGCAAATATTTTTTATTGGTACCATTGCATTATTGGGACGGAAAATTCTAAAATAAGGCTCTTTTACTCCTCTGTTTTAACCACCACCAGCAAAAGTCCGCCTCACCCCCTGTGCCATAAAATTTTTCCGACGAGTTGGCATCTTAAAAAGAACAGGCGGCACGTGCCAAAACAATCTCTTTCATCGCCAAGCCTTCAATAAATCCGAGCAACGCGGGAGTTTATTTTCACTAGCTGCATTTATTTTTCACATTTCGTGTAAAAACACGTCGTAATCTCCTTCGTTAACAACACTCTCTTTTACACGATTTCGGCAGCTTGCCCGACGCACAGTCATCATCCGCGACGCGATTATCTGGGCACGTCGGATGGGAACCGGGGTGCTTTTCTTTCCACTCCATCTACCACAATTCGCATTGTAATGACGGAAGCTGTCTTTTTTTTTTTTTTTTAAGCGGTTGAATGTTTACATGTTTAAAAATGATTACAGCTTTCATAACTAGAAGGAGGGAGACAATGATTGGTATTCTATGCATTTTTTGACTACTGTCTCAAGCGGAACTACGCGAATTTTATGGCTGTTTAAAAAAAAATTTCAGTGAGTCGTAAACTCAGAATCGCGCTTTTTCCAAAGTTTGCATCAAAGAAGTACAAACTCCATTAACAGATCAGTTTGTTTCATTTTCTGATCAGCTGTTTGTTATTAAAAGCTCTCCAGTTTCAAAATACATTATTTAGACTGGATTTTTGGTGACGGTAAACGAGTTTTCACTCATTAAGAAATTTATAATTACATACTTAATCCTTCAGCTCACGCACCCAATATAAATATTAGAAGATACGCCACGTTATTTTCACCCAAACTGTCTATTATTCACTCTTTATCTTATAGACTATTTGTAATAAAATAAAATATGGTCAGAATATATGAATATTTTTTCATAGAAACATGTTCTGTTTAAAACACAAATGCAATTTAAATAAGACAAGTCCAAACTGAACTTAGTTCCTTTTTTTTTCTTATTGACTATTTGTAAAAAAAAATTAAAATATTGTTTATTCTGTATTCTTTTCATTTTCCCCCATTCCATTCATATAAAATTTATTATTTTTAAAGTAAGTAGTTTTTTTTTTCTGTATAAAAACATTTGAAAAATAAGTATATCTAAATTTTGAATACAATTTACATTTGAAATTTTTTGGAGAAATAAACTTAAACATAAAACCCAAAAGCGCTTTTATTACTCCTCATTCAGAATAAAATAGATTTTTAACATAAATTTTAAGACATTTTATTTATATTATTAGAGGACTAATTTGCCATTAGGATTTGCTACTCTTTCCTCGAGTAGGCAAAGATTTTCGATCAGATTTTCTCTCACATTCATAATCCGCGTTTTCTTCCCTTTCTGTGTCCTGATTGCTGTCCAAAATTTCATCAGCATCTGACGCTACCTCAAATACCATCATCGTTTTCTCTATCAATATGAGCACTTTCGAGAATGTCTCTGAATCTCTGCTGCTTCAATTCGTTCGTCATCTTAGTCATGACAATAAGAAAATCTGAAACATTAGCACGCTCACACACACCAACTCTCCGGGAAAAAAATGAAATACATTGTTTCATTCATTTCTGCTGCTTTAATCTTCCTCTTCTAGCTCCCCCATAAAAGGTGTAGGAAGTAACAGGTGTACATTTCCATAAATTCCTAAAATTTCTAAACAAAAGAGAAATAATGGGGCCAAAATGGCCACGTGCTTGTACTGACGTGTTAAGAATATTTTGAAAATTTGCTCTTGAATGATGATTTTAAGATATTTTGCATTGTTTATTGTTGCTTAACTCGTTTTCTACCGATTTAGATATGTATTTATATTTAATAGGTAATTTTTCAATTGTAGTTTGAAAAAGTTTCCTTTAAATAGTTTGAAGTACCCAAGTTAAAAATGTTTTTTAAATGAATATATATATTTTTATTAATAAAAAAACAATGAAGCAGGTTATATTTTGTAAAATATTTAAAGTTAAGCAGAAAATGACATTAATGATAGTTTTTTATAACATTTAATGTCGTTATAATTTCTTTCATAATTTTATTTTCGGTGAAAAAATTTATTTGTATTTTGATTATTTTTTGTTCATATTATTGTGTCTGCAGCTTTTATATATTTATTGAACTTTAGAAAATTAAATATGGATATTAGATATATTCTTATCATGAATCTACAAATGAAGCATGAAGAAATTTATATATTTTATGTGGTACTTTTTTACAACCTTTTAACATCGTTTAGCATTATTTAATTGTATATAAACATAAAAGTTATAAGTAATTTACGCTATTTCTTCTATTTGCAATGCACTCTCATTTTTAGAACTTCGTTTCAGAGCGTTGCAAAAGCAGGAATGAACTCCATTCAGGAATTTGCTAATTTTTCTGTTAATTAGTTATTTTGTGATTTATAACTGCGAGAGTTGTTATTTCTGCTTTGTCTAATTTGTCAGAAAATGACGTTAAATAATTTGGAAAATAATGATTAAACCACTGTTTAAATTAATTCTGCAGTAGTTATGCTGCAAAATTAATTCTTAAAATTATACCCAAAGATTTCTTTCTTTTATAGTTAAAGATTTATAAAGAAAGGAAAATTTCTACCTCACACATTCTCGACTTCTTTCAGTTAGATGAGTCATTTACACATTCCTCTGAGACTATTTCGTGAGAGAAAGAAAAAACTCTTGGAATAGCATTGAATTTATTTAACCGTGGGAGGAATACTTTGTACACAGGGAAGATCGATGATAAAGAGACGCAGCTTTTACATCGCCACAGAAAAGCAAAATAGTAGACATTTTTCCTTTTAGGGATTTTACTAAGAGATTCTGATCCATAATTAAATCGACACGTATCGACTTAAGAAAAGGAATCGCAAGTATCTTTGAAAGAATGTTGTAGGAGTCCCTTCATTCGGAGTGTCAAAAATTGCAATACTGATAAATTTTTTAGAGAGCATGCTCGAAATAATTACATAAAGTAAGTGGAATTTTGATCACACACACACACACACACACACACACACACACACACACACACACACACACACACACACACACACACACACATATATATATATATATATATATATATATATATATATATATATATATATATATATATATATATATATATATATATATATATATATATATAAGCATTATTTTTTTATGTGAAGCAGGATGCAGTTTTGAAGACAGTGAAAAGACTTTCGATTTCGTGACGTCGTTTTATTTCATTTTGAAGAAGCAGGCATTATGTACAAGCGATGAGCATACAGAGCGACACAGATAGGAATAAGGAAAACTCTTAAACAGTTTTTCCCTGGTCTTATATAACTAGAGAAATTGATAGGGAAAATATTTCTTCACAGTGCTAATATATTATTAAGATTTCGATGGGGATTTTCGTTACACGCGTCGAAGAGGTAGGGGAAACACGGACATGTTTTAAAAAAGAATGTGTCTCGTCAGTGGGATTTTGTCCCTTTACGCGGAGTGTGGGAATGTTAGGCTTTTAGCCGATTCAGCCATTTTACAAAGCTACTCTTGAATTAATTAAGTAGAGAAAGTGGAATTGGATCAAGAAATAAGAGAATATTTTTAAAATGAAGTTACTATGGGCTAAATTAAGATAAAATCTTGGAAATTAATTAAATTGAAATTAGAGTTTAAAATATCATTACATATATATATATATATATATATATATATATATATATATATATATATTCACTTTTCTTGACAACACGAATTTTCCTGATGTTGGTACTAAGAAAGTCATAGATTAAGGGAACATTTTCCTACTGCAGCTAAGCATATATATTTGAAGTGCTTTTGTTCATTTCAATCTTAGTTGTTAGAAAATAACTCATTTTAAGAGCTCAGGAAAATTGAATGTGTTGCATAAATAGCATAAACTTTTGAATCAGATGTGGCTGTAGGTTCGAGGGAGCAGTAGCGGAAAAGATAGTTTCATTTCAGACTCCTGAGACTAGCACTTTTTGATATTGTACTCCGGTAAGGAGTGATACGAGGAAAAGATGAATAGTTATCACGCCTCCTATTTCCACCGAATATTCTAAATTCACCTTATTGCTAAATGTAGATATTTACTTCTTTCATCTTTCCTCTCATCCCTTTTATGACACGCCTCCTGTTGCATGCGTAAAAGCGTGAAAGGTTTCAGAATCCGAAAATGAATATTATGCAGAAATTTTCCAAAAGTAATGTCTAGAAAATCATTGTATTAAATAGACTATAATAGAAATGAATCTATCTAATACTGAGTTGAAAGTAACGCTTCGAAATTGATTGGATTTCGGGGAATTTAAAAAATTAGGAATAAATCAACTAGAAATTTCAAACATTTGAATACCTATTTTACGGCATTTTTTTTTTTTTATTGACTTGTTTCACGTTTTTAAAGATGAAATTCCGTCATCAATTTTTTTTCTTATTGAGTTGATAAACTGATTGGATTATTTGATTCAATTTGAATTCCATGAGTGATGCTGTCTGATAATGAATTTGAGAAGGACGGTTTGCAAGATTTCATAATATTTTTAATATTCAATTAGAAATTAAATACTGCGAAGAGGAAAATAGTTTTAAATTATTTCAGCTTTCCAATATTTTAAGAAAAATCTTTTAAAAAATCCTCTGAACTAATATGTCTAGTTTTTATGTTAAAAACTCGCAATTATTATAAGTCTGAGAAAGAATTTAAAAAAATTCTAAACATAAAACCTTCTTTCTCTAATGGATGTTCTTAAAAGATGACACGTTCTTTTGTCAGTTTAGAAACGAAAGCGAAATCCCGGAAGATATTGCTTTTTCTTAGAATGACATATGTCTTCGCGCGATGAACAGCACATGGACATACTTTTATGCGCGCACGCCGACTTGGCATTCTGAAACGATAGAAAGACGTCGACAGATGTTTCCCTTTGCAGTTAAAGAACACGCATGTTTGAAGCCCCGAAGTATGTGCCGATTCTGTTTATAACGAATGGCTCATATTTACGTCGATGAAACAGCCCCGCTTGTGGATCCTGCGTCCCAGGTGCACATCTTCACATCTTTACAAAAAGGCGGGTAATGAGAAAAACGAATTACAGATAATCGAGGGGGGGGGGGCAAGATAACAAAAATGTAAGAATTGAAAAAGGCTACTTTGAAATATAGTTTGTACGGTATGAATAATGGAATAACTTGCAAGCAAGATAAAAGGGTAGAAAATGTTATCTAGTCCTTAGAAGGTTATCTATCCTTATCTAGTCTTGAAGTTCCGAATTGAAAATAAGGAATTTTATATAGTTTTTGTAGAAGAGGGTGGTATATATTTGAAATGAATTAATTTTTTCTATTAGTTATCATATCAAAGAGTCAATTTATCAATTCATTTTTTATGGAATCAAGATCTCGATAAGAATCTTTCTTTATAGTTTTGGTGTTGCTGTTATTTCAAATTGTTTGTTGGATTATTTATGATAGTGACGTAAACAATATAAATTACTTTTTAGTGTATGAAATTGTTTATTTATTGAGCTGTGAATACATAAGAAGTTGCCAGCTATTTTTTTTTTTTTTAACAAAATATATCATAGGAGGCATCAAAAAACACATTATTAGATAGTTAAAAACAACGAAGAAAAATGAAACATTTTTGGCTAAATTAATATCTGAAAAGTCTTGCCCGCAGGCATTTATGACATACAAGAGGGAACAAAGGGAGAAAGTTATTAACTTTCCAGCCTTGACACGTCTAATATATATTACATGGGTTACGGTAAATATGATTAATCCGGTCATTATACATAAATACTAATGATTTTCATAGTTACCACTGAACTTATTGGTGATTATGAATTATCATCAGTAATTACAAATAATCCCCAGTTTATTACATTTACCGTAACATATGTATATTGTCACGAATATGCTACATTGCTTAAGAGCGCAGTATGTGTTCTGGTAAAGATGACAGTTTTATAAACTGCTCTTATAGATACTGGAAGGATGAGGGATCAATTGGTCTTGACGACAAACATGGATAAATTGACTAAATGGTGGCGAAACAGAAGACTCCAGAATCTGAATGAATTTCGGCGATAAGTCCAATAGGACGCGAGTGATACGATCTTTCTAGAACCTTCCTGGATTTGTCACGGAAACTATAAAAGGAGACGAAGTTGCAGTCAGAGTCGTGTAATGAGTCTTGTAGTCAAATATTGAGGCACCATTGGGTCATGCGCTGAATGACTTTTATGTATTGAGTTAGTCAAAGAATCATGTAATCAAAAGCAGTCGAACTGAGAGGGAGTTTTCTGTAAGCACCTTGTGTTGTAGTTGTTGTTTAATACAGATTTGTTGAGGTTTGCTCTAAATGCTGTTCTTGTGTATGCTCCGGCTGTGTTTTGTTGACTTTCGTTGCGTGTCCGCGTTTTCTTCTTGAATAAACGTCCTTTTTTGTTATTGAGTCTTTTGATACACGTGTGTGTGTGTGTGTGTGTGTGTGTGTGTGTGTGTGTGTGTGTGTGTGTCATAAATTGATAATAAAACTAGAAATAAGAAATAAAGCAGAGGCTGAAGTGGAGCGATCAACGTACTAATAATTCCTCTGAGAATAATGTGAACCGGAAAAAGGAATGAAATCATTTCCTATAAACAGTTTGGCAGAATTAAGTGAAAACATACTGTCTTTACCCCTAAAGCTACAGTAAACCAACATAGAAAGATGCAAAAACGAAGCAAAATTGAAATATGAAATAAATAAGTAAATAATATAAAAAAGCTGCATAATATACCAAAGTGAATCAAAAATAGAGATTAAAAAAATGAAGAAAAGTAAAGCACGAAAGAAAAAGAGCATTTTTAAAGTAAACCGAATTCTCCACGTGGGCGAAAGACCGTTGCAACAAGCAAGGGTTATCATAAAACAAGACTTTGGTTCGCGCTTGTGGACTTTGCTAAATGAGGACTCAGAACATTTGGGTGTTAGCAGAACTTAAGTTGAAATGAAATCAAAATAATTGCCGTGCACATAATAACCCCTTCCTCAGTTACATCGTTACTCGGTTGCAAGTGCTTTTTCCTTTGTGCTTTATTATTATTTTTTCTTCCATTTTTAACATATCTCGATGTGTTTTGCGTCTTTCTTTTAAATTAGTTTTTTCTTTTGTATTTTAGATTTGCATTATTTTTCTGTCTTTCTACATTGGCCTACGCAGCAATCTTGCAGTCATTCATATGTTTAGTGATCAGATTTTCGTCTTCAACATCTGATTCACTTTATTACGGACAAAATTTAGAATTAAAAATCCGTTTTTACAGAAAAAATAAAAAGGGGGGGGAGAATGTTGGCTTTGGCGCCATTTTTCATTATTGCATAATACTAGAAAAATGACACAATTACTATTCAGTGTTCAGAGAAGAAATTTTATGTCATTTTATAGCCATACAAACAATACGATTACGAGATACGAACCAGAGGGAGTGGGTTCCCTGTTCTTTAAAAAAAAGTACCCCTCTTCCTCGCCGCAAAAAAGCTTGGACCGTGGGTAAAGCAGAGAATGCCTTACGTGCCACTGCTGTGCAATAGTTACGAAATATTAATCGTTAGTGTGAATTTAAAACTCTCATTGAATCTAATGTACAATCGTTGGCGAAGTGTTTTTTTTTGGGGGGGGGGATAAATTCTTGCCATGCAGTTAATAAAATCCGAAAATCAAAATATGTGCTTTCGACGCATTTTTCCCAATGGAAAACAACATTTGGCATCGAATTTCAATTGCAGTCATAAGATCCTATATCAAATTTCATATATTTAGGTCATTATGTTTTTGAGTTAACATAGCTCTCTTCGTTTTGTAATTTTCGTATTAACTTATATTCAACCGGACAGACAAAATTCATCCGAAATAGATTTGCACAAAATTTCATTGAATCGTATAAACTGGATGTAAAGTCCTTATACCAAATTTCATCCGTCTCATTCAAACGATTTTTTTAGGTTATTTTTGCCTCAGACAGATATAATACCAAAAATGAGTTTAGCAAGCTTGAGGAAGTCTAAAACGTGAAGGTATGTACGTCAAAATCGAATGTTATGACGATCACGGTACTTTCTCTATACCTCGTATACGATAAAGTAAATAATAGATAATTCATGCAAATTCAAAAAGAATTGAAATTGAAACTATTTTACATACATTAAAGAGGGTCACTCTTTAGTTATATGTTGTATTTAATTCCTTTCCTCTTTTTAAAAAATGATCATAATATAATTTTGTTTGTTTCTTTTGTTGAATCCTATCACATGTGGGAAACGAATATACAGACAAGGCTGCAAAGAGCAATGCTATTGTGAAATACTCTTGTATTTTGAATGACGATGATATCGATGTTAAATTAAATACTCAAAAGAAGTAGCAACATCTACAAGACAATAAAAATGTACAATAAGATTTCGCAGAAGCATTTAAAAGTACAGAATGACTGCAAAATGGACAGTTCTCAGGTTCGACACGCACATTTTATACACGATTGCTTGCTAGAGGGGGGACCTAGCATCCATGTACAGGGCACATTGTAACAGGAAATTCATATTCCAATTCAAAGTGCCAATTTTGATCATTGTGGAATGAAATATTGTAAACAATGGAGGCTTATTAGGAAGTATTCCGAAAGTAAAATGTTTGTTTTTATTGGCATTCGGTTATTTATATATGTGATTCATTTTTTCAATTTATATGTGATTTAATATTCAACATTTCTTTAATAACTATTCTGTTGAATTTTTGAAATAAAATGTTAGCATAAAAGAAGAGGCATAGATTTTATAATAACTATTTACATATTATTATTATCATCATTAACTATTAACCATAAACATCATTCAAACAATTATTTCTTCCTCTATTTCAGTGGCAGCATTTTGTAATGAATGGCTTCAAAAAATGTTGCCATCATGTGAATTCACAAACTGATTTCTTTCAACGCATTTTCAAAAACTTCAACTATTGATCTGCAACTTGCGAAACTGCTTTATCTGTATAATCTTTCCTAAAACTTTAAGGCTGAAATAGGATTTATCTTTAAATCTGTTCAATCTATTCCGGTTTTTTCCTTCTTCAAGAATAAAAAGAGGAGCAGTTTGTAAGGAAAATAAATGCTCATCATTTCTTTAGATTTTTCCTACCGCGAAAATTCAGGCGTGAAATTCGGGATAAATCTTCTCTCCGCTAAAAGGTAATACATTTTATGAAGAAAAACTGGAATAAAGCAGTGTTTTCGATTCCAACTTCTTTTGTTGACTTTAAGTTCTAAAGAATAGTTTTGTTTATTTTTTGTAAAATAAGTTTTTGGATACAAAGTTGAGTTTGGTCGGGAAATCAAGAAAACTGCAAGCAAAACTGCAAAAAGAGAAAAATGCATATGATAAATCTGCAAAGAGTAGAAGATTTATATTTCGATTCGAATACATGAACCAAGATGCTATTAATCTTCGATTTTCATCTGTGGTCTAATGGATTCTGGAAATAAACATTTGGATAAAAGCGGGGGTTGTTGTTGTTGTTTTCGATAATCACAAGAGGCAAATATGTTACGAGATAAAAAAAATATTTAAGCATTAAAAAAATGTGCAGTATGTATATTATAATAGCAACTCTTGTAGCTATTTAACAAATTTTGTGGTGAGAAATATATTTAATATAAATATAAATTGTAGATTGAAATAAAAATTTATTAAAACGTGGGGTGCTTTTCCAATATTTTTGTTACTTCTACCTTTTACTATTCTTTGGATTTTTTTATATACATCTATGTCTTACTGTATTAAATTTGATTTCAGAAAAAAAATAAGATAAATAGATTAAATATCTCTTGTAAGAAAATATGGAACATATTTGCTGAGTTAATAACACATTCCTTATATTTGTAAAGAATATAAATATTAAACTGTGTAAAGTAGAAGTATGTACTAGAACTGTGTAAAGTAGCCTACCTTTTTCTGAAGTCACTTTCTTATTAGGATATAATCACACCGAAGAAATGAATTTGTGTACACTTGATAGATGACTCAATGCCACTTTATAGAAAAATATGTGCATACTATCCGGAAGCAGATTTTCTCCTATTAGAGAGGGTAAAATGGGTCATTATATCGAAAAAGATTAAATTCTAATTTTTATAAGCGTAGATCTTTAAAAAGTATAAAGATATAAATTTCTGAAATTTTTAAAAACGATTGCATAAACAAATTATGAATTGTTTTTACCCGTTATGCCAGAGAAAGTTAAAAAGCCTAAATAAATGAATGGGTAAGGGGCTTTTATCGTATCTATTCCAATAGTGGCATGCCACAGCGCGGAGTTCCTAACACTAATCGTTATATATATGATGTCTCACTGTCGACCGTATTCAGAAATACATCATTAAAGAAAATTAAAAATTGTTGGAAACGATAACATGAAAAAATGGAACTTCTATTACATTTAGAACTCAGATTAAAATATTCATTATCTCTAGAACAGTTGAAAAAATTACTTGTCTGCGTACATTTTATTTCATTTCAGATTTTTAGCTATTTGATTAATATTTTCTATATAACATTTTTGATGCTTTAAAGTATATTCTATTATGCTATGGGAGTTTATTAGGAGATATCTAATTCTTAAAAAGGGAGCAGATCTGATTGATTCGTAAAAATTCCTGCGTGTTGCTCACATTTTTTACTGACGTGCGTCTTCTGTTTGTGTAAACGGCAGAATAATTTTGAAGTTTTAATTCCATGTGCATTTTTTCGGGAAAGCTGTTATTTTTCTAAGCTGCTGGCTTTGATATTTCTCATTAGGACATGATGGTAAAAAATGATGCTAATAATTTTTTTTTGATTATATTTACGATTCACACTGTTTCCAGACTTTTTTTTATATAATTTTGAGTGTGTTAGAAATAATTTGGAAATAATTAAGCAAAAAAGTAGGATTTGGATCAGAAAGTGAGAGAAAATTATAGAATAAAATAATATGGGTTAGTTAAAAAATGGAAAATTATTTATATATATATATATATATATATATATATATATAAACTCATCATAAATTGCATAGTTCAAAAATCATTTAAAACGCTCTTCGGAGTATAATGGTGACCTTGCCAAATTTGACACGTGTTTAGTAGGTGCTCATATAAAAACGCTTTAACAAGATTTTCGATTCATTAAAAATGAATACGAATTTTAAAGTTTTTCTAGTATATTATCGCACAATAATCATTTCTACACGAGTCTGATAATAAAAATAGTAACATTTTATAGATAACAATCTGTTTTCCGTTATAATAAATTATTCAAAATTAGTGTCAAGCACAATGTTATAATAAAACTTTTAAGTAACAACATGCAATAAATAAAAGATTGTGTGTATTTTAATAGCTCTCATTCGATTAAAGAAAAATTAATATTATTATTTTTCTCCATTTGTTACTAACTAATGTTTCAATATATTCCGAAGTATTGGATATTTTGTAATGCAATATTTTATTCGGGCTTTCTTCATAAAAATGAACGCGACGTGAAGATCGATTCGCTCAGAAGGCAAGGATGACTGCAATCAAACCAGCCGAAGACAAAATACACTCATCAAGTGTATAGCTTTATCATGCATATTTTGGATGAGAGATTCGAATTTTTTTATTTTTCTGTCTCTCCATCCTCGCTCTTTGGCCCCACTGCTCTGATTGGAGATCATTTGTGTAAGGATAAATTTCTTCGGGAATTGATACTTACTCCATCTAGACATTTATTTGGATTATCAAGGTTAAAACATGGTTAACTCATTTAAGACAAAATTGAAATGCCTTTAATAAACCAGAGTTATTTTATATTTACAAATCTTTACGTTAATGACATTACATCATAGTTCATCAACAATATTCTTATTTTCATTAGCATTTATCATTCTAAAGTTTTTAAAAACCGAACTCTTCCATTGGCATTCGATCTCACAATGGTATCTTACGCTTTCAAAAATCATCTCGTTTCGCGAATAGTTGCGACGATTGGGTTTACTCTAGATCTGATACAATGCAGCATATGATTGTGGTATGTCGTGACCGCAACATATGACAATCATGTGCTGCATTCTTTTTTAAAGATCTCATTTATATTTTTCATGACTTTTTCTATACACGATGATCAGGAGACGTATTTCAAGAAGTTTTTCTAAATAAAAGATACCGAACAAGTCCCTATGCTTATTGATTTACTTCAGAAAAACCGTCTTTCGCAATCAGTTGTCAAAGGACAGGATAAAATGACTAAAGATAAGAGGCGCTCATCTGTAAGCGCAGCTTTTGCAAGAGAAAGCCCTGTATATCTTCATTTAAAGAACGCTTCAAACGGAGAAAAGTCATATAAAGCAAACTGATTCCATGAGCTGGCTAATATGAGACTGCCCGCATGAGACAGGCTGTGCTTTTGCACACGAAAGCAGAATAGAACCTTCCTTGTCATATGAGCGGCTGGTCAGGAATTATTTTTCACCAATAAATGTCTGCTATGTGTCCGAAAATATCCGAGATAAGGCTTATTGAACGGAGGGAGTCCGGTCCAGAGGATTAAAAGTTTAAATGCATATCAGAAAGTCACCTTACAAAAAGACATGAAGAACTGAATACATTTTTTGCAAGGGATCTCAGAATTGAATTTAAAAATTTTATGGAGCTATTTATATGCAACATATAACTAAAAAAATTCTGCACAAATACGTCTCAAAATTCATTGAGTCCTATACTGACAATGAAGGAAACTGTGTCTGTGCAGACAGACAGTTTGACATAGAGCCACCAAATTTGGCAGAAATATACTTTAGGGAGAGGGAATGTGCATTTCGAGGGGATTTTTTAAATTTTAATTATTTACAAATTAAGCTATATTTTAATGTTTTTTTTCGCTATATCTGAAAATATATTGGGCAAAAAGGATTTTTACATCGTTTTCAAGTCCAAAACGTTATTTTTTCAATGATTTCAATTTAGTTGTTATAATATTTTAGTCTCGATTTAAATCTATTTTAAGTATGTTTAACAATAACATTCCTTTATTGCTGATTTTCCTACTTGTTGAAGATAAAGAAGAAGGACCATATTCATTATATATGTAATTAATAATGAGAAATAAGAAAGGGAAGTCACAGTTTCATAAAAATTCATAGATAGATGAATTGGACACTTATTTTTTAATAGAACTGTGATGTCATGAGACGACTATATCAACATATCTCATACGTGCAATGAGCAGAAAAAAAAGAGAAAGTTGTTGAAATAATACGGGTTTGATATCTAGCAGTTTGACAATATCATGGATATGAAGTAATGTCTTAGCCATGTTCTTAAAATAAAATGCTACCATTATCGCTGGCGAACCAGCTGGTTGCCATTGTTAGTAATAAATAAATCAGTCTTCAGAATTACAATATTTTTTATTTCATTCACGTAAAGAAACATGGGTTTCAAACTGCTAAGATGTCTTTATGTTGGTAGTATGTTTCATACAATACATAGGGTGACCAAAAATATCTTGGAAATATAACAAAATTATCTAAATAAAAACTAATTAGAATCGGTGATGTTTTCTCAATGCAATATATGGTCAAAATAATCCTTAAAAGTTGTTCGTTGAGGATGTCGCTTGGATGAGGCATTTGTGTGAGATATTTTCAACCCGCACTCAAATTGCCATTCTATTTCCAAAATAACTCCCTTAGATTTTTTTCAGGTACATTAATGCGATAGCAACTATGCGGAAGACAAAGGTGTTTTGAATTCACATATCGCAGCAATTATTGAAGTCAAAACTCGTCAGATACTTCTAAGTGAAATATCACGTGGGTACATACACACGGAGGCATTTACTAAATTTAGTAGTTCTATAGCGATTTAATTTTTTTATGTACCTTGTATTTTTTGTTTTGCATCATTTTGTAATGTGTTCGAAACTTATCTAATGAAATGTGTTTTAAACTCAATTCGGCGCAGCTAGTTCTGCTTGATTATTTTCCAAAAGTACAAAAATGTAGGTTGATTGAAACGAGGAAACTGGTATCATTTCAGTTTATCGTAAATATAATTTTTCAAAGATACCCATAAAATGTTGATTCATTTACCATAATGTTATCAAATGAAAAAGATTTTCGTTCTGGTCTGCTCCTAATTTTGTCTTCAAGCACTTATCGCCGACGAAAATCTGGAGTTTACATCTGAAATTTATGTGGATCGCTTTCGATCTTACTTGGACAGAATTGACATTTTATTTATTCGTGCATAATATCAAGGTAAGTAAATAAAACCGAATATGGCAACTAAAGCTGCATATAAACATCTTTCTTGCTTTCGACCCAGTTTTTATGACTGCGAATTTCCCCAAGTTCTTGATGAATGTGAAACTGTCGGGCGTCACGAGTATTTTTAAAACTTGAAATATGATTAGCCTAGCTATTAATCTCGATTTTATCTTTAAGTGGTACTTTAAAACACTTTTCTAAGACTTAAAAATCACCTCTGCGTAGCGCTTTCGAGGGATTTTATTTTTGAAGCTATTTTTCAAAAGCGGTTCATTTATATTGGTTTTAATCATAAACCCACACTGCATTTGCTCCGCACATCGCTCCTGCATTTCCCGTCTACTTCGCGTTATAAAAGCTATTTGTTCGTAAATCTTGCCAGTTCGTCGAAAAAACAGAAGAAGAAATTAATAAGGACTGATGATGAATCATTTTTATGGCAACTGTATTTTTACCCTGATTGACGTAAATAAATGATGTCATCATTCCTGTATGACAAGCCGTCCCTTTTTTAATTAGGGCAATTATTTATATTTCATTGTTGAAGCCTATTATAAGAAATGAAAAAACGTTGTTACAAAAAAAAATGGTTAATAAAAAAAGAAAGAAAGCATGAGACACTATTAATCCGAGAAGAAAACGAAATCCTGAAAACATAATATAATATTTATATTTACTTGTGGTCATTTTTTAACGATCTGTAATATTAAATAATTCGGTGAAACATATTAGGGTGCTAAAAATGCAAAATTAATTTCAACACTCTTGTATCACGTCCCACCAAACCTCATTTCAACATTCAATCGAAAAGTTAAAAAAAAAAACCTTAGTAGCCGATTGCTAACTTATTTGTACAGTAAGGGACCAAAGCATTGCACTCGAGAAAATTCGATCCTGTTCCACTCTGTTATTTTTTTTAAGGTTGTTGTTATTTCTTCAAAGATATTTTACATCTCGCATGCTGTGGTTGTGCAGTGATGGAATCTGTCTTTCTAGTCACATAAACAGACCAAAGTTGGTAGTGGAAATAAAGAACATTTGGCAACTCAAAAACTCTCAGCTAAACTGTAATAAACGCAATATAACTTTCTCTTTTAGTTATGCTTTGCTTTTTGTTCTACTCATTTATTTAAATGCAGCTCTGGTGCCATTATTCCCTTTTCCGATGATTTCACACCAAATGCCCTTAAATATGTAACTGAATCAGAATTCCTTTAAATATGTAAGAGAATCTGCCCCTTTTCCAAAGAAGCAACATTGTTTGAAATTTCGAGTAATGAGCAAGTTAATGTATATATATAACAATACCTCCCAATAACTACGTACTATTTTCTGGAAAATCAACAAATGAAATGCTTGTAGTCTTAAAAAACATTTATTCTATATATCTGCAATTAATTATAAGAATTTGTTTTTTTTTTCGACTCTTTTTTAATAAAATTTGTATCTTAAATAAATGTTTTTTCCAATTTAGACATCTTGAAAATATTTTTATAGATGTTGATAAGGCTACAATTTTAATATTCTGTGAGTTTCAGGATTTTCCTTTGCTGAGACATTCATGCGTATGTCGTAATTCGAACGAAATATATTTTGTTACAACTTTTAAAACATCAGTTATTGTTACCATAAAATATTTTAATGTTTTCTTTTCACTCATATGAATTATGTATTAGCTGCATTTAATTATAACATTTTTACATACTTCTGTAATTACTGTTCATTTCCAAATCTTGCAACTCATTTATATACTGTCGAAAGAAAAAAAAGTTTATGTGAATTTGCAAACAACTCATTTTGGTGATTGCTTTTGGTATTGCATGTTGATTTTTCAAAGATGTTTAACGCTTGATGCTCAGCTTCTGAACTATGGATAATTATTTTTTTAATTATATAATAAATATCACAATCTATTCAAAAGGGTGATAAGAAATTTAATATAAATGACTCCAACGGTTGTTGTATCTATTCTAACGCCTTTGAAAATACTCTTTCTATTATATATTAACTGTCTTTGGCGATTCATTGTCTTGATTGACCCATATTTCCGACTGTTAAACTATTAATGCTGAATATATTTATTCAAATGTCATTTTGTTATTTAATAAGACTGAAAAAAAGAATCAAATGAAACCAATCTATAACAAATGACTGCTCAGGCAAATAAAAATGTGTATAAGTTACCGTTAAAATGTATAATTAAGTTATTTCATAGTTTTCATAGAATTTAATGAAAAGAAATCGTCGTAATTTATCAGTTATTTTATAAAATTTCTAGTTATTTTATGAAATAACTTATCGTATTGTATTAAACAACAGATTTTATGTTTAAGCTCTGCAAGTCATAGCGATTAATTGGCTGGTGACTGTAAGCCTAATTTAGCTGTATTAGACTTTCTTCAAGTCAGAATCTTGATTTTGTTTACTTTTTTTCCTCTGATTGAATTAGGCACGATGAATCCTTTTGCAAGCATTTTAATAATATTTTTCTGAATGAATTGCATTTGTAAAAGAACTCAGTGAAGTAATCAGAAGAGTTCGTACGATGATTTGTGTACAGTTCACCGTTGCCATTCAATTATAAGTAATAAGACCGATATATTCTATACTACTTACGAACTTACGAAACCATGTTTTATATACATATATATATATGGAGAGAGAGAGAGATTTTAAGTGAAGTGTAATCGAGTCCTCTTGCAAAGAGCTAGAAACTTTTCAGGTTATCAAACTAATTTCCTTAAAAGATATTTAATAACTATACTAACGAAAAACATCTATATTTTTCGTTGTATTTTGATAAAAATTAAGTTTCTCCACATGAAAAGCGACCAAAAATTTTCAAACACCGCCTCAGATAATAATTCTTTATAATATTGCTGGAGATAAATTATCTTTTAAGTACGAGTGCAAGAAGGTTTACCTTATATTTGAATATGGGTCCTTACAAAATATATAGATATCCAATTAAAAGTTTTGCCAACGAACTATAAACTACTTTCTGCGGATATTCTAGAAATAATTTTTGTAATAGATTAATATTAATTGAAGCATGAAGTCTTTTTTTAATATCCGAACCAAAAAATTAAAGCGTCATATTGTATTCTTGCTTGTTCTGCTGCTATAGTTTTTCTTTTTGTTCTTAACATGTTGCTATTTTGCTTTCTATTACATCCATAAGATTAGAGAATTATTTTTATACCTGAATCCCTAATAATGAACAAAATAAGCTTATCTTAAGTTATTATAATAATGAACAAAATAAGCTTATAAGTTCATTCATAATTCTAAATCAAATCAGCTCTTAGTTTTGAGCCTACTTAATATTAGCTACGCTTGAGAAAACGGAATATTTGAAATCAAAAATGATATGAATTGTTTCATGTCTGAAGCCGCTTTCTTCGTTTATGAATTCGCGTTAATCAAAGATGTGGAAATGATTCCATTGTGGAAACGGGTAATATGTTTGGGGAACGTGGGAGTAGTCGACGGAAACTGCGTGGGCTGCTCGCCCGAAGCAAAGGGCTGATGCTGAACCCAGAAAAGAAGAACAAATGATGATGAGAAAAGAAAAGAGCAGCACATGATAATGAAAAAAAAATGTTATTTTGGTGTGAGAGAGTATAATTCTGAAATGCATAACGTTATTTTGCTTCCTAAAAGTTGCTATATTAATTGGATTTCTGATTTAAAAGTGTTTTCTCCTATACCGCACGTGCGAAAGTAACTAGTAAGGTTACTTAGCCTTTAGCGAGGAAAAAAAATTCTTGTTTTTCATTACTGCCGTTCAGTTTCGTAGTCGCTCTTCTGTTTTTAGTCATAAATATTAACTCTTGAGAGATTTTAACATAAATAACTCTAGTTGTTGCAACATTTTTTCTAAGCAGTTTTTCATCTTTTCTATTTCTACTTTCGCTTACATTTCATTAAAGTTAAAATATAATGATAATATATTATAATTTAATGACTCAGAAGTTTAGGTGTTCCCATAAAGAGAATGCATAAATAATCCACACTAATTATAGAATGTTGCCATTCAGTATAATTCTGTTTAAATAAATATATCGATACAAATATATATATATATAAATTTCTAAATAACTTAATCAAATTATTTTATTTTATCATTTCATAAAAAAGTAATCTAAATAATAATGAAATAAATTGTATAAATATTATTCCATTATTCTGGAATAATATAAAAATATTATTTCAAAATATACTTTTTTAATTTTTTAATGATATTTTCAAAATCCTCTATTTAACAGCAATAGAGAGTGGTTTCTATGCTTAAAAATCAGCCTAAAGAATAAATTCTCACCTAACAAAATGCTATTTTCTAGTAAGTCTTATCAAAATGTATTATTTGATTGCTTTGAACATTCTACGAAAGGAATTTATTGGTTAATGGTAGGAAATAATTATATTTTTTTCCATGAAATAATTATATTTTTTTTTTATTCATAGAGAGATGACGATCAAAACTTACATAGAATGGTCATTAGTAAATTACATTTATCATTTGTTTTTGTTTCTAACTAAATTTTTAACATACATTTCCGGATTCGAAATGAAATTAAAAAGAATACATTAAATTTATCATTTGTTTTCACTTTTTATTAAATTCTTAACACGCCTACCTGGATTCGAAGATGAATTAAAGCAAAATATATTATATCTTGGCAAATGGTATATTTGCATTACAAAATATTTTTTACAAAAAAATTTATACGGTAAATGAAACAAAAAAAAACACCTTATTTCCATTAAGTAAACATCATTATAGAATTAGAGTATGCAAACAAGTTTCATGGTTTGGTTTTAGTAGTGAAAAGAAAAGATGAATTTTTGCTTTTAATTATCACTTCACTTTATTTGCATAAATTTTTACAATAACTGCTGAATGTAGTAAGAAAAAATTGTCTGTTTGTTTTTTTAATAAAAATTAAACCTTCTTAAAACCTGATGCAATGTGCAAAGAAACTGAAATTCTTTATTTTTATTCTTTCTTTCATCATAGGAAAATCTGACATGTTTCACTTTTGCCTTTTTATTTTAACTTGCACACTATATTTATTTCAAAATGAATTAATACCATTTTTTTTTCAATTATGATAATTGGGTAATTATTTTAAAGAAAATAGTTTTGTGAATTACTTTAGTTTGATTTGACAGTTTTTTGACACAACATCTCTGAAGTTGATTTCATAACCCAAAACAAACAAAACAAAAAACAATACTTTGAGGTATTTGTAATAAAAAAAACCCCTATATTTTAAATACGGCAAAAACGATGTAGAACAAAATTGGAAAAATTAGCTAGAAAAGCGGTAATAGGGTGGTGATTTAGGCTCATTAAAGATGTCAACTTGTGTAACAACGTTTATTTTTATACATATAAGCTACAAGCTATGTTACACATAGACACAGATTATTATATCCAAAGCTAGGTAAAAGAAGGAAAAGCTTTCCGGCCATACCCTTTTGAAATCATGCTCTGCACTGGTTGACTTCAAGTCCACCCTCCCACCTCCCATTTATTTAATTGGTTTAATAATCATTAAAGCTCCAATACCATGTGTCTATATGCCTATTGGTGAAGCGCTACAATAGCAAAATTGAGAGATATTCTTAAAAAGTTACAGAGCATCTCTGTTTAATAAAGAAAGATAGTTAATAGAAAGATGTAATAACTCCATATTTTTTTATCGAGTCATTTTTGTGCATATCATTACATCCATATACATTTTTACTTATAAAATTTTTAGTATCGATTTAGATTTTTATTATTTTATATGAAAGCATTTAAAATCATATTTAAAATTTTGATTATTTTTATTCAATTTAAATAACATAATGCTATCCTATACGCAATATCTGTTAATTGTGTTTCAATTATGTATGTGTGTGTATGTAATGATATTTTAAACTCTAATTTCAATTTAATTAATTTCCAAGATTTTATCTTAATTTAGCCCATAGTAACTTCATTCTAAAATATTCTCTTATTTCGTGATCCAATTCCACTTTCTCTACTTAATTAATTCAAGAGAAGCTTTGTAAAATTGCTGAATCGGCTAAAAGCCTAACTTTCCCACACTCCGCGTGAAGGAGAAAAATGTCCAATAAGCACATTCTTTTTTAAAAGATCCCTGTGTTCTTGTCAACGCGTGTAGCAAAAATCCCTATATTTGAACTGTAAAGAAATATTTTCCCTATCAAAATCTCAGGTTATATAAGATCAGGGATAAAATGTTCAACAGCTTTTCCCTCATTCCTTTCTGTGTTGTGTGCGTTGCTCGTCGCTTGGACATAATGCCTGCTTCTCCAAAATGAAATAAAACGACGTCACGAAATCGAAAGTTTCTTCACTGTCTTCGAAACTGCATTCTGCTTTACATAAAATAATGCTTACAAATATATATATATACAAATTTTCAGTTTAAGGAGACAACTAAAGGACCTTTAAACGCCTTGACGTTGGAATAATCTGTGAAATAACATGAAAAATCAACTTATTATGTTTTTTAAATAACACAGTAATTTACAAAAAAGTAACGCATTTTTATTTAGAACAATAATTTTTTATTTAGAACAATAATTGATGAAAACGTAACATGAGTAAATGAAAATTGATAATTATTTTTAAGAGAAAATTTAATAACAATAATTTGTACAATTACTTGTTCCTCATTTTTTCCTTTTGTGAAAATGTTGTTGTATTCCCGAATTAGTTTGACTCTTCTTTCTGCAGCATCCTTCCCAGCAATTGTCTTATCAAGTTTTCAATTCCACTTTTGTAACTAAGATCATCTTTCCCTGTTGAAGAATTTTTTTGTCGAGAAAATAAGTAAAGTGTCGGGGTGAAAAATTATAATTGAAATTGAATTTTAGTTAAGAAAAATTCATTTTTATTAACTTCAGTTGTTTAATTCTCTTTTTGCGCTTTTTGTAATACTACATACTGGTAGCATTTAAAAATTCTAACATTCTTGCTACTCATAAAGCAATAAAAGAAATAAAAAAATGTATAAAACAGCTAGTGATCACTTCGGTCATTCATCGTTAGACCTAAAATAATTCTGAAACAGCACGCTGAGGAAGCTGAATATAATCTAGAGGAAATTGCATAATAGTATAATGTCATTCAATATTTTGAAATGCAAATCAGCTATTTAAAAACTGAATTTTACTGTCTATAGAATAATATTTTTCTCTTTAAAGGATCTTTGGAGTCTTTTACCAGATTATTAATTCACAGACGAATTAAAAGGACGGGTTTGTTGTACATTCTAAAATTTCTTCCAAAATTCCATCCTTTTCAGACTGTCAGTAAGCAAATTAATTTGCTTTTCGTGTATTATATATTATGTCGTCGTTTAAGTAACATTTATATTTCAAGCGATCGAAAAACATTAAAATTTAATTCGTTGATAAAACTCGGCCTGATCATTTGTTTCTTTTCATTTGTAGAAGATAAGTGAGCTAAACTCTCTTGTCAACAACAACGTAATTTAAGCACGTTCAGACCTTTAAAGAGGAATGTTGACTTTGCTCGTATTGTTCAATCGCTTCTAGTCGCGAGTCCCTAAATAATTAATCTTGTAAATAATGGTTTCATTTAAACCTTGTAAGTTGAGACGCTAGAAGAGCAGTAAACATTTGTTTATGGAAATTATAAAATGCTCGAAAGTATTAATCATAATGGAATCTTGCATATCGTATCTAAGGCAAAACTTGTTCTTGGATAAAAGAAAATAAATTCTAGCTCAAGTTTCTCTTAAGGAGTCATTGGAAAAGATTTTCTCATGGTTTCATTTCAATTAATTTCTTGACAATCATAGTTTTTTTTGTGATTTAATATATGAATATCATACTTTAATCTTACATCTGATCATGATAAATGAGAAAAAACATCAAATTAAATTCTAGACAGAAACATCAGGTGCTTACAAATAATGATTTTAGCATATTTCATAAACCGTCATTCATTCATTTATTTTTAAAGGAGAAATTTTAAATTCTTTCTATTCACACATTTTCAGTATGAATAGAATCTCTTCACAAAATTGTGTATCATAATATGCATTAGGAATTTCATTTCAAAATCATCTCATTTATTAGTCACTAATAACATGTTTTAGCCGCCTTCATATTCTACAGAAGTATAGAATTTTCAGTCCTTTCAGACATTTCCAAGTTGAGTTCAAGTGACTGTTTTTTGTTACTGTTCTCTGCAAGGACGATATGTAATATTTGCTTTCTCGCATGTGATGTGAGGTTTGGGGCGAAAGTAGGAATTTTCCGAATGGGCGTGCATCACAGTGAAATGGGCCACTATCATCAAATACCAGAGTCCTGTCATCGCAAATTCCTGGATCTCTCAGTTAAGTGAGAGATGCTTAAGAAGCTAGGGTTGGTGTACATTAAATCTGTTGTGACAAAATATCATTTTACTGGAATGATGTGGGAGAGGGTGGAAAGTTTGAATTATGTGATGCTATCATCATCCATTCACGCTTCGCGTCTGCTGTGAATTGTTTCTTATCGCGGTGCCACCTTGCAAAGCAGTGCGCACCTCGTGACTCAGACGTTTTTTGATTGTGTGAGATGAAGGACTTATGGTAATTATGTTTCCTCTATGTCCACTAATAAAAAGACTTAAATTTACTTGCGATGTTTCTAATCAATTGACTTGCACATACTGTTTCTCCAATAATAACTTTCTGAAAGCTATAAGGCCATATCCAAAAAACAATACCCATATAACTTCAAAAACGATACATAATCTAAACTAAATTCAAATTCGTAATAATAAAAAAAAAATTAACTTGAGATTTGACGAATCCCCACGTTTTAGACCTTCATGAAATGATCGAACAACACATTATGTCCGTCCATCTGTGATAAAAATAACTCAAAAATGATTTGAGCTAGACTAAGGAAATTTTTTTATACTGTCTTAAAATTACATTTGTAAATTTCTGTCAAATTTTAAGCATAATCCTTTCAGATAAAATGTTTCTGTCCAGCAGTTCGTATATAAGTTTACTCGTTAATTACAAAATGAAGAGAGCTAGATGGATTTCGGTACACCGATTTTCAGTATGAGCAGAATTCGGTACACAAATTTAGCATTTATTAACGCCTATAAAATTTTGAATCAAACCCAAGAAGAGGTTGAACGTCTGTCGGTCAATACTTTCAGAACATGTAAACGCGATAACTGAAAAACGCAATGAAATTTAGTACGTGATTTTACATTCTGTTGTAGTCTTGTGTCACATTTTGGTTTTAATCAATGGGGAAAAAGCATTTAAAACACAAAATCGATTTTCGGATGCTATTAACGACATGCCAGAAATGAATCATCACACATTTCCTTAAGGATTACACGACAGATGCAGTAAAATTGTTAAATTCAAGCCAAAAATTAATATTACGCCAACGCCATACACTGTATTTTTTGGGATAACCCCTTTCTTAGAGAGTATGCGAGAAAATTTTGGAGAGACTACTCCCGTTGCTTTGAGCCTCGAATTACTTCTTGGTGTCATACTTATTGTATCACAATCTGATTGATCGATACTATTTTATTAACGAGAAAAATACAGAACCTATTTTATTAGATAACCTAAAGCCAATCATTTAGATGCACCGCTACAAGGGGGCGCTGGGTTATCAGCTGTTTTCTTAGTATACTCAGATACAATAAGTATTTGATTCAGTGAGTTATTATTATAAGAAAGAAAATTTATTCATTTTTTAAAGCTTATTCAGTAATTTTTATATATTTTGTGTCTTTTGTTTGTCTATTTTTGTAAATAGGAGAGGCAGATGAACTTTCCCTTGCCCAAATATTTTCTCACCAACCCGTAGAAAATCAAACACAGGTAATGATACTTGGGTATCAAATATGATCTCTTATTAATTTAAAAGGTGGGAAACCACTTTTCTATTTCTCCCCAAATGTCTGCGTTTTGAAGAGATCCTGAGCATTTCTTTAGATCTCAGTCTTTTGGTTACAATAGGGAGACTGAATAACTAAACAGTTTTTAAACTGTCAGCATAGAAATTCTATAATCACTGTCATTTCTTCTGCAAAACTCATTAGGTGCCATCGTCCGTCGGCGATAAATTCTTTTCGAATGGAGAGGAGCCCACCCCATTTAACCTTCTTATTCGTGTAATAGTCACGTTCGACCGAAAAAAAAGAGCCAAAATGATTTGTGGCCGCTTACAACTGAAATGCTTTGGCAGTAAATCGACAAATTATTTCAATAAACATCGTCTGCTCACCTCGAAGAGGAATCCGGCGACGAAATGGAAATCGTTTCCCAATAGAACCCGGTTCTGGAACTGTTGCGATCTTTTCATTTGATGCTCGCCGAACTGAATGAAAGCTCGTAAAATAAATGAGGGTGTCTTTTTTTTTCTGTATTGCGGGAAAATGTTAAACTGAGATCGGGTGTCGATAAGGGAGTCAGATGCCTGTAATGCACCGGGCAAAATGCATTTTTCCATCTTCATATCCTGATATAACATATTTTGTCGATGAAAGTGAAGCCTCAAATGACGGACTTTCTGGGGGGAATGGCGTGGAAAGCTACAGGTTTCCTAAATGGCATTGTTTCTCTCGCTAATATTCTGTAGGTATCTACCCTTTATAAAGTAGGAGCATCAAGTAATCAATTGTTTGATGTTTCCTTAGATTAATATACCATTTTGGGCCCAACTACAACTCTTTTTTAGAAGCCTTATAATCTGAATTACTAACATTAATTTTTATTCCTACAAAAATGATTTAATTGTCAATACAAATGCTTATATTTTGTTTTAAAAAGATTTTAATAAATCAAAATATGACCAAGAATGAAGATCAATGCATTATTAAAACTTTTAGATTCATACACTACTTTTCAGGTATCATAAAAACGATTTGTAAGATATATAAAGTAATATTTGATTCGTAAAATTTATAAGATTTACGATTGTCAGAAAAAAATGTTCTGTACAGCTGGGCAGCTTTCATTTTTCCTTCTTTTCCATTTTTATTATATACTAGTATCCTTTGAAGACCAGCTTGTCTACTGGGAATACCAATTATTTTTCATTTCAATTAAAACTCACTCGCATAACTTCATGCTTATGAATTCTTAAACACACTATTTTTAAGCATCAAATTGTCGTAGATATGAAAGCCTTTGGGCTGTTCATTGTGTTTATGACTCTCTCTAATAGAGGCATCTTATGACATCAAAGCGATATTAAAAACGTAAATGTATGATTCATTGGCGTCTTCTAACTTACTTAATTGCTTATTTATCATGTAAATTATGTATACATTAAACAGATTCTTCTTTTTTACCTTTCAACAAATGAAAAGATTCCTTTATAATGTAATTGATGAAACATTAAAAACTATTGGAATGTCCACACAACAGTGTAGTCTATTGTTAAAAATTGAGCACAAAATGGTTTAAAAACTGCAGGAAATTCAGGTGAGCAAAAAAGCTGAGCAAACTGAATATTTATTAAGCATAATTGTTATCATAACTGATTAAACTGAATTGTCATTATAAAAAAACGTTTTTTTAAATTTTCAAACAATGTAAATTTTTTGTTAGCAAACATATTCAAATAATATTTTAGGAGTTACCGAGAGAAAAAAACTGTAAACTCTTAAATTAATTAATATTCTAATTAAAATTTCAAAAAACGTGGCCATGAGAGGCACAGTCCAATCTTCCGAAGTATATATGTGCCTTCTCTAGGTCAAGTAGTCTGGCCTGTCAATCGTCAACACGTACTCATTCATCTTTATTATTAATTGTTGATGTATTATTAATTGATAAATGTAGATTTTTTAAGCAATCGCCTTTTGAAATGTTTGTATTTAAATTCACCTTTGTATATTTTTGTATATTTTGTATATTTTTGATAATATGTCATCATCCACATTCTACGTACGTAAGTCGCTCCGTCATTAAGAGAACAGGCGCATCTCTTCGTATCTAGGAGGCTCCTTTTTGAAGTCGGCAAATGAAACTTTTATTTGCATTCATCGAAAACAAGTATATATTCTTCACAAGAAACATTCCAACTGATGGAATAGGATATCACTGAAAAGTTGGAATCAATACTGTGTACCTCTTAAATCAGACAAGTGGTTTAGGGGTGTCCATCGATATATGGATCATGTATGCTTGGAGGCATGCACTTCACATTCTTTCATCAATGAAACTATTGAGAAAATAACTTCTATTCCTCAACATCCTGACAGAATCGATACTAATTTACAGAAAATCAGAATTTTATTGTTTGGAAACGCTATACACCCCCCACCCTACCCCAAGGAAAAAAGAACTAACTTCTAGGAATTCGATGGGAAAATTATAAAGGACATTACCAAATGATTAGAATTAAAGTAACCTGGCTCACAACACTGAAGAAAATCACCAGTGATCCAAAGGTCATCGGACCTGAAGGAATGCATTTCAGATCATTGTGAAAAAGAATGGCTCCAAAAATGGACAATAAAGGCAAATAGGATCTTGTGAGCTGTCGGCGGTAAAAAAAAAATGTAATTAAATCAAATTATTAGTTTTCATGCGTATTTACAACTATCAATGGCAAAAGCAGGCGATAGATATTGACGACATTATGAGGGAAGAAAGCTGCGAAAGGCAGGTTATGAGAGTGCTTATTGTACACTATGCTGGAAAAGGTACGATTTGACTTTGTGATAGAATTTCCGACTATGAATAGCTCACATGCAAAAGGCGAAACCTTTTAAAAAAACTTTGAAAGTAAAAGTTATGGAAGTTTCAATGGTGTCAATCACTTTCAAAGATTATGAATATTTCTCATTTAAACAACGCTTTTTAAGAAGCATTCTCAGAGTAAAATGTCATGAATGTTCAGATATGGTAATGAAGTAATCCTTGAATAAGGGACTCGGTACACGCTTTTTTTGGGGGGGGGGGGTGAATTAAGATTTAACTGAGCAGCTAATACGGGGAGGTACTGCCTTTCGTTGAAATTCTTGTTATTGAAACTGACGGGAATAACGAAGTTCTACGACATGCTCCTGTGACGCTGGGCAGATCTTTGTAGTCTCAGACCTCTGGTCAAAGATCTTATTTTTAGCAAAAGTGGTCGATAAAAAATGATGTTGTAGACCCGATGCAAGCACTTGTTTTTAAAAAAATATGAAAGCACCCTTAGAGACTGAAAAGGGTTTTCCAGCCACAAATGCAGTTGAGAAGCATTTGCGAATTCAGAATGACATGAAATTGGAATAAATTTGCCATATATATAATATTGATTAAAATGCTTGGTGGAAAAATGAGTTCTGCTATAAATTTCACAATTTTTCATTCTAGCGACTTTTTGATATTGTCAATGATAATCGTCTTATCTGTTCAGAAGAATACAAAGTAAATTAGCATAAGAATGTTAATTCTGACAAAAAAAATAACAATTACAAATAAGTAAAAATGTTTATAAAAAAAGAAGAATTATTATGCGAACATTTTTTTATGAAAAATGAAAAAAAAAAATGAGATGATCGTATAATGAACGGAACATAAATGCAGTCATCCTCATATAGCTTGCACTCGATGAAGCCTCTCGATTATATAAATTATTCGTCGTGATTAAATCGAGCGTTCTACTGAAACGCTCTTCGAATAGCGGCACTCATTGTGGCCCAATATGCTTAACTCATGTCAATTATTATTCCAATTAGACTTCGTCAACTTGATCTCCTTTGGGAGCATTTAGACAAAGTTTTGAAGGCTGATTGCTGTATCGGCTAAATTGCATATTTCATTGCTTTCAACAATGAAGGATACTTCGATGATGTTGGCAAATATCATTCTGGAAAGGAATTCACAACAAGAGATCAAGATCATTTTCATATCTTCGAAATTAAATTTTTAATGAGTATTAAGGAAGCAAATATTTCATAGTTTGATAAAAAAAATACGGATGTAAATTTTTAATTATATTTATTTAATTAAAAATTAAATTTTACTGGGCATTAAGGAAACAAATATTTATAGTTTAATAAAAAAAATACGAATGTGACTTAAACAGTACGTATAAAATTAAACGTAAATTTAAATAAGGAGTTTTAATTATCTATTAGCTGTAAAAATAAAAAATATATATATAATTCATAATGATGCTGAGTTCTTTTAAATGAAACATGGTATAAAAAGCATTTACAGTGTTGCTATTTTAAAGAGCATTAAGTATAAATATTTGATGTTGAGAAATAACAATTGTTTTTAAATGCTAAAACATAAAAATGAATTTTAAATGCTAAAACATAAAATGAAACATACTTATAATAATTATGAATATATTTATATTTTCCTAATTCCATGATCAAAGAATTCATAAAAATGTACCACAAAATGCTTTTGTTACAAGAACCGAGCATCTCAGCCTCGAATATTTTTGAAACACGCCGCTTGGGAGTTTCAAGTGGGTGGGTTTTAGTAGTTTCTTCTAAAAAGAACGAGATTCGAATATCAAATCTAAAATACTGAAATATGAACATGTTTTATTTTGATTGAATGATCTCCGCATGGCTTAATTGAATGAGTCGTCGTATATCGCAACGCGCAATTTAAAGAAAGAATGCCAACCTAAAACCATTACCATATTGAAAAAGCATACAATGTCTTGAAATAGGTCGAACCTATTACCCACATGTATGAAATATGTAATAAACTGAAAATAAAATCTAATTTTTATTTTTGCTTGCTCATTCAGAAGCTTTTTAAACATTCACATTGATTATTCATAATCTGGAGGAAAAATAAATTGAAAATATTGTTAAAATATTTTTCTTAAAACAAATTAAAAAAATTTTTTGAAACTAGAGAAAAAATTTAATGGTAAAATCTAATACCATTTAAAAGTTAATTTAAATATTTTTCTATTTATTTTAACAGAGTCTAAAAATGAGGATGCTATTTTGGAAATTTACTAGTTTTCAATGAACCTGAGAAATAACTATGTGCAATTTGGATGCTTTAAAACCAACGTTCTGCCGTTTAGAACAATTTGATAGAGCTTTTCATCATACATACATACCGGCCAAAAAATCAGCATAGAAATAAAAAAAGGAAGGAAAGAAAGAATCAAGCGAGAATTATTATATAAAACATTAAAATAGATTACATTTAATAAAGATTCAGAAAAAAATTTTGAAATCACAGACTGATAATATGATAGTGTATAGAAAAATCTATTTTCAGCGATAAATCTGAAAAGATAATCGATACTTTATAGGACCATAATTTATAAAAATATACATTTTTTGTTACTGTTACTTTTGATAAATGTATACATGTTACAATCAGTGTGAATAATCGGTTATTATTAATACTAACCTGTCATTATTGAAAATTGCCAAACCGGTTAGTATTAATAATGACCGATTACTCACACTGATCGTAACATGTATACTCGCCATTATCACTCGTTAATTTGGATTAAGGAGGTTTCGTTAATATCGATGCACATATTTTAGAACACTTAAATATTTTGACAGAATGTTCAACTGAAAAACATTTAGGAAATCTGGAAAAGAAAAGGGGACAAATCTTTAATATGTAGATACTTAATTGCATTTTGTAAATGTTTTTGATATTGATAATTGTTTAGTGAAAAACTTTTTTACCGATATTCTCCGTAACCATCCATTTATCGCTTAATGACTTAAATTTTAGCATGGACCGTTATTTTCTCTGTGAACTGATGATGTAATGAAATTCTATCGCTCAACCACAAAAGAAAAGATACATTCCCCGCCTGATGAAGGTCCTCCCTCATTTTCATACTGATACCGGATTTAGACCTTTGTGAAAGCTTTGTTTTCCAAGAAAGTTTAGATTAAAGGAAAGGCAGATTGTTTGAGAGGTTAAGTAAAGCACCAAAAATTTCTCTTTCGGTTTTCAGGCGGAAGCTTTCCAGCCGATTCATCATATAAGATGAAAGCAAAGCAATTCCGACTAGTTTTATGAAAGAGTAAGAATGGGTAAGTTTAAACGAGGCGAATTGAAAGAAAAGATTGTTTTGTTCTCTGAAATATTTTCATTCAATTTCATTTCTTGCGTTCGCTGAAATTAACTTTTTTTTTTTTTTACTTTTTTAAGCCTTCAAAATATTTTTCATTTGCTAGTTCAATGGGCAGTAAATTTCTTTGAAATTTTTTCTCTCCTGTACACAAAATATGGAGAAAGTATTGTAAATGTCAAAAAAAATTCGAACTCGAGATTTTGACGACTCTTCGCATTTTATACCTAAAACATGGAGTTATAAAAATATGTTTTCAAAGGTTATTTTTGGAAAATACATGTCTGTGTCAAAGGTAACTCAAAAACGCTTTGAGCGGAATGGATCAAATTTGGTGAATGATCTTTACACCAAATATGTAGACTCGATCCAATTTTGAGCGAAATTCTCCCAGAAAGAGTCTGACAGGCGGACGGACTGTCAGACTCTTTTTGGGAGAATTTCGCTCATAATTGGATTCCCGGCTTTTGTTCAAAGTTATAAAAAATCTATAAATTTGCTTCATAGAATATTTACGAAAGCTCATCCGGCTAGCAGAAACCCTATTTGAGTTATCTTTGTTACAGACGGGCGAACAGACAAACAAACATAATACAAAAAAAAAAGTTTTATTAACCCCTTGCACTAAAACATTTATTTTGTTCATTTATTATTTCCATGCATATAAGAAGAAATGAGAAATTTGAAGCAGATAACCGTGAAAAAATGATTTTGGTCTTTAAAACAACGTGCTACGCCTCCATTGAAATTGAATCTTTTATGTGTACTATATAAAAATTGCACTTATTCTATGTTGTAGTATGTACTCCACTTCCTATGGATTCTTAATTGAGACAGCATTATAGCCTATTCCGAAATAGAAAGTGTCATCTACACAAGTAACAAAAAAAGCAAAATAGTTTAACTCAAATATAATTTGAGTATTAAAAATTCTATTATCCGTGGCTGTCATTTCATTTTAATAGAAAGGATGAATTCTCTGTTAATAAAAAAAATATCTTAATGTTAAATTTTTGTTTTAATTTTTTTTTCAAAAGTTACCATCATTCAAGAATCTTGAAATAAAAACTGCCTTATCGGCTATTTCTTTTACGAAAGTAATCAGGTAATTAAAAAAATTCTATCTACTGCATAACTCGTTTATTCTATGTTTGCTTGTCAATACAATAAGAATAAATACATATTTCGAAATGAATATCTACTGAAAAAGAAAAATACTTTCCTGTGCAACTGTTTTTTCAGCGTTGAGAATGAATCCTGCATTTGTTCGTTGACAAGCTCATATATAAAAACTTAGTTTCAGATGAAGGACGAGTTTTCTCTTTCTTCGTTTTCTTTTTCAATTTTCTGACACCTATTTTTAAATCTTTAAATATTTTCGGGGTGGGGTCGGGGGTAGGAAATAGGGAATATGGAGCGAGAAAGTGATGTATCGCTCGGAGTTATGAGGGGGCATCGAACTCAAAAGATTCCCCAATCGTCCAAAGAGAGGCGGCGGCCCCTTCAGAACGTATCCGAAATAAATCCGTCACTCGGAGAAATGCCTAAGTTTTGTACTTGCCGAAACCTGACAGAGACGAGTGTCGAGAGTATTTATTCTGAGAGCACGCCCCCCTCCACTCCCACCCCGTCTACACCCGTCATCGTGGATGAGGGTGCTCAAAGAAAAGGGTTGTTCAACTTCCACTGGAATACATTCCACTCAAAACCTCTCTATAAGATGCCAGCTTCTTTTTGCATTTAGTTATTAATGTTATTTTCTGGTCCTTAATTTCTGGCTGTGATGCTATGGAACAAGAAATCTTTTCGTGTAAAGAATGCAGTAAATACAAAGTCGAAACAATGACAGAATGAAGAAAAAAAGGCATCAAATTTGCAATCAGTATTTTTGTTGTGGAAAATAATAGTTCCATTGAAAACAGCTGCAAATGATAAAAGATAACTACAAGTCGTAACAAACTACTAGTCGTAACAAGTAAACAAAATATATATATTGTTAAAAATGAATCCTCTCCGCCAATCTAGTGTGGCGTTTTCCCGGCTGGTTCAGTTATAAGCAATGTATGGTTGAAACATTTTTGCGGTTTTCTCTACTGAAAGTGTGGGTGAAATAGTTTTTTACACGCCTCTGCATACTTTTTTAATGTAAATGCATTAGACAGTAGTTGGAAATTGGGATAATGCGATTGATTACTGACGCAGTGTTTTAAAATATAAATCAATTTTTCATCCGAATAAAAGTTTAAATCTATGGAAGAGGAATTCATCTACAAAGATTTGATCTAGGCATTACCTTATTCATTGAATACATTGCTTTATTTTCACAATTTCGAGTAAGTAATTGTAATTATTAAAACTAATAAGTATTATTACTAATTACTACTAACTTTGTAATTACGCCTATTTAATTCAAACACTTTCTGTGCTTTCCTAAAAAAAATTTTTTTAATGTAATTAAATTTGAATATTTATTGTTTATTTAAATTTTGTATATGTATACATGGGATATTGACATCGAGCTTATTATGGGTTTTATTGAACTTTCTCTTACGTTTCAATCTTTGAAACCCAATACGCAATATGTTCAATCAATTAGAAAATTCTTTTAGCTACGTTCTTCAAGCAACAATTCTATTTTTGTCCAAAATTTACCGAATTTTTCGCAATAATCAATGTTTGTTTCATCATTCATTGAATTTGCAATCGTTTTGATCAAAACCTAAATCATTGTTATTATCATAAATTGAAAACATTTTAAATTACAACAAAGAGAGATTTTAAAATATACTCATATCCGAATTTCTTGCAGATCATTAAACTTGCAACTTAATGAATTCAAGTGGAAGCGATTAAATAATTCGAATTATTTTCTTAGTTTCAGGTACCACTGTTTTTGAATGCGATAATATTTATTCCTTGAAATATCTGAGTACAAATAATGTTCAGTTAGCAATGACTAAAAATAAGAAACAAGCAAAGCTGCAATTCACCGAAAAAACTTAATTCCGTAAACCCTTTTAGGTTCTTTTAGTACAGTGATATATGCTAAAACTTTTCCCACTTCTTAATCATATATTTTTGCCATTGCTTTCTGTTTCTGTCTAACCGACTCGTTTCCACGATTGGCGTATATTATAGTAAATGCGTTACTCAGAAGTATCCCCGAGTCTACGTTGTGAAATGTCCAAATAAACTAATTATTCATTGATGAAATCAAGTTATAGGTAAGGTAAAGGAATTTTTCACGAGCTTTCCTTTCCTCTTGCCGCCAAATTTCTCCATTTCGCAGTAACTTTGTCTAATGCATTCTCTCTTTCCTACAGGCATAATATATATTGTTTTGCATTCTCTTTCACCACAAAGATTTTTTCTCACCATTCGAAATCAGAAAGGCTCAAAATACTCCTCATTATAGTAATATAAATTTAATATTTACAAATTATAATGGGAAGTTTATTTGTTTTTGTATCGGTATTGTTTCAAATGCGTTTTATTGGTTTCATCTGCATGAAGCTGACAATGTGGATCATAATTTATCAATGTTTTAACTTTGATGCATATTATTTAATTCATAAACAGTTTCTTCGTATTCAATACTTCATTTAATATAGTTGAAGAGGGCATTTCTGTGAAGGATACTCGGATAAAGCACACTCTAAAATGAATCCTAATCGTTTTTTTTATTTTCTTTCAACACATTTATCGTAAACAGTCTTGGAGCGCCACAGTTTTATATATAATATTGACAACTGTATAAAACTTTAATAACCATTTTTGGTTTTATTATATTGTGACTTTCTGCTTCGAAATTCTGAAATATAAAACGAAATAAAAAGTTCCGCAGAGTCAAATTTATAAATTTATTTCTTATGTGAAATTATCAAAATACTCGAACTCTGAATTGATTACAACAGATCAGCCTTAATTTCAGTTTCAATTATATTAACGTCCCGTTTTAGAGTAACACTATGGCTATTTTGGAAAGGACCTCGTCATTCTGAATCGCGATAAAATGATGAGAACGACACCTGAGTTGGCACCACCTCTCCAAACTTCCACATCACACCAGCAGAGGGATACGGATCAGCCTTAGGCGCGACAAAATACACTATTGCTTGGGGGCACGAAATAAGTCGAAATGATTTTCTTTCCGCCATTAATGGCTCGACTCATGTGTGATCGAAGTCTTTCTTGTAGCCTGAATTTTTTACCAGCTGGCTGGATGAATGGATTAGGCTCGATGACCGGGTGAGAAGGTCTCGCCTTTGGACCCGGAGACTTCGAGGTTCTTTCAAAATACCATCGTATAAGTGAATTTGATGAACGTTAAATCCATTGGGACCAAATGTTCTCCCGCTGATGTGGATCTCGAGTTTGGAGGCAGGGAAGGGAGACTCAGGTGTAGTCCTTATCATCTGAACGCGACTCAAAATGGTTTAGTCCGTCCCAAAATAGGCCTTGCAATGTTTTAAAATGAAATATTAATATAACCGAGATAAACTAAGTCGGGTGAATGAACGCCACTTCAACCCCCATTCCATTTTCCAAGCTTTCACATACAAAGAAAGTGGGGTTGTTATATCCACAACAACAGATTTATTGCATATTACGTGATAACCGTCTTTAGCGAACAGCTGTGTTTCTAATATTATTAGTTTCGTTTATTTTTGATCATCACATTATGATAAAATGAAACGAGACAAAATTTTGCTTCAATTTTAATTAATAAATTTTTTTTAAAAAAAAATTGTTTTGACTTATAAGTTCCCGTTCTCTTAAAAATATGTAAGGTAAATCTCAGAATCTCGTAGAGTGAGTACATGTACATAAACACATACTATTAATTGTAGAATTTCAGACACAAAGCATCTTTGATAGATAGTAAGTGCCTCCTGGACTCTGAAGCAATCGGCCTTATAATGTTAAATAAATCCTCTTCTTTTTTATTTTCGCAGCATCTGTTATCAGTGAAATTAAGACCATCAAAATCCGTACAAGAATTTCGGCATCAGTTTATATTTCACATAGAACTTTTACGTTATTATAAAACCAACAATGAATTATTTTTTAAGTAAGAGGTTTAAGGCGATTGTTTACATCCTGTGTTTTTACCGAAGATTCCTAAATTAATTATCCTTCTAGGAATCGGTACTTAATTATGTGTATTTAATTGAAAATGCAATTTTAAACATTTTTCTAAAATTATTATATTTAATTATTTTTAAAATAAGTAAGTTTATTTATTTTTATGTTTACTTGTTCATATTATAACTGAGTTTATTTGTTCTGAAATAATTATATTGTTTGTTTTTTTAAATTGCTTCTTAATTTTTTTAATATTTTTGCTTAATAACCAGTACCATCTATATTCAATTTTCAAAATTTTACATGTGAGAGGAAAGAAATGAATTTTTCTCAATCAACAACTAATTTCCTGATTTATTTTTCACAACATGTTTGAAGATCATATCACATGTTAATACCGTACCATATTTTACCAGATATAATAAAAATTAGAAAAATTCGTTATCAACTGTAAAAAAATTCAGTTTTTTTATTTTATTTATAAACTTTTGAAAATTAATAGAGACGGTATTGTTTGTTATGTGACGATATTACAAGTATTAAGTTCAATAAAAAACATACTCATCAATCAAAATTGTATTAAAACGTAATTGAACAGTATATAATGCATCAAATAAATAAAAGAGAAATACTCTTTTTTGTGCAAAATATGTTGTGTCTAACGGCATTTGTCGTTGACAAGCCCGGTGAAGATGTCAGCGATTTTAAACCGAGTAAGCGTCTTTTGTTTTTTAAGTAACACCATCTAGGACCATGAGTACTTTTTAGCTACTCATGCATCACATTCACAACACCTTTTTACAGGAGGGCACATTCACACACCTCACAGATAGAAGAAGAACAATAAAGATGCCCGAATCTGGGATGCCCAGGTCACGGGGAAGACGTGCTACTCCTGTGCCAGGAGCAAAAATGTGTGCAGCATGATTAATGAAAGAAGTTTTTATTAGAAAGGCATGACAATGATTTTCAGAAACTGTTTGAAATTATGATTACTTCAATACCAGAATGATTCGTCTCTTTTGAAAAGATGCTAATTTGTAAGAAAGTAAATCAACAAACAAAGAGACCAATAAAAGTGAGCAATTTTTAACTATATCAATTTTAATAAATAAATTTTTCAATGGAATTATGATAGATTTTGAAATTTGAAGATCAAGAGAGCTCAGCTTTTTTCAAAAGTCAAATTAATATAAGCGAATCTATTGATTAACCGATTCTTTCTTTTTCTGTTAAAATGCTTCTATTTATACTCAGTTCAATTGCTGTTGATTCAGTTTCCTTCTGAGTGATTCATAATTTAATTCCACAGCATTAAACGTTTCAAATTATTCTGAATGAAATAAAAGCATGTTTTTGTACATTATATGAATGAACATTTCCAATTCCCATTTAAAATGCTGCACTTGTTATTGTACGTTTTTAATTAAAGCATTGAAAATCTGTGAATGGAAAATTCAATTTCCTTTGTTGCCTTCCTATCGAATGAGGGGAATTGCTGCTTCACATGAATGAAGGTCATTGAACTTTAATTAAAATGTTATTAAAAATATGCCATTCAATGGAGAAGTAACTTATGTTAGATTCTTCGCACCGGAAGCAATGGGAATGTAGTTTAAAGGTTAGCATTGATTAATACTTTGATGATGAAAATGATGGTGTTTCGGAACTTTTTAAATATATATGTTATATATGCATTTTTAATTTTTAATTATTTATTGTGTTAGAGCGTCGTTTACTAAAACTGGTTCTAATTTATTTTTGTGACTTATCAGCATAATATTGTTTTTATATTTAGTAATGGCGAATATAAAAATTCAAAATAGTGTAACAGTTAAGCTAGCAGGTATCAGAATACCTAATTATTATTACTTATAGGAAGTTTAATTTAGCATTTCAGTTTACAAAGAACTGAAAAATTAATTGAACAAGGGTCCTAAATGGTGGTAACCATAAGCTTTCAACAGATATGATGCTGGTACTAGTGGCACAATTCTGTCTCTTACGTCATTAAACTTGAATCAATAAGAACACTGGTCCTAGACGAACTTTAGCAACGGTTTATTGATAATTTTTATATTAATTCAAAATTAAGGAAGAATTGGAACAAAAATTGGAATACATTTTAGTATAATGCATCTCTGTTTTCTCAAAGTACCTAATACATAGAATAAGTCTAAGGTATAAAAATAATTGAATTAGCTATTAATTTTATGATAAAGGTTTATTTCCAACGGCCTTGTTTTATCCGATGCAACACTGGTAGCATTCGATGCAACATGCGATTACAAATTGGCAGCTAAAAGGGCAAAACTTTCTTCTTGTCTGTTAGCACACACTATTTCGCGCCATAAATCTCGCCACTTTAATCAATGTTAGGTGAGAACTGGAGCCGAGGTGCAGGTCTCAATTTGAGCTCCGCTGACATTTTTACTCTTTGCCCGCCGTTCTCTGCGAAACATCCGAGAAGATAATATCATTAATAGTGGCTCGTTAAAACACCAATTAGGTTCCCTAATCAGGAATGGGTAATTAACGGGCACACACATCGCATTACTGGTCGATCCACCGGCGGAGCAATGCCCTGCCACTCGAGCCACTGGACAACAGAAGTGCTCTCTTCTCTTCACTTCAGTTTCAATCATCCTTCCTTGGACCGAAAAGATAATCAACAATAATGGAGCAAGTTGACGGCGTGACACGTCATTTAGTTTAGTTTAATTAGTTGCAGTTTGCTTGGGAACACAAGATTAGGGATTTTTTAAAGACCATTGCTTTTGATGGTAATTATTACATAATTACTTGTTGAATATCCTTGTATAAACCGATGTGGTACTTTTTATTAAAAATTATTTAATTTTTATGACTTTTGCAATGAATTTTTTGTTTTATTCCCATAATTCAAACGAAATTCAAAGAGTTATGATTCAGATAATATCCTGTCCATTCACTAATTAAAAATATATAGGTCTGTATGCCGTTATCGATGCGAAATGCAAAGCCATTTTTTTTCTTTGTAATCGAAGACATTCCTTTTATAGAAATCATCCATTTAATAGAAGAAGTTTGTATATCTTAATAAATAAATAATGTATTAATTATTGATAATAATTACTAAGTAATTATTAGCAATTAGTATTATGAAAGGTCAAACGGGCCATTAGTATACAAACTGATCTATTGCAGAATTCCTGATGACCAAACAAGCAGTGACTTTATTTATTGGAGCATTCGGCATATTCCAATTTGATTCCATGATCAGGCTACAAGTAGGAGTTTCATTCCTTATTAATACGATTTCAAACCTATAATTAAAAAAAAATCGTGGAAGGCATTCATTTTCTTACACAGGTTACTTTAGCAATGATATTCTCGGAAGTTGCTCAATGAGGACGCTCTTAAAAGGAAATAGTTCTAGCAGTGGAAGTGCTCACAGAATCGCAGTATATGCTTCAGGATAAGCATCCCTCTCAATTATTTCACATCTCAGTAATATGAATCGCAACATTTATAAATACGCTTGAAACAGGGCCATTTTTAAAATGCATGCATCATTTCAAAGAATCGCCATATTTAATCATAAGTTCCTGGGATTAAGTCTGAAATAGCACAACGTACCCTACAGTATAGTACAGTATCTTTGTGAAGCCAGAAATGCTGAACAACATTCAATTCCATTTAAGAATCAATAACTAAGCCTCTACACATGGTGAAATAGAATTCTTTGATACATTTCAAACTTCTAACATTGATAATAAGAATATTATTGTCTTGCGATGATGAATCTTCATAGCTTTTCAAAACTGACTGATTCTCTCTTCTTTACCCATTTTCCCTGGGGTGAAGTATATGCGTAAGAATTAATGACTGTTGGCATTCGACCTGAAAATTAGGCAGAAAACAAATTAAATCTCTATAAAAATCCACCCTTCTTTAGAATTTTCTACATTCTTACAAAAGCTTCTATAATTTAGGAATCTTTCTTTCTTTCATTTTAATCTTTATTAATGTCATTCTTTAAACCTTTACTGTTACTTGCCGCTTTCCTTAGATCAAAGAATTTTGCGATTTCTTAATAAGAACTATTTACTCTAATGCCAATTTATTACTTTACCATCTAGAATATTTAATAATATTCGAATACATCTTTTAATTCTTGAAACCCTGGAGATATTATCTCCAATATAAGCAGACCGTCGGATTCTTGCGTTCAGGAAGTAATCCATAAATGCTATTGTCAATACTTTTTGCTGAGGGGACGTCACCTCTGCCATCCCCTGTGTACGAATAAAATCACGAACATTTATTCTGGAATCCATCTTGGTCATCAGAGCTGAGTTGTTTTATTTCTTCTCCCTGTCTCTCGGAAAGATATTATCTACTTCTTTCTATTGGATTACTTGAATTCTTTATTAGTGCTTTCGTTTCCTCACATTTCCCCTTTCTGAGGAGGGGACAAAGTGTTTAACTCTTTTCCTGCATTATACATCAGATTTTCTTGACGGAATGGAAGGCTTTTTTCCAAATAGGCTCTGAAAATATATGCTTCACTATAACATCGGGTAGAGTCGTTCATTGCAACCACTAAAAGATACTGCAGTTTTATTTGTGCTTCTTAACCGAATTTGTCTTAGTTTTATTCATTTGTGGATGTATTTTTCGATGTTAATAATTTGGAATATCAGGCATGTTTCTGTGCTGTAAATAAAATACGTTCTATTTTATGTTTCAGTTCAAGTTATAAATCCCTGCAGTTTCTCAGAATGTATGAATAATCTTAAAAAGTTATTGGCATTCGACCGCATAAAACTGCCTTTATAAATATGTGATTGCGTGGCTTTGCATTTGTAAAAAGTTTTCAAAGGTTTGAATTGTATATAATATCCAAAAATTGTACATATACTTTCTTGCGAATTCACTATTTGATTTTTATAGTCAATGTGACAGAATATAATATTCAGAACAATAGTCAAAAAATACTTTTTGTGTGCAAAATAAATATAATTTTAAACTAAGACAACATGTCGTTAACAAACCTCATATAAGCAGATATAAAAATTTGATTCTTAATTAATAGCATCTTTGGTTGGTTGGTTGGTTGTCACATTGTTAGTATATTAAATAGAAGTTCTAAGACTGAATACCATAAACTAGTTTTTTTTTCTTTTAATTAAAAGCCTTTATGTTCTGATCTGAACTTTGATTTGGGTTTCGATTTATCACAGAAAAAAATGCAAAAAGTCTCCAAATACTTTTGAAACGAAAGTTTTGTATAATGCTCAACTTCATATGTTCCAAAAGAAATGATAAACAACCACTCATTACATCCCCCATCTTATTATTCTAACTGTCCGTTAGTCTCATTCATTAGTTAAACTTCAGATTTAAACGAAGAGATTGAGAGGTCTCGGCATTTAGATCGTGAAACTTTCGTTCCAGGCTTTAAAATATTCTTCAAACGGCCGTCAACTTGGATTGCTGCAAAGAACGAAGCTCCATTTGAGTAGATTTAAATTTTCATTTTGTAGGAATAATATAAAAATTCTGTGCATTATCACATTTGGCAAGTTTTCACTTGAAAAAAATTATAGCCTGCCTTAATACATTCTTGTTAGATATTGCGACACATTTCATTCGATTACCTGAACTAGTGGCTAATTCACAACGCCTGGCTAATGCATGAAGATTCGTCGACGATGAATTGCGATCGTCTGTGCATTCTGTGACTCAGAAACTTCTTCAATCGGAAAGTACTTACTGATGCTTACCATGTGACGCGCCACGTCAGTATTGCCTTCCTTTCTGTTTGACCAGCGCTCTCCACCAATTTCCCGATGCTTAGCTTCTTTTCACAAACAAGATTTTTGCCGTGTTTTTATGAAATCCATTAAAATATTTTGATTAGCAAAATTTTGGCGCATTTTTTAATTTATTAATAGAAATTTTTTTTATATATATTGTATTTTATACAGTCAATCATCGGCGACTGTACTAAAAATTTCCCATCAGTCACCAGTAACTGACGTGGCCCGAACGGCAAGTATTAGTGTAGTCATTGATGACTGACGTCCGCTTAACGTGCTAAGCATAACGTGAAACGTGACACGTTAAGCATGTTATAGGAATGCGTCCTAGACTTTCGCACATCAGGGCCAGCCATCTTTTTCCGTTGAGAGAATCTTTGCTCAAATATATGCAATTATCCTTTGCATATATTTGGGCAAAAAATAAATGATATTGAAAACATGATCCAAAAATGAAGCAATTTGCTAATGTTGGTAACTATGTAATTTCTTTAAAAATAATTACTTTTAGGCTAGCAATTTTTCTGTGAAATTCTATTGTGTATTAATTGCTCAAGGCATCCTACAGAATAAGCCTTTGGATCAAAACTTTCCAATCATTTGGCTCATAGCTAGTTCTTGGAAAATAGCTTATTCATTAAAAATGTTTTTTTTCAAAAAATTTTATTGATTTTTAATTTATCAAAAACTAATTGACCTTCGGCGTTTTAATCGAAACACATTATTGTACATTCATTTTTACATAATTTCAAAATTTGAAAAATTCAATTCATTTTCAATATTTTGTAATACTGCTGATTCATTTTAAAATAAAATTCAACCGATTTTATTGCATCATGAATCTTTTATTCGTAAATCTTTGAATTTATGATTTAAAAACAAAAATAGTTTTTTTTGACATTAAATTCCAAAGCAAAATTTTCACTTATAATTTTATTTATCAACACGCTCATATTTTTAGGCAGAAATTTTATTTGCAAATTGTGTCATATAAAAAATCTTTACGTATGCAATGCAAAAGCAAGAAGACAAAGAACCGCTTAAGTATCATCATGCTATGAGGTTTCCTAGTGAAATGTAGAATCTCCTTTAAATCAATTTTTTTTCTCGTCTAAAGTTAGATCGAAAGAGTTAGCTGAGCAGTGAATTACTTTTATTATAATCAGTTGGTGTGGTCTCCCAAAAACTTTCCCGTATATTCTCCTATAAAGTTGTTTTCCAGAGAACGCCTTCAATGGCATTGGAATACAACAGTTACGAAATATTATACTTTGGCGTTCATTTAGCATTCTTATTGAAAACATTGCGGTATTCTCGGCGAGTGTTTTTGGCATTTAATCCCTGGCATTCAATTAATAGTATCCGAAAATCGAATTTGTTTTTTCCCAACCGATTGAAACCAAAATGAGACACAGAAGTCGCAAATTCACTTACCCAATTTGATGTATTTAAGGCATTGCGTTTTTGAGCTGTCGCATTTACATGTTTCTTAAATGCAGACCAACAGACAATAACTGCATGTTGGATTTTATCTCAAAATTTGATCGATGTCTTCACTGTAGATGTTAAATCCGTATATCGAATTTTATCTTTCTAGCTCTCTTTGTGTCGCAGTTATCACGTTAAGTTATATTCGAATAGACGAAATTCTTTCTTATGAACGGATTTTGTTCAAAGTTTCATAGTAATCTTCTCATTTAGTGCAAATACTACATACCAAATTTCATCCATCTTGCTGAAAGCGTTTTTGAGTTATCTTTGTGACAGGCAGATATTTTTCAAAAATGCGTTTTTCCAATTGAAGGAGGAGTGAAATGCGGAGATTCTTCAAAATCTTGCATTAGCATATTTTGACAATGACGACATTTTCTGTACACTTCTTGTATGGCAAAATAAAAAAGAAAAGTATGATGGAAGCATCGATTCATAACTTTATTTAAAAACAGTTTCATTTGAGAAATGTAAGAGGGAAAGAAGATAAAATAAAAAGACTTTAAGGAAAAGTTTTTTTTTTTTTTTTCATTTTGTTAACAATAAATACATGAGGTTTAAATATAAATGTGTAAAAAATAATTGAATATCCTTTCTTATTGCATAATAAATCCTTGTGTTTTAGACACAAGAAAATGTAGTTGTTTTGATAGAATTTTATGTGGTGCAAAGTTCACTCTTCTGCTTTTTGGCCAATAAAAACTTTTATCTTTTATCGTATCTGAAATGATGGGCAATCTGTCACTGCTTTGTTGTAACGTGAAAGTTACAACAAAGTGGAAGATAACTTGTTAAGAATTTTAATGTACGCATAAATTATTATGATCATGACCTTTGTTCATTATGTTTATGAAACAAGATTTGATCCTTTTTCTTCAATTAAAAATTTTTTTAAAAAGAAGAAAAACCTGGAAAATTTGACGATAATCACTTAAGTACCGAAGTGTAACAGAAATTTGAAAAATATTGGGTTTTTAGTTTGGATTATTTTAAGATTGCATATAAAATTGGAAACAGAAGAGAAAAATATCATTCAGCTGAAACAAATTGGGCATTGAATTAAAAAAAAAAAAATAATTATTATTCCAGTCTAATAACACCATATAAATACATCTACATTTTTCATGTATCTCTCATTTATTTGTTAGTCATTTTATTTACCTACGCGTATCAAAAAACCATCCTTATTTAAATTTTAAATTGTTCTCATTCATTAGAATTTATATCTTAATCCTTTTAACTTCAGTTTCAGCTGTAGTCGAAATTTTATTATGAGCCGTTAGTACAAGACAGTACAGAGGTTCAAAATGCTAATTTGCAACGAGGCATAAACTATAAAATTCGAAGCTAACTGAAAATCCATAACAATTCAGAATGCGCATCCATTTTCCTTTTATTCACTTAACGCAGCCGATCTCCATGCAGCACGTCGTTAGCATTTTGCGAGTAGTTTCGCCACAAGCAATTTCATCGCCTGTAAACATCACCTTACTGCCGGCTGCCGTTGGGGTTATTATAAATGACATTTTCAACGTGTCATTACACGAAAACGTCCATAAAAATCTTCCCAAATGGACGATATGTGTAACCAAATGACTGCCTCCGTCCCCGCCCCTTTTCGGAAAAAGAGAACAGCAGAAATCCCTCGGGGTCGGGATGAGGTTGTTTATACGCCGTCCACACTTCATTAAAGTTTGTGTTCTATTACTTTATGCAAAGTAGCATTGTTTCGAGGAGGGAGGTTGCGAGAAAATGGCTGAGATCCGCAGAACCGTTTTGGTGTTTTTTAAGAGGATGTCGAACATGTAATAGACTGAGAAAATGATTTTATTGCTTCTAAAATGCATATAATCCTTTCTGTCCATCGGGTTTTTGATAAATTATTCGTTCTTACTGCAAGGAATATTTGGAGTGAGTTCTGTCATGAATAGTGACAGAAAAATATTAGGTTGAGCAATGATTCATTGACATTTTTCAAATATGTCTTCTCTTGGTCTTTGGATGAAAATGTTAATTCAACTTGCGAATTAACGTTAATTAATACAAAAGCAAAAAAACCAATGGTGGGCAGGTAACATCTTACGTGTAGCTTCTATTGAATATAAAAACCTATTTTGCCGATAATGCTTCTTTGTCTCGTCTTGATATTTCATTTTAATTATCTGAAGAAGCCCAGGAGTCAGGCAAAATAATCAAACCATTTGATCTTTTAGAAATAAATTCTCAATGAAACATTTTGCCAATGGGCTTTTTTATAATTGATACAATACATACATTTTTTATAATTGATACAATACATACATTTTTTATAATTGATACAATACATGCATTTTTTATAATTGATACAATACATACATACATAAAATACAATACATTTTCATCATATGATTTAAGTAATTCATTCACTCGCACCAATGGATAAAGAAATAAAAATACAATACATTTTCATTATATGATTTAAGTAAGTAAATCATTCACTCGCACCAATGGATAAAGAAATAAAAATACAATACATTTTCATTATATGATTTTTTAAATAATTTAAGAAAACTAATCCATTACTTTATAATAATCCATTAGTTACTATCTAATAATGAAGATACTACATTTTAATCTCAATTTCTTTATTCAGTAAATCGCAGAATTTCTTGTAGAAAATGTTGGAGTTTTTCTCAACAAAAATAGCAGAGTATAAATAAGACCAGGCATTTAGATTAAAATCAAATTCTTTTAATGAAAAACTAAAAGCTCTGCATCTTTCAGAGTATACAGCTACGGTATATACACACAGGCGGTGTCTGTTCTTTTTACTTAAAAAGAACAAACATCCAATGACAGTTCATCCGGAAATACCACGTACTTCCGGTTACAAAATGATTATCCAATAATGTTGCTCCTCTGGGACCGACCTCTGCTTGATTTGAATATGCAACAGAAAATTCAAAATATTTTACCTGCATTCTCACCAAGCCACCTGTCATCAGATTTGTTTCTTCTAAATAGGTATTAAGTCCCAACGGATGAATAGGAATTTTATTATTTCTTTTCTGTGTCTGAGCATAGTACGGTTTAAAGCCTGTTTCAATGTATTTCACCATCGATTTGAATTATTACTTAATGCCTATTTGTTTTTCTTTTATTTTAATGCAACCGTAACCATCAGTTTCCATTGCGACCTAATATAAATTATTTGGTCTGTATAAATGTGCAGTCATAAAACACGGTGTGTTGCAGAAAATGGGATACATTCGATATTCTATTTCTAATTTAAACTCGTACATTACTATTAAACTATTCTTCTATCACATCATACGAAAATACATAAGGTGAATAGTTTATCGCCTTTGAGGAAAATAAATGTGGAGTATACTGTTAATATTCACGTGGAACACGTATACAAAAGGCGAATGGCTTATTGTTCGAGAGTATATTTCTTTATGTATGATTGCTCTGTCGCAAACATAAAAAAACACATCTATGACTTATTCCTTCTCCCTTTTCTTATATCTTCATTCACTCAAAACAATATATAGTAGGAAGCATCTTTAGATTACTTAGTTTAGATATATTAACGTCCCGTTTTAAAGCAACACTAGAACTATTTTGGTACGAACCTCGTCATTTTGAATTGGAATCAGATGACATGTATGAAAATTGAGCTGGCACTTCCTTCCTTAAACTTCCACACCACACCAGCAGAAGAACATTTGGCTTCCGACGGATTTAGTGTGCACCAGACCCGATTACACGACGATTCGTCAGTGGAATTGGGTCTCGAACATGAAACCCTCCGGATCCGCAACCAAGACCTTACTACCAGGCCGCCGCTGCCTAAAATGCGAGGCATCATGCTATTTGATTTATTTGTTTCTTCAAATGCAAAAGAAGCCCACTCAACACGTTTCGTATCACCTAAGAAAGTTATATAGTTAATATCGCAATATAGTTTCTATTTATTATCTCTTATCGAAGTTTGAAGCATCCATCAGTTTGTCCCAATTTCCTGAACGGAAGAAATGCCAGTAGGAAGTTTGATTTTTGGCTTTTCTCTTACATTTGAAAATGACGATGTGGTGATAAATATTTTTAATCATTTTCAAGAAAACTACTCTTTATATTTTCATTTGTCTCTTCGAATGTATGGAATTTGATTATTAGATTAATATATCATGCGTTTCAAAACAACTTTTCGCAGCAAAATAGCTTCCTATGAAACGTACTATTTTTTCCTAAAGTTGTATGTCTTTTAATATTTAACTGCCATTACTTTTGATTCATAGAAATACTATTTCTTGAATACCTTTCAATTATTTCTGAAACCAGCGGAATGGCCTCCCCGAGCTTTCTTCTCTCTAATAAAAGTGAATTCATGTTTCCTCCGAACACCAAACGTCGACGCAGAATTACAATTGCATTCGCAAATCACAATCGATTTCATATATTTAAGCCAATGCGTTTTTGAATGATCGCAATGCGTATTTGTCGCAATCGTTTTTGGGTTAAAGAGACAGTTATTCAATTCCTTGTTTGATTTGACTCAACATTTGATAAGTATCTCATTGTAAATTTTAAATCTGCATACCCAATTTCATCCATCTAGCTCTCTTCGTTTTGTAGTTATCGCGTTCACTTACATTCGGACAGCTGAGCAGACAGATTTTATCTGAGCGGATTTTGCTCAAAATTATATAGAAATCTACTAATTATGATAAAGACCATATATCAAATTTCATCTGTCTAGCTCAAAACGTTTTTTATTGTTTATATTTTTTTAGTTATAATTGTCACAGACAGCAAATGTGTTTTTCCAGCTCAGGCAGGGGTTAAACAAGGAGATTCGTCAAAATCCGGAGTTCGAATTTTTAGCGATCAGAATACTTTCTGTATATGAGGAAGTAAAAAGGAATGAACAATCAAATCTTGTCTTGTGTATACATACAATATCCATAAAATGCAGCAATCCACAGAAATGAGGCTTCGTCTAATGTGTTGAATGTCAGCGTTTGATAATCGACGAAATGACTCAATCAATCATTTCAGAACTGAATGCGCTCGAACTGAAGATCCGCCATTGAATGACTCCTCAAGAGATTTATTCATTCACACAATTGCTTCGTGTTTTATTGTCACAAATCCCAAGAAAGCAGCTCTGAGATACAAAAGGGTTGCGCAAAATCAGCAGCGTTTGCCGCCGGCTCTGATGTATGGGATGTCTGATTGCGACGCCACACAATGGCCGCTCGGAATAGATGGACGAACCTTCCCCGCACGCTTGTCCACTATTAACTGAAGAAGGGACTTCTTCATTTAGAAATAGCCGTCTGCGAACGATGTGCGTAAGACACCTTGCATCATGATTTTTATATATTTGTAAAAAAATTGAACCATTGTTTTGAAAATTCTTGCTTGGATTTTACTTGGCATTTAGACTTTCATTAACAAATAAAAGGCCATATAAATTTGAAACTTACAAACGAAAGATCCATTCTCTGGATAAACTATTACGTTTGAAACTTACAAACGGAATAGTTTATCCAGAGAATGGATCTTGCGCTAGTATAATACTCACTCACTTACAAACGAAATAGATTTGCTCAACTGGTATATTGCGAGTGATTCTTTACAAAATACGTATAATATTTTATTTTTATAGGCTAAGCATACTAAGGCAAATACTTTTGATTTGAGTATATTTCTGTACTCAGTAACTTTAACATAAAACAATGTTTTTTTTTGTTTTGTTTTTTTGCTGGCATAATATTTTTGATCTGTGTGATATACAAGTCATACAAAGTGCACTTCAGCCTAGAGAACTAATAAAAATAAAAGTAATTTGACGAAACATCATTTTTAGAGAAGTAAATGCTCAACAAGAAAGAATTTTCAAAACTTTTATTAAATGTTTAATTAATTAAGAATGAATCGAAATATTAATGTTTTTCCAGTACGATAATTCCAAGAATATCGTCGTATAAAAACCATTTTCACGCCTTTTAAAATTTAAAAAAATTTAAATTTCAGAGATATCGATTTTTTATCTTGTAGCAGTTATTTTAATTTCAATAACATTTGTAAAAAATTATTCACTGTTGCCAGTAGTCAGCTCAGTTATAGATTATAAACTTTATTTCGTGTATTTCTTCTGTAATTTGATTTTCAGCTTTATTTTTAAACAATAAAAAAATATTTAATCTTCAAGAATTTTTTACGTACTTTTGTTTCAAGTTTTAAGAAAATCTAAAAACTTCGACAAAAGAGAGTGATAAAATTACAGAGTTCAAAATAAAGAGTAATAAATAATGCTTTGTGGATTAATAAGCAATGTTTTAAAACAAGAGGACGTTATTATGCTGCGAAATTTCGGAGTCATTTCTTTGTGAAGCACAAAACAAAACCTTTCATAAGAAAAGTAAATAATCTGAACATTCACAAAACGTTAAGGGCCATTAGTTTGTACGGATGGGCCATTGGTTTGTACGGATATATCTAGTTCTTACCATTTTTTAACTTTTTCACGTGTGAAATTCATACTTTTAAAGTAACTCTTTTAAAAATCTTTTGATACAATTATTTTAACGTTTTTTCTATTCCACGATCGTCAATATTCTAACCATACGTTTGGCGCAGTTTAGCCAAGGTTGGCTCTTGCGCCAATAAAACTCACAACCCACCCACCCCACCACAAAACGTTAAATATATAAATCTATTTCAAATGTGGGAACAAGGGGTAGACCAGCACAATAATTTCGTCTTCAGGAGATGAAATCAATTTAGATTGCTTAAAAGAAGAATAGCATTTTTTATGTATGCGTGCATGTAATAATTTCAATTTGACAGTGTTATTAAAATTAAATACTATCTGAATAGAAATTAGGATTAAAAAATAGAATTGCACTGATAGAAATTCTGTGTATGTTACGAAATTTGTTTCTCGGAATTTTATGCTGAAGAATATGTAATATCTCAAACGATTATTGAATGCAAATTTCTCTGACTTAACGCGAAATTTAATATGCTACAATAAGAAAACAATATTACAAACTATAACAACAATAATATATTGTTATTTATCCAATTATATTACAGAAAATAGTCGCGATATTTAAAAACGTACTCAGGTTAAAAAATTTTTCAACATTGCTTCCATTTAAAATGAAAACTTAATTACAAGTACATCAAAATTTCAAATTTTTTTAGAATACTTTAAACAGAAACTTACTCAGAATGCAAAAATAATTTGTAAATAACTTTCACCATCATCATCAACAATGGAAGAAAAATCCTGGATGAAATAATTGTAGCAACGGTTAAAACAATTTAAATTTTATTAGAACAATGAAATATATTGCTGCAAAATAATTTTTGAAAACTTCATTAGTAGAAGCTATGCAGCAACTGAATTAAAAGTATTGAAAAGATATTTTTTATATTTTAAGATGATGTAAAATTTATTTATTTTTATGTTTAATTTTTTTCATTTTATTCAAGTCATTTTTTTCTAGTTATGGTGTAAAAAGTTAAAATTAAGCTTATTCTATAATTATTTAAAATTCTAATTATAATCTCAAAAATAACGCTCCTTTGTATAGTTTCTCATCCTCCAAATATAATCGAGATAATTAAGCAAAAAAGAATTATGTGTTACTGTGTCTAAAATAGAAGCAGAAAAGAAAATGTATTTCTTATTTAAAAAGTTGTTTCACAAATAGATGCAAGAATTACTTTTCAGCTCTAGATTTAAATTTTACATACGAATAAATACTTCTAATCCGAAACAATGTTTGAATGTGTATTAGTAGCTCTTCTTTGAACATCGGAAATGTGAAAGGTTTGTCTAGCAGTTAATTTATTTTACAGCTAAAAACAAAACCAAATAACGCCAATTCGTAAATTATAATTAACAATTTAGACATAAAAGTAACATTTGTGGAAAATATTCCGTAATCCAAACTCAGACATCTCATAATTAAGCTTCAAATTATTGCAACCCTGGGTGAAAATTATTGCCAAGTTTATGGTTAACATTGTCGTTGTTCAAGGGAATTTCCCAATTGTGTTATTTTCATTTATTTTTGAAATAAACATTAATTTAATGAAAATGTCAAGGCAAAAGGGCCAAACGAGCATTGAGTTAATAAAATTGATTATTAAACTGGCTAAAGATGGAAAGTCTGTGCAATTTTTGAAATCTTTCAATGGTTCAAGGCATAATAAAACACTTCAAAGCTAATAATCAAATGGAAAATAAACCTAAGACAACACACAATATGATTTTCAAAGAAGCAGATGAACCATATTTAATAAGAAAAGTGAACGCAATTCCACTCCTTAGTGCACCAAAACTAGCTATTATTGCTGTAAAGGAATTTGGGGGGGGGGTAAGCACCAACACATCAGTAATAAGAAATGTACTCCATAAGATAGATGTCAATGGAAGAAAGGCAGACAAAAAAAACCTTTCATAAGTAAGTGAAATCAGACCATAAGGATTAAATTCACAAAGTAGATAAAAACAAGGACTTTTGGTAAAACATCTTATTTACTGATGTAAGCAAATTCGACATTTTTGGATCTGATGGTAAGCTTTACGTCTGATAAAAATCTCACAAGGAGCTGCTCACAAAAAAAAAATTTTAAACCAACTATGAATTATGGTGGCAGATCAATAATGTTCTGGGGCTCGCTTTCAGCTGCTGACCCATGAATCCTGTATTTTATTGAAGGGGGAATAGAATAGAATGTATACCTTGACATTTCAAATGAAAAATTTGCCACAATGTGTGAAAAAACTTTTTCTTGACACAACTGGCAATTTTATCAGGATAATGATGCGAAACATAAAGTTTAAAGCTTGTAAAGTGCGTTCCTAGCTCCTATATAACTGCTCTCACGTGATGGGCACTCAACCCCATCGAACATTTATGGGAACACGTCAAGAAAAAGTCCAGAAAAACACTATTTCCAATAAAAATGAATCAAAAAGAGTATTGTTGCAAAAATGGAAAAAATTTAACCTAATTTTTTTGAAAAATTGGTTCAATATATGTCTAAACATCTTAAAATTATTATAAAAAAACAAGGGTTCATATATAAAATACTGATTCATTTGAAATTTTAAATAATTTTTAAAATCATCTAATCCGTTCTGAGTTTAGATTGTGCATTATTTTGTGTTTTGTTTTGCTTTTTGCCATAACTTCTGATTAAAATGAATTCATTTATACTTATTTTTATTTGTTTTTATAATTGCAGTAAATATACTATTGAAAATTCATTAACTATGTTTCTTATTAATTTTAATTTAAAAACTTTGACTCTATTAATATATTTTCTTTGGTGTCCAACTTTGGCTTAAATCTTTACAAATGAATGTCGGAATGACAGTCTAACTTAAATAATTCGTTTAAAGTGAATCATGGATTCGCGTTTCTGACCCCTTAAACCAGCGCTGATAAGTCTTAATCCTTTGCAGATATTCGATCGCAAAATCCATTTCAGCATTTAGTGTAGGTGGATGACTCGAGGAAACTCCGATAAGCTGGATGTGCGCCTCTCTGAGCGATTCATTCTCTTCATTGTTTTAATTGAACAGATGGATAGAAGAGAAATTATTGATTCTCTCCCAACGGAAGTGATACCATAACTATTTTTTACTCTCTCGCATTCGAAATATAGAGAAACTATTGTAATTGCTAAAAAAATTTCAATTATAACAGTATCTTTTTTTTATTGTGCTTATTCTTGCATTATGTGATTGTTTAGGTGAAGGAACAAAGAAATAAAAGTTTATTGAAACAATGTACATGTTCATTCAGATCAGTTTAATAAAAATACAATAATCTAGACATTTGCATTGTCATTCTTCGATCATGAATAATTTGTTTCATTGATTAACACTTCATGTAAAATGTCGATTTCAGAAATTTCTTTAACTGAAGTGGATCTCCAAGAGAGTTTTCTACTTCATTTAAATATATGTGCGATTCCATTCTGTAGCTGTGTTAACTTATTAAGACATTTAAATTTGTAACAAATGCATAGGTGTCTGTTTTTTTCTGGGCACTCTAGAAACTAAAAGAAAATCGTGAAGACAAAATCGGTGTTTTTCTGCCAAGCTAAGTGGGTTGATGTTTAACTCCTGTAGCGCCTAAAGGCTCCTTAGGGGAGTCTAGACAATGCTGATTGAGACACATTAGACATTGTTTCGCATCAAAGCCATTATAGAGCTGTTGCGAATGGTTTAATAGATGATATTAACTTGCTTCTGGTGTCTTTATTGCATAATTTAAAGAACATTTTGAAAAATTTGTAATTCACAAATTGCGCTACAATAAATTTGTTTACTCATTTCAGTGCTTTACTTCAAAATTAAATTCCTAAGAATGTCAGTAGTTAAATTTTTCGATGTATAAATATTTATTTGAAAGGTATTCAAGTTAAATTAAAACCAAATAATAACAATACGTTTCTAAATTCCTGTATTATTTTAAAGTATTATTTTCGTTATAAATATGCCAATTTATATTTACAAAGGAGAACTATTAAATTCCGATTCTTTTAATGCTTTGTTGAGTAAATGTCGCTAAATAAAACATTATAATTAAAAAGTATAAATTTTTTAGAAAATCAGTTTTTATTCACTTTAATTGGTTTTCACCATATCAGTTATATTATATCACTTGTTGAGAATTATGACGATGGAAAATCGAAACCATCTGAAGAAAATAGTATTTAAAATATTACTTTTCCCGTATGGTCCATTTCACCTGCTGAAGACAAGGAGTATATTTTTACACCTTTTTTGCATACGAATTCATTTAGGAGTCATTTCGTGGTTTTAACTCAAGTCTTTATGAATTTTCACCTCTGTGATTCTTCAGATAAAATGTCTGTATTAAAAATAAAATTTCCAAACAGTGTGATGATGAAAGCAGATGGCACCTAAGACTTAATGTTAATAAATGCCCTTTTTTTTTTTTTTTTTTTTTTTTGTCTTTCAAAACTGGCATAAATGCATTTGTCTCCTTGACACTTGGAACACATATATCCCCTTTGACCGACCGATTCTTACACCGGTTTCCTTTCAGATATTGTGCGAAATTTCGATTACTTTGTTCATTTGGAGACACCACTCCCCCGGGTCAGTTAAGTTATTGTAGATGTATAGCATATTGCTGTGGTTTCTCTCAATGAATTGAAGTCTGTTAAATAATTTCTTGTAAACAAAGTTTATTATTTAACGCTGATATACTAAACTCAATTTAAAAGGTTCATTTAAATAATATCACCGTATCTTACAAACAGTCATTGATGGGATGAACTAAACTGAAACTCATATTTGTTTTTAGAACATGAAACAAGCATAAAATCAATTTAAAAAATTGCTATTTAAAAATGTGGCAGATTTGTATTATTCTTCTGCCACAAGAAGATAAACGTTATTCGCACTCACGCATGACAACAACAGTTAAATCACTTGAACAGCAACATTGCCCTCGAATTCATTTGTTGTTATTTTATTTAAAGTTGAAAAGTGGAAGGAAAGCTGGTAGTGTGGTGTTTCATCCAATGAACAATTCTTGGTTGCCCTTTGCTTATTTAGTTTTGCAATTCGGCATCACACACACACGAGCGAAAACAATGGGCGAGAAACACATAACAGGATACACACTGCATTTCAGCATCGCGCGCTTTCAAAGAGCGAGATGTACGCTGTTGTGACAGAACAGACACGGATGTGAGAAACCCAAGTGCTCGCCAGTCTCTCGCAAACTTTATAGTTTAGAGAGTACAAGCAGCGCCATCTACTAAAAATATTAACTAGCCAATTCAGAATATAAATAATCACACAAAAAGTAATAGTTGCAAATAACAAAATTACATGAATGAAGGTATAGCTTTACAATTCTCTTCCTTTCGCGAAGCATCATGTGTCTATCATGTTATCCAAAAGAATTATCTGGATCTTATTATCCAGATGAATTATCTGGGAGATATTGGATTCAGCAATAATTCAGTGCAATTTTTCATGAACATTTAATCGCTGTCCACCAGGTCGTGGGAAAGTATCGGCTTCGGAAGCGGAGGGTTCCAGGTTCGAGGCCCGACTCCACCGAAGAACCGTCGTGCAAGCGGTCTGGTGCACATTAAATCGCAAACGGTATGGTGCACAAACTTCCTCCCGCTGGTGTATTTTGGAAACTTGGTGAGGGGGTGCCAGATCGGGTATCGTCCTCGTTATCTGACAGCGTTTCAAAATGACGAGGTCCGTCCCAAAATAGCCCTAGTGTTGCTTTAAAATTTCACGTTAATATAACTAGACTAACAAACCTAAACGCAGTCCTCAAAATTAGGTGAAGTCTCTCTTTTTTTTTTTTAATGGAATTTAATCAATTGCCATTTTACCTAAGTGTTATTTAAAAAAGTTCGTAAAGTCTAATAACAGCATTTCATTTTCAAAGATTTTCGGTGCTTGCCTCCGCCCGAAAAGATTCAATTTCTCTTACTTCTTCAGTAATGAAGGACATTTATTTGGGAGTAGAGACGCCGTGTAATTTAGATGCCTCGCCATGCCTTGTCGTCCGGTATTTCCTAATGTGGGCCGCGAAATTGTTTCTCGAGATCGGGCCGACGGAAAACTCGTAAAGTCGTCTCGTTGCTCGTAAACGCGCAGCCGGCGCAATTTTTCCGCGCTGGCCATCAAAAGCCTTGACAAGCAAATAGGCCCTTTCGTATGCCGCCGCCGTCTAAGTGGCCCTTTTTCGAGGAAGGGGGTGGTTGCTTCCTTCAAAACAACAGAAGCTGCAATTTTCGGCTTCTTCGAAAAGCGTCTGTTTATCCGACATAAAGTGATTTTTTTAAACCCAAATCGTGCATCTTCTTTCACTCAGTTTGCACACATGTGTAACAGTGTGTAGAATATTGCTTCTGGTCACTGCAGTATCGGGCGATTCGCGTGTTTCGGTGATTCTGATCGAAACGCTTTTTCTGCGAATGGGAATTCGAGTTAAAGAAAAAGAAGTGCCTCAACACTTTTTTTTCTCTCGCAAGATTTAGAAAGTTCTGAGATGAAAGATAAAGTTCTGGAAATAGCACACTGCATAAGTAAAATAAGATTCAACTTATTGAGACTTTTAGGCAGTTTATCCTATGTAGGTTGGTTTAAAAGTTAACTTGAGCGATTACGGTAAAAAGTTGATTTTTTGTGAAAATGTGAATTTTTTAATTTAATATTCTTAACATTTAAGCAATTTTCTTTATAAAACTGTTCGAATTTTGTTACTAAATCCATTTTTTGTAGAAATTACATTGCTGTTTATATTTGCATTTATATAATTTTAAAGCTGCTATTTTCACAAGTCTTTGTTAGAATTGTCTTTGTAAAACCTCATAAATTAAAATCTAATGAATATTTTTTTTATCAAATTTGGACTGTTAACTTGTGATTCGTTCGGCCAACTGCAAACTAGACTGGAGTAAAGTAATCTAAAGTCAAACTGAAAACATGGAAAAAAGTTTTTTAAATAATATTTTGAATCTTTATCGACAGTTAATTTTAATTTTTATAATTTCTACTGGAAAGCGTTTGTAAATTAAATAAAATACGTAGAATCTTTTTTTTTTTTTTTGAAAATATCTCCAAAAGATGCTTGAGGTATCCGACTCTCAAATTGAGGGCCTTTAGGCAATCTCCGCTTTGTCTATTGCAGAGGAGAGGGGTGGGGCAAACCTTTATGGATCAATATGCCATTTTTTCTAAAGAAATGTTTAATGAGGTATGGACGTGCCGTCAAATAATTTTGACTTGTGATTATTGGGAAAATAATAAAACTAAATACTAACAACTCAAAACTCTTTATTTACAACGAAAAATACATTTTGCACTGTATAGTAGTAAATGTTTTAGTTATACGTGTAATTCAAATTAAAGTAACATTAGTGTGACTTCTGTTTGCAAATTAGATGACAACTTATATTAGGATTGTAAGATGTTATTTTCAGCAAAATGCATGCTGAATTGGAGTCATCTGCCAAACGGTTTCTAAGCGAATCGTTAATGTTATTCATCTCTGAAAATAATGACTCGCAGGCATAGGTAGATGAAAATATAGTTAAAATAACATGAGCCAGCTTCTTCAAACAATTAAATATGTTGGGAATAGAATTCCTTGTTTCCAAAATTTCGTTCCTAGCATTTTTACTTATTTTGCTTGCTAATCTTTCTGTTTCAATCAATTGCAACTTTTTCCTTGTTTCAATAAATTTTTGAATCCATATAGAACTTGACTGGAAATCAATCAATTGTATTTCAAATAATTCAATTCCCACCCAATCGAATTGAGGAAAGTTCAATTTATCAAATAAAGTCACGGGCAAACCGTTTTGATGGGTGGCGTGACCAAAATATTGTGTCGCGTGCCATCAATGGCACGCGTGTCATTGGTTCGCCATCCCTGGTCTATTGCATAATAAAGTCCCCGAGTAGAGCGGCAATTCATTGATTTCCTTCTACAATTAACTATTCCTTGATAATAACTCTTCCATTAGAGAAATGACGTTGAAATATCCCTGAGTATGCAGTGAGATATTAAAAAGGAATTTCAGTAAATTATTTACACATCGACACCAGTTCTGCTAAATCCAAAGTCACGTTACAAAAATAAAAACAGCTTTCTTCATAGGTTTAGAGTGTTCATCTGAATTATTTGATAAATTTATAATAAGGGTTCATATTTTTTTCACTCTCGACTACCTTTCAGTGAAAAAGATCAAATGTAGATAAATAAAGAAAAATTCATTAAAAAGTGAAAAAATGAGGATAATTTATAGGTAGTTCATGTAAAGCGTAGCGAATTTAATGAAATTGCTGAAAATCAAAATGATAGTCTTAACATTTTCTGCGCACAAATGGTGAAATAAAGTGGATTATTAAAATGCCAGGAGGGCTGCGACGGTTACCTCGTTTGTGTTACTTCTTTTTTTGAATTGTGAATAACAACTTATACTCCCCTTATCTGTAAAGCATGGCTTTTCGCAATGAAACAGACAGTTCGAAAAATTGCAGCCATCCAATCGTTTTTCAAGAGAAAAATGAGTCATTTCACCTATTCTCCGCCTATTTCTGCTATTAGAACTTTTCAAGCATTCTGCAATAATTAGCACAATGTTTTGCCATGGCAACATATACCACAATAAAATTATGTAATTTAAGAGTATTTCATTCAGAAAAGGGACGTGAAAAATGGCCGAAACTTCTCATTCCGTCGAAACAGCGTCAGAGTGGGGAAAATGGAAAGCTTCGAAAATTACAAGAGAGAGAGGATTAGTAGAGTTTTGGTTGAATTACCGAGTGCTTCGCAGCTTGTTGTGTTATGTTCCCGCGCCATGGCGATCGCAGAGTTCGCCATTTGCAAACAGAGGAAAGGGATTACACGAAATCATTTAACCTGCCGAGGAAGCACTCTATTCTCGCATTAGCGGCCTGCTCTTTAAGACGCATTCCGCCTCTAACGACTCTTTTGCTTCCGTTATTTATTAAGAGCGATTCATTCTATAGTTGTTATTTCTTTTAGGAAACACTGTCCCATACTATTACAGAATGAAACAAAAACTACCAGGCATGATGAGCATCTTAATGAAACAGAAATAATGCCTTTTTTGGCATGTACTACTGTCAATCGTAATGTGACGGTTCAAAAAATCAGTAATATGCCGTTTATCAAAAAGGAGGACATTCGCCAAGATCTCAGGCTTCCATAGAAAATTATCAACAAGATTCTTTGATAAATTGGATAGATGCAACAATTAAAGAAATAGAACCAGGTGATCAGAGCCGCGGTGGCCTAGTGGTAAGGTCTCGGCTTCGTAACCGGAAAACTTCAAACTCGAGAGCCGATTCCACTTAAAAACCGTCATGTAAGCGGATCTGGTGCATGTTAAACCGGTCTGGGCCAAACGTCCGTCCTCTGGAGTGGCGTGGAAGCTTGGGGAGGAAGGTTCCAACTCAGGTGTCGTCCTCGTCATCTGAATGCTGCTCAAAATTATGAAGTCCGTCCCAAAATAACCCTAGTGTAGCTTTAAAACGGGACTTAAATATAATGAAACTAAACTCAACTGAACCATATGATCCAAAGCTTCCAAAGAACGTCAAGAGACCTCGTAGCCTTATCCATGTATAAAGTGTCATCTTAGCTTTTCCATGCCGCCATGATTGTAGATCGATCTTTCTACTTATCATGTCATTTCAATGTCATGTCAGTAACCTTAACATTAGTTCCGGCGGAGGTTAAGAAGGTCTAGTTCAGGAACTCAGGGACCAATCTCTTAAATCGGCAATCGACCGTAAATCCATATGCCCTTTGTTAAGGATTATGGATATCAGTCATCTCGTATTATACACTTTATCTTGAGTATTTATTCAGTTTATAGCATTTAATTCACCCACTTTTGCATTTAGTATCTTATCTTCTTTACTAATAATGAAGAAGAATGAATATGTGTTGTTCTCATATTTTATTATATTTTAAAGGGTAAAAATGTCAATTTCGGATTAATTTTTTAATCAAAAAATTTGACTTTGCTACCTTATCATGATAATATTATTGCCAAATTTAAATTTAACATTTAATTAGTCATCTAAGGGGTACATTACCCTTCGTATGATAATGTGCCCCTTAGAATGATTTTTTTTATTTTAATTATAATTTTAATGAATTAAAAATTAATTGAGATTTTAGCGTCATTTCATAACTCCGGAAAAAAATTATTGCATAAGATTAATTTTTGGATTATTTTATAATTTTGAAAAATTATATTTTCATTTTCCTTTCTCATTTTTTTTCTGAATTCTAACAAATTTTAAGAATTTCTTGTTGCGTAATATTCGACAATTGAATTGCACTAAAATTCGAGCCGATGTCATCATTTCATCAAGTATTTATTCGTTTGATTTTCTTCCAGTGCTTAAAATTAACGAAGTAGGATATTTTTATTATATGCACAGTTTACAAACTACAAAAAAAAAAAAAAATGCAATTACAAGACAAGTTATCTGGAAAGCATGTGTTTTTATTATCATTGGGGAAGTTCGTGCACACAATAAGGCAGAGTTAAGAACTCGTCTCGAAAAGTCAGTCATAATTTGAAGTTGATGATAATTGGATTAGATAATCATAATTTGATGTCAGTCATAATATATACTTCCTCGCATTCATACAGAAAATATTAAGCAATCGTCAGAGATGCGAGATTTTGACAAATCTCCACATTTTAGGCATCCATGAGTTCGAAAAACACGTTTTTAAAATTATATTTGTGCGTTTGTCTGTCTGTCTGCGACAAAGCTAATTCAAAAACGCTTTGAATTAGACGTATGAAATTTAGTATATGGCCTTTTACCAAATTTGTAGATTTCTGTCCAATTTTGAGCCAAATCAATTCCGAAGAAGTTTGTCCGCCTGTTAGAGTATATTTTAACACGATAACTACTAAACGAAAAGCTAGAGGGATCTGATTCTGTACACACATTTAACATCTATTGTGTGGGCGTCTGTCAAGTTTTGAACCAAAGGAAACACGTAACACGATAACTCAAAAACACAGTGACTTAAAGACATTCAATTGTGTAGCTGCAAGTATAATTCTTTCTCTCATTTTGTTTTCAATTAGTCGCAGTTAGTCCATTCAATTAGTCGTTTGGTAATTCTGTTAATCTCACTATTAACTATAAATATACTTCATATATCAAAAAGTCAAAGCAAAATTTGATTTCTTCATCTGCATCTGGAATAGGATGTTTAAATTTTGCTGCAAGTTTTAGGCATTGGTGAAATAATCCAAACATGTGAAAATTTTGAAGAACCGTAAAATATAGTATATTGAAGAGGAAACGGAATTTCGAAAGAATTTTTTCATAACTATGTTTTCTTCTATCATTTCAAAGTGTTTTTATTCGTCTTTAATACTTTGCTTACTAATGACAACAAAAATTACATTTGACCATAAATTCTTTAGATTCCCTTTCTAAACACGAAATTTAAAAGCTAAAAACTAACATTGATGCTTGAACTAAACTGTGCAATTGTTAACATTTGTGTTGTAGCTTGTATAACTTTTTAAATTAAAAAACCAGAGTATTTAATATTCGATAACTGATATCTTTATAATTTTCCAAGATAAAAAGTCTTATATAGTTTTTAAATATATTTGAAAGGAAATAAAATAAAAATTACTTTATTGTGTGACACCCAAGGTATTTTTTAAAATTATTTTGCAATAGAAAGTAATCATTTTAAACAGGAAAAATCATCGCTTTCGTTTTATAGTGTTAAAGTAAAAATAGAATCATGTTATTGAAGCAACTTGATTATAATTAATGTATTGATTTATAGTCTGGTGAATTTTAAGTAACGTAGAAAATGAAGAGTTTAAAAAAAATGCTCTTGAAGTTCTTCGATTTTTAATTATTTTATTTACTGTCATCAATCACTCCAGTTACTTTACGGTTCTATACTGTAACATATTAAATTCGTCATAGAATCACAAAATATTATATATGAAAACATAATCTGAGTTTTAGCATACAGGTGATTTTTGATTTTCTATTTTCAATTAATTTTACATTTATAACATTTAAATTTTTTGTTAATTCATGCCTTCTAATTTGCATAGTTAATGTTAACTATAATACATTACATTACATAATTTCTGTGCAATTTCTTATATTGATTTTACTTTGTTATTCCTTGTACAATAATTACTAAAATTCACTTCCTTCACAAATTTTTTTGCATTCAAACTACTGACGAATTTAATTAAAACCGCTGTGGTCTAAGGGTCCGAGATTGAAGGACAGTCGCATAGGAAGAATAAATGCTTACGGCGCATGATCCCCAATTTCATTAATAATTTACCAGGGTAAATGGCATTTGGGACAGGCATTTGGAACTTCTCATCATATTTGTGATTAAAAAGTGAAAAATAATATATTTCATTAAAATGTCTTTCATGTAAATATAAAAAAAATAGTGAAATCTTTATAGAAATAAATCAATATAATAATTAAAACCAAAATATTTTTTTAAAGTTTTTGTTTCACTCATCACAATTCACGGAAAAAATCTTTTTTTTTTTTTTTTTTAATTTTAAAAATGAATCATTCGAAAAAATTGCATTGTCTCCTGACTTAAACCGGATAATCCTCAAAGGATCAGAAAAATTCAATTAACTTCAGCTTTATATTTTAAGATGCCATACTTATCACATTTTTATAATTTCTTTTTAAAACCCAACTCGAAAGAACAAAGGCTGTAGCAGAATTTTTTTTTTTACTTTGGACACTTTCTAAGAAATTTTCAATAGAATTCAGCTTTCTTAAAGCACAGAAAAGGAGTTTTGCTTCCTAAATTGGATACTTTTATGAATCTTATTTTCAAATAAAGCTCTGGTTTTTTTGGTTTAATAGAAGATAGAAAACATGTTCTAGACAAGTATGCTAAACAACTATTTAACATGCTCTATAAAATCTTACTCATTCGAATGGAATACCTAATTTAAAAAACAGGTAAATAATTAAATTTTATTTAAGAGTGTTACAGATTTTCATGCCAAATAAATGTAATGTTGCCAGTTTTTAAAAGCACACTTTTATTAGCATATTTTAAAGTAAACTTCGTTTTTAATTATTTCCCATTGTTCATTATTATAATTATTATGGAATTTTGAAATCAATATTTATTTTCATAAATGCACTATAAAGTGACACCGCATATATAGAATTAAAATTTAATTAAATGAATAGATTTTTGATAATTTAGTTCAGAAAATATTAAATCCATAAATTTGCAGCTAGAATACACAAGTTTACAAAAATTAGAGCTGCTAGTATAACATGATTACAAAATGCATGCAAACATGAAACAAATCAAACTGAAAATAAGTGTATAAAAATTAGTAATAGTGAAAACTCCGAATGAAAACATAAGTTAAAACTATTTGTGTTTGCAAAGATGATGATGATTCCTTGCCATAAAGGACCAGGGGTGTGTCTGTCATTCAGTTGTAAGGAATTGGCAATTGTCTTCACTCCAAATATCGAAATATGACGAAGAGAAATTCTTTCCTGCTAGTGAAAACAGATTTTTTGAAAAATGTTAAAGTCCTGCATTCAAAAATTATTTCATCGATGTTTACTACGAAAGGTTTCCAAATGTGGCATTTTATCCTTTTATTCACCAGAAGCATTCATCTGTGATAAACGATGAAACATATGTTATAAATGTTTTTGTGTCGTAAACTATTCAATGTTGTCAATAAATACGAATACTGGACTTCTAATTTCTGTCAAATCAACGAATCTACAATTTCCTGAATTATTCCTAATGATGTTCCTTTTAAAAATAAAGAAAAGGATATTCCCTGGTTCTCATTCATTTGAATTTAGTTATGGCGATTAATAAAATTAGTAAGTAATTAATAATAGTAGATTCCTAGATTTATCCTCCAAACTCCATGCCTAAGCATACTTTTCCTCCATAACTTCCGGGATTCTTTGATAATATATCTGTTGCGATGTGTTATCACCTGATATTTATTTGAATAAACAGTTGTAACTAAATTCATTTTAATGTTTGTGAAGCATTTTTAAAATCATACAAGCTTTTGATTTTTATTATATATAAATATTGACTGTTTCCAATACTTGCGAGCTTCGTCCTTCTTGATTGATAAATAATGTACAAACAAACATTTAGCTGCTTCAAAACAATCAAAGGAGGTTTTATATGAAGAGGATTTTTTAAAAAAGTTTTAAGTGAAAGATTCCTTAACACCAAATGGTATATAATGTTTATTTTCCGAATTATTCCTTTGAGATGCTTGCAAGAAAATATGGTGTTGCAAGAGGAATAACTTATCTAGAAGAATTTTCTTTCGCGATCTTGTAAATAAAGATATTGCGTATTATAAAAAGTATAACATTATTGAAATTCATGTATAGTTTTTCTTTTGAAGATATACATATCATTATTGAATTCTAAATATTTCTGTATTCACATACGAACTTCGTGAACGTTGTTTTTAAAGAACCAGTAGGCAATCAGTGGTATCTTCTGAAAATTTATTGAAAGGAAATGCTTCACGGGAGATTAATATTACTGTGTTACATGATTCAAAATAAATATCATTCAATTAAAAAATAAAATTTGTAAAATTTTAATCATGAAATATTAAAAAATAAATTACGAATTTATAAACTAAATCCCAAAATCTTAAAATATCAAAAAACATGTTAAAAAATTATTAAAAATTAAAAAAATAAATAAAATAAAATTATTGTAAATTAGGCGTTGTTAGTAAAATTAACCATTTATATTTTAAATTAAAATCTTTATTATATAGAGGCAGTTTTATTGAAACTGAATGCATTTATAAACATTTTTCATTTAAGCAGTAGATCATTTGGCAATTTGATATTAAAATATGTTTCACATTTTAAAACAAAGAACAAGAAACAAAAATCTTAAAAATATTTTTAAAAATTAATAAATCAGCATGTATTTGCTTTTATTCAAAAACTGGGAAGTCGTTTACAGAAAACGCCGAATTTTCCTCTTTCTCATAAAATTTTTACAATGTAATGATTCGGTTTTACAAAGAGTCAGTTGACGTACCTAGAAAATGTTGAAGTTGTGGAGGACAGGATGTTAGGGTTTCTATAAATATGTACTCGTGTAATATGTTTCTGTAAACATGTACCCCCACAAGGCTGTTGAAAGATGAACTGCAGTCTTTTCTTGGAGACAAGAGTACACATGATTGCAAATATCTGGGATGGATAATTCGTACTTATTCTAGCTTTATTCTGATTAGTCCTTGAAAAAAATTAGGCTTCATTTTTTTGAAAATTAACTACATAATTTATAAAAATAAATTAAAAATCATTTAAATTTTCGCTGTTATGTTAAAAAAAATCCGCAGACATTTCTGCGAAAACCATAATTAAAATGAAAAGAAGAGATCTTCAGTCCGTCTTCCAGAAGACCTGCTGGTTTATTTTATTCCTTCTATAGAAAACCGATCCTTTTCTCGCCCACTGGTCATTTGTCAGGGGATGACATCCGGCCGGAAATAATTAGAAATTGATATCCGCTAATCTTTCGAGAGATTTCTTTTCCCAAATGAATGCGAAACACGAACACCTCGCCTCGGGCACGCGACCCATCAGCGAGTCTCTCGAGAATCTTCATATTTGTGGTGTGCTCCTTCAAACGATAGAAGAAGTTTATAGATAATGAAAAAAAGAAAGTTTAAACATGGAAAGACATATCGGAAAAACTGTGTTAATAATGCTGTATTATTGCAAAAGTATACCCCAAATGTGAAAGGACCTATCAACAAAATAAATGGAATTACATCCTTGTGTCACTAATCACATCAAAAGTAATACTTCAGATTATTAATAAAACAAATGTTTGATGTTATCACCAGGAGAAATAGAACAATGTTTAACTGGCATTCAAATCCTTTACAACGTATTCATTGTAATAATTTGGATAGTTTCAATAATATTTGTTTTGATTTGTCAAAGTCAAAACAATCTTTCATGTACCCAACCGAAAATATCTTAAAGTATTAGTGATTGGGACTACTGTTTTAAAATCTGGTCGCGATCAATTTTGTGTTCAAGTGTTAAACAATATCTTACATTATTTCTCGCCAAACAGACATGAACTAAAATAAAATAGTTTTTAGTCTGAAGCTGTAAATTTTATTTATTGTTTAGAACTAAATATGATGATATGTTTACTATTGCTTCTGAACAATTTTGATAAATGATTGAATTATCGCATTTCTTTTGCGTTCTTTTCTGTCAGCAATGGTCTGAGACAAGTTAACGATCCATGTGATCGCGAAAATCTGCTTTTCCTGTTAAAAACACAGTTCTTTCAAAAAGATTGTGTACTTTATGTTTTGTAAACTACATTTTGAAATTGATTTCTGTAATGATAGCAGTACCTCCTCCCCTTTAAAGCTGCTAGCTGAGATCAAGATGTTGAGAGAGTGACAAAAACGATATTCAGGAAATTCATCATCGTAACAAGGCATGTGATGATAAAATGTTTTCACTCATTGTTTCGCTCTTACACTGAAGGACATGATGCTAAAAATTGTTCGTTTTTTACCAGCTATTTGAAAGGTTTAAAGTGTTCGGGTTTCTTTAGTTGTGGAACGAAAATTTGGAGGAATATTGAGAATTTTGAGGAGATAAGAGAATGAGTATTTGGTGATTCGGTCGATGTTATGGACGGGTTATGCTAAGAACAGCAGTCGCCTACAACAATTGAAGTTAGTATTGAAGTGTTGAAGTATATAGTAATTGAAGTTAGTATTGAAGCTACAGTATAACTCATAATGCTTATTATGAATTATATTGGAATCAATTCACTTGGCGTCACAGTAGCATAATTCTTCGTGTCATCTAATGTACATTCCCTTACCCTACGATATGACATCACTGTTCACATCATTTTACTGTTCCATCCATCCATCATTTTATTATGAAATGATTTCAAGCTTTTTAAATTGGCGATTTCTGAATGCCTTGTAAAAGTCATATAATTGCGTGTTGTTACTGTCTTTGATCAAATTTAAATGACGAATCGTGCTGGCACTAAGGAATGTCTAACATGTGCAGTAATGGTTATTAAAAGCTGACTAATATGTCAAAAAAGAAAATATTATTACTGAAGATGTTTAAAATATATTTTCACTGATTTATTTTCTTAATACAACGAAATCTAAACAAACTTATTTTTAAGCAATGATATTACCATTTAGTGATATTTTAAAATAAAGAGTCGTTTTAATCTGAAAGAATAATCTAGATTTCACATTCAGGTAACTGTAGATTTGAAATACCATTTCAACAAAAAGCCACCCAGTGTACAGGGCTGAAAGGAATTCGACCTTTCGTCGCAACATAAAAATATTCATGATGTTGTGATGTATGATAAAAGTTAATCTATATAAAAAGGAACTCAAAATTAAGGGATCCTCCCCTCATATGCTTCCCATGATTTTAAAACGAAATATAAATTTAGCAAAACGTTCGAATTGATGTTAAGGGAAATTTAAAATCTAGTTTTATTTTTTCAGCAGCTTTTTTAAAATTTTTATTTTATTTAATATGTTACAACGTTTTGACCTTTTTTGAAGACTATTATCATAAACTAAAACTTTTCACCTAAAATTCTCAAGGCTCATTTTATGAATTTTTCACTTAAAAAGGTTTTGTTTTCTTTTAAACATATTAGACTGAACGAGTTCGGGATTGTACGTAGTAAAACCAAGTGCTCCGTTTTGCATCCTAGGTAGCCCGCGCTTTTCTTGATTGAAATAGTACCTGCTCGCTTCTAGATATTTAGCAAACGAATATAAAGGATAAAGGAATCACCATCTGCTAAAATTGAAAACGATCTCCATTTAAAGTAATTTCTAAAATGTCTTGGAAACTTATCGCCCAGCGTTAACCCAAGATCTAATCAACAACGGAAGAGCAATACCTTTTTTAATCATTATAAATTCATGTCCAAGCCACCACCACTCTGATTTCGTTCCATTACGAGATGAACTCGCCCTTCGAAGTGACACGGGTCCGGCGATTAATTTTGCAGTGAGGTTTGTTTAACTTTTCCGTCGACTAAAGCTATTAAAACTTCCACGAGACAGAAGCTTTTCAGAATCCATTTGCTGAAATGTTTGAAGGAAAACTTGGTTAAAAGGGCTCTTACTCGAATTGTCATCAGAAATAAATTATTTCCACCGTTTTTAAGTTAGCATGATACTATTTTTAAGTAATGAAGATACTTTCAGTAAAGAATACTTTACTTTATTCTTTGACCATTTATAAATCAAAATATTTGATTTCTACTAGTTAGAAACTAATATAATTTTTTTTAGAAACCTCTTAAAATGACTTCCGATAATTTCAGGAAACCATCTTCTTTTTAAGCCCGTCTGTTTTCAAGCCATGGCAGTTTGGAGTTAATATCTTAGTTTTGGAATTGGAAAGTTTCAAGTTCGAAACTGGATTCATTTGAAGATTAATCGTGTAGTTCAAATCTGAATTCGAAGTTCAGTTTTCATTTGTTTTGAAAAATACAAAAAATTATAATTCTGTAAATAATAATATGCAACTGAGAAATTATAAATGTCCAGGAAATAATTTTACGATGGAAACTATCTTTTTTTTTTAAGTCTACATCCCTTTTTTTGCTATAAGCTATGATGATTTGATATTAAGATCTCGAGTTTTGAATCAGACGATTTCGGACTTGAAACTTGATTCATTCAAAAATCGGTCGTGTATGTATATGGCCCTTGTGCAGTTCAAATCTGGCTTCGAACTTCAATCTTCACTTTTCTCAAAGAATGCAGCAAATTAAATTGGATGAGAATTTTTGTAGATTAAAAAGGTAAGTAACATTTTCATTCGTACCATTTTGAGTCGTACAGAATTTTTTAAAAAATACTACTGAAATGCTTGTCTGTGAGATTCGATACTGTTTTGTATTCATCAGGATTTTTCACTTTCTGCATTCCGATGGAAGGACATCCGATACTAGCTTTTGGAGCAATACATTTGGTATCGAGTTTCTACAAGATTCTTTGAAAGAATTCGAAAACGACACAACTTCTTTTACTTTAATCTTTCTGCTGTGCAGGAATGCATGGACGTCATGCGATAGTCGAGTATATGGGTAATCGAAAAATTCTCTAAAAGAAAAGAAATGGTATAGAAGCAACATTTTCTAATTCAAAAATTCGATACGGCAAAATCTTGTGTAATCTTCCCTGTGATTCGATTCAAATCACCTTTTATAACAAATTAAACGCATTTCTAGATTTTTACATTTTTTTCGTAAGTACAGTTATGGTTATTTCTTTTGCCAAATTTTGTTGACTAAGGAATCTTAGAAACAATCTACAAATGTCTTTTAAATGTAACTTTTAAAGTTGAAGATGGAATTCTTCATATTAAGTTAATGGATAGTTTCACAATTCTGCAATAAATTTATGACAAAAAAAATTGATTGCATTGTTTCGAATCACCATTTTTATTCCTTTGTATTTATTTAAACATTAAGAATCTTCTATTAAGAATCTTTCTGTTCTATTATTTCTTTAAAAATATTTTATTTAATGGGAAAATAAATGAGGTTTTTTTTTCTTACTCTAAATGAAATTTTTCGAAACAAGTTAAATTACTACTTTAAATTCAGCAATTATTTTCCATCAAACTATGCCATCTATTCATTTCTACTGAGCTTTTAATAGGACATAAACCGCATTTTAATATTTTTCTGTATTTAAAAGAGGCGGGTTTTATCAAAGAAATTTGAAATGTTGTTTTTTCTTTCCTTGTCATTGTTCTTAATTTGTAGTTGTATTTTTTAAAAAAACAGATTATAAACATTTTAAACAAAGTTTTAAGACGTAGCACCAAAATTTTCATCTAGTTGCGGCGCAGTTTATCCAGAGAATGGATCTTGCGCTAGTATAATATTCACTCACTCACTCACTCACTCACTCTACTGAGCTTTTATCAATTCTAATTTAGAATTAAAACTGCTAAATTGCTCAAAAAATTTCTACAACGGAAATTTTTATAAGAAATAATTTTAAATTCTAAATTTAATTTTAGAAGTTTTACCGAAATAGTAAAATTTATATGGAGTGGATTACTTTTCTACTGTGGTATAATATTTGTCATTAATTTATGAAATGATTCATAAAATGCACAATTTATAGAAAAATCGAATTTTATAATAGAGTTTTTAAAATATCGGCATATTAATCCCATTGAAATGCAGTTCTACAGTTTAAATTTTGAGCTTCGCCTGGCACATTTTTCGAGAACACAATGCTGTTTTATTACTTTACGAAACGCATTCGACGATCAGTTGGTCAGATGGGATTAATAGTTGCTAAAAATTTCTATTAAATATTTTTCGCAATTGTGTCTTAATGGCTCCTTCAGCACAATATTTTTGAAATTGAAATTTTGATAGACTTTAACATATACCGTTTAACATATATTTATGCCGTTTTCTTTCATTGTGCTGTGCATTTTTCTAATTTTTTTGTCTATATTTTTATATACAATCATTTGTACCACAGGAGAGAATAAGTGTTTAAAAGTGGCGGTCTCTTTCATTTTCAAAATTTTCTCTCATTGCTTAAGTTTCACTTTAATTACAAGCAAAACAAAGTTTCAAAAAATGTATGGAAAATGTACTCAGTATTAAAACCAACTCAAGTTGGAAGAATAAGTCGAACCGAATCTTGAAGAACCAACGATTTCAGATACACTTCAACAATGTAATATATTGTTGTAAAAAACGATTAAAATATTTTTCAAAGATATAACGAGTTAACTAAAAAACGTAATGGCTTGAATTTATCAAATTTGGTATACGATTTTGTTACAATTGTATTTTTTTGTAATATTTTGGTTTCAATCAGTGGCAAAAACGCGTTTAAAACATAAATTCGCCTTTATCAGAGAATGCACATGAAAATTTTGGAGAGACCACTCCGGCTGGTTTAGTCAGATCATCTCAAATTATAAAGCGTTCTACTCAAAATGACTATATGCATTTTTTTGACGTAACATTACAGTCATAAAGAAATTCTGAAAATGTTTCTTATTCCACCAAATGTTTCTTAACTTTGGAGGGAAAAAAATGGACATTTAGTATCGATGTCAAAATTTCCATTCGGTTGGCTTTCTGATCGAACTCAATTTATCTTACTAGAAAACTTCCCTCCCCACTTTTTTTTAAAAAGGTCTTTCGTTTGGAACTGCATAATTTGAGCTAAAACACTAATGCCTCGCTCTACTTTTATTACCTTTGAAAGACATTAGGCATTTCTATTTCTGCGCCAGAATAGATCTGCCATATTGATGGTTCACTCTCGGTCTAGAATAAGATCCATTAGTATGCATTTGGACTGTAAAGTGCCTTCGAGCAAAAGATTTATGCCCTCCTTCCATACAAGAAAAAATCGGAAAAACGTCGATTTGAAGCTATTCAGATTTGGTCTTTTATCTCCGTCTTCAACTTATTCTGAAAGTTGAGTTTGATTACAAACTTCTCCCGAAACTGCGATACGTCATCTTTCAGACCTACAAAAAGTTCGAATGGAAATTTTGTCTTTTACACAAAATCTCTCTCGTGGTCAGTTAAAAATCGCGAATATATAGAGAGATAGAGAGATTGGTATGTGATGGGCTATACCGAAATCAAAAAGAAAATGATCCAGAATAAATCAGAAGAAGGTTTTTATATCTTAGAGAGAAAACGAATAAATCTATACTGCATTATTGCTTATTGCTGTCCGATAAACATGCAATATCTTGGGATGCAAGATTATGTCCCACAAATTCCACTTTATCATATTTTTGTATTTTAAAACTCGGATATTTCAGCTTCCAATTGATATATATATAAATACTTAAAATTTAAATATTGAGGACGTATTTTATATTTCAAATCCATGAAGTTCTATAGAAGTCTGATTTGTGCAAACCAAAATGCTTATTTATTTTTATTTACTTAAGAAGTAGAGGGAATGTTGCATTATAATTTTATATCACGGAAGTCATAGGCAGATTTTTTTTAAATACAATGATTTAGGGTTTATATTTCAAAGATAAAAATCAGCTATTTGGAATAATTTTTTTAAAGAAAACACTATGTGGTTGCAATTAGGGAAACAAATGTTTACTTTTACGAGGGGCATCCATAAATTCATCTATTATTATAGACATTATATAGGGTGTTCATTAATTATTGTCGGGGTTTCCGTACCTCATAACTTTCAAATAAAAAATATTACACAAAAACCGATTACGTATTTGTAAATTACAACTCAAAGAATTTTACGTGACAACAATGCGATCTTAGCGCATTTGCAGTCTGGGAAATTATGACGTCATAAATAAAAATGGCGACCGTGCAAGAAAAAGCAATGTGTGTATTGTGGTTTTTCGAAACTAAATCAGTCATAACTACTCAACGTCGCTTCAGGACCACGTACAAGAAAGATCCTCCTTCGGAATTCTATCAGACGCTGGTTAACACAATTTCAGGAAACTGGTAGCGTTCTACACCGAAAGGGAGCGGGAAGACCGAGCACGATATGGAACGTTCTCCATAACCGCCTTCAACTGAATGCCTACAAAGTGCAAATTGTGCAAGCTTTACATTTTAATATCATTAATAAAATTCTTTGAGTTGTAATTTACGAATATGTAATCGGTTTTTGCGTAATATTTTTTATTCGAAAGTTATGAGGCGCGGAAACCCCGACAATAATTAATGAACACCCTATATATCCATTATTTTAGATATAATATATCTATAATAATAAATATATAATGTCTGTAAATCAGAGTGTCAATGTGTGCGTGTGTTCCTTGCACGTATCTACATATTTTTGTTCATTTTTGCCACATGCAATCTTTAAAAAGAGAGAAAATTCTGTCAACTGTTCAAATTCTTCAAAGTTGAGCAAAATTTAATTAATTAAAATGAATCACACTTTAGGAGTTCACCCGTTACATGTTTCGAAAATAATATTTCTAAAAAGTAGTTTTCACACTATCGTAATGCACTAATAAATTTTACAATTTTTAAAAAATGACGCCTATAATGGTGCCATTTTCATTAGCGCGCAATTTCTTTTTATTTTTAATAATTTTTGAATTTAATTTCAAGCATAGTTTGTAACAATAATTTTTTTTATTGTTCTGAGAAATTTCAGTAAGATTTTTGTTTAGCTAAATTATTAAACAAAGTGTTTTAATAATGTTAAAATTACTATTCGTGAATATCTTTCCAAAGCAATAACTCCAAAGCAATAAGGTTTTCCATTTTCACTTTTATTTCATGCCATGCTCATTTTTAATCTGCAAACGCAATGATCTTATTTTTTTTTTTTTTTTGAATATCAGATTTGGTTTCTATTAAATATTTTTTCTCAAATTTTGATGCTATGCGTTTTTTATTCTTTTTATAATCTAACACATCTTCTTCTCATTGATTAAAACTTTTTTAAATATTTTTTTTTTAATTTTCATTGTATACTGCTATATTTTTTCTTCCAACTTCTACTAATGAGAACGTGGCAACAGAAATAGCTTTATTTGTATGAAATGATATTTTTCTGCCGTATTAGATTAGAAGGTGAATTTCTCTATAAATGCGTTCTGAATTAATAGAATAATCGACAAGAAAGCCATATCCCGACTGAACAAACTTGTTGCTAAAAATGGCTATTCCATGAATAAAAGAATATTGATAAACATTTTTGTATAATATAAAGTTCTGTTTCTAGTCTTTGGAAATATTTCATACTAAAAAGACCAACATCGGGGGTTCTGCTGTCCTATGTAATAAATAGAACACTAGGATTAGTGAAAATAAATAAACAGAAAAAAAATGCCTATGGCAACGATAGATTTCGAAACAAAAGTGATAATCCCCTTTAATTAATCATAACTTGAATGCTATAGCCTATTTCTATATTCTTTGTGGTGTAAGGCAGCATTTTCTAGCAAAAAGTGAATTTTATGCTGCAGAATTTACAATATTATAACTTACATGTTATATCGTAAGACATATTGTAAAGCGTTAAAATATTATGAATCTAATGAATAGCGTGCCGATTAAATTTTAAAATGATTCTAAGGTTATTAATTAGGAATGAAGAAAATAGATTTAAGTAAGCTGTGTAGCTTCTTGACGTCCGATTAGCGGTAGAGTAGAGTAAGACGCGATTTGCAGGTGGTTAAAAAATTAATATTTCTATGTCGATAATGTTGTATGTTTTTAAAAAGCATTTAAATTTTTAAAATTTCAAAAGATATCCAATAAGTATTTTGTCTTATAATGTAATAGAAATACGGGTAGTGTCGACCACTTAATATTTCTATGGTCTGCTTGCAGATAGTATCCCATTAGGATGGGTTAAAATGCAGCCCACCGTGCGCAGATAGTTGACTGAGATAAATGCTTTGTGACGTTCCCTAATTAATTTTCTTTGTTCGGGAACTTACAATCGCTGCTTGTTAGAGTTTTTATTATACTGTTTCAGGTAATGAATTAAATTTTGTGTTAGAGTTGTTATTTAAATTACTTTATATAAATTAAAGAATAAATCTCTTTCTTTAACGGAAATGAATCACCGTCTTCATTTTTATTGGCAATGGGTGGAGGATTAACACCAAAGTTTCACTTTATGAAGTGATGCCGAAGTTTGAGAAACATCTTGAAGGCGAGGTTGAGATGAGAGATCTGAGGATACTTGGAATCTTGCAGTTGAAAATATTTGCAGAAGTTGAAAAAATATTTTGGTAAATGAAATTCCGAAAGGATTGTTTTGGATCATTACCGTGTACATAAAATAAAGAAGAATAAAAGAAAATTTTAAATAATCATCTGATGAATATAAAACTCCAGAAGTGATATTGTAAGACAACTTTTGAAGATATACATGAAGAAAAACTGGAACAACTTTTAATGTTTGCGTGCGACTTTCAAGAAATTTAAATCAATTATACAAATTTAATCAGCAAACTTAGAAAGCTGATAGAGATTTTTATACAGATTTTATAAAAAGGCACCCAGAATAAAGTTATAAAGAACTTCAATCAATAAGTTTGATATTGTGTGTAGGATCTGCTAAGCTAAGGACTGGAAGGTTTTTGAACCAATAATTTAATATTTTAATCATGATAAATTAAATAATGGATACTAAAACACAAGAAAAATGTATTTCTAATATTGTAGTTTGGCTGCAACACCAAGATATATCCATACTTAACAAAACTTATTTTTAGAAATCATACTTTTAGTCTCGCTTATACTATCCTATATAATTAAATCTTATAAAATATCGGCACAAAAATTGTCTTAGGTAATTTGTAAATTTTTTTTCTTTCATTACTAACATGGTATAAATTATGTTGATGCGAGAATGAGTCATTTAATGAGTACCCAGTAATGAGTCCAATTCACTTCCTGGAATTTATGCATAGAATAAACAAGTAATCTAAATAAATCTTTATGAAGCGTATTAACAAGCAATATCGTATCATATTGCTTTTCATTGTTAAGTGTTAACTTCACTTTAATAAGTGATAATCATTTTGTGACTGAATATGACCCAGCAATAACATTACTAATCTTAAATTACTTAATTCTCCTTTCTACAACAAAGCATTTAAATAATTATTACCTGCAGTTATAAGTTTCCGTAATGTTACTAAAATTTTTAGAAATATTTATTTATTTCTTTCCAGTGAAAGAAATAATTGTTTCTTTTTTTATAAACTTAAACTAAATCTAAAAATCAAAAAACGAAAGTCTAGGAACAGCTTTTTTCCCCTAGATTTATATTTTTAATTCTGATTTGTATATTATCGCTTATTAATCGAGTAAGTTTTCATTTCAGTGTGGTAAAAATTGCCAATGGGTTGTAAATGCTTCTTCTAAATTAGGTTCTAATTATTTAGACTTTTAAAAATTGAAAGAATTGAACTAGAATATTTTTTTATTCTGTTATTTGTAGTATTTGTAGTAAATAAAAAAAAGCGTAACAATTTTTAAAAAATAGTACAGAAGTTCCACTGCGATTTGGATGAAGCGCATGTCCATATCTTATCCTTCAACATTCTGGAAGAAATTGACTCATCCTGTGATTCAATTTCAAAAAGAGAGCTCCAACAAAGAATTCGTTTCATATTTTTGCTGTCTTCAGCAGAGAAATAATATTTGATTTCTTCGCATTCTCAAACATTGCGAGAAGTTCCCAATATTGATTTTGAAAAGTTGGGAAGATTATCTTGTAAACAGTACTGTGCTATCGTCTTTTATTCAAATCCATAGGATGCGGTTTGATTGAAAAAACGATAATCTAGAAATATAAAAAAGATAAAATTGATAAATCTGAAATTTTTTTGGAATTATGTATTGCAACGTAAAAGAATTTCGACAATATCTAGTGTTGAAAAAGAAACATGTTATAATTTTTGCAAAAGATGTGCCATTTAATAATAAACAAAACAACGTTTGCAAATAGTCCTCGTAGGTTCCTGTGTAAGAAATGTAATTAGTGCTTCAGAAAGATGAACTTTTATTAATTTTTATATACTAGCCGCCCTTACAGACTAGCATGTTCTCTTAGATTATTGATTTTGAGGGCAATTAAATTATTTATATGGAATTATTTTTAAAAGAATGTTATCATGCCAAAAACTTGAATTTAACTTTATCAATCTGCTCAAATTACTGCTCATGCAAATTGAAAAATATGCGCATACAGAAAAGTTAAAAACAATATAAAATAGTAAAAGTATAAAACAGAAGTTGAAAAAGAACCAAAAGTCCAAATACTAGCCTGTAGTTTCCAAATTTCCTAATATGTTGTAAATATTATTTAGTGAACAAAGCTGCATTTAAATATTTTCACAATTTTTATGACCCGTTCAAGTTAATTAACAAAAAAAATGTTTTACAAAATTTAATTTTATATTCGCATGAATCATTTGCTGATAATATCGTCGTAAAAAAATCAATTCAACATTTACGTTTTCAGAAAAAGAAAACAAAAAAAATTATACTAACTTTAATTATTAATTTTTATTTTGATCATTTATTCTGTCAACACCATAGGAGGCTTATAGTTAGATTTTCTTTTTCAGAAATAGGTTTTTTTTATTTGAAAAAGCAAAAGAGCGCAAGATATTTTGTTAAAAATAAATGTTTATCTGCTTCGTTTCTTTGCAGTGACTGCAAGTCAAACATCAGCGATCATCTAATAGCTGTTCTCGATTGTCAGAAGGCAGCGTTACAAAAACAAGAAATAGGCTGGATTAAATTCATTATTTTCGATATGTATTCCCTTTCAAAAATAATGGGTTGCGATGGGAAGTAGCTTAAGGTGACTGAAAATAGGTTTTATAAAAATTTCGCCTCGGGAAAAAAAATTGAAATGGTGAAATTTTGATAGAAAATTGTTTTTTCGATTGCCATTTTTTTTTTCTGAGATGAAAAGTAATCGAAACGTTTTCTTTTTTCCCTGGAAACTTGAAGGATTAAAATTAAAAAGGAAAAAAAAATGTGTGGGATTTTGTGGTGCAAAAAATAGGCTGTTCTGAGCTCAAGGTTGTGTTAAAGTAGGGAACCTTCTGGATAAAGTAAAATATGCGTTCAAGTGTATTTAGAATAAAATATGTACATTCGAAAACGCTTGTAGATAAGCGGGTGATTTAAAAAATGTCAGTATGCTTATCTAGGTGTTATTAAGATAACTACGAAATAAAATATTAATAATCCGAAAAAAAATGAATGGGAAAGAATTCTTTCTGATTTTCATGAATATTAAATTCCTTCTTAAATAATTGCTTACAATTGCTTCATCATATAATAAATATATCATCCAGTTTTCTGGATTTATATTTATAGTATCCTTACGACGATTGACACTTTAAATTCCTTGAATTTTGTATCATTGTATTGTATCAAACACAAAATTATCACTTAATAACTACGAACAAAATATACTTGAACAAAATTATCATTATAATTTTACGTTTCTCATGAATCCGTGTTTCTTTTATATCAGAAGAAATAATAGCTTGAAAAAGGGACAAAAAACAGCAAATGATACATACAGAATGCGAAATAATTATTCAGAACAAAATAATATAAAAAAGCACGTATAGATTAGCATTCAGTATGAACCTATCATTAATTTATTTATGCATCAGTTTTATGAGTGAATTTATTCTGGTTTTGTATCTCTTGAAAATTTGTGGTAAGTTAGGTGAGTGCGATAGGGAGGTTTATAATGAGTTTCATTCTGTTTTCTTTTTTAGATTATAGATATTCAGCTTTCTTTATACTATGAATCTGTCACAACATACAGTCTGTGGAATCTAGGTATCATACTGCATAAAATTTATATATTCAGAATACATTTGATAGTCAATAGTATAATGGCCGAAAATGATATATTTTCAAACAGCGTTCGATATTTTATTTCTAATGGGTACAATTTTAAATTGGGGATGTTATGAGAAACTATATATGACGTATCAGATTTGTAGAAACTCTTTTCTAACTTGAAATACAAGCAATATCATAATACCATTCTTGATTGATGATTTGTTAATTATTTTACTTTTTACTATTCATTTATGGCGATGATATCATCTGATGGCTTACTCACGCATTTAAATTTCGATGTCGTAGAGTATTGAATTCAGCAATACCTAAAGGAATTTGATACAATACACAGTTTAATCACAACATCATGACTACAGTGCAGTTTGTCGTAAACACAATTGTGGCCAATCACAGGTAATATTGAATAACCTATTTGTGGTAAGGCTTGTAAAGGTGGTTTCAGAGTATATGTTAGCATAATAATAGTTGTTTTAATGAATAAGCAACGCTATTTAACGAACATTGAGAAAAGCATGATCATCGGGTACTGAACATTTAGAGGCAGCATGTCTGAAACCGCATCTTCCGTGAAATGTTAACGTAATTCTTTAATGAATGTGTACAGTAACTGGAAAAATCAAGAGAGTGTGCAGTACAGGCATGCAAACTATATGGCACCCCGTACCATTAATGACAAGGATGAGTTTTACTTGCGACACTTTATTAAGAGTGATCGATACATTGATGGCCCAAATGAATCAGTAACGCACTCCAAAGTTATTCAGGATCAATGTTCAACGCCTTTAATTGCTTTTGACCTTCACAGCACACATCTGATTTTAACATCCACGTTCAAAAGTGTGCATTTATATCATAATAGAAGCACTGGACCCTGGAACAGTGGGGAAAGGTTGCTTTTTCAGATGAGTTTCGTTTTCTACTGCATCAAATCGATGGGCGCTAGCATATTCGCCAAGAGATATTAGAAAATATACTTCCAGAAACCACTGTTGGGCTCCAGCAAGGTGGTGGAGGCAGTGTGATGGTTTGGGGCATGTTTTCTTGACATGCTTTAGGTCCATTAATTCCTGTGGCAGATATCCTCAATAGTTGTGCGTGCTTATCCCTCTTACAGATCAGGTACATCCTTACATGGCAACTATGTATCCTGAGAATGATGGCGTGTTTCAACAAGATAATGCTATATCTCCTGCATCCAAAATTTTCCGTTCATGACCCGAGGAGCATAACGAAGAACTCCTGTTACTACCTTTTCCACCAAATTCTCCTAATCTTAATCCTTGTGAAAATCTGTGGGGACATCTGGATTGACACATCAGACAAAAAAATTCTCCACCTAGGAATCTTAATGTGGTGCTCTGCTATTCTCATGGTCACAGATGCTTATCGCCATCGTAAAAACACAAACAGAGCCCATGCCTCGCCAATACTGTTTTGACTGCAAGAGAAGGTTTTTCCAGCCATTAGGTAATGACTCGATGGTATATTTATAAAGCTTAGGATTAAAATTGTTCCTATCAGAAATTCCACTTAGCCTCATAACTATTTTTGGCTGCCTCTCGTTTATTAGGTATTTGAATGGAGAAAGGTGGCCTTTCAACTAATTTTTATCTCAAAGGACATTAATATTACATGACCAAAAGTTGCATCGAATACTCGGAAAATTGTACAGAAATTTGCATCCTCTTGATGTCGTTGAGAATAGACTCAACAAAGGTAAGCAAAAAATCGACTGGTTTGATCTGAGATGTGTCACGTAAAGTGATCCCTCTGTATTTGGACTTTTAATTTCAGGTATTGGACAAATCATTTGGGCGATAAAACAAATTGAAATCTTGTCATTTAACGATGCCTTTATTGATAAACAAAAATGACCAGTTACTTTACTAGTATTCTCATTTGTCTTTGTATCTTATCTATCGTTATCTTATTTGTTTCAATTTTATTTCAGCTAAACGAAATTCTATGCAATTGGTTAATCAATTTTGTACCACTTATACACAATGTTTCTGAAATGAGCGTCATTGTCTTTATGTGACAGAATCCCGATATTCATATATTTTATTCTTATCGGATATAGTGTTATCAAGAGGCATATAGTATATCCCAAATTCTTACCTCATTCACAAATAAACAATTCATTATTTATGCAAACAGATGATAACTGAAATGGATTTTTAAAAATTAAGTTTTGTAATCATCGACTAAACTTCAAATTTACTGAATTTGTGATTTTTTTTAAATTTGATTTTATATCTATAACTTAAAGGAAAGAACGTTATCTTTAAACTCGTGTAATTATTTTCATGCAATAATAGTACATGGCTCATCTTACCAGTATTCCCTCAACTTATGTGAAAGGAAATGTTTCCTAAATTTCGCCTGAAACCTCTAACCTTTTTTCTGAAATTCGATTTCCCTTCCATTTGTTGTCACTTAGTCTCAATCTGTGGTCTGGTTTCCTGTTAACAGTATTTTCATTTTGTTTTCTCTCGCTTTTACGACTCCTCGGGATATGCGGCCATAAACTTTGATGAAAATGAGAAAGAATCCCGTTCGCCGACAGCTAATGGAATTCGGAGGAAATGTCATCTATTTGTGGCGGTAACCGTTTCAGACATGTTTCCAGGGGCTCATGGGACGTTGTCACATAAGGAAATAGTTTTGTCAAATATCATTGTTAATCTACGAAAAGATGCATTAAGGTCGGATAATTGTTTGTTTGCGATAAGTTTATGAGGCCTTCTGGAATTTGTTTTGTTCTTGAAGTTTGGAGTCAATACAAAAACGTATTCAATACTTTTGTGAAAACCAGTAGTAATGAAATAAATATGTTTCTGAAAACACGCTTTTATTAGTATGTTCAAAAGTAAACAAACTTTTATTAAATATATCGAAATGAAATTATAAAACTATGGAGGTTGATGGAAATATTCTACGCAAATTGGAATTTCTTTCATATTTGTATTTTGATTCCTAATAAATGTTTAGAAAATTTCTTCCCTTTTGATTTTCATTGAATATCAGTTTCATTATAATATTGTTTTAAGCTCTGAATGTTTTAAAAATGGTGTTTTGACGCCCAGAATTTCATAAAAATTATTATTACTTGATTTTTAAAAAAAGCACGCATCTAAAAACTGTTATTTTTATAGGTTCCTTCGTTTTAGTCATTAATTTCACAGTTCATCATCATAAGAACAACAGAATCTCCTAATCAATTTCTCTAAAATTTATTATGAAATAAGCCTCACGTCGGAAATTAAAATTTAATGAAATTGAATAGATTAACTGGTAATAAAATTCTGAATCCTAAAAATTAACTTATAATTAAATATTAAAAAACTGTATTTTCATTGGAAACATTCAAGTGTTTAGAATTTTAGTTCTGTGATACATTAACAATTGATAAAAAAAAATAAGTTACAAAATTTCATCTACACAAATGTGAAACAAATCAATTTGAAAGAGAGATCGTGTAAGAAAAAGGATTATTTTGTTAATTTTCTGACTAAAGAAACGGTCATGAAAACTGTGAAACAAAAACTGGCATTTCAGATGTAACATGCAATCTTTCTGTTTCTGACTTTATCAGTCAGTTGGAAGACTTAAGTTAAATTTCCTAGCCTGGAGAAGAATTTTCTGAGTAGGAAAATAACAAAATAATACGAATCACAGTATAGTTTATTCCATTTTAAAAGAAATATTCCTACAAAATATATAACTTAATAAATGGTCTGTTTAATATAATGTGGGCATGTTTAATGAAACGTTTTGAGTTTAATATATAATCTAGCTTTTAAAATTTACTATATTTTAAAACAGGTTAGTCGTTTGGGAAGGAATTTGTGAGCACATTTAGTTCACAAAAAAATTTCAATACGCTTAAATTGATACGTTTATTCAATTCATTTAATTTAATACATTTTATATTTTCATTTCAGTACGTTTAAATTTATATATTTTTTCAATATGTTTAATTCAATATATTTAATATTTTCATATAAGAACGAATAAAAGGGAATAGTGACTGTCATACGAAGTGGTGAAGCTTTTGCGAAGAAGGCAACATGTATCTTGCTTAAATTACTCCATAAGAAAGCAAAAAAAAAAAAAAAAGCACGCTCTTTTCAATGCTATTTTCTAATGTTTATTTAATGTAACTGCGACCATGTTCAAAAAAATGTGAAACTATTTTTTTTATCATTATTCGTGACTAACATCAGTTATATTCAAAATAAATTGCTAAATTGTGCATTTATTAGATGTTATGGATATAATGGTTGAGAGAACACTTCAGTTTTCGGTCATGAATTTTCTCCTGGGAAATAGATTAGTTCTCTCAATTACCCCTGGCAATTTTCGTTGCTGGATAGTTGGGAACATGCATTTAATGTTAGAATGATTTATTATATGGTAAGCAATAATATTTAATGCAGGAATGAAGTGGCCTTCCACCCCGCCAATAACATTTATTATTTTATGTCAAATTAACAGCTGAGATTTTAAAAGACTGTACCCTTACTTATACTTAAACATGGTGGTGGTTTGGTGGTGAGGTCTCGGCTTCGGAACCCGACTCCGTCGAAGAACCGTCGTGTAAGCGGGTCTGGTGCACGTTAAATCCATCGAGGCCAAACATTCTCTTTGGTGGGGTGGAAGTTTGGAGAGGGGCTGCCAGCTCAGGTGTCATCCTCGTCATCTGACCGCTGTTCAAAATGACGAGGTCTGCTGCAAAATAGCTCTAAAGCTGCTTTAAAACGGGACGTTAATATAATTAAAAATAACTAATTCACATCAGATATGACAGAAAACAAGGAAATTAATGCTCAGGAAGCAAAAAATATGACGTAGAAAAAAAGAATCTGAAGAATGATTTTGAGTCTTTTAAAAAAAACGCCGGTTGTGGGAAGGGAAGAAACAATTTATCTCGAATAATCCGCAATTGATTTTTCAACAAATTCACTTTTGTGTATTTTGATCGATTGCGTTGAAAGTCCGTAAATTTGCAGGATCGATAGGATCGAACAGCAAAGAATTGGATTTAAAAGGTGCCAAAAACAGCATTTAACTAAATTAAAATTTATTTTTAATTGATTAATCAGCTTGAGATTTCTGAGAGATAGGTTAAACTATATTTCCTAACGCTGTCCTATAAGTCCTAACGCTGAAATAGATGGTAGCAAAGCATTTTTTTTTTTGAGGCAAAAAAAAAAAGGTGACTATCGAATTTAACTTTCTATTTAAAGGGAAAGTTCTACGTTCTTCTACTAATATGAAATTCTAATTTTTTATCGTTCTCATGTGTCATAATATTCTGTCGATTTTGTTTTTATAAAGTTTCGTTTCGCAACTTTCTAGATAAATTTGATAAAATAAGTATTATAAGTTACTGAAAATTGAAAAAAATAAGTAGTTAAAATAGCTTAAATACAATATTTGCAGTAAGCATGCATATTTCATGAAATAGAATACACTATATTTGTAGAAAACGGAAAAAAAAACAGTACTTGTGGTAACTGAGCCGTTACAAAAATAAATTCTGAGTCAATATGCAATATTTCATTATTATTTGAGGCATACCCTCTGTTAAGCACCTCACATGTTGGATGATTATGAAATTTTTACAATCGAGACAGGCTATTTTATAAATTATTTTAGAAGGAGCACAATATTTAGAGAACCCTGAAGACTATGATTTTGCACTGACATGAATGGTAGGTTAATTTTCCTTTTGGAAGGGTCATTTTAAATTGAAGAAAATGATAACATCTTTAAAATTTTTCCCCGATTACTCTTTGTGATCTTACGTCATATTTATTGTTTTCTTAAAATTGCACGTTTATCAATATGCAATATTTACTTATAGGGTAATTACTTTTGAATATTCTATATGCAAATCTATATAATACTTTACTTAAAAATACTTACTTTAAAATTTTCTCTTACTTAACTTTCTTTCTCTCATTTAATTCATATTTTATATTGAAAAGTAAGCATGAAATTCAATGAAATAGTGCATATAAAGTTTGAAACTGATCTGTGCAATCAAACTTCGGGTTAAAATTTATGTAATATGCTTCACAGATGGATTGATTTAATAAAATAATTTTATGAATCAACACTTAAAAAAGTTTTTCTAAGTAAATTTATTTTTAATAATTTTTTTTCAGTTTATGTTTGTTAGATTATATTTTATGAAATAGTTCTTTAATAAAAATAGCTTATTTATTTGAATTCTAAATTAAATATAAAATTCTCCATTTATAAGTTTATATTGCGAAAAACTGCGTAATGCTTCTTTGAACTTGACTTCAACATTGTCAATATAGAATTATCATGAGGATTCTGTTCTATCTCATCTGCATTTTCCTTCTATCTTTATTTCATTTTCATTGAAAATAATGATTGGTTCTATTTAAATTTTAATTCATAAGTTCTTACTTTTTAGATTTCATCATTTTAAATTTGAGTTTTTAAATTTTTTCCACCATTTTGAATTTATTTTTAAAACTTTAATTAAGATAAATAAAATTGTAATAAATATTTTCTCAAATTTCGTTAAAGAATTTTAATTTACAATTTTTTTGAAATTTTAACATTTTTATAGACATTTATTGCTTTCTGCTTTTTTAAAAATTCATGAAAGCAAATTTCTTTTGATAAAATCCAGTGATTTTAGAATCGCATTTGTAAAAGATTATCTTTATTCTTTTAAACAAAATAATAAATGTACATCTTGAAAATATTCGATTACATTTTATTGATTCATTTTTTAAATGTACGTTTCAAATCAAATAAAAAGAGAGATTTTATTGAATATAAACCGAAAAAGTCAAGAGCATTAATTAGAAGCCTAAAGGAAAACTGTATTTATCTGATTATTCGGAATAACTTAAAATTAAAATAATATCGTGTCTCATTAAAGGTTAAAGAAAGTGCCTGCATCCTTCGAAATCCAATTATAATATTCATAAAGAAATATAATACCAAGGATGAACTCCTTCCAGGGAACAAATTAATGATAAATAGAAAATCCAAATACAAGTAATTAGATATTTATTTTGTGTTTTCGTTTTAATATGAAGAATTCGGGAGCGATATAAATGGGGAGTAATGAAATCCATAATTATGAAAGAAGAAAATTCAAAAATCTCAAATTAAAGATGCACTGAATTTTAAACTGAATTTTTATTTCATGTTTATAATCAGGATCACGTTTAAATAAGATTTATTTTTATGGTACCAGTTTTGGAATATATGTGCTATCAGAATATTCCAGAAATGTTCCAAAGGATATGACACGTATAATTAAATGGAAGATTAAAAAATCATACAAAAAAGAAGAGATGAAGAAATTAATTTTTGTGAAATGATTAACATGTGGAGATTTGGCTTAGTTCAATTACTTCGGCATAGGGAGTACTTTGGGATGGATTTTAACAGTCTGAATCGCAGTTAAAGGACAACTGAATGGTACCCCGTCTCCAAACATCCGCACTAAAACGCTTATGCAGAAAAAGCTAAAGTTTAGATTAATTTTGTGAAAATTTTTAATTATTTAATTACTATTCCTATCAATGTAATAATTTTTCCCATATAAATAAATATGATGCTGAAATATATATATGACAAGATGAAATCAAACGTGGACCACAAAAAGGGATTATAGCATTTTCCAAATTCTTTTATAAACTATTCCATATGTAAGTGCATATAATCAAGGATTTAGAATGTGCCTAAAAGTCTTTTGATACTACAAAACCCAGACAATTTTTTCTGATAAAAAATCGTTGAAAAGAGGCCGAATGCTCTTTTATTTCTTCCTGTATCCTGAGCGGAAGGTTTGGTCCGCCCGAGTTATTATTCGAATTCATCATCGGCAAGGACTCATAAATCATTCATTGCTGATGGCAAAAAAGAAGTTCTTTTATCTCAGGAATCGAACGCAATTTTTTTTATTTGACTTTTTGTGGTAAAGACAATAAAAAGAATTGACCAGAAAATTCTCCTGGTTAAATTATAATCTCAATGGCAAGTCGTCTTTGTGAGGATAATGTAACAAAAAGCGTAATTGTCCAGTAAGAATTTTCGAAATCCTTTTATGCGGGTGGATCTGTCCTAAGCTCCTTTCTAAAAGAATTTTGTTTCCCTGAAGTTTTTTTAAACATTATAAGCTAATAACTGTTATCATCTATGAACAGAATAAATGATTCTCCAAAGGATTTCAGTTTAATTTAATTACTGCCATTCGATTTCTTTTTGGTACTTTGATCTGCTACGAACGAGTTAATTTGAACACCAAGAATCTTCATAGATAACTACCGTCGAGATTTGGTTATGTTCTTTGTTTCTATAGATCCTCAGCGAAATGCCGCTTCATAACAGGTTGCACATAACGCATAAGAATATATAAAGAATATATAAGCTTATAGCAAGGTAAGAGACAGCCAACTGGAAGGTTATAACCGCAACGCATGCATCTTATTAAAAATTTACATACAGGCATATTAGAAAAAGACACAAAATATACACTTTGAAACATCTGTAAACTCCGGATTAAATCGCTGCGTTAACCTGGAATAACAATTTTCTTTAATGCCAAAGCATTCATACACTTTCGGATTTAAACAACGCACATGAGCAGTTAAAATTTATTTACTGTAAATATTTTTTATGCTGTCACGCTTGTTTTTACGATTATGGTAATATATTCAATATAGTTTTATGTATGATCTGCTTGAAATTCTGCGTATTATAATTATAAAACACGTGGAAAAATTTGGGAATCTTTAAAATACCCTTTTTTATTTTTCTAAATACGCATTCCGTTAGTACTATAATGTCTGTAAAAACTGTCTACTGCTGGAAAAAAAACACATTGAAGAATGTTTCAAAGCATTTTCGACTTTCTGTGAAAAGGGTGGCACTAAATTCTTTTCTTCTACACCGATTTCTGGTCGGTGACCGAATCTTCATTGAAAAAAGTGAATTCAAATATATTCTTTATACGACTAAAGAGACTTTATTCTAAATTCTAGGCAGAAATTCAGGGAAATGTGTAAGTTAGAATCGGATGTCTTTCATCATATCGTGTATTAATGATTATGGAAAATACAAATTAATGATTGGGGATATTTCTCCTACCCAAAAGTAGAGCTCCTATTTGAAAAAATCATCCATTTCCTCTGGTCAAAATTAGATCAAACTGATACTTCTACTACTTTTTGTTTATTCTAAAAAATCAATCAAAGTAATTTGTCGGTTTAATTCACAATTTCTATAAAAATTTGTCAAAAGGTGTGCAGTTTCTAAAACTCTTCGATAGAAATATGAAAACCAACGAAAAAATTTCTGGGTAAATTTATGAATGTTACACTTTTAAATTCTTTGTCTAAATTTGTGATGTATTCTGCCCGAAATTTAATTAGTAGTTGAAAGTGGGTTTTACACTTTTACTAGAAAATAACAGCATTGATGTTTAAATTTTTTAACTATCATTTCCAATTTTTTTTTGCTTCTAATATAATCCCCTTCTTTATGCGAATATTCTACTTTTCAGAGTAGGACTTCAGACCGTTCTCTGGAAGCTCTTTCACTGTCTCAAATTTAGATCCTTTTAAAGTCTGATTTTTAAAAAATGTCGTGCTTGGACATTTTTTGTTCAAGAATGTTAAACAAGGTAAAGTCATGTAAACATGGTTGATGCTCTACGAAGAGGAACCAGTACTTCATATTGAACGAAACTTGACAGGCATTGAATTGTATGTTAGGATACTATCCTCATGAAAACTATCTATGATTTGTTTTTTTCAGTTCTTATATTCTTCTCTCTGTACTCGTTCACATCGAAGTGGTAAAAAAAACTTGAGTAATATAGTGTTTGGTCTCCCAATTCCCCATCAATAATCGCAGTCCCTCTAACATTGAATAAACTTGTAGAACTGAGTGAGTCAAACCGTGTGTTTTTATCAGTTTCTCCTCGACTCTCTGCAAATCTTTTAAACCAGTCAGGAACTGTATACTTTTTGCAACAGCTAGTAGGTTTTCTCGCAAATTGAAAATTTCAAGATTATTAATCTTTTATTAGAACACAGAATTTAAGATTGTTGATATTTTTTGATATTTTTCATGATGGTTTTTCTTAAACTATTCTATGGGGAATAGGAGCAGGGGGAGTGGTGACATTCTCTCCATTCATCCGTACGAAATTTTTTTTTTTTTTTTTGTCCAAAATCAATCAATTTTTAGTGTTTCATTGGTTTTAACACGGGACTGCTCTCCCCGAATATTATCGCATACTCTGTAATAAAGGCGTTATCCCAGAGAACACTTTGCGCAAACTGGCGCACAATAGTTAACCTCTGTATTTTTATATGTCTGGTATCTGAACAGTCTAAAAGGAGTATTTATGAAGATGTTTCATAAATTTTAAAATTAAATCTTATTAAAATGTGATAATTCAAGTAAAACAAAAACTGTAAACAGGTGGGAAAAGTAGCTTCATTGAAAAATTTCGAAGGGATAAGTTTTCTGGAAGAAAGCCTTTTGTGACAGAATAAAAATTTTAAGTAGAGATTAATGTTTTAAACTTTATTCCTTCTTCCCCTCATCGCTTCTTTTGTTCCTACATAAAGAAAAATTTCGAAAGACTCATTAAAATATTTGTTATGCCGGGAAAAGAGTTTTGGAATTTTTTACGAAGTCCTTAATTAGTTAAACTAATGAGTGCTTTACAACTTGTTTGTAGTAAAGTTCAAAGTTGTGAAAAAGCATTCATTTCAGTCATTTTGATGTATATTTTCTTACCATGTATTAAAGTTTAAATTTTGTTTAAATTATAGAGGATTTTTTCTTTTTCATTTAGTTGCCAGCAGATGTTTGAGGTGAGTCTGTGGGATTTAGAACTTTTCTGTCTTATCAACAGATTACCGTAAACAGATTCAAAATATCTCACTTACGTTAAGATAATCCTAAAGAAGTTCTACCATTTTAAGAAAATCGTTTTTGTTTCGTGCTTGAATATTTCAAGTATTGAAATGATTCATAAAATGAGGTTAACTTGTGCTTTTTTTATGTCTTATTAATCTTAGAACACAGAATTTAAGATTGTTGATATTTTTTGATATTTTTCATGAGGGTTTTTCTTAAACTATTCTATGGGGAATAGGAGTAGGGGGAGTGGTGACATTCTCTCCATTCATCCGTACGGAATTTTTTTTTGTCCAAAATCAATCAATTCTTAGTGTTTCATTGGTTTTAACACGGGACTGGTCTCCCCGAATATTATCGCATACTCTGTAATAAAGGCGTTATCCCAGAGAACACTTTGCGCAAACTGGCGCACAATAGTTAACCTTTGGCGTGAATTGAGCATTTTTATTAAATCAATGGTGCGATTCTTGGCAAGTATTTTAGTGATGAATCCCAGGCATGCGGTTAATAGTATCCAAAAATCGGATTTGGGGTTAGGTGCGTTTTCCCAACCGATTGAGGCAAAAATTTGACACAGAACTACTCTCTTAGTCACAAACTCACATATCAAATGTGACATATTTAAGTCGTTGCGTTTTTGAATGATTGGGTTTACATATTTGTGAAGACACAGACCAACAATAAGTCCCTTGTTGGATTTGGCTCACATTTTGATAGGTGTTTACGATATACGATTGACACAATTGATTAGTATCTATGTTAGTTGTGCGAGTGTACCTAATTCCATTCATAACTTTCTTCTATTTGTATTTATCATCTTAACTTATGTAGACAGACTTTCTCTGATTGGATTTTGATCAAAACTTGATAGAAATTTGTTAAAAAAAAGACCATATACTAAATTTCCTCCGTCTATCTCAAAGTATTTTTAGTTATCTTTGTCACAGACAGACAGAAAGACATTTTTAAGACGCTTTCTTCTTCGAAATGTGTTTTTAAAACGGGGAGATGTGTCGAAATCTCTATTTTGAATCTTTTTTTGACGAATATATTTTCTCTATAATTCTTATATGATAAAATAAAAAAGTGTTTGAAATCACACTCTTTGTATCATCATAAGTCTAACTAAAAAAATGTTGAGGATCAATACTTTTTTTATTTACTAAACAAAATGAAACGACATTACAAAATTGTTTTAATTCCCTTTATAACTTTTATTAAATTCATATTATTTGATACTATTTTTCAAGAAAAATGAAACAAAAAAATGGAAGGCAAAGGGAAATCGTATCAAAATTGATCTCGAGCACTACTTATAACAAAAAAATTCGTCTAAATTCTCTTGAGAAGAGAGAAACAGAGAGATTCGAAGACATGCAAGATAAAACGAACTGATCGCCTTATGCTTCTGTATTTTTATATGTATGGTATCTGAACAGTCTAAAAGGAGTATTTATGAAGATGTTTCATAAATTTTAAAATTAAATCTTATTAAAATGTGATAATTCAAGTAAAACAAAAACTGTAAAGAGGTGGGAAAAGTAGCTTCATTGAAAAATTTCGAAGGGATAAGTTTTCTGGAAAAAAGCCTTTTGTGACAGAATAAAAATTTTAAGTAGAGATTAATGTTTTAAACTTTATTCCTTCTTCCCCTCATCGCTTCTTTTGTTCCTACATAAAGAAAAATTTCGAAAGACTCATTAAAATATTTGTTATGCCGGGAAAAGAGCTTTGGAATTTTTTACGAAGTCCTTAATTAGTTAAACTAATGAGTGCTTTACAACTTGTTTGTAGTAAAGTTCAAAGTTGTGAAAAAGCATTCATTTCAGTCATTTTGATGTATATTTTCTTACCATGTATTAAAGTTTAAATTTTGTTTAAATTATAGAGGATCTTTTCTTTTTCATTTAGTTGCCAGCAGATGTTTGAGGTGAGTCTGTGGGATTTAGAACTTTTCTGTCTTATCAACAGATTACCGTAAACAGATTCGAAATATCTCACTTACGTTAAGATAATCCTAAAGAAGTTCTACCATTTTAAGAAAATCGTTTTTGTTTCGTGCTTGAATATTTCAAGTATTGAAATGATTCATAAAATGAGGTTAACTTGTGCTTTTTTTATGTCTTATTAATCTTAGAACACAGAATTTAAGATTGTTGATATTTTTTGATATTTTTCATGATGGTTTTTCTTAAACTATTCTATGGGGAATAGGAGCAGGGGGAGTGGTGACATTCTCTCCATTCATCCGTACGGAATTTTTTTTTGTCCAAAATCAATCAATTCTTAGTGTTTCATTGGTTTTAACACGGGACTGGTCTCCCCGAATATTATCGCATACTCTGTAATAAAGGCGTTATCCCAGAGAACACTTTGCGCAAACTGGCGCACAATAGTTAACCTTTGGCGTGAATTGAGCATTTTTATTAAATCAATGGTGCGATTCTTGGCAAGTATTTTAGTGATGAATCCCAGGCATGCGGTTAATAGTATCCAAAAATCGGATTTGGGGTTAGGTGCGTTTTCCCAACCGATTGAGGCAAAAATTTGACACAGAACTACTCTCTTAGTCACAAACTCACATATCAAATGTGACATATTTAAGTCGTTGCGTTTTTGAATGATTGGGTTTACATATTTGTGAAGACACAGACCAACAATAAGTCCCTTGTTGGATTTGGCTCACATTTTGATAGGTGTTTACGATATACGATTGACACAATTGATTAGTATCTATGTTAGTTGTGCGAGTGTACCTAATTCCATTCATAACTTTCTTCTATTTGTATTTATCATCTTAACTTATGTAGACAGACTTTCTCTGATTGGATTTTGATCAAAACTTGATAGAAATTTGTTAAAAAAAAGACCATATACTAAATTTCCTCCGTCTATCTCAAAGTATTTTTAGTTATCTTTGTCACAGACAGACAGAAAGACATTTTTAAGACGCTTTCTTCTTCGAAATGTGTTTTTAAAACGGGGAGATGTGTCGAAATCTCTATTTTGAATCTTTTTTTGACGAATATATTTTCTCTATAATTCTTATATGATAAAATAAAAAAGTGTTTGAAATCACACTCTTTGTATCATCATAAGTCTAACTAAAAAAATGTTGAGGATCAATACTTTTTTTATTTACTAAACAAAATGAAACGACATTACAAAATTGTTTTAATTCCCTTTATAACTTTTATTAAATTCATATTATTTGATACTATTTTTCAAGAAAAATGAAACAAAAAAATGGAAGGCAAAGGGAAATCGTATCAAAATTGATCTCGAGCACTACTTATAACAAAAAAATTCGTCTAAATTCTCTTGAGAAGAGAGAAACAGAGAGATTCGAAGACATGCAAGATAAAACGAACTGATCGCCTTATGCTTCTGTATTTTTATATGTATGGTATCTGAACAGTCTAAAAGGAGTATTTATGAAGATGTTTCATAAATTTTAAAATTAAATCTTATTAAAATGTGATAATTCAAGTAAAACAAAAACTGTAAAGAGGTGGGAAAAGTAGCTTCATTGAAAAATTTCGAAGGGATAAGTTTTCTGGAAAAAAGCCTTTTGTGACAGAATAAAAATTTTAAGTAGAGATTAATGTTTTAAACTTTATTCCTTCTTCCCCTCATCGCTTCTTTTGTTCCTACATAAAGAAAAATTTCGAAAGACTCATTAAAATATTTGTTATGCCGGGAAAAGAGCTTTGGAATTTTTTACGAAGTCCTTAATTAGTTAAACTAATGAGTGCTTTACAACTTGTTTGTAGTAAAGTTCAAAGTTGTGAAAAAGCATTCATTTCAGTCATTTTGATGTATATTTTCTTACCATGTATTAAAGTTTAAATTTTGTTTAAATTATAGAGGATCTTTTCTTTTTCATTTAGTTGCCAGCAGATGTTTGAGGTGAGTCTGTGGGATTTAGAACTTTTCTGTCTTATCAACAGATTACCGTAAACAGATTCGAAATATCTCACTTACGTTAAGATAATCCTAAAGAAGTTCTACCATTTTAAGAAAATCGTTTTTGTTTCGTGCTTGAATATTTCAAGTATTGAAATGATTCATAAAATGAGGTTAACTTGTGCTTTTTTTATGTCTTATTAATCTTAGAACACAGAATTTAAGATTGTTGATATTTTTTGATATTTTTCATGATGGTTTTTCTTAAACTATTCTATGGGGAATAGGAGCAGGGGGAGTGGTGACATTCTCTCCATTCATCCGTACGGAATTTTTTTTTGTCCAAAATCAATCAATTCTTAGTGTTTCATTGGTTTTAACACGGGACTGGTCTCCCCGAATATTATCGCATACTCTGTAATAAAGGCGTTATCCCAGAGAACACTTTGCGCAAACTGGCGCACAATAGTTAACCTTTGGCGTGAATTGAGCATTTTTATTAAATCAATGGTGCGATTCTTGGCAAGTATTTTAGTGATGAATCCCAGGCATGCGGTTAATAGTATCCAAAAATCGGATTTGGGGTTAGGTGCGTTTTCCCAACCGATTGAGGCAAAAATTTGACACAGAACTACTCTCTTAGTCACAAACTCACATATCAAATGTGACATATTTAAGTCGTTGCGTTTTTGAATGATTGGGTTTACATATTTGTGAAGACACAGACCAACAATAAGTCCCTTGTTGGATTTGGCTCACATTTTGATAGGTGTTTACGATATACGATTGACACAATTGATTAGTATCTATGTTAGTTGTGCGAGTGTACCTAATTCCATTCATAACTTTCTTCTATTTGTATTTATCATCTTAACTTATGTAGACAGACTTTCTCTGATTGGATTTTGATCAAAACTTGATAGAAATTTGTTAAAAAAAAGACCATATACTAAATTTCCTCCGTCTATCTCAAAGTATTTTTAGTTATCTTTGTCACAGACAGACAGAAAGACATTTTTAAGACGCTTTCTTCTTCGAAATGTGTTTTTAAAACGGGGAGATGTGTCGAAATCTCTATTTTGAATCTTTTTTTGACGAATATATTTTCTCTATAATTCTTATATGATAAAATAAAAAAGTGTTTGAAATCACACTCTTTGTATCATCATAAGTCTAACTAAAAAAATGTTGAGGATCAATACTTTTTTTATTTACTAAACAAAATGAAACGACATTACAAAATTGTTTTAATTCCCTTTATAACTTTTATTAAATTCATATTATTTGATACTATTTTTCAAGAAAAATGAAACAAAAAAATGGAAGGCAAAGGGAAATCGTATCAAAATTGATCTCGAGCACTACTTATAACAAAAAAATTCGTCTAAATTCTCTTGAGAAGAGAGAAACAGAGAGATTCGAAGACATGCAAGATAAAACGAACTGATCGCCTTATGCTTCTGTATTTTTATATGTATGGTATCTGAACAGTCTAAAAGGAGTATTTATGAAGATGTTTCATAAATTTTAAAATTAAATCTTATTAAAATGTGATAATTCAAGTAAAACAAAAACTGTAAAGAGGTGGGAAAAGTAGCTTCATTGAAAAATTTCGAAGGGATAAGTTTTCTGGAAAAAAGCCTTTTGTGACAGAATAAAAATTTTAAGTAGAGATTAATGTTTTAAACTTTATTCCTTCTTCCCCTCATCGCTTCTTTTGTTCCTACATAAAGAAAAATTTCGAAAGACTCATTAAAATATTTGTTATGCCGGGAAAAGAGCTTTGGAATTTTTTACGAAGTCCTTAATTAGTTAAACTAATGAGTGCTTTACAACTTGTTTGTAGTAAAGTTCAAAGTTGTGAAAAAGCATTCATTTCAGTCATTTTGATGTATATTTTCTTACCATGTATTAAAGTTTAAATTTTGTTTAAATTATAGAGGATCTTTTCTTTTTCATTTAGTTGCCAGCAGATGTTTGAGGTGAGTCTGTGGGATTTAGAACTTTTCTGTCTTATCAACAGATTACCGTAAACAGATTCGAAATATCTCACTTACGTTAAGATAATCCTAAAGAAGTTCTACCATTTTAAGAAAATCGTTTTTGTTTCGTGCTTGAATATTTCAAGTATTGAAATGATTCATAAAATGAGGTTAACTTGTGCTTTTTTTATGTCTTATTAATCTTAGAACACAGAATTTAAGATTGTTGATATTTTTTGATATTTTTCATGATGGTTTTTCTTAAACTATTCTATGGGGAATAGGAGCAGGGGGAGTGGTGACATTCTCTCCATTCATCCGTACGGAATTTTTTTTTGTCCAAAATCAATCAATTCTTAGTGTTTCATTGGTTTTAACACGGGACTGGTCTCCCCGAATATTATCGCATACTCTGTAATAAAGGCGTTATCCCAGAGAACACTTTGCGCAAACTGGCGCACAATAGTTAACCTTTGGCGTGAATTGAGCATTTTTATTAAATCAATGGTGCGATTCTTGGCAAGTATTTTAGTGATGAATCCCAGGCATGCGGTTAATAGTATCCAAAAATCGGATTTGGGGTTAGGTGTGTTTTCCCAACCGATTGAGGCAAAAATTTGACACAGAACTACTCTCGTAGTCACAAACTCACATATCAAATGTGACATATTTAAGTCGTTGCGTTTTTGAATGATTGGGTTTACATATTTGTGAAGACACAGACCAACAATAAGTCCCTTGTTGGATTTGGCTCACATTTTGATAGGTGTTTACGATATACGATTGACACAATTGATTAGTATCTATGTTAGTTGTGCGAGTGTACCTAATTCCATTCATAACTTTCTTCTATTTGTATTTATCATCTTAACTTATGTAGACAGACTTTCTCTGATTGGATTTTGATCAAAACTTGATAGAAATTTGTTAAAAAAAAGACCATATACTAAATTTCCTCCGTCTATCTCAAAGTATTTTTAGTTATCTTTGTCACAGACAGACAGAAAGACATTTTTAAGACGCTTTCTTCTTCGAAATGTGTTTTTAAAACGGGGAGATGTGTCGAAATCTCTATTTTGAATCTTTTTTTGACGAATATATTTTCTCTATAATTCTTATATGATAAAATAAAAAAGTGTTTGAAATCACACTCTTTGTATCATCATAAGTCTAACTAAAAAAATGTTGAGGATCAATACTTTTTTTATTTACTAAACAAAATGAAACGACATTACAAAATTGTTTTAATTCCCTTTATAACTTTTATTAAATTCATATTATTTGATACTATTTTTCAAGAAAAATGAAACAAAAAAATGGAAGGCAAAGGGAAATCGTATCAAAATTGATCTCGAGCACTACTTATAACAAAAAAATTCGTCTAAATTCTCTTGAGAAGAGAGAAACAGAGAGATTCGAAGACATGCAAGATAAAACGAACTGATCGCCTTATGCTTCTGTATTTTTATATGTATGGTATCTGAACAGTCTAAAAGGAGTATTTATGAAGATGTTTCATAAATTTTAAAATTAAATCTTATTAAAATGTGATAATTCAAGTAAAACAAAAACTGTAAAGAGGTGGGAAAAGTAGCTTCATTGAAAAATTTCGAAGGGATAAGTTTTCTGGAAAAAAGCCTTTTGTGACAGAATAAAAATTTTAAGTAGAGATTAATGTTTTAAACTTTATTCCTTCTTCCCCTCATCGCTTCTTTTGTTCCTACATAAAGAAAAATTTCGAAAGACTCATTAAAATATTTGTTATGCCGGGAAAAGAGCTTTGGAATTTTTTACGAAGTCCTTAATTAGTTAAACTAATGAGTGCTTTACAACTTGTTTGTAGTAAAGTTCAAAGTTGTGAAAAAGCATTCATTTCAGTCATTTTGATGTATATTTTCTTACCATGTATTAAAGTTTAAATTTTGTTTAAATTATAGAGGATCTTTTCTTTTTCATTTAGTTGCCAGCAGATGTTTGAGGTGAGTCTGTGGGATTTAGAACTTTTCTGTCTTATCAACAGATTACCGTAAACAGATTCGAAATATCTCACTTACGTTAAGATAATCCTAAAGAAGTTCTACCATTTTAAGAAAATCGTTTTTGTTTCGTGCTTGAATATTTCAAGTATTGAAATGATTCATAAAATGAGGTTAACTTGTGCTTTTTTTATGTCTTATTAATCTTAGAACACAGAATTTAAGATTGTTGATATTTTTTGATATTTTTCATGATGGTTTTTCTTAAACTATTCTATGGGGAATAGGAGCAGGGGGAGTGGTGACATTCTCTCCATTCATCCGTACGGAATTTTTTTTTGTCCAAAATCAATCAATTCTTAGTGTTTCATTGGTTTTAACACGGGACTGGTCTCCCCGAATATTATCGCATACTCTGTAATAAAGGCGTTATCCCAGAGAACACTTTGCGCAAACTGGCGCACAATAGTTAACCTTTGGCGTGAATTGAGCATTTTTATTAAATCAATGGTGCGATTCTTGGCAAGTATTTTAGTGATGAATCCCAGGCATGCGGTTAATAGTATCCAAAAATCGGATTTGGGGTTAGGTGCGTTTTCCCAACCGATTGAGGCAAAAATTTGACACAGAACTACTCTCTTAGTCACAAACTCACATATCAAATGTGACATATTTAAGTCGTTGCGTTTTTGAATGATTGGGTTTACATATTTGTGAAGACACAGACCAACAATAAGTCCCTTGTTGGATTTGGCTCACATTTTGATAGGTGTTTACGATATACGATTGACACAATTGATTAGTATCTATGTTAGTTGTGCGAGTGTACCTAATTCCATTCATAACTTTCTTCTATTTGTATTTATCATCTTAACTTATGTAGACAGACTTTCTCTGATTGGATTTTGATCAAAACTTGATAGAAATTTGTTAAAAAAAAGACCATATACTAAATTTCCTCCGTCTATCTCAAAGTATTTTTAGTTATCTTTGTCACAGACAGACAGAAAGACATTTTTAAGACGCTTTCTTCTTCGAAATGTGTTTTTAAAACGGGGAGATGTGTCGAAATCTCTATTTTGAATCTTTTTTTGACGAATATATTTTCTCTATAATTCTTATATGATAAAATAAAAAAGTGTTTGAAATCACACTCTTTGTATCATCATAAGTCTAACTAAAAAAATGTTGAGGATCAATACTTTTTTTATTTACTAAACAAAATGAAACGACATTACAAAATTGTTTTAATTCCCTTTATAACTTTTATTAAATTCATATTATTTGATACTATTTTTCAAGAAAAATGAAACAAAAAAATGGAAGGCAAAGGGAAATCGTATCAAAATTGATCTCGAGCACTACTTATAACAAAAAAATTCGTCTAAATTCTCTTGAGAAGAGAGAAACAGAGAGATTCGAAGACATGCAAGATAAAACGAACTGATCGCCTTATGCTTCTGTATTTTTATATGTATGGTATCTGAACAGTCTAAAAGGAGTATTTATGAAGATGTTTCATAAATTTTAAAATTAAATCTTATTAAAATGTGATAATTCAAGTAAAACAAAAACTGTAAAGAGGTGGGAAAAGTAGCTTCATTGAAAAATTTCGAAGGGATAAGTTTTCTGGAAAAAAGCCTTTTGTGACAGAATAAAAATTTTAAGTAGAGATTAATGTTTTAAACTTTATTCCTTCTTCCCCTCATCGCTTCTTTTGTTCCTACATAAAGAAAAATTTCGAAAGACTCATTAAAATATTTGTTATGCCGGGAAAAGAGCTTTGGAATTTTTTACGAAGTCCTTAATTAGTTAAACTAATGAGTGCTTTACAACTTGTTTGTAGTAAAGTTCAAAGTTGTGAAAAAGCATTCATTTCAGTCATTTTGATGTATATTTTCTTACCATGTATTAAAGTTTAAATTTTGTTTAAATTATAGAGGATCTTTTCTTTTTCATTTAGTTGCCAGCAGATGTTTGAGGTGAGTCTGTGGGATTTAGAACTTTTCTGTCTTATCAACAGATTACCGTAAACAGATTCGAAATATCTCACTTACGTTAAGATAATCCTAAAGAAGTTCTACCATTTTAAGAAAATCGTTTTTGTTTCGTGCTTGAATATTTCAAGTATTGAAATGATTCATAAAATGAGGTTAACTTGTGCTTTTTTTATGTCTTATTAATCTTAGAACACAGAATTTAAGATTGTTGATATTTTTTGATATTTTTCATGATGGTTTTTCTTAAACTATTCTATGGGGAATAGGAGCAGGGGGAGTGGTGACATTCTCTCCATTCATCCGTACGGAATTTTTTTTTGTCCAAAATCAATCAATTCTTAGTGTTTCATTGGTTTTAACACGGGACTGGTCTCCCCGAATATTATCGCATACTCTGTAATAAAGGCGTTATCCCAGAGAACACTTTGCGCAAACTGGCGCACAATAGTTAACCTTTGGCGTGAATTGAGCATTTTTATTAAATCAATGGTGCGATTCTTGGCAAGTATTTTAGTGATGAATCCCAGGCATGCGGTTAATAGTATCCAAAAATCGGATTTGGGGTTAGGTGTGTTTTCCCAACCGATTGAGGCAAAAATTTGACACAGAACTACTCTCGTAGTCACAAACTCACATATCAAATGTGACATATTTAAGTCGTTGCGTTTTTGAATGATTGGGTTTACATATTTGTGAAGACACAGACCAACAATAAGTCCCTTGTTGGATTTGGCTCACATTTTGATAGGTGTTTACGATATACGATTGACACAATTGATTAGTATCTATGTTAGTTGTGCGAGTGTACCTAATTCCATTCATAACTTTCTTCTATTTGTATTTATCATCTTAACTTATGTAGACAGACTTTCTCTGATTGGATTTTGATCAAAACTTGATAGAAATTTGTTAAAAAAAAGACCATATACTAAATTTCCTCCGTCTATCTCAAAGTATTTTTAGTTATCTTTGTCACAGACAGACAGAAAGACATTTTTAAGACGCTTTCTTCTTCGAAATGTGTTTTTAAAACGGGGAGATGTGTCGAAATCTCTATTTTGAATCTTTTTTTGACGAATATATTTTCTCTATAATTCTTATATGATAAAATAAAAAAGTGTTTGAAATCACACTCTTTGTATCATCATAAGTCTAACTAAAAAAATGTTGAGGATCAATACTTTTTTTATTTACTAAACAAAATGAAACGACATTACAAAATTGTTTTAATTCCCTTTATAACTTTTATTAAATTCATATTATTTGATACTATTTTTCAAGAAAAATGAAACAAAAAAATGGAAGGCAAAGGGAAATCGTATCAAAATTGATCTCGAGCACTACTTATAACAAAAAAATTCGTCTAAATTCTTTTGAGAAGAGAGAAACAGAGAGATTCGAAGACATGCAAGATAAAACGAACTGATCGCCTTATGCTTCTGTATTTTTATATGTATGGTATCTGAACAGTCTAAAAGGAGTATTTATGAAGATGTTTCATAAATTTTAAAATTAAATCTTATTAAAATGTGATAATTCAAGTAAAACAAAAACTGTAAAGAGGTGGGAAAAGTAGCTTCATTGAAAAATTTCGAAGGGATAAGTTTTCTGGAAGAAAGCCTTTTGTGACAGAATAAAAATTTTAAGTAGAGATTAATGTTTTAAACTTTATTCCTTCTTCCCCTCATCGCTTCTTTTGTTCCTACATAAAGAAAAATTTCGAAAGACTCATTAAAATATTTGTTATGCCGGGAAAAGAGTTTTGAATTTTTTACGAAGTCCTTAATTAGTTAAACTAATGAGTGCTTTACAACTTGTTTGTAGTAAAGTTCAAAGTTGTGAAAAAGCATTCATTTCAGTCATTTTGATGTATATTTTCTTACCATGTATTAAAGTTTAAATTTTGTTTAAATTATAGAGGATCTTTTCTTTTTCATTTAGTTGCCAGCAGATGTTTGAGGTGAGTCTGTGGGATTTAGAACTTTTCTGTCTTATCAACAGATTACCGTAAACAGATTCGAAATATCTCACTTACGTTAAGATAATCCTAAAGAAGTTCTACCATTTTAAGAAAATCGTTTTTGTTTCGTGCTTGAATATTTCAAGTATTGAAATGATTCATAAAATGAGGTTAACTTGTGCTTTTTTTATGTCGTTCAGAAGAAATGTAATGATATCGAAAAAATGAATGCATACGAAAATAATTATCTTAGATGACCAAGTCTGTAACTATATTTCTACATAGAGACAAAAATAAAAATAAAAACTTCGGCTGAAGAATGACGATGAATGAAAATCGCATGAAAGGAATTTTATGTAGACAGAGATAGTTCGGAGTTCATTTTTAAGCATTAATCTGGAAAAATCAGTTTAAAAAAAAATTGCATCCTGTCTTGATATAATACATTTACTGACATTTTTTTCGTTTGCAATGGAAGAAAATGCATGACAGTCACGGAGTTATTTCCCTCCCCTTTCAAAAAAATATATCCTTGATTAAAATTGTGTGTGTGTGATATCTCTTAATCTAAATCATAATTAATTTCCTATTTTTTTTAATCTTAAATTAGTCCATATTTCTTTATTCTAAAATCTTCTCTAATTTCCTGATCCAAATTTTATCCAACACACACTATTAAAAGTGAAAGACTAATATAGCTCTTAAAATTCAAGAACAAAGATAAAAATTCCTAATGCCCACGCATTCTTCGAAAGATACCTAATAGTCTATTTCCTAAATCAACATTTATCACGTAAATCTCTACAAGAATCCTTTAGTAAAAGTGCTAGGGGAAACACTTGACGCACTTTTTTTTCTCTTGCGTCTAGGTGTAAACGTATGCGTTCATCAACCATCCAAGTACGCACAATAACCCTCCCATAGAAAAGTAAAATGTCTTCAAGATATTTAAATTACTTTATTATAAAATCCAATAAATTCATATATTAAATTAACGCATCGTTATGAAATTTACAGCTACTGTTTTACTTAGGAACTGAAAGTGAAATTGAAAACTTACTCAAACAGCAAATTTTTACAGAATTGTATTTTAAATGAATGGAATGGATCCGAAAAGAAGGAATTGGACTTTTTTTATTTTTGGTCACTCCGTCTTATTTTTATCTTTACAATTATAAAATTATTACAATAATTGTGAATTACACCATAATCTTCTTGGTGCCCTTCCTTTTGATGAATAATGGCCGGATAAGTCAGCAGATTCACACTTCCGTCAGGGTATTCATTAGGGTCGTCACACTTCCGATTACCGGAAAAATGGACATCACGAAGCGTCTTTGATGAAGGGACCATGATTACCATTTTGAAATGAGCCACAGAACTCTAGTGATTATAACAGCGTCCAGTCATTCCGATATCGAATACCTAGGGAGAGTTATTTCATTTTTTGACATGATTTTTTTATAACATTTAATTCAATGAAATCCTTTATCAGATTTTATTTCAACGCGCAAAAACTTCCTGTAAAAAAGAATTTTTAAAAACTCATTTCTGTTATCAGCAGTGCGGTTTTTCTTAATTGCTACTTTATATGAACGTTTTGATAAATTATTGAGCGCGTAAAAGTGAAAAAGTTTTGCTTAAAACAAAAGCAATCAATCTTTCCAGAAATTATTTTTAAAATTTTTTTCCCCTCTTTCATGCACATGATTGTGTGGGTTCAATTGTAGAAGTATTTTTTTTTTCAGAAATTTTAGATGATTAACTTTTTTGTATACTTAAATTGTAGATGCTTGTTAATTTGTGAGTACTTTTTGTTATACCTATCAAATAAACATTTATTAAAAAGGAATGCAAACTTTCAATACACGATGTAGTAGAAATTTAAAGTTAATTTATACCTTGCCTATTCACAGTTGTTCATTTTTAATCCTTTGTAGTATGTTCAAGGTAAATACGCCATTTTAACCCTTTTGCTATGATAGCTGTGCCCATCGTAAAGACGCTACTAAACTGTGCCTCTTGCCAAAAATTTATGTATTGCGAACGAACAAATTTATCCTGTAAGACATGAAATTGATTTGGGACAGCAGGAAAACATATTGATACAAAAATCCTTTGAACCTCTTTTCTAACGATTACTCTAATGTCATTCATTGTCTATATCTTTATGGCACCTAACAGTAATGGAAAGAAATTTGATCAAATATGATCCATTTAATATGGTTTATTTTTTATAAAATAATTTACTTGATAATCAAAAACAAGCACTCCAAGAGAAAGGGCACGAACATTGCCAGCCTTAGACGGATCTAGTCTGCTGACAAGACTTCAGGTTCGCGGCTGGAAGGTTCCAAGTTCCGATCCGCTTCCGCCGTAGAACTGCCATAAAAGCGAGCTTGTTTCATGTTATGTCTTCCCTCTGGTGTGGTGCATAAATTTGGAGAAGGAGTGCCAGCTCAGGTGTCGTCCGCGTCATCTGACTGCGCTTCAAGATCTGTCCCAAAATACCCCAAGTGTTGTTTTAAAACGGAATGTTGAAAAACTAAACGAAGCTCTGTGGGTCGTATCATGCATGCCGGATATAATCAGCGTTCGTCTCCGTGGTTTATTATGTATAGGCCCTATATATTCGGCGTTAGAAAGTAAAGACAGAAATTGTTAACTGTATTATTTTAATTAATTAAAAGTTTTTTCTCTTTTTTGAAGTTATTTTGAATGACACTTCATTTCATGTTGTAAAAATAGAATTAAAAAAACTTTTGGTAAGTAATATAGAAATATAAAAATTTAATCTAAATAAAACTGCAAAAAAATAAGTGGTTTATTACTACTCTCAAGCAATAAAATACAACTTATACTTAAAATTTCCTAGGAAATTTCCCACTAGATTTTACTGAACTGTAAATTTTATATGGATGCATTTAAAAAGAATTTCTTTCCATAGATATTGGCATGTGAAAGTTATAATGGCGTAAGTCACTTTAGAAAAGTTTAGTTTAACATTGTAACCAATACACAAATTCAAATCATTTTTCACCTTTTATTAAATCTGGATTCTAGAGATCCCTAAAATGAGACCCATTCACTAGTTTTGTTTTCGATAATAAAATTGTATATTTGACGATATGTTCATTCTGGAGGAAAAAAGAGTGACTTACATCACTGTAACAATAACCTGTTCATGTATTTTTATGGAAAAGCTTTTCCTGTATTTCGCAGCTGGTGCGAAGTCAGCGGGGGGAAAAAATTCTAAAAGTGTGAAAAACTTCGAACTGTTTAGAAGCAGATCGCATTTGGAAAACTTGAAGCGGGTTTTGCATCCAAATACTACTGTGGAACAGGCTTTTTTCCAGCTAGCTGATGCAATTTATTGTTCTTTCACATGAAAAGAAATCGAAATTCGAGAATACATGGGAAGTCTGGTCTCTAGGAAACAGCAATTGTGTCACACGTGAAATCATAACATGCGTTTTTCTTGTGAATATACAGAAAATGAAAAATAAATGTAAACCTAATTTCTTAATATAATAAAGATATCAGTTATGGCCTTGTTTTTTGAGATTCATTTGACCCCTGACAAAGCTGTCATTTCGAAAAAGTAGTTGGATACATAAGATTGAAAGTGTTAACATTGCAAAAAAAAATATTTTTTCGCATTAAAGTATGAAATGAGCTATAATTTTATAATATGATACGCTTGATAAGTATCTGGTTATTCTCTAAGCAGTTCAAAAAAACGTAAATAAGTTTCTGAATGACATTCCTCACATTTCTACAGCTACCTGTACAATAATTCCTGCAGTAACATTCCTGCGGCTTGTGTGAACATATTCTTTATGGGACAACTCATGGAGAAAAGTTGAAACCTACAAATATTCCATGTGAGCACATTTAGTCATAAATTCATTTAAGGCCCTTGAATATAGAGAGCATTAAAATCCTTATTTAAGGTTTCTTCCAAGGAATCCGTGAAACATAGCATACGCCGAAGTTGATGATAGTATACAATGCTGGGTAAAATGGAATGTAAAATGAGCAATCATGTGTAGAATATTTATTAGAAATAAACTATACTTTTCAATGCATTAAGCGCATTTCAGTCATCTGTGACTGACATTAACTTTTATTTACACACCGTGACAGCCCCGTGACTGACTGTGTAAAATACGATATAAAACAAAAAAATGGCATTCTTTTCATAAATTAATAAATTCTTCCGAATTTTTTTTAATAAAAATATTTGAGTGTGCTTCATTAAAACACTGCAAGCATCCTGAGTGTCAGATGAATCGAGGCATCGAGAACATCGGTGGAGATACCGCGGGCCAAACGCAGAGGAAGGCAATGCAGGCGTGGCGCTTAACGTGCTAATTGATATTTTAGAGTGACACAGAATGCGTCAAATATCGTTTCATAATGTAAAAAAGGACAAAGATTCTTTTCCTAATCCTAAGGCCTATTTACAATTAATTCTCGATATATTTAAATGACAAACTTTGCGTCTGTAAAAGGAATTACAGGATTGTACAGTAAAAGGAAAAAAGGCACAATTGCAAAATATTCCATCATTTGAAAAGAATAAAATTATTATTGAAAATTATTGCTGCATAATAATGAGAAAGCTTTCTGTTTGGTTACATATATTTTAAAGTACCGAAGCTAATTTGAAGGAAACTTGGCAGATAAGTTGTTGAAATTGAAAGCTCTCTCTTAAGTTTATTTTGCTATATTAATTTTTTATAAAAATTATATATAATTCCTTTCTATGATATTATACAAATTATATTCTATATCAACTATAATTTAAAAAATTATTTGGGATAGACAAACCTTGATGATGTATTTAGGAATTATGAGATTTCATACGAAATGAAAATTGGCAAAATTGGTTCGTTGGATATTTCATTTAGTGAGAACTCTGTCAAGATTTTTCACCACAGATAATGTGCATTGAAGTCATTCTTTTAAAATATCTCTCGAGATTAAGTTAAAGATGATTGACTCGTCTTTCATATGATATTTTATAGTATTTATTTAATATGAAAAAAATATCAAAATTAGTACATTGTTTGGGGCTATGAGACTAGTTACCAATTATTGTAAATATGTAGATTATTGTATAACAATTGATTATTGTAGAACAACTGATCGCCAGAGGCAGATAATAAGGATATGAAAATGCTAACATATTTGAAGTGGCAAGACTTATATACTTGCTAACATTTGATTATAAAATTAATACAAAACTTGAAACTAATGTTATTCCACAACTCAAAGCACATTTCTAATATTTTTATCATTTTGAAATAAGCGACAAATGAATGGTAATTATACTTCACCAAATCGATGTGCACGTTATATGTTCAGTGGAAGTTAAGAGTTACAATTTGCTTGTAACTTTGTTATTTATATGCGACGACGTTATTTCAATTTAAGCAGTTACAGAGTTTTAACCTCTTGCTCTATAATAATGTGTTTAAAATGTGCATCCAATTATTGGATTTTTAGAATTTAAATCTGAAATTAAATGAAAATATTACGTTACTTAAAATGCAAAAAAAATCACTTGGTAAAGTCTCAATATCTCAAGTGCCCTATATTATTATAGAAATTGGAATAAAAATAAATACCTCAAATAGGATGTATCATCTAATTACAAAGTAAGTAAATTTCGTAAATGAAGAAGCTAATAAAGATTTCATCATATGTATAGTCATAATCCTAATAAATATTGAGTAGATAGCAAAATGAGTCTGGCACATTGATGGCAAGATATCTACCTCAAAAGAATCATTATACGGCCTGTACATTATGACACTGATGCAAATTTTTGATAGAAATCGCAAATGTTAAAGTAGGAGAACTGTGTTTTATACTTCGCTGGAAATACTTTTATTCATATTATATCATATCTTTTGAGCTCTCTGAAAAATTGATAATTGGTATCTATCCGCCTTTTTACTTACTTTCGCAGGAAATATAGAAAAGGAAGTACTATAATAGTAAAAACATTTCAACAGATAAATTTTTACATCTTTCCACGTTTTAGACTTTCGTCAGTCTGAAAAATGTTTTTTTACTTTCTCATATGCGAAGTATAGAGACAGTTTTATAATCGATTTGTGACTCGAGATTTCGACGAATCTCTGCATTCGAAAAACAAAATGTTGGCGTCATGTCGGTGTGTTTGTGACAAATATAATTCAAAAACGTTTTGAGTCTGACAGATGAAACTTTGTGTATGGTTTTTACACCACATTTTCAGATTTCAATAAAATGTTGAGCAAAATCTATTCAAAGGATGTCTATCCGTCCGGCTGTTCAAATATAAATTAACACGATTATAAAAAGAAGAGAGCTAGATAGATAAAATTCTCTGCACAGATATAACATCTGTTGCTTAAACAACTACCAGAATTGTAACCAAATCCAATAACGTGTCGAATATCGATCTGTCTACACATTGGATGTGTGTAAACTCCGTAACTCAAAAATGCAATGATTTAGATATATCAAATTTGGCATGTGAAGTTTGCGACTGCAATGGTAGTTTTGTGTGATATTTTGGTTTCAATCGGTTTTGAAAAACATATTTAAAAGACAAATTCACTTTTATGAGAAACTGCGCTAGAAAGTTTCGGAGAATTGGTTTAAAGTTATATTAATTGTCTGGCTGTCTGTATGCTAGTTGAAATTAATTAGGCTGATGAAACAGGATATGTGATTTTCTACACGAGAATTGGAAATATATATCAATATTTAAATAAAATATGAATATTGTTAAATGTACTTCGCTTCTTCCACTGCTTAATGTATTTAAAATGTGATTTGGTGAAAGTCACGGCTCATTCTTTGTGTCTTTCCAGGCAAGGCCGTCCCTTACGTGCAGCTGACGGCAGCACATGGATCCGTTCTCACCATTCTGGCCATCAGCTTCGAACGCTACTACGCCATCTGCCAGCCGCTGAAAGCCGGCTACACTTGCACTCAAATGCGGGCCCTGGCCATCATAGTGGCCATCTGGTTGGTGGCAGCCCTGTTTACCACGCCCGTGCTTTTCACCGTCCATTACCATCTTGAAGAAACCCTGCTCTCAGGTGAACCCGTGCCCGTCTGTTACCAGAGTATCGAGCGAATTTGGCAAAAGGTCTACTATCTGTCTGCTATCGGAGTTTTCTACGCCCTGCCCTTCCTCATACTGCTGGCCGTCTACTGTCATATCGCAAGGCACCTAATGGCGGGCAGCAGGGTGCTTGCCTCTTCCAGCGAAGAGACCCAAATGCGGGCCAGAAAACAGGTGGTCTTGATGCTGGTAGCGGTAGTAGTCAGTTTCTTCATATGCTTGTTACCTTTCAGGTGAGTGATAATGGCAAGTTAAACTGGAAAAAAATATTAGAAGTAATGTTTTTAAAAAATAGCATTGATCAGCTCATGTAAAAGAGAAAATAACACTGAAAGTACGTGGCGTCAAAATGAAAGCTCTTCAAATCAGAACTTTGGTCAATTGATCAAAAATGTGCGAAACTTTGTGAATAATTTAATAAAGAAATAAGAAACTCATTTAGAGCAATAATTCCTATAAATTACCTGTGAACACCCCTCAACTTAAAATTAACTGCAAAATTATTCCTTGGTCTCAGAACTGTAAACACCTTGGAGTAATTTTAGACAAAAGACTTACTTGGGAACTTCCTTTATACTAAAACCAAATTTCGAGATCTAACCAGGAAGACCAATCTCTTTAATACCAAGAAACTCAAAAATGAATAGAGAAAAAAATTATTCATTTACTCTGATTATTTGTGTCCAGTACTTAACTTTTCTTGTCATGTGCGTGGGTACGCTGTCAATATTGGCCTTAATTAATTGAATAACAACAAAACATGATTATTAAAAATATATGCAATGCACCATCCTACTCCAACAACAAAATTTGTGCAACAATTTACTACCTTTTCATTAAAAAATTTATTATAAACCTATGAGCTAACTTCTACAATAACCTTGATAGTATCTATAACGAGACAAATAAGCATATTCCCAAATACGATCCCAAACCTAGACTTAAAAGGCCCGCAACATTCTACTATAACCGTTTCTTAACCATTTTCTACCCTTTGATCAATATCAAAAGTAAAATCATACCACTAATGTCTTCTAGTAGTGCTTATTAAATTTCCTAAAAACACGCTTAACTTATACTAACGATACCACGTATCAAAAACCCTAACTCATCACCCTTTCTAAATAATAAGGCACTCGCACTACACTTTTTCCACCATCAGCAATTAATCAAAAAATCGGCTGTAATTACTCATGCTCATCCATCTTGAAAGCTACAAGTAAAAAAAAGATTCTAATTTACCCAAAAGAACTTCAATCAGTTCATGACATTCTCCTAGTAATAAAGGCATTTAATAATCGCTTATATGAAAGACATAGTAGTGTCGTAGGAGTTTCATGTTGAAACGCCCGTCCCCTAATCAGAATCGGGCACTCCGACATGCAATATGAAATTGTGAAAGCAGTTTTTGCAATTACTGCGCTTTGTTCGAATTCATGCGGTTGAATCCGGAATCAAGCCATCCTGTAGAAAACATTACACATGTTTCCGTACAAATTCGGCAACCAGAGAATTTCGCTAATGAGATGCTCGACATGATAGTTTTGGTTTTGATGTCAACTGAATATCATTGACACACGAGGCGTATTTTCAACTGGAGGCTTTCTTAATAAACACAACTGGGGATTTTAGGAACCCACATTTGTCTCGAGCGCGATCACTCTATTCCCTCAAAACGTATGTTTTGGGCTGCTGAAAAGGCCTCGTTGGACCTTTTTCCTGCTAGAAACGGGGATGATTGACCGGCAACATCATTACGACAATATATTGTTGATAGATCGACCAGACACACCATGGATCATGCAAAATGGGTACCTTACAAAGTGCTTTCAACTTTTTGAATAATTACTTCTATGATAAAATTGTTGAGTTGAACTGTTCAACAATTAAGGGAAAAAATATGAACTGGCCTAAGTATTCATCCAATCTCTCAACTTGCGACCACTTTTTAGAGACACATTGTAGACATTGCTTATTGCACCAATTCTTTAACACTCGAAGAATTGGAGAAAGCTATTGTCTAGCTTGTATGTTGATTCCTGGTGACACACTACAGAGAGTCGCAGACAGTTTCAATTTTCCTTTGTGACGTGTTATGCGAAAGGTGCACATTTTAAAGCGTTTTTGAGGAGAATGCAATGTGGGTTTGTATTTTGACATACAACCTATTTATTGTAATACTGCCTACAACGACGTCTATCGGCGCAATTTGTAACTAAACTTTTAAATTTCTGTATCAGGTTCTTGCTTCTTTTTTTTTTTTTTTTAATAAACAAATCACTCATTTCAAGTTTTTATTTATCTCCGTTTCCGTTAAATTTATTTTCAGTTATGTGACCTTCTTGAAACACTCTGTATATTAATCCTGCTTAAGAAAGATAACCTTTATTGGTTTCTCACGTTTAAATAAAAGGCTCTCATTTACTTCCTATCTTTCCAGTGCTAAAACTTTCAACCAACCTACAGTAACTCAAAGCTTTAGTAATTCCTCGGCATTGAATAACGACTTTTGTTCAGAAAGTCGGATTAAATTTCGAATAAGTGTTTGCGAGCTGCATGCTGGCCAGAAGGCGCGCCTAAAATATCTCATTAAGACGCCAATCAGCGGTATACACATCAAAACAGAAAAAGTCCTATCAAATTGCACTTGACATGGAAAATATAATAGCATTTTTTATTTCAAATTGTTGGATTAAGATCAAAAATATGCATGTATCGAATGTAATAGGTCACTGCATATCCCCGATTAAAGAAAATCTTTCTTTTTCGTTAAAAACCAGAAAATAGGACAATATTTAATTAGAATAAAAATAGATTTTTAATATTTTTTTAATATGTTATTTAAAATATTATCCCTTCTTTTCACAGGGTATTCACGATATGGTTAATTCTTTCGGAACCGGCAGATATCATCAGTCTGGGCATGGAGACCTACTACAGTCTTCTGTACTTCTGCAGGCTGTTAGTTTACATTAATGCCGCACTCAACCCGATACTTTACAATGCCATCTCTTCCAAATTCCGCAACTCTTTCATCCGACTCCTGAGATGCTCGAACATGAGAAGCAGATTAACTCGGCAAATCACCAAGGGCACCACTACCTCGAGCACTGCTACCACCAGCGGAAGCGTGAAGAAAGATACCTTGCTGTCCCATCAGCAGAGCAACAGGCAGCTGAGAGTCACGGTCAACAGCAATTCACTCTGGAATGCTGGACCCAAACCAGAAAATGTATGACGAAAGTTTCAGGCTTAGTGGACTAAAACTGATAGGGTGCACACAATATCTTACGTTCCACAATTTTGGTTCATGGTGCTGGACATGGAAGCACGTGATTACGGGCAGCTTGTAAACTATTTTTATGTATGTTTTTGTATATAATTATTTATGTAGTCACCCATTTGTGTTGTTATTTATACGTTGTAGCTCATTTATTATTATTTTAATATGTGATAGAATCTCATTTTCTATTCCATGAAAACTTTTTTTTTTCATACAACTGTCGGAAAACGTCAGCTTTGTTCATTAGTTTAGTGCATGCAGTGGTGTATTTGTTCGTAGCATTATAATAGAAAAAAATGTCATGATTTATGAAGTCATAAAATATAATACCGGTACTTACTTTTTCAACTGTCTTTGCTCATGTTCCTTTTACCTCTTAAAAATGTCGGTTCTTATTTATTTTTACATTTGGGATAACACTTAATGATCTTACTTTAAAATCATGGAATAAAATGTGCAGTAAATTTGTTTAGAAGCTGTATAATTAAAATAGTGAGATACAGCTTTTGTATAGTTTGTGTTGTTATTGTTGTCATTTTACTCGTGCACACATAAATAATTCTTTGCGATTTTCATCCATGTAAAATCACATTGATTCTTCACCAAATAAATCATTTCTGTCTTAACTTCTGTTGAAAATTATGGCAGTCTGCTCAAACGAAAGTTCATCATGTTGAGGAAACAGCATTTCAAATGACCTTTATTTTCCATCTAAAGGCAAGAAGTTTGCCCCCATTCTTCTTCTCCGTATGTTAAAAAGGATACAATTAGGAGCCATTTGATGGTCTTAATTTAAAAAATCAGTCTTTTATTGTTTTGTACAGGTGAAATAAAAACTTATTTGAAGCTGTACAGATTTCTAAACTTTCTATAAACTATTCGGTTGTGCAAGGACAATGTAAGAAAATATGAAGACGAACAAAATTAACTAAAATCAAATTTTAATTCTTCATGTAGCCTCCCTAGAAAATGGCAACATCATTCCATCCTTCTTTATAAACGTTTAAAGAGTTTCTGAAGGACCAAACAGAGGACTGATGGACCACTAAAATACATATTTTAGAAGTCACCATCTAAATTAAAATTTCTTTCCGTTGCTTTGTTGTTCTTGTTCTGCAATCATCCTTTTCTAACTTACACCAATGTCTACACCCTTGCCACCTGTCACGAAAAATGTATTACCTAAGTAAAACAAAATCACTACTGAATTTCTCTCATTTTACAGGGAAAAAATTATTTCTTCACCAACAAACTTGATTAGCTTTAGAGTTCTATAAATTAGTTATGCTTTTAGCTTTGTCCGTATTATTCTGCACGGTATTCCGCTTTAAAAGACAAACCTTGTCTTTAAGAAGAGAACTGACCCTTTATGTTTCGCTTTCTTAATGAATTTCAAATAAGGAATTTCGATAAAATCGCAAATTGCTGAAAGGAATTGATTCACGTGACATCACAGTCACGTGATAAACGTATCTACATCCATCTGCGCATTGCTTTACAGAAATGCTTTTCTCCTCTACCGGATGTGCAATGAACTTTCCCAATTCAATCGGTATGTGCGTTGCATAAGCATGAACTAAATGTATCTAGCATTCGACATCATCACGAATAGAGCTGAAATTAAAATGCATTGAAGACAACAGAATTTTGTTTAAATATTCACCACTAATTGGTTGCATCATTAATACATCTTGAAAATTGCATTTATAATAATCGCGATTTTAAAAAATAATTTTACGTCAGTCAAGCTTTGTGTAAATGTTTTTTTAAAAAATGTATAAGAAATTTTGATCCTTAATACTTACTTAATGGATGATGCAGTGTAACTTATAAATTGTATCTAATGTTATTTCACTCTCGTAAAGGTTTGCCTGAAGCTTACACATTTATAATCAAATTGAAATGCTTAAATCAATTTTTCAAATGAAAGCCCATGAATCAGCAAATCTTCTTTACAGTGTTCATTGATAAGTATAATAAAATGCGGTGATACGTATTCTTCCGAGGCAAAAATAATCCCAAGCTGTAAGAGTAGCAATCAGACTTTAGTGTTGTTACGTTATAAAAAGTTGACTGCCCTTTCCGTATTCAGCTTGAAAGGTGCCATTTTGATTGTATTACATTTCGTGGATTGAATGATTTCACAACATAAAATTATTTCTTGAAATCATGACTTATTGTTCCTGTCACTAGTGTGCTAAATTATAAATCGCCACCTCATAGTTTTTAAAATGATGAATAGTAATGTATAGAAAAGTTCCTTTCAGTTTGCAGATTAAATACTCTTCACGGGCAGACTCGCTGGTCTCCTGTCGATGATCTCTGTGACTGCAATCGAGATAATCGATGAAATGTTTTCTCTTTTTTTCTGTTAGTAGCTTTCCTTCTCTGCAGTCATCTGAACAGCGAAATAACTTCATTGAAAAACTGCACCAGAAACAGAAAACTATTTAACACTTCGAAGACTGCTTTCCTTGTACCACGAGGAGCTGCAGGTCCGGAGAATTCCTTTTCTTAACAAAGCACAAAGAAAAATGAATTTATATGAAATTCTTATTGAATTATTATGATAATAACCTTTTATGAAAACACAATCAGTTTCAAAGGAATAGTTTTTACATAAAGATTACATTTTATGCTCTATATTTCAAAATATTAAAATCCTTGAAACTTTAAAAAGAATTTTAAAGATTATTGCTCTTTAAAAACTAAAATTTTTCAATGCTTGAAATTAAAATTATTATTCATTGATAACAAAAAAGTTTTATTATTAAATTCAAGATAAAGCTTTCTTGCGACCTTCTTCTAAGTCATCTTATGTTTATAAATAAGTAGCCCATCAAGATTAGAGGTCCACACATATTTTTTCTGTGATAAGAAAATGAGGGAACTTCCCGACATGCTTGTGATCAGCTTACAAATGACATTTAAAGTAGTTACTGTGAAATTAGAGTTTTTCTACTGAAAAATTGAATTTTTGTAACATTTTTAAAGTTTTCCAACCTCGGCGGTCCACTGGCAGAATAACCCATTACATGAATTTGGACCCTGGAGCGCAATGACTGATCGTTCACACTGCATCACGTAGGGTTCCGGTGTTATTGCCAGTTTGTCTTCTAGTGAGAGGCACATTTCAAGTTTATTCTCAAATAAATACATCTTAAGAAAATTATTTTTAAAATAAAGTTTGATGAATTGCTTACAATCTCATTTTGAAATGAAGATGGAAATTTTTCTTCCCCAAAAAAATTTCCTCGGACATTTTAAGAGATTCAAACAATGTTCAGATTAACAATTGCTACATTAGTAGTTGCTATGACATCACTCGTGATATAGTATAAACAACCAATCGGCGCGCTCGAGATATCTCCATGGTTGGAATTCAAGAAAAGGTAGTTATTGTGGGGCCCTCCAGGGTAAAACTTTTTGAAGTGGTTACATGTATATTTACTCAATATCTGAAATGAAATTCATGAAGTTATGGTAAGAAGAATTTCTTAACTATAATACCATTTTTTTTTCAAAGCTGCCTACAATCTACTTTTTACATAAAGGGAAGTAATTTTAAAATGGGCTTTTTTTTTTTTTTTTTTTTTTCTAAAAAACTAAGGACATCTGAATAATTTTTTCGAAAGTATCGAATATTGGCATATGATTACAACATTTTTTCAAACGACGAGTAATATGAATTTTTAAAAGAGTTACAAGTGAGAACTTGCCTGTGCCCTATATTTTACAACTTTTGATGCAGAGAGTCGTTGTATATAAATTTGCATTTAGCCATATAGTTTTTCGTCATATCTACGAGATTCGGGATTTCATTTGCAAATTTTTTTCTTGGAGTTATTCACATGATTGAAAACCATCTAGAGGAAGATGAAAAAATGTTAACGTCGAAAGTTCACGCGATTTAGAAAATTAACTTTTGTTTTTGGAATTCGCATCTAGGGGTGAAATGCCGAATTTGGATCGGTTTAAATATCTTTGCCAGCGTTTGTTGCAACTGTAAATACAGTTTGCAGATGGTACCGTTTTTTAAAGAGAATCATTATTTAAATATTTTAATAATAGAATTGCGCATTTTTAAAAAAAGCAAAACATTTTGTTGTTTCTCTGAAGTTATGATTTGCTTGAGGCAGTTTATTGTATTGATCTTATTTAAAATAATTTTAAAGTTAAGATAAGATGAATTGTTCTTGTTGTTCTTCAAGAAATGTTCAGATTGGATTTCAAACAATTGACTGAATTATGTTTAATTCTGTGGTACTATTACCTAGAATTAAAGTACCATTCCTGAAAAAAAAGTTTTAATTGCTTATCGGCATCATAAGCTTGAAGTGCATCATATCGAAGCAAAAAAAAGAGACATTTAAAATCTTAAAAGTTTTTTGGATCTAAAATAAGAACTAAAGAAACTTGTAGTTTTGTATTATTTGTGTAAAAACAAAGGAAGAAGAAAAAGAAATAATATTGAGTACAAAATATTATATCTAGTGTACGGGTGTAAATTTGAGAATCAAAAAATATTTTTGCTATAGTTGCGGCCTAATGAATGGTGGTTTGTGATCTAATCAAGAAAACCAGTTTTTCTTAACTGGACACAGTTTGCTATTGCTGTCTTTATTTTCTCTATTTTAAATTTACTTTTTAAAAAGTTCATGTGCTTTAATTGGAAATAAACTACAAAAAAATGTTTACTATTTCGTCAATTAAAATTGCTACTTGATTACAGCAAATTAAAAAAAATATATGTTCTGCTGATCTTTGTATTTTTTGAGAATTTAATTAACTTATTAATTTGAGAATTTATAAGTATTTGTATAACTTACTATTATTCAATGAAATTTGTGCTCTTAAACCGTCGTGTTTTCTCTCTTCATTAAATCCAAAATGTTGAGGGCAGAATGCTCATTCCAGCATTTAAAGCGACTATTCGTACTGTTGTGAGGACGAATATTTTGAACCGATTTTTCACCTCTTTTTATTTTTGCGCAGCGGTTTAATACAAACCTTTTCTTATATGAACCTGTCTAGAATTTATGAATAATCATCATTTACTTCAGTGGTTTTTCGACATTTCAAATTTTAATGACATTCTGAATTTTCTTTACATTTTTTATAAATACTTGTTTTAAAAATGTTTGTATGAGCCATTCTGGATGTTTCACTATCAATAATATTCATTTAGGCAAAAGATCTTCCATAAATGATTTGTTTGCCAAACTTACTGTAAATCGTCTTTACATGTACAAAGAATTTTCAACATATAGAATGCAGTGGCGGTTTTTCTAAATTGGCTCCTTATGCTTTGCTTGGCGCATCGGCAAAATTTTTCGGAAGAAAACGTTAGAGAAACATAATTTTTAGTTTCTAAAATTAGTGAACTGAAAATTTTATAACTGACCTTGTAATTAGAGTATACATTTCAGAAATGCTAATCTTAAAAATATTAGAAAATCATAACTGATGCGCCAAATGAATTCGAGAGATTCCGATGAAGATTGATACATACAAAAAATTTTAGAAGCCTCTTTAACCCTATTGTCAGAAAATAATGTTTCCCTAAAATAACAGAACTTTAATAAAACTTCGTCTGTCATTTCGAGCAAATAAATCGCTCGATCCTGCGCACAAATTGAATAATTTTGACTGTTTGGTCGTTTTCAATTTGAGCAGTTGCTAATTTATAAGCCATTGGAATATTATGATTAATTAATAAATGTTCATATTTAAGAATATAAATATATAAAATTATTTTATATTATTTGACAATGCTGAAAAATGATCATAAAATCATCACTTTGATGCTGTATCTTTCATAGTTAAAAAAATATTCTTGACATATATTTTAAACAAAAAAGTTCTCCGTTTAAAACGGGTCGAATTATGATACTCTGAATTTCCTTATTTTAAACCAGCCAATCCCAATCTACAATTGTTATGTGGCATTTCTTCCTCGTTTCTACTATTGTAACGACCTAAAATCGTTTAAAATAATGACATTCATATCTTCATAATTCGATTAATTTTATTTCCAAAATATGGAATTGTTTTATCAAAAAAATCATATTTCATAGAATATTTTTGGCAGACTATGATCGAGAGAATGCATAAAAATTTAAGACGTAATTTTTTTCAGAGATGCATTTATGGATTGAAACAACATAAAAGTAAGCTTAAATCATTTCAGAACTCATTTTCAACTAGAATCTTAAGTCTTTTTCTAACATTTTGAAACTGCCTAATCACGATTCGAGTGAAATATCCAAAACTTTAGCTACCGAAATGCGAAATTTGCCTTAAAGTATCGTAATCCTTTCAAAAAATCATAATTTCTATTTGTAAAATTGTTTATCGGTCCACTCTATTATACAAAGGTCAATTAGTGATGCCTAATCCACCGTAACTCCGTAATAGAAACCAAATCAGGAATGAGATAGAAAACCTGGCTCTTTAGAAATTTCACTCGGCATAATGCTCATAAAGTTAAGGAGCTGCATCCCTTTTTACACAAGCAACGAGTTGTCATCTCGAAAAATTTTCCCACTCGATCATCCGAACAGTTGGGAATCCGATGGCGCTAGGCCAATACTCTAGGAAGTTATGATACCGATGTTTATAAAAGTTGGTTTGTCACATTCTAAATTCTTAAGTGTGCATCTTGCGCCCTTGCATTATTGCGACACAGCTTATGGAAGGACGGAACGTACCGCAGTAGCCTGGTGATAAAGTCTTGGCTTTGGAACCGGAGGGCTTTAGGTTCGAGATCCGATTGTAACCTAAGAACCGTCATGTCTGGTGCACGTTAAATCCGTCGGGGCCAAAAGACCACCCACTGGTGTGGAGTGGAAACTTGGAGAGGGGATGCCAGATCAGGTGTCGTCCATATCATCTGACCGCGGTCCAAAACTATGAGGTCCGTCTCAAAATAGCTCTTCTGTTGCTTTTAAACGAGACGGTAATATAACCAAGCAGAGACGAAAACTTTTATTATTTAATAGTAATCAATCCGCGTACGAAAAAGTATATAATTATCATCCACCTGTTATATTCATTGGATATTGGCATCCATTTGTTGCTTAATCTGACACCTTTCGCCGCAAAGAATAATCCGGGAAGTGCCACTGGAATTCGTTTTTGCACCTAGGGCTTTACATTCGTCGTTCCTAGGGCCTACCGACAGCAAGAAATTAATGCTTAGGTATAGATAAAAATTATCATTTCTTTAATGCTTGCCATTATGGAGTTTATAGTGGAATAACAATCACTTTCTGACTGGCATGTACACAGTGGAATCGTAACTTCCACGGTTTTAAGCTAATATACAGGGTGCCCAAAAAATTGGATTAAACTTTTATTAACCAAAATATTGCATCTAGGCATGTACTTCCAATTACAAAATCTTATTAAATGAGGTGAGTCATTGTATGAAGACACTAGCTTATACGGAGATCGGCAATAAAAAGTTATTAAGAAATGAATTTTTTTTATGACTGCCTAAATGTAAAAATATTAGTTGAATAATTTTTTTTTCTTGCATTCATCTCAGCACACTCACATTTTTATATCTTCATTTACTAAGTTATGCGGATATATGCTCATTTTTAAATTTAGAGTTATCAAAAATTTAGTTGGAGATATTTTCTAAAAATGAAAGTTCATTCAATATCAGAATATTGTCGGGCTCAAATATTTGTCTAGTAGGACATAATCCAATAATCAAAAATTGAAAGGCCTTTACTAATCACACATGTTGTTCAGCTGCCATTTCGACTTTATTTAGAAGGAAAGAGAAAATGAATTTTCAAAATACCTTTAAAAAGTAATATAAAAAGAATATTCTTTATTCGCAATTGTATGCTTTTCTAAAGAATAAAGTATTTTAATAGTTTGAAAAGCTTTGCATTGCTGTTGATTAGGCTGTATAAAATCGTAATATTTGCTGTAGAAAAAAGTACTTGTTTGTAATTTCCTTCTGCTAAGTATATTTACTGAAGGGTTCAGTGACTATAGACTACCGGATCCTTACTTCTGTGGGGAGGAATGAGCATGATGAGGCATTATGGCAAAATATTTATTTTTAGATTATTGGTATATTTTTCTAATTGTCCTTATCTAATGTACTATCAATCAGAATTCATCATTTCGAAAATGATAGTACGGAGAATACTTAATCCTAATAAATTAATTCCTAACAGCATTCGTGGACTGTTCTATATAGTTTCAATCAAGTACTGACGAGAATTTTACATTTGAGCCTTTCTTCAGGTAAAATTTTTTTTTAAAAATCCGGAGAAATGTAATTTTGATTGGCGAATATAGCTTTAATCGAGTTTGAATCATTCGTCTTCAATACGATCAGTTTTGAAACAAGTCTATTCTTCAGACGAGAAGCTCATCAGTAATGGCAATTTTCTGTAGATATGTATTCTAATATTTTCCGGAACTCATTGGGCAGTCTCGTTTCGTGCAGCATTGCACAGAACAGTAACTGATGTGTTCGTTAGTACTCAATGGAATTGTGACTGAAATTATCCTTGACAGGGCTCGGACATGTATGTTTGCCCCTGCTTGCCACATGTCTACCGTAAGATGATGGTTAAATACAAAACTCCTTGACTTTTTAAAATTTCATAATGAATCACCTGATTTGACATTTCTTGATTTTTTTTTTATTTACAAGATCGGGTAAGTTTTTTGGTGTGTAATACACCCTCTGTCGTCTTAATATCGAAATCAAGAAGCCTTGATATCACGAACAATGAGCCGAATCCCGTACACGCAATTATTGTTAGAATATAAATTTTTTGAAAGTTAAAATTGCTCATTCCAAGCAAATTTTCAAACATTTTCCTTAACATATCATTTGACTATTTTTTTAAAAAAAATTTAATAAATACATATTACGATTTTGAAATAACTATTTAATATTTGTATCATCTCTAAAATATCCAACAAAAGACTCGATCAAACACCAGTAAGAAATGTGAAAAAGTAGTCTACGTTAATAGATTTGCCTTTTAATATCTTAGAAAATTATTTTGCAGATAAAATCTTGAAACTATGTGTTTATAGATGAGTGTAAGAGGAACAATTTACTTACTGGTACATTTTAATTATGAATATAGCACGAAAGTTTAATTTTTGTATTTCTTTTTATTGTCAAACTCTACAGCTGCCACAGCGTTTTGATACAATTGCTTACCTTATTTAATGAAGCTTTGCAATTAAAAGTGTATGCCTAACTCCAATATCTAGGAAAGTAAATACTTGTTTATCTTTTTTGAGACATCCTGCTTATTTCACACAGAAAAGTTTAAAGAATTACAATCTTTAGTGACACAAAAAGTTTTTTTTGTATTGAACGTTTTCTATCAAAATCTCCGTCAAAGTGACAATGAGTGTGATCGCTCAAACAGAACCCTTAGGTATTTGATGTGTTGAATGTGTTATACTTTTTTACACATATTACAAAACGGGAGTAAAGCCGTTTCTTATATATTTCACTAGTTTCATCCTCTCATAATTATGTTATATATAATCAAAATTATATTATTCCAATAGAATTTCCCCTTTTTGTGTCAGTTACAACCGAAATCTTAAATTGCTTCGAACAGACATTGAAATAACAGTGTCAAAATTGCATGAGTCGGTTAAATCCGGACATTTCAGTATGTTGCTGTTCTAAAGTAAATGTAAAAATAATGTCTTTTAAACATATTGCTTGTAAATTTTATTGTTAGTTTTCCAGACCCTCTTTGTTGTCCCTTTGTAGAAATAGTATCTTCTGTAATGATTGTGAAAGACTGATTTGTATTGTTTGTTCTATTACTGAGCTTATGAAAAGAAATAAAACACAGTCAGTCTGTTAGTGTTGTATTTGGTGCTTCTGTATCAATAAATGTTTTCATGTTGTGGATACGATTGGCGGTTTTCTTTCTCGAAAATCTGATATCCTAGAAAAACAGTTTCTCTCAAACACTTTTTCTCTCAATAAATAGAATGGACTGTATTGGGTTTTTTAAACAGTTTATTGCGAAATTCAACAAAGATATATCTAATTATGATTTGATTAATGCAAACTACATTATTAAAGTGTTATAAAATTATACTATTAAATCGCACTCTGTATTAACAAAAGATAAATCTGAGAAATAATCCTAGATTTTTGAGGTTTCGTCTCCTGCGTAGTAAAAGAGCTTCTGCCCCATGGTCCAGCTCGCACAAATACCCAGTCTGAACTAAAAGGTTTTCTTGTTCCCATTCCAGAATGACTGAAGCTGCAAATTAGCTTAAACAATGGGCATGACTAAAAAGCGTGGAAAAGGCGCGGATCTATAGCTTAAAGCAATCAAATTTGACACTTCAGTACTTTTTGGGTGGTAGGTACTCGCTGAAAGTGTGTTTAAAAATTTTAATTATTTGTTTAAAATTAATCTAAAAGTTAATTTTTCGCTCAATAACTTCGGTAGCACATTATCACAAATAATTATAATAATATCTTGATTTGTAAAAACATTTATAAATTTTGTATTTCTGTTTGAATTCTGTGCAATTTTTTTCTCTAATTTCAATAAATTTTTCAAAATCTTTTTTACGACAATTCTTTTAGTTTATTCATTGACCGGGATTTGTATTGGCATACATTGCAAAGTTATTAAATTGATTTTTTTTCTAGAAACATCATCGCCTCTATAACTAAGAGAATATCTTAAAATTGAAACAAAGAGGAGGAATGAATCCTTAAATATTGTCATGCTTCGCATTGAAGGTTAGAATCTCCTTTATTTTTCCCCCTACAAGTACCAGATTTGGATCTGCTGCTTCTTAGTCTAGTCTTAAAGTAATCCTCAATTCAAATATTTCCATAGCTAACTTAATAGATTGCGTAGCCGCTGTACGAGTCAATATTTATCATGCACCGCAGAGTCACATTCGCTTAACTCACCCGTGATTCATTCATAGTGCACCGTATCCGAATGGAGTACTTACGGATAAAGGAAGAGTGGGCCTCGTGTAGTACGAGATTTCAATGAAATAGATCAACAGGGCATTTAAGTTATTACTTTTAATATATGTCATTGTATATATATCGAATCCTAATTTTCTCATTTAAAACTAAAAAATAATTTAGAAATACACACAAGAAAGATGAAAAACTGTCTCAGATAAAACTTTATTCATTTAGTTTTTTTTTTCAAGCAATGCTATTTTATATCGTAGTCATTCATATTGAATAAATATATAACAATAATTATTATTAAAACAAAATTTATTCCATTACAAGAAACTACAAATGTTCATAACTGAGTGAACGCATGTAATAAATTGACAGCTAGATCCTGTTGGCTCGACTTAAACAAAAAATTTTCACTTGCAATCTGTTGGCTTCTATTTAATCTAGCAATGGATTTTTCAGACAAGGATTAAAATAAATAATTATATTTAATTAAATTCTAATTTCATATTTCACAAATTTCCCCCGGTCATCTTGCATATAAAGCAGGACGGTGTGTTACAATAGGATCCAAACTGATCCCCCCCCCTTTCCAAAAGAAACTCCATAGGAATCCCCAACTGAATTGAATATATTATTTTGAAATTTCTAACAAAGTGAACATTTTAGTGATGAATAAATGATGTTATAATAACTAATGTGACTCTTATTTCCGCTGTTAAAACAAAGCAAAAATAATTTTTCTAACTACTGATACAATTTTATAATACTGAATTATATAATACAATATATGTTTTTTGCTAGTTCTAAATGATCCATTTCTAATACAAATGTATATAAAAGAATATCTATGGAACTTGTTTAATTCTTTTATTGCCATGATTCTCGCCTGATGAACGGACCGTCTAATTAAGAGACTCCTTTATTATCTCATAACTATAGAAGAGAAGAGGTCATCTAATTAGGTTAATAATTAATATTAGATCGGAGGTGTAACTGCAAGTGAGTCATGCGACAGTCAAAGTGTTCATATCAATGATGAACCGCATAAAAAATGGGGGTCACTTACAATTCTAACAGGAAATGATTTTGCCATGCGGCACAAAGGTTAATTCTCCTGAATCTTTTATCAGCATATCTGAAGAGATAGATGCTTAAATTCTGATGCGAAAATCAAGTATGAGATTATATATTCGTAGTGCATAAACACAATGCTTTTAAAACTCCGATCTAGTTTGAATAGGTTACGATCATACACACTGAGTTTTTTTCAGGATTCGAAGAATGTTTTAGCCGCTCGCAGAAGTACATTTTTAATATTTTTTTTCCCCTGGTTGAGCTACTAAAACAGATTTAAACTGAACAAAGGAGAATAGCGCATAGTTCGCTCCTCTTTCCTGGTGACACTGTCAATCGTAAAAATATTCTCAGTTTAAATCTAAATGAGCTCATTTAGATTTAAACTGAAGTATCAAAATTCTTTTACGTGCATCTCCTGCGGCGTACTACCCTTTAAATTTTAAATTCAAAGTTGTAGGTAAAAACAAAAGACAGTTGTAGGTAACCCATTTAGGTCTAAAGGAATCACAGGTTAAATTTCGTGCAGATTGTACCAACCGGTTTTATTATGCAGGTGTTCCATCAGTTGGAACGTTGCGCCACTAGAAACTCTGAAAAGTGAGACTCAGCGAGCATTGCAATAAAGCGCGAAAATGAATCTTCCATTGAATAAAAGAGCACTGCTATATACATGTGTAGTAGATTTAAAATGAATTAAAGTGCACCACAAAGCGAATAATTTAAATCCTTTAAGATGACACCAGTTTCATGAAAATACATGGATTTACAGACGAGTAATAAGTGCTGAAATGTTGGTGAAATTCAAATTCGAATTGTCACTAAAATTTTTGATTCAGAATTCCAAAAAAATCCGTATAAGCTACAATTTGTCAAATTTACCAAACACTTTCCCATACTAGAAGAATGACAAATAATCATTACTTGTGAAAAGATCCTGGAAAACATGTGGACCAATTAAGCAATCGCCGATCATTCCAAGCCAAACATTTAAGCTGAATCGTGTCTGGAACGAAGAGTTTCATGCTACATGCGGATTTTGTTGCGCGTATTGATGTCAAATGCACTAATTGAAAATGCCATCTCGAGTAAAAAGTGATTCATCTGTCCACAGTATCATTCTCAGGAAATGCCTACTTCGATACTTCTCTGCAACAGCCAACGGCAAAATATTAGACGCTTTTGGAAGTCTGTACTCCGTAATTCTTGCACCTGTGTAAAATGGTATGGACGATATTCGTTTTCGTGCACGATTTTTATCATTGTACTTTGTCAAGTTTCAACTTCACTAGCAAGTGTAGAGAACCCACACTTGGAGTTTCATCTCCCTCGACGGTGAGGGATCAGTGATTCTTACTTTTCTCAAAAATATTACTAAACGAACTAAAGTCTCCCTTAACCTCTGGTGAACTGCAGAAAATACAACAGGGTTAGGTGTACGACTATTTAGGTAATGCAGATGACATTCTTCCTCTGCTCCCAGTGAGTTACCATTGCAAAATTCGTGCACAAATACCTGCGTGCTCTTCGTTTGTAAAACGAGGCATATCCGTTAAGAGGCAAAAAGTAATAAGCACAACATGAAAAAAAAAAATCGGACGAGCTGAAGCGACGTCCTGAAATATTGAAGCAATAGTAGCAACAAACATCTAAACGGCTAATGATGCAATCAGTGGATTGGATTGCCTTTTCTACCCATGTGTGTGCCGAGCACAGATAGACTACGACACATCTGCACACCCGAAAACATTCATAACAACAGATTTGCGTGCATTCCACTTATCTAAAATTGTTTTGCTCGGAGAATTTGTGTCGAATATCTCTCAATGAACACTGACTTCCATGATGCATTGGTAACGAAAGGTTTAATTTCGCCAGAAGTAAAACATTTATAAGGTTACACGGTGGTCTCATTCGAAAGCCGATGGTATGGGCAAGTTTTTGGTAAATTGGACGAATTGTAGATTGTACGATTTTTTCGGAATTCAGAATAAAAAATTTTGGCGACATTCCAATTTTGAATTTCGCCAACGTTTCAGGGCTTATTACTCGGCTATAAATCCATGTATTTTCATAAAACTGGTTTCATTTTAAAAGATTTTAATTGTTCTGTCAGAAAATGTGCTTACTTTGCATAAGAATACTCCCAAATATTTTTTTAATTTAGATTTTTTCACTATTTGGAGTCAAATCAATTTATTCGCCATAACTCACAAACTGCATGAGAAGGGACATGGTTACTGTATCATTTTATGATCCCGATGGGCTCTTCTATCATTCTCTTTCGTATATCAGAATTGATCAAACTCCCCCTGTATATTGGAGAATATACGAGAAGGCAACTTCCTTTGGTTTTAGTTTTACATTTCAAAATAGTATTGATAATAATATAAAAATAATGAAAATAAACTTCTAGTATTAAAAATATATGTAAACACATGTATACGTATAAATATATATAAGATATGATCCAACGTATATGCATGCATACATATATTGTGCATGTGAAGGGACACGTGTCTCTAAGAACGTACATACGTGCACTCATACGGAAGTAGGTATACCTGCAGTGCGTATACTTGTATACCTATAATGATTAACCTCGCGGGGGGGGGGTAAAGGAGGCACTCGACATTATTTTGTTGCCGATCGCCGTATATGAAAATTAAACATACCATTTAAAGCTAGTAACATATACTATAAATTCCTGTGCCTAAAATGTTTATATATGATTGTCTACATATTTAAAACTGTGCAAACTTTGAAATTTCCTGTAGCAACACTTTTTTTTTATGTCTTAAATAAATTTCCTATGGAAAAAATGAGCAGATTGCACATTTCGGTTAATATATATCGGGAGATATTTGACATTTTCTCTTAAGGAGTTGTTTCAAGGATTCAAGAAGTTGTTCAAAAGTATTTAGATGTATCAGATTTATATACCCTCTGAACTTCGGTAGTAGTATTCGTTTATCTTTGTGATAGTTTAAGAGAATCTTTAAAATTTCAATCTATATGTTAAAACTGGTTGCCACTTCATGCATAATAAAATATTTGCTGTGAAAATTTCTGGGAGAAGGTTGATTCTTTCCCTCAAAAAAGCGTTCAAAAGCATTGAAAACTTTGCATTAAATTGCATCCGAGCCTGAATCGCCATTACGCTGAAAACCTCAAAATCGATTATAGAGTGAGGGAAAACTTATTTATATTATCTTTGAATCCTGCATTTTGTTATCAGAATATATTATTCTTAACATCATTGCTTGCTACTCAGGGACTTCGAACGATGCACCACTTTATATTACGAGAACTTAAAAAAATGCATTTTATTCACTGATAAATATAAATCAGTTTAAACTGCCGATAAAGTATGGAAATTAGCGTTCTATACAGAAACTTTTTCATTCTAAAAGAATTCATTATTTCAGTTACATTAACATCCCGTTTTTAAAGCAACACTAAGGGTCGGATTTCCTACTTTTGATTCGCGGTCAGGTGATGAGGACGACACCTGAACTGGCATCCCTTATCCAAGCTTCCCCACCACACCAGCGAGAGGACAATTGGCCGCGACTGATTTGGCATACACCAGAGCCGCTTACACGACGGTTCTTCGGTTGAATCGTGTCTCGAACTTGAAACCTTCCGGTTCCGAAATCGAGACCTTATCATCAGGCCACCGCGGTGCCTGTCACTCCTTCAGAGGATCTCGTCGTAGAGATTAATGAGTTAAATACTTGTTTACAAAAAGTTAGAAAAGCAAATTCCGGTTTTCATTCAAAATATCAGTCGTTTCAGATGACAAAGCGGTAAAATAGCTACTTAAAAATATAAAATAACAATGAATATCCCTTAATTTTCAAATGAAATTAAAGAATTTTAACCTAAAAATTAAAAGTAAACATAATATTTATAAGAGCAATTAATATCACATTTATAATTTGTTGAATGACAAAATTGTGATTAAATTAGGAAAATATTTAGATTCAAATATTTATAATCAATGCCTTTACGCAATTTTAATTCATAGAATTTTTATTTGTTGAATGATAAATTTATGATTAAATTGGAAAAACATTTTGAAATATTTCTCCGAATTTTTCGAAAAATGAGAATATAATCAAATAGATTAAAAATATATGGTTTCAAATATTCATATGTAGTACTATGAGTAATTGAAAAAATACAGATTGTTAAAATAATAAAAAAAACAAGCAATTAAGAAATAAAATATAATTTTTTTAACAAAAATGTGTCGTAACAATACGATGCTAGACAAAGTCTTGTTTATAAAAGAGTTAACTTCACAGTAAAAAAGTAGCGCCACATAAAAAAAATTAAACAAAGCACAAATCAATTTTTGATATCCTTCATTTCGTAATGTGCGACGAAGAAAACTTTTCGGAAATTCAATCCTCTCTTACGAGCTCATGAAACATTTTCTATTTGTAGATTGTTCTGGGCGAAAAAAATAATTATTTTTCTTCCTCAGGATCTTTTACCGAAAAGAACAAAATGTTTGACAAAGACCTGAGAATTGGTTACAAATTCATGGAATGTACTATCTCAAATGGCAGCTGCTTTTAATATTTTATTTATTTTGACTGAATCTGATGAGAGATGAGCAAATAAACAATGGGAGTCATTTTGCTTTAAAGAATTTTACTTTCTTACATACGAAGCATAGAGAAAGTATTGCAATCTTCAAAAAATTGGAACTTTAGATTTTGACAAATCTCCAAATTGTAGATATCCCTGCGTTCGAAAAACCAATTTTTGGACTTATGTCCGTCAGTCTCTGCGTCAGACCAAATTGAGCTGGACGGTTGAAATTCAAAATACGACTTTCGCACTAATTTTGTAAATTTCTGTTGAATTTTAAGCAACATCGGTTCAAAGGAAATCTGTCTGTGCGACACTTCGAACATAAGTAAACACTGTAATTAAACGAAGGATAAAAGACGGTGCACAGAATTAACATAAATAGTCTACGCTCCTATCAAATTTTGAGCTGTAATCAAAAAGATTGACCATCCGTCAGTGCGTAATTTGAGAAGCATATAAACACGATGTCTTAAAAACACAATGACTTAAACATATCGAATTTGGTATGCGATTTTGTGGTTACCATTGCAATCTGTGTCAAATTTTAGTTTCCATTGGTTGGGGGAAAAGGCGTCTAAAACGCAAATTCATTTTTATTAGAGAAAATTTTGGAGAAACCTCTGCTACTGGTTTCGAAAGCCTTGTTGTGTCTCGAAAGCCACAACAAATCACTAAAATGTCTTAGCACTTTACCGACCGGTAGCGGTTCGAACATACTATGCCATTTCACCGCCGGATAATCCGTCGAATAATCGACGACCGGTTGGTAAGCGCCGAGAACAAAACGTCGATTAATCGACGGCCGGTTGGTAAGCGCTGAGAACAAAACGTCGATTAATCGACGGCCGGTCGGTAAAGTGTTAGGATTTGCTTTTCTTTAAAGAAAGTTTTCTAAATTTTGGGGGGCTTTGTTGCTTAAGCTTAAAATAAAATGTAAAATATACTCATAATCATCGTTCTAGGTTAATATATGCAAGAAATATATTAACAGTCTAATAACTAATTCAAAGGTCGCAAAAAAATAATTTGACACTTAAATGGATTAGTATTCAGCTAAGTCGCATGTGCAATTACAATCCATCAAGAAGTAACTTCGATACTATAGTTATTTTTCTGTCTTAAAATATAATTTCAAAATTAATGTGACATCAAATCCATATCTTTCTTTAAAACGATGACAGATAAGCGATTTCGATCAATTATTGGGGGCAATGCGAGTTTTTATTCTTTTGTGAATGGAAAATTCATTCAGTGTTTCGTTTTTTATGCCTAAATTAAATTAGGCTAAAATGTGTGTATCATAGTTTCCCATACTATGAAGCTGTTTCAATTTTTTCTTTAAATTGATTGTTATGAAGAGAAAAGATAATAAAAATAAGATATAAAAAATATTAGATGTAAAAAAAATAAACCTTTCAGTATCTTACAATCTATAAGCCCAAGCACGTTACACCGAATGGCAGCCAGAATATCGCATGTCAATCATAACTTTTCAGTCGTTCATTCGAATACCGGTTCAATATCGAACTTTTTTATTAATTTTGTCTGTAAATATAAAAGTTTGTGACGTTTCACAAAATATAGCGATATATTTTTGAATAAATAAATATAAATTTGTAGAGAAAAACTAGATAATTGCAATTATAGTTTGCAATTAGGCAAGACTAAATTGTGCTTCGATTCTGAGTTTTGACAAGAATAATTGATTGGAAAGAAGATTTAAATTTGTAAGTATTTAGGAAGTTCTCTCTGTATAGTGGTTAAAACACTGAATGCGAGTCATAGTTGTTCAGTTCATTTCGATTCACGCCATATGCCCGAACGACGCTATCCCCCTCCCCTTTTATATGCAAAATTCGTTGAGAATTCTGATCTTCCGTTAAGGAATCTGTATATCCTGATGAATGAACTTTGTTTAATATGCTTATCTCAACTTCCCGTATAATACTATGAAGGTTTCTGAGATTTATCATTAAATTTCAAGGCGATGAATACTGCAATTTAAAATAGTTTAAATGTTCTAAAAATGCTCTTTTCATACACCGGGAGTTCGGTAAGCGACGTTTGTATTCTTTTGCATCTAGGTCAGTATTGCAATTACATACAGCATATACAATATCAGAGCATAAAAATGTTCCTCGTTACTGAAATAAATAATTCAATATCAAACACATGTTTGAGATAAGAATATTATTATTGTTCAGTATTGAAATACTTTGAGACGTTCAATTTCTGAGGTTTCTCGTCCTTTTTCATAAAATGAAAGTGCAAGTATCAACTAATCAAAATGAACAACAGTACACGCGATTAACAAACTTTTTTGATGACCGGAAATACACTATTAGAAAAATAATTGCATGTGATAGTTTTTCTACATTAAATAAATTTGCATTTCTGAAATAAATATCTTAATCTAAATTTGTGACTAGACCCTGTGGGAATTAACATGTATATGCTGTAGGTGGAAGCACGAACTTCCATCTAAAGCGAGAAATAATTCATTCACTTTTTTACCCTAAGGGGCTGTATTAAAACTTAACTTTTTAAACTTAAAACTTTTATAGAAGCCAGAATATTTTCATATGATTACCCTTCTTATTTAATTGTAACTGGAAGTATATGTCTTAGGGCAATTTTTAGGAAAATAAGCATTTGTTCTACTATTTCGGGATACCGTGTGTATTTCTTAAAATAACAAAGCAGTTGAAAAAAATAGTGCTATTCTCTTAAAAACTAATCAAAGAAATGTCACAGAAGTTCAATTTTATGAATATTCACTCACACAAATTCAGTTTCTCCAATCGAAATATGAACCGACTTCCAAACCAAAAGTTTCAGGAGATTCAACTAGCCCTGATGACACTCTTCTATAAATTCCTTAAATCATGGATAGTGAATGCCAACCTGGACATCAGTAATGTCATTACCTTTTATATTTTTATAGGAGATGTAATAATAAAACAGAGATCTGATATTAATGAAAACAAATTATATAAACAAATATTAATAGCTTAATAGTTTGTCAATGAGACCTTCTACAGAATGCTAAATTTTAAGTAACATAATTACTTTTAATATATATTCTTCCATTATTGATTGTTCAGAAATGAAGATTCTATTTATTTATTCATAATTCATTCCAATATTTTTAGTGTCTGTAAGCTATTGAGAACTGAATCCAGTATGCTGAATAATACTTTCTATTATTTTAATTCTTCAAGCCAACTAGCATGCTATTGGACATTTACAACAAAATGCAGTATTCCATCTTGGAATCTATTGCATATTTTGCAAGAAAAGAAAAAAAGTAAAGAGAATGAGCCAACAAGATGTTAAATACTGTAATTTGTATCGTATGATTGTAATTTTATAACTTGATTTCATTAAGGAGATTTATGTACAGAATTATGTATAGAGGTATGAAATATGATTTCTTAAATGCCTTATTCAAATTGGAATTAAAAAAAAATAAAAACTGTTTGAGATGATTATGAATAGTAATAATCCATAAAGCCTAAAACAAAACATGACCAATATTTTCTAACAAATCAGCTGGTCACCAAAAGTGGTTAGTATTAACCCTTTGCACTCGGGAAAAGTAAATCGATGGATAATTATTTACCTTATACAAAAACTTGTTTATTGCTCTGAAAAATAAATATATATCATTGTTTTAAGTTGAATTCTCCCATTTAATTAGTTTGCATCTTCTTACTACTCTACAGGTATTTTTTACAATCAATTTTAAAAATGCATAGATCGTTAAAATTATGCACCGTCTTGAATGGCAAGCGAGAGTTGCCATCCGAATACAAAGGGTTAAAATATAAGCAGTAAATGTAGATTTATAGAAGAAAGACTTTTTAAAAGTAAAATTCATTTAATAAAAGGAAGGGTACTAAGCATGATTAACTGCTATTTGAAATGAGAAGAAACTTTCTTAGAAGATAAATAAAAAGTCAGTTCTATTAAAATCTTCTAGCTAAAAAGTTTGTTACTGTATTAAACATGAAGAACTAAGACAATAGAACCACCTTGTTATAAAAAAATAATTTTATTTAAATCCAGACAAAGAAACAAGATAATATAGACTATAAAAATATAACTCTTATAAATGCAAGTCATGATTTCTAATATTTAAAACACTTATAAAACACTTTAATACAAATTTAAATCCTTAGTTTTGAATACAGTGCTTAGAAATAAAGAAGAATAAATGCATAAGTTGAAAACGTTATTTATTATAGCATGTTTCTTCGATTTGGCAGAACAAAAAGAAATGCAAAAATTTGCCAGTTTCAGATGACTAGGAAATAAAAATTTCTACCGCAATTTTTAACATATTCATGAAGAATAAATAAATCATTATAAAAAAAATTGTCATAAAATGTTTCCTATTATACTATTTTACTGAAAAAATAACTTTTAATTTATATGCTTTTAATAAAATTTTAATAAGCCACAGGGAAAAAAATATTGTAGAGCTTCTTAGTTTTGATTTAAAGCATAAATAGAATGTCATGAAATAAGACAAAAATGATTTTCAAAAAATAATTATTCCATTTTTTAATTAGTTAATATTTTTAGAAAAAAAAATTAATATTTTAGGAATAATTAAAGATAGAATGCATATAAGACTCAATATTACACTCAACCCCGTAATTTTACATTTCAGCATTTGAATAAAACATTTTGGCAACTCAGACATTATCATTCAATTTAGAAAATGAAATAAAATCAAATTTTTAATTAGTTCTTCATTTACCATATAAATTTTTAATTAAGAATCTGACAGCCAACTTATGTAAAAAGATATTTGATGGGTAGGAAATGTACTGATTGGTAGCACTGAATTTTTAATTAATAGGTATCAAAATTTTTGAGCATCTCTCACATTATATATATATATATATATATATATATATATATATATATATATATATATACACAAGAAACTAAGGCTACGAAAATCATGTTATCAAAAATCAACAAAGAAAATTAACAAACAACATATATGAGTTTAAAAATTCCAGGAAAGGCTACATACTATAAGCAGAAGAAAATTAAAAAAATCCTTCCAAATATATTAATAATCTGTTTACAAAGAACAATTCTTCATTGAATCTTTGGCATATTTTTTTACACACTTAAGTGCATTAATTCATTTAATTTATGGAGAATACGACAAAAATATATTAAACAATACGTTCTAATAGATTCATTATTTTTTTAGAACTTTTAACTGAGAAAATAAAGAACAATTATAGATCAAAACAGTTTGGATTCTTTTAACTAACTTTATAATTGATTTTCCTGGAATCAAGGAACTTTCTGAATAAAAAATATATGGCAACATCATTTGAACAAGTATGAAAACACCTCCAATTCATATCTGACTTCATATCTTTCACATTAGTATATTTAATTAAAAAAAAAAAAAAAAAGCTGAAAGTCGAATACAATAAAGCTGCTCTTAAACAAATTGACAGAAAAGTAAATTTAACTAATAGCATTGCAAACCCAGATTGCACTTAACAAATAATAATTGCAATGAAGACAAACAAACTTAAAAATTATTTTGAGTAATAAGACACTTCAAACTGTCAAAGTGATTGGCATTTGTATTATACATGAAATGTCATTATCTTAAATACAAAAGCATAATCGCTGGATCTTCTAAATAAGATTTCCACAAGTTTGAAAACCTACAAATTGTTGCACCATCTATCACACGATGATCTGCAGTCCAACTCACTTGCATAATGTTCCTTTTCACAACACACTCATTTGAATCAAATCTTGGAAGAGCCTGAAATAAATGTATGCAATTTAAGTCAAGTAAGAACTAAACATTCTTCTTTCAAATAATTCAACAATTTGCACAATACAGAATTAGCATTTGAAAATATCTCACAATATTTTATTATTTCAAGCAGTCCAATAATAATATTTGTTAAAATATAATTTTCAACAAAATAAATTTCATACAATTCTCTTTTCAAAAACCTATTATATCAATTAAAACTGATGAGTTAATGACAAATAAAAATATCAAAATCTTTTCAGCTTTATTGTATCATGCATTACACTTATCAACAATAAATTTTTCTGTCATACTAAATCTTTATCAATTTTTTATATTACATTTCTTAATGAAATTTCAAACATTGCTATTGTAAATATATCACTTAATTCTCAGCAAATAAGTTAGAAACGTCAGTTTTTAATTTGCTATGATCAATTCAATAGCAAAAAACACCAAAGAACTATTCAAAGTGAATATCACTAATCTGAATAACATTTTCCCAATAGTAATAATTTATTTTATATACCATGAATTCACACAGCATTAAAACAATTCAACTAATCTGATGCATTCAATTTATCTTGAAATGTCATAAAAAATATCAGAAATGAAAAAAACTACACAACTATAATTATTTGATGCACATTGTAAACACACTTTTTCCAACAAAAACTTTAATACTTGCCTGTATTTTGCCAATAGCTCCAATTGCAACTTCAGGAGCAAGAATAACAGGTTTTGCATAGGTACCACCAATCTGAAATCAAAGGTTTAGTATTAGTTAATACATTTGTATTTCTCAAAGTTTTAGTCATTAAGCGTAGTTAAATTAATATTGCAAGAAAATAAACATTCCTAAAAAAATCATTTTTCAAAGATTAATGGCAACTTCTGAATTGAAGATTTGAAATTATTGTAAAGGAAGAAATCTGAATATAATAAAGTACCATTTATATGTATGCAAATAATAAATATAAGTAATAGTAATAAGATCAACAACATATTAATAAGTGGTTTGCAATTAATTAGTTCATATAAATATATAATGAGTTGCAACTCAATATTTTTACAACTTATCAAATCATATAAGTGGCAGTGTTTATAATTTAATCCTCTGAATGGTTTCATTCTAAGTGTAAAATTTTCTAAAAAGCGATAGCAGCGATACCAGCAAACTGTTGTAAAAGTACATGGGTTTTCTAATAGAGACGCACTGAAAATGAGAGCAGGATTTCTCCTACCCCTTCTACTATGTCATGGATGGTCAGCAGTCCCAAAAGTAGATACAAATTACAACTCATTCAAGTCCAATTTTATTGCTTTTGTTTATTATGCATGCTATTGGGAAATACAATTGACTATTCATCACTGCTGCAAAAATAACTATTTCATCTGCCCTAAAAACAGTTTTATTTTAACTTGAAATAAGTAAACAATACAAATAGCCTTATTATCGCTATTCATCTGCACCTTTTGCTGTTGCTACACATGAAAGTTTACACTCTGCTTATATATAGTTGTTAAAAATATGTGATTGGTCATGATTGTTAAGATAACTTGATTGTTCATGATGCCATGATCATTCTTACTGGTCATGATATCACAGCTATGAAATTTACATAAAATAGGAACAACTCAATGAAAACGAACATTGCATCTAATTAGATAAGTTGAACAAAAATGATTATGTCACGAAAAATTTATAAAAGACAACAAAAGTCTTCTATTTTTCAAGACTTAATGCATAATCTTATATTTACATTACAAAATAGCCAATTGCAATAAAATTTCAATTTATCATGCAACAAAGCTTTTAATAATGTCTGCAACATTTTTCTTACCTGCAACATACAATAAGTCAAATTCTCTGACATCTAATTTTTCTTTTGCAAAAAAATAATGATCAATATGTTTAATTTGTTTATTTCCCATCAATTTTTTTGAATAACATATAGAGCTTTGATTATCATAGAATATTTTTTGATTTAGTTACAGATAATTCTAAAAACAAGCAGCTATTTATTATTCTCTTTAACTAAACAATTTCTTTCACAACTTTTGATAAAGCTATATATTCAGCCTCCATATTTGATAGAGCTACACATTTTTGATTTGAAGTAAATCAGGTAACAGGAACATTTAAAAATAAAACCACAACAGATGTTCAATCCATTTTATCAGCTGCCTAGCTGGCATCGATATATATTATACTAAAGCAAAACTTACAAGTTTACTTAAGCTAATTGCATAGTTTGAAGTATTTTTAGAACATACTGAAATACTTGACACAGTAGATTTTAATGAATATTTGATGATTATTAAATTGACAAAAAGATTCACAGCAAACACAATATCTGGTTTTGTTCTAGAAGCTTAAAAAGATAACTTCCTATTAAGTTTCTATAACGCACATTTAGCACATCATGTTTTTTCATTATAAATTGAATCCAGTAAATCTTGGTATTCCAAACTTTTAAAATTTGGAATATTATTAAAAATTTCTCTCATTTTATTTATATAAATTTTCTGATGAATTAAAAGTCTTCCATCTTTCATTTCAAACTCTACATCTTGAAATTTACATAATATACCTAGACCTTTAGATTAAATTTCATATATTTATTTAATTTCCTTTCGCGGACATGTATATATGTTTAATTTATGTGTCTTATGTTATTGCTCAAGGATTATATTATTGCTCTAAGGACTACAAATAAATGAAATCACAGAATATTTTGCAAGCAATAAAAGATTGAGAAAACAAAATTTAAAAACCCTTCCACAGAAAAATAAAATATGCATAAAAAGCAAAATAAATTAATATTCAACTCGTATGAATTAAGATGGGAAAATATCTATAATATATATATACTATTTTTGTTTTAATATTAAATAATACATTCTGATGTGATTTAAATATTCATATAAATCACAAGATAATGTAAGACATAACTCACAGCTCCAATGTTTGATAGAGAAAATGTCCCTCCACTAAGATCATTTTGGTTGAGACTTCCTCTGCGTCCCAAGTCGTGCAACCTGTTCAATTCTGAAGCAATCTGTAGAACACTGAGATTCTGAACATTTTTTATATTTGGCACAAGAAGACCTTGTGGTGTGTCCATAGCAATACCAATATTGTGAGAGGCCTTTATAAAATGACAAAATAAAAATTAAATTTACGCTATAAACCTGATTACCCTTATTAAAGACCTAAATAAATCTATTTATCAGATTACAATAAATATAAAAATTCATTTGTTGTTTTGGAATAAATTTTATCAGTTATAGTGTCATGAACATTTTACAATGTCAGTGTCGGATAGACAAAAGTCTGAATATATAATATAAAATACTACTAATATTTTACACTTATTAGATGTTACATTTTTTGAAGCAAAAAGAATCTAATGATTCTGATATCCAAAGACATCAAAAAAAAATTTCATCAAAATTCTACTTTTTACATGCAGTTATTCCAATTAATTCTATATGGCATCCAACACTCAATTTTTTTTTGCATTACACAATTTACTCATTAAAAAAAAAATCTGGTTGATATCAAAAATGAAATTAATTGAAGTACTAAGAACCTTTAAGAATAACACATAGAAAACAAAGCAAAGCCACGAGTCCACATATTTTTTGCGGTTAAACAATTTTACCAAAGAATTCATATGAAATCAGTATTTTAATATGACTTCAAATTTACAAGTAATATATATATAATATACTACTACTTAATATATGTTAATATAAAAAATATATAATTAACAGAAATGAATGAAACAAGCAACAAATTCTATACACGTACTAAATTCTATACAAAGTTACAAATACTATTCATATGAAATGTTAAAGAAGAAAATTAAGCAATTATAAGCTGCAAATAATAAAATTCCAGTTTAAAGATTCACCAGTTCTTACCGAAAAGTTCATCTTTGGTACAGTGCATCAACAAGATGCAAGATGAAAGCAAATATCTAATGGAATATTATAAGTATATTCCTCTGTGTCTGAGAAAATGAGCCATATTATTTGCTATTATTATTAAAATCCCTACCTAACATGATTTCTTATCCATGGATAGCAAAATTAATACAATCTTGCATGCACCAAGATTTCTATAAAATTCACCCAGAAATATTTCACTCACACCCCCACCCCTGTAACAGTTAGCTGAAAGCATTTTTCCATATTCTCTTAATGAAAAAAAAAAGAAAAGAAAGAAAGAAAAAGAAAAAAAGAAATTAATAAAAATGCTTGAATTATTTTAAATCAGATATGCACTTTTAAAGAGCAGTTCATTTATACTAATAAATATATCAATTCCAGAAATTCATAAAAGAAACTAATGCCTGTACATGAAGCTCAAATGCCATGTGATTCATAGAAAAAAAGTCTTAGCAACTTCATGACATCTAAAAGTTCAAATGGATTATTCCCTTTTAAAGTCACACATACATGATCATGGTCGTGTACAGCTAACTTAGCATAGATGGGATACTGGGCCAATAAGAGTGGAAAAAGCATGTCATCTTTTCTGATGATGATTAGGTGCGTACCAAAAATGGCATTAAATAGGTAAAAAGCTCATAATTAAAATAAATAAAAATTTAAATAGGTGTCCAAGGACTAGCCATTCAAAAAAAAAAAATCTAAAATCAAAATGGAATAGCTGGAATTAGTAATCTATGCAAGACATCTGGCTAAAGGGTTTAAAGAATGCTTCAATTTATTCACAGAACTTGATACACACTTGAAAAATATTAAATGTGATTCAGTAATTCACCTTAAGAGTAAATCTTTTAATTACATATTTAAATATAATAAAGCTCTAGCTTGTTTCTGAAAATTATAATCAGAATTAAGTTTTCACAACAAGTTTATATTTACCTTATAAAACAAGTTTTCACATTTTTCATCAACAGAAGCATTTAAAATAGGGTATTCCATCAAAGCTAAGGAAGCAGCCTAAAGTATAAAAAACAATTTTTAAAAACTAGGATAAAGGAACAGTAATTAGCCTTTTAAATGAATTAAAGAATGCTTAACAAAAAATTTAACTTACTTTAATAAAAAAAGGCATGTATGAAAATTTAATTCCTTTTTCCTCAGCTACGCTTTTAAATTTCTCCCTCATTTGTACTAAATTGGTAAGATCAATTTCATCACAATAGCTGAAACATGGTATAGAGAGGGATTTGGTCATAGTTTTTACCATAGCTTTCTTGTAGCCTTTGATGGGTTCTGTTTTATCTTTACCAACAGGGATAATAACATCAATAGTTGGCTTCTTTGGAGATTCTATAGTAGGTATGGCAGGTTTAGAAGATTGTGTTGGCACTGGAGAAGGTATTTGCAGAGCTGGAAAAAAATATATATAAGTTCATAAAAGAATAATAAATTACAATTTTATTTAAAAATAGCAGGAATCTGTTTCCAGCAATTCTATCCAATAAATATTTAAATTATGATGCAAATATTCTTATAAAGAACGTATATGACAAAAGCAAATCATAATATCTTCTTCTAGTATTCAAATATACATTCAAAATTAGCAATTAGCAAATAACCAGAATATTGATCTTAAATGACTTTTTATCCCATTCATGATTCTTATTACAAGTTGTTTTTTTTAAATCATTATGAAGCAGTATTATTAAGCAAGCATGAATCGATAATAATTCAATTTGTAGACTGAAAAATACAGTTTATTTTAGATAAGAATTCATCCAATCTTTTATACCTGAAAACAGAATGTAATGTTGAAAAGTTTTCAATTTTTCAACACAAGTGGAGTCGTAATCATTTAGCACTTTTGTGTATTATAATATCTTGCACAAATGAATAAAAAATGCAAAGTTATATACATGGCGATTATTAAAAAAACAAACTATCTTGATATATGAGACCATAACTATCTTACCATTCACAGGAGTGAAATAAAATTTTGGTTCAAGGTACTTTGAGGTATGTGTGCAAGAATCACATGAAAAACAGTTAAGGTTAGAATGACAAAATTTCAAATAGCAACTTTGACTGTTTTTTACTGGGTAGCACAAAAATCGCCAGTGCAAGGAAAACTAAGAAAAGTGAAAGTAACCAAAAACAACAGATAAGCAACAACAGCAAAACATTTGACTGTGTCTCACAAATTATCGACGACCTATTTCAACCATAATGACATTTAGCATGTGGCAGATGGTGCCCAGAACCAAAGCACAATACCATACTGAAAGGAATCTGTTAAACTTCATATCTCTGTTAGGCTTACCACCCGTTGTTTTCTCTTTTCTTCTTAATATGTCTAGCACTAATGATTTTCATGCTACAAAAACTGTTCCAATGCTATTTATTGCTTTTTGCTATGGTGAACACATTCTAATTTAAAAAGTTGGCGTGGCCATTTGAAAATTTTGCCACTATAACCATCACTGTAACAGCTTAACTACTGTTTTTCATACGATTCTTGAGTCCATTTCTCAAAATACCTTGAACCAAAATTATATTCTGTTCCTGTGAATAATATGAGTTATGGTCTCATTTATCAAGATAGTTTTTTTTATAAATCACCCTGCATATACATTAAAGATAAAATGTCAATTGGCATTTTACTTTTAGATGATCAGGAACTAATTCTCTCAGGAACAATACACTTTTTTAAAAAAAAACTAGAGTTAAAGTTTGCCAGAAATTGTTATTTATTTTATCAACATGTTTATTGCAAAAGTTGCAAAACAAAAATTTTAGTTTCAGCATTAATGAATAAATTGTTTTAGAACATGCAATCTTTCTGTTTAAGTTACTACTATTGTTTATACTCTTTAGCAGACTCGTTCACATTAATCAATCGTTTTATCACATAAACTTGATTATTAACTATTACTATTTTATCAGTCTATACTATTTTAATCAGTCTTTGTCAGAATACATTTACAAATAAACAAGAGCAAAAAAAGGACTTAAAATAGTGTGCATAGTGAGAAATTAATGCAAAAATCAAGTACTTTTAAGCATTTATCAAGCACTTTAGCTAAAAAAAAGCACCTTTGTGCATGTATATACTTTCAAAGAATAAAATGCAATGTGAATGTGATGCAACAAGGTTTAATATCTATAAAATTTCTGCTTAAATTATTTTTATTTATTGACTGAAATTAAATTAAATATATTTATTGACTGAAATAAAATAAAATATTTTTATTTAAATCATTTAAATATTTTGAAAGTAAAACTAAAAATTGAATTTTATGATGAATCAGAGAAATTTTCGTTGAATAATTCGTTAAGATATTATATATATATAATGAAAAATATTCTGTAGTTCACATACAACTTCAATGTCAAACAACTCTGCTTTCAATTTTCATATTAAAAAAAAAAAAAAAGAAAAAAAGAAACGGTTTGTTTAAGTAAAAAAATGTTTCTTATATTAATTACAATTTAACATTTTCATTCTAATTTAAAGTTGAAATTTTATGAGACAGAAAATTAAAGAGAGAGATAAGTAGTACAATGAGCAGAACTGTTTAAAACCTACTTAATAGCATAGTATAACTATCAAAATCTGAAGTTTAAAAATATTCTGCAGAAAAAGCTATTAAGAGACCAAGTTACATAAAATATTTCATTGAAAGTTTTAGCTATCATTAATAGTGGTGAACCGGCTGGTCGCCAAAGGCGGGTGGTATTTCAATAAACAACAAAGCACTTTGTTGAAGAAATAGGAAGTGAGGAAAAACAGATATTAAATTTTACCTGAATATGTGCTGACACTTTTCTTTGCATTTCAAAAAAATAAAGCACTTTTTAAGGACCTTTTTTTAAAAATTAAGTACTTTTATGGTGCTTGAAGGTGATTTTCAAATTTAAGCATTTTTCAAGATGCTACCCACCCTGGAATAAAACTATCAATACCAAAAAAATTAAGCCAGCTTTTATAAGATTAACAATAAAGATACATGATGTTTTTCAATATTTCTTAAAATGTATAAATTACCAGTTACTGTTGAAAAAAAGAGAGAGTGGAAAAAAGGTTTATTAAGCATTATCTTATTATGAGTTGGAACCCCTGTATCTATTTCACCCTGGATTCCTTGTCTGAATTATTCTTTTTTGCTGGTTTTTCATTTTTGATACATCTGTTAAACAAGCCTTTATGAGTATGCTTTTGAATTATCATATTCAACATGTGGGGGAACAAAGCAAAACAAAAAGCTGTCTCTGCTCTTCTACAAAAAATAAGCCCTTTTTAAGGATCTTTTTACAAAATTAAACACTTTTAAGGTGTTTAAAAATGGATTTCAAATTTAAGCACTTTCCATGACATTATGAACCCTGTGAAATAAAAAAAGAATTAAAAGGACAGGCATGAACACAGTACAATCAAAAGAATGTTATACCTTCTACTTCTTTTTGTTTTCTTTTCTCTAAATAAGCAAACACATCTTCCTTTAAAATACGACCATCTTTTCCAGTTCCTATAACCTCACTAAGCTTTACCTAAAAAAAGCAACAAAAAAATCTTTCTAATCTTATAGATATATACTGCGTCCATTTAAACACTCCAGGTTTTTTTCAAAATATTTCCTGAAACCAATTCTAGTGGATAATTTATTATAATGCAACATTAATCTTAATAAATAATATCCTTTAAAAGAAACTAATATATTTTACAGTGTTTATAAATATTATATCTTTCTCCAAGTTTAATACGTGAAGGAAAAGTAAATCCATAATAAAGTGTCCAAGTGGTAAAAATAAATGTTTCGAATAATTTCACAATTAATATAATTTTGATATGCACTTTTCAAATGATTTGAATTGAAAAATTTATTTATCACCTTAGCTCTAATACTTTAAATTATCAAAAAAAAAAGTTATTTAAAAATTAGCATATTTGATTTTAGAATCTAATACTGCAGGAAAATTTCTACAATCGAGATTAAATATATGAGAGTCACATTAAAAAAAATTAGTCCTATAGAAATTTCAAATAGCACTATTTTAAATTACAGTTTATAATATTCCTTTAAGTAGAATAGTAGATTCAAACAAAAGAAAAAAACTGAAAAGGTATTGATTTCAGAAATAAAAGCTTTCTTTTCAAAATAGTTTATAATTTTTCTATAAATATAATTTGGCATTTTTAAATTAAATTACTCATTATACATAGCTAAAGTATCTTTTTTTTTTTTTTTTTTTTTTTTTTTACAATTTTCTAACATTAATTCTTATTTCTTCACAGATTTCAATCCATATGAATTTGAAACAGTTCGATAGTTTAAAATAAAGGTTTGAGTGAAAGTTTTTAATTAAAAGTTTATTATTTAACTATGTCTCCACATGCGAGGCAGACTCATTTATATTAAGTGTTGAACAAGAATAGTAGTTATTTTAAATTTTATTTATTTCCCTACACACTGCCAAATCTTAAGGGAAGTCAACCTTCTAACTCTCCGACCCGCCCTAAGGCACACGGATTTAAACCATAGAACTGAATGACCGGACCGCCGCAACAGCAATTGGCGGGAACTGTGGTTGAGTCCTAAGGGCCGTCACCGGCCACGGTACAACCCTCCCCGAAGGAAGTACGTCCCGTCATCGATGGAGGGAGTCAGATCCCCCACCTATTAGTGTACCCTCCAGGGTGGCGAGATCCAACCACCATGCCGGAAGCATCTCATCCTCATTTCGAGGTGCCCCCCCCCCCCGAGGGTCAAAAATCTTAAGGGAAAGCTAACTTAAGCTTTTGGAGGTTTCCAAAAATTGTTTGCTAACTCTAGATTTTTAGAAGCTACTTAATTTTAATATTATTTGACACAACTGATATTTTCATTTAAATTAAAATTAAATTAACAGATATGAGAAGTTTGTATACTCTAATATATAACATTTTTTTTTACAATAAAAAAATATTTATATTTATAAAAAAGAGCCATGAAGATATTTTCACATCCCAAATAGCAACAGGTATATTACGAGATAAAATCAAATATATAAAGGTAAATATTGCTTTATAAACTGCAGTAAAATTCACACATACATTATTCTCGGCTGCTATTTTTCTCACAGCAGGAGTTGTAAGAACTTTAGTTGCTAGCTTGAAGAATTCTGATTGAGCTCCACCTGCAGGAGCAGCCAATTGGTCTTGCACCTGATCAACTTGCTCATCCGAACTAGCTACAGTAATAAAACCAGGTCAATAAAAAAATAAAGCCCATCAGGACAACATGTTCTCACTTTGACTTAATAATTCTGTTTTGGTGTTATGCACATTTATTTAACTTCACATGTTTCATGTTTGTAAAGATGGAATCTTGTGATCAATTTTCATTCACTTCCAGATTCTAAAAGTTTGGAATTCAGCATATGTGGCCCATTTAAAAAATTTATTTTGTTAACCGAGTGACAATGCTTTAATTTAATATTTTCAGAATTTAATTATTATGAGATAAATTAATTAAATTTTTATACCATATAAGTGATACCACTAGTACTGAATTTGAGGGGGGGGGAATTGAGCCTGCTAAACTTCATAATAAATTAACCCTCTCACTTTCGGTGGGACAGTTTGAGGGGCTTTGAAAATTTCGATTTAACATCTGAGACTATCGGTATGAAGCACCTGCTTTCTTTGGAGGGAAGATCGGTATAAAAACTGAGGCTACTGAGCACTGAGGGAGGTCAATATAACATCCAACATTAGTGGCTTTCTCATGCGCCTATATGCCTTAAGGCATTAGATCAGGGAGGCATTCACGAAATAAATTGTGTGTGTATGCGATTTTAATGTTTTCAATGGATTTGGGTTTCTATTTTCATATGTTGTTAGCACAAATAGGAAAGATTTTATGATTTTTTTTACCAAAAGAAATTTTTTCAACTGGAGTGTTCTTTTAACAATAAATGATATATAAAGATAACAAAACTTTCATTATTTTTCCAATAAATGTGAGATATTCTTTTCAATATTAAGGTTATTGTAATAATATAAAAGCAAATTATTGGATTTTCTTTGCAGTAAATTCCTAAGACAATTTTCTCACAAATATATACTGACTCTTTGTTCTTATGGAAGAAAGTCATTTTAGATTTCCAACACTTTTTTCATCCAGCGAGATTATATCCCTAATCTAATATATGTGAGAAAAATTCATGAAAATACAAAAAAATATGCAGAGTTTGTGAATACTTCAGCATTTAATGAATGGAACTTCCATCATCAAAAAATGATGGTGGAAGCAAGCTATGGACATATGTTATATATGGGATATTATCCACGACTGGCAAAAAATTGTTTTAATAAGATTTGAAAAGTATAATAAAAATAAGGAGGAAAATAAAGATGTTTCTGGTGTAGATATTTGTCTCAATTTTTATTTCAATTATCTAAAACTTATTTACTTATTACTAAAAATCTCAGCATACTGCACACGAGGAAACCTTTGGAAATATAATATTAAACTTTCGTTCACAAATTTAATTTTTCTTTATAATACTATTGAAAGCTCCAAATAACATTTTAAAATCAGAAATTCAGCTTGAAACATCAATGCAAATAACAGTTTATACTAAAAAAGTAATACTTACGATGAATTATAGTAAAATTTTTTAGCTGAAGGAATGCATTTTGGAAATATATTTTGATAAGTAACGTTTTTCCCAAATTATAGTTAATTCATATTTCAGTACTAAATGAAATTTTTAAAACATGTTATGTCATTCACTGAATTACTTTTATAGAAATAAAATTTTGAAAACAAAGAATGACAACTGACATGCATTATTTAACAATCTTGACCCTTAATTTGACAAAATTTTAAAAAATTAGTAAAGATAAGTTGCAAGATAAGGATGATTTTAGAATGTATATTTGTCCCAAATTATTTTACTATGATTCAGTACAAATCAAAAATGTGTAAGTTTTTAGAAACATAATGTGAAAACTTCTTTAAAAATTTAATTAAAGTTATAAATATATCTCTCTTAATATTACTATTGGAATACTAATATTACTATTAGATACCTTAATATTACTATTGGTAAAATTCTTAGCTGAATGTTAAATGTATTATTTTCAAAATATTTTCAAAAAGTTGTTTCTCTTCTTTTCTTTCTTTTTTATTCAATAAATTTAATTATTTCGGCATTAAATGAAGACTTAAATCATTATTAAATGAAATTATACAGTTTTAAACCAGAGAACATAATTAATTAATTCAGTTTATATTGACAAAGAAAATTATTTTCTACAAAAATGAACTTGACAATTTAGCCAAGCATCTACTGAAAGCAAGCATTCAATCAAATGAATAAAAACTTTAAATAATTTTAAAAGTGCTATCGCAAATTTCAAGTTAGCATGCGAGAACATTATTTTTTTTTAAAGTCATGTGTTATAAATCCGACAAAAGACATCATGTCCTCACATGGCTCATACTTCACAATCACCAACATTTAGAAAAGCGATTCGTTTTTAACCATCTCAAAATCAATCGAGTTTTGAAAAAAAAATTTCATGAGGATAGAATCTACCATGTGTGTATGAAAAACCAGTTTCAACCAATTTTAAACAGTCATATGACTATAAGATTGCACATGCGTCAATATTTAGGAAACGACCCCACCCCTTCCCATCTAAAAATTGTTCAAGCTCCATAACTTTATCTCAAGATCAGAATTAAAAACCCCAAACGAAAACAGCAAGTTCTCACAAGATAATTAATTTATTTTAATTTTGGCTATTAGTTTTGATTGAAATAAAGTAAAATATAATTATATAAAAAGAAAAATACACACACAATGCAAGATATTTTTAAAATTTGTTATATTTTATGTCAATTAAAAAGGAACGGGACCTCACTGAAGTTAAAGGTAAAATAGCCATAAAAGAGAAATATTTGTAAAAATCGTCCCCTCCCCACCTATTTCTTAGGAAACTTACTAAAAATCTAACATGAAGGACCTAAATAATAAATTATATTAAAGATATAAAAAAGGCTTAAAGATTGTCATTAGAAAATAAATTTTAAATATCTAAACTCTACATTTTATTAAATATCAGTATTTAACAGTATTAATATTCCTGACTCTAAACATTGCATAATAAAAGAAGGTAAAATTTATTTTACAAAAAAGATATCTTACAACTATCTTCATCAAAAAGTTCGATGTCAACAAGAGGCAATCCAACTTTTGCAGTATCATCAACTTCATAGTAAAGCTTCTTTATGAACCCATCAAAGCGGCTTGTAATAGTCACAGATGCTTTGTCACTCTGAACTTCACATATGCTATCAAATTGATTAACTTTATCACCTACTTTAATGTACCTAGAATCAATATTTTACTCAGAAATGAGTGAATTTTAACTATACTAAATCAGAAAAAAGAAATACTTCAAAATATTGATTAATTACAATCCTTAATAAACAATTCAATAGTTATAGTCATTTATTTAAATCACTTATCATTGACTTCAGAAATCATCGACTTTTTCCATTTATTAAAGATTTCAGAAATCAAATGTATAAAGTACATCAAGATCACGATATAAGATTCATTCTAAGATTATTTCAAAAGTCAAGGAATGAGTTAAAAATAAAAATTTGACATATAGAATGATATCCAATTATTCTGTATAATGAATTTTCTAAAATCAATTATAACTGAAACTGACAACACACAGAAAATATAAAGTACTCATATTACAGGTAAATGATGTAATATGTGTTTCTATGACCTCAGAATTGTAAAGATATCCCATGGATCTGAAATAAAATTTTATAACACAGTTGCACAGACTGTTATAAGCCAAATCCAGGTTATATATATAAGTAGCTTTAAAATGCATAAAGATAACATTCAGAGTTGTTCAACTCTGTATCAGCTCTGAGTATCATGATGCAATATAACGCATTTTCTATATAATCAACTCATTCCTAATTTCAAAAATAAAATAAAAGGTATAAAAGCAAAATATGCATAATATCATAACAAATTAAAAATTATTTTTTGCATTACCATTCTTTAACTGTAACTTCAGATATTCCTTCACCAATATCTGAGAGATTAAAAGATACAACTTGACCAAAGCGAACTGAAAGAAAAAAAAATATTTATATAATTATTTTAATTATCATTATAAAACTATATCTTTTATAAAAATTTCAAACTCTTTTTCCAACAAAAGTAAGCTAAAAGTGCAGCAAATAATGAATTTATCAAATTTCATTTTTGAAAACTGAAATTTTGAAAATTAGGTAAATGATGAATGAGCCTTTTCTACCCTTGACCTTTACAATAAGTTTTAAATTAAATAATTTAGTTCTAACTCTCTCAAAATATGTTGGAAAATTTCTAACATGTTCAGCTGAAAAGAAGGTTTTCTTTTTTTTCCCCCCCTCCTCTATTCACAAAAAATCTGCAATTATCAATTTTCATACAGCAGCATAAATTCCTGAATAATGCTTTTGAGGTGTTTATTTGCAAATGTATCAGAAATTGTCCTTGTTTTTAAATTGAAATTATAAAAGATAATAGAAGTCAAAAGACAATAAGATAAAGGATTCAGAATCAATTATTACAAATACTGCAGATCTACGATAATGAGAGTTGAGATTAAAATTTAGTTCAAGTTTAATATGAGTTAGCTCTAAAATAAGAGTTGAGAACATCTATATGGGACTAGATGATAGCAAATGATACTGAACTTTGATATTATTTTTAAATGCAAGAATTCAATGGAGAATTTTGAAGTTTTCCAATCATTCACGGCTACTTTTAACTTTTCAATTTGTTAAATACTTAATTAAACCCAATTTGACATTAAGAAAAACTAATTCATTTCTCTTTACTCTTGTAAAATTTGTTTATTCTTTATTTGTCGGAGAGTACAAACAGTTACGAGTTAATAAAACATACTTTTGATTATCATTAAAGTACTTGAAGAATGCAATTAAGATTGCTAGGATCTTGGCAATAAAAATCTAATTTGATATAGATCCACCTTCTTGTTGCAATGCAGAAAAAATAGAAAATTTATTTTAAGCTATCGATACATCTATTACAAAATTTATTTTATTTTATTGAATATTCTTTTGCATTCATTAAAATAATTTCAGAGTTCAGATGGGATGAATAATTTTTGGTTTGAAAAGATAAAATATCCAAATAAAGAAATTTATTTTGTTTTGAAGAAATGGATTTGGAGGGCTTAGACATTTCTTATAAAAACTATGATTATTTATTTATTTATTTTTCAAATAAAAATGAAGGTACAACTGTTATTGTAAATTTTACATTTCTATTTTCTCTCAGTAAACATGAATAACACAAATTAGTTAGCTAAAGTGAACGAAGGTTGCCACTCAAATCTGGAAAAAAAAAAAAAATTACATGTGCCTTTCTTATATGTATATGCTATATAAGAGGAAATGTATGAACTGCACTAATAAGAAAGGCACTATTGATTCAGATATCAGAATTTTTTTAAAGAAATGGAAGAAGGATATTAGCAATATAAGAGAAGCTAATTTTAGTCAGAATCAATTTATTCTGACAAGCATTTATAATATTATCATTCGTGACAGATCCAGGGAAGTGTTTTTTTTTTAAATTGAAATCAATGTAAAATATTTTCACAAACATATATTTTCTACCCAGTGAAAAAAAAAAAAATAACTTCCAGGAAATCGACATGTCTAACCGGACTATCTTAAAATATTCTACAAATTGCTCTAAGAATAACATATACTTTCCATTCAGTAGATTTATGTCCATACTGAAACACTCCATGGATTATGTGTAGTCTACAAATATCTAGATCAAAAATTTTAAATTTACATTTGGTCCATCCATACTAATTTGTAAAAGTAACTTTATTTCATAACTTCTTTAAAATTCTCAAATTATTCCTGAATATGTCTTAAAAATATGAATTCCAATATCTTGTGGAGACCCTTTTGGTTGATTCACTTCAATATCTTATAACAAGATCCATTAGGTATTTTAGCAAAATGTGGTTCAAAGCATATTACAAATTTTTTATTGATCTCAAAGATTTCTTATGAGATTGCTGAAAAAAGTGGAGCTAATCTGAAATACATAATGTACGAATTAAAGTACACTTTCTAGCTATTTCATTATGAGTGAACATATGTGAAAATATCTAAGCTATATCAGAGAATACATTAAAGGACGAATGTGACACAACAAGTTTTAATGCCTATAAAAGTTCGGCCTTCATATATTGTTCTTGAATTAAAAAGTTCAAAAATTATTTATTTTCGGTCATTAAATTTGACATGTCATCTTTTCCTGTATTCCTTTTAGATACTAAGTCCAATATCAATTATGATTTTTTTTTGAACTGGTACAAAATTTTATGTGTTCCACTTTTGCATGACTAACAAATACTTGTTTTCTCATATTATTTAAGCTTATTATCTTCTTACAAAGTGAGCAGTACATAAATAACTGATTTTTCTAACTCATTCAACAAAGTCAGGATTGATTTCTTATCCATAAAATTCATATTAAATATGGATTTTGAACAGCTCATTGTTTAATGAAATTTCTAATCAATTATATAATCTACTCTGAATAAACTCACAATTTCTCGAATAATGAACAAATCATTCAAGTAACTTATGAGTAATTAAACAGCACCACAATGCTTCGGCAGATTGAATCGGGGTTGCCACTCAAATATAGAAAAAAAATTTCCCATCTTTTCCTGAATGTATATTCAAATTATAAGGAAATGCACAAATAGCACTTTTGCAAGTTATAATGCAATATGATTTTAAGAAGTGGCAAAAGCAAGGACAGGAAGTAACAATTTTATATTAACCGAAATAATACCAAATTAAAAGGTTTAGATTTACATGAAAAAAAAAAGACAATTTCTTTTTAATTATTATCTAGAATTTAGCAACACAAAATTTATATATTGAGGGGGTATAATACCTCTCAAGCTTTTTAATTGTAAGTCACATAAAATTAAGGACTCAGGTATACAAAACATTTTTATTATCATGGAGAAATCATTTAAAGATTATTTAACAAAAACACTACACCGCAAGATTGCTTTTTTATTATTATTATTTATTCATTTTTTGCCAATTCATGAAATTACACATAAATTTCTACAACTTCAGCAGATTTCCCAGCCATCAATTTCATCATGGAGCTAACCCTTTGTATAGTCCAACGTACATTTTTTTAGCTATTTCACTTTCAGGAACATATGCAAAAATATTTCCAATACATCATTGAATACATTAAAAGATGAATGTGATGCAACAAGTTTTAATGCTCATAAAAATTTAGCTTTAAATTATTATTCTTGTATTAAAAAGTTCTAAACTGGCTTATTTTCAGTCATTAAATTTAACATTTTTGGATTTGACATGTTATCTTTTCCTGTATTTCTTGCGGATACCAAGTCCAACTTCAATTATGACTCTTTCGAACTGGCAAGCAGTCTTGTATGTTTTCCTCTTTTGATATGACTAGTGTCTGTTTTCCCATTTTACTTAGGATTATTATCTTCTTACAAAACAACAAATTAAATGGATTTTGGAAAACTTTTCAAATCCATTCAGCAAAATCAGGATGGATTTTTTTTCTCATCAATCCAATTTGTATTAAATAAGGATTTTGAGTAGTTCATTGTTTTAAAAAAATTCTTTAATCTACTTTAAATAAGCTCACAGTTTCTCAAATAATAAACAAAACATTCAATAAGCTTACATGTGATTGACTAAACACTACTGCCTCTGCGGATAAAATGATCTATGGAGGCATCACAGGCTGATCTATACAGAAAAAAAGAGAAAGTAGAAAAGGGGACAGTTTCTGCATTACACAATCACGATTGACATTATTTTGTTTTTGGAAGCTATGAGTATGATCTTTTGTTCTTGCATTGTTTAGAGATCGGCATTTTTCAGACAGAAAAAATAACTAAGAAACTTAAAATCCCCTGAATTTCCCAGTTTTTATGAAAATGTTCAAATTTCTCAACATTTTCCCAGTTTTTTTAGAAGATTTATTAAATTCCTTGTGTTTTTTAGTTGTCCCGGTAGTGTGGCAATCCTGTGAGTGTTGCTATTCCTGCCACAGAAATTTAATCTATTCTCTTACGCAGTAATACCAGTGTCGCATATCCTCATTAGCTGCAATCCGAAAATCTTGTGGAAAGTGAGCAACTGCCTCTGAAATCAAAATTAAGACTAATCTATACAGAAAAAAAGGAAAGAGTTTCTGGGATTAAACAGTAGTTTCATTTTTGGTTCTACGATTGCAATCTTTTACTCTTCTTTTTAAAATAGAAAAAAATAACTCAGAAACTCAGTATTTCCTAGTATTTATAGAAATTTTCAAATTCCCCTGCATTTTCAGTGTTTTTTAGATGATTTAAGTTTTTTGTATTTACCTGGTTCTCCCGGTGTTGTGGCAACCATGGTGTACAAATTGTCAACAAGATTTTATGAATCAATTTTTTTAAATTCCAAAAGTGCTACAGTTTCTTATGTTTTAATGAATGAAAATGATGAGAAAAGATCTTCAAAAACTCAATGTCAGATGGTCAGATAAAAAAGCCATTTTAAAAATGAATATCCATTAGTTTAGAAACACACACATTTCAACTGATAATTTAAAAGTAAAGAATGTCATAAAAAGCTGATTAACCTAGTCTAATGTTATCTAGGAATCAACTTTTGAAATAAAAATAAGAAATTTTTAAACACAGATGAAAGAAAGTAAAGCTCTTGACATTAAATTTATGAATTAATTATCATTATAATCAGAATTCAACAAATTATAAAAATGCATCTGCAGTTATTTATTCGCCCTACTTGATAATTAAAACTATTTTGATAATTAAACTATCTTGATAATTAACTACTATTTTGATTGGAAAAATTAACTATATGGATGACCATCAAAAAGGAACATCACTAAAATATATTTATAGATACAGCAAAAAAGAAAATTTAAAATTTAACAGAAAATATGGGTCTTTTTTTTTTTATGATTTGCAAATTTAGAACTATATTACCATTATAACTATGAGCCTTATCATGTTTTAGTCAGATTTTATCACCATTGTAACAATATACCTCTGTGACATGGCATCTCAGAGGCCGCTAAAATTTGAAAATTATATACATGTGTAAAGTATAGCTTAAACTTTTAAAGAATGTAAAGGTTGTGAAAATTACAGTAGCTTTAGTAACAAAACTATAATTCTAAATAAACAACAGGATCAGAAGCCTGTTTAATTAATGCCGCATACAAAGTTATAAAACTTTTTTTGGTTTGTTTAATTATATTTTTATGCTAATTTTGAGTAATGACCAACTGATTAGCTAATATGATATTTGTATTTGCTGAATACATAAAATTAACTAACATAATTCTCAATCATGCATATATTAATATTCTTACATCTCAAATTTTTAATCGGAATTATGCACTTCTGAAACTTAATTTTCTTTCTCTTCCAAAAAGCTTTTTTCTCTCCAAACATTCATAAAATATAATATTTTTATAGAAATATATGTTATATAATTTAAATAATATATAAAAAAATAAATTATTTAGAATTTGATGAATTTATTTATGTCGTCACAGTAATTTATGACTGGAAAAAAGTCTACAACTGAGAAATTATATACAATTTTAATTCAGAGATAGGGACGATTTATGCTAGCAAAAGAAACAAACTATCAAAATAATACCATACAAAATTATTAAGATAATGGATTAAAACTACAAATACTTCTATTTCTCAAAAATTAATAATGCATTAAAATTTTTTATTATGCATTTGCAGATATATGTGTAAATAAATATATTTTCAACAGATACTCACTTGTTGAGGTGAAAAAATAACGGTGATTTGATCTTCTGAAATAATTGTGGAAACATTTTGGAGTTGTTCTTTTTGAAAAAGTTAGAGAACTCAAAGTCTGCAGAATAAATATAAACATGTAATCACAGAATTCCAAATATTTAAAGAAAGTACCAAATACTTCCTTAATACACACAAAAAATAATCAATAACTTAAAATATTAATTTGAAGTATGCATAATTCATATGCTCAAAATAATGTTAATGCTAAAGATAATATTTGAACTAAATATGTGTCAAGAGCAAATTTAGAATAAATGATGACATTAATAATCAAAATAAGAATATAAAGCTAAAAATTATAAAAAGTATAAAAATAAATGAATGTAATAGAAATTTAAATTGAATGATTTATAGATAGTATGACTATCAAATATTTTCAATATGCATGCCTCTTAAAAACCAGAATGATTTCTAAGTAGCTAGTGAATCTTAAAATGATAGCAAAGGAAAAGGTTCCAGGAAGCACAAATTCAAAATAATATTCCAAATGCAAACATATTTAAATTTGAAAATATAAATTATAATTAATTTCAAAATAGAAAAATTGAAATTTAATTATGATTACAATTTGCATCTGCAAAGGAACAGTCAAAATATTTTGCTTTCATTGAAAAATGTTTTTCAAAGTAGTATCATGAATGCAAGGTTCCAGAAATCTTCGAACATATCGTTCTCTTGTCGTTTATATGAAGTAGCAAGAGACTCTTTACACACGAAGTTAGGCAGCATCCCACTTTCGTTTGATTGGATTTATGACTTTTCTTTTGAAATTCTTCTCAAGCGAAAGGCCATTTTGACTTTTTTGGTGGCATCAGGTAGAGTTTACGAAGTGTTTGTGATTTTGTGGATTTTTTTTGTTGTTGTTTTAAACTTGACACCTTGATGACATCAGATACAGTTTAAGCAACTATTGTGGTATCCATGAATTTTGATTATTGTTAACCCAGTAAAAGCTAAAAACAATGATTTTAAAGCATGCGCAGGAGAACACACCTTCATTCATAGTATCATGAAAAAAAATTAACTTTATGGCAATTTTTATTTTTCTCTTTAAACTCACTACTTATTGAATTAAAAAATATACAAGAAAAAGTATATAAAGATCAACAGAATAAAAAAATTATCTTTGTGAACACTTTAAAACATAACCTAAAACAATTTGCTTAAGCACTTAATAACAAGTATCCAAAGTGAACATATTAAGTTTATGAGCTTGCATTTACCTAAATTAAACGAAAAATTAATTCTTATGCTAGTGAAATATAAAATTTCAAATTTATGATATTCACTTATGATATTGAAAATTTCATTTGTGCTAAAAATACAAACAGCTAACATATTGTATTCACTCAATTTTTCAGAAATACAACTTAAATTTTTGTAATAAATTTCAACTTTTGAAGAAGTTGCCTTCATCGGATTTCAATATACTGGCCATATACTTAAAACTTCAATTCGCTCAATTCTTGAAGCAAACTAGCAGGAAAAAAAATGCTCAATTTACAGCTAACGCTTATAATTTAATAGTATTAATACTTCCCGTTGTTCCTTATTTCGATTTCTCACTAAGGTAATTAAGGATATTTAATTAAAAATCCATTAAATGATGACTGAATTTTCCGCAGATTCATTTATTTTCACAACAGAATATAAAATAATGGAAGAAAAAGATTTGCGACTTAAATATAATTAACCAGTTATATTTGAACAGATAAAATGGCATGAAATCGAAACTGGAAAAAAATTTTTTGCTATAGTAGTGAAAATAATTAGCGAACATTTAAACACTTCAATGAAATATGTACTATCTATACAACGGAAATACTTTACAAAAACATATTAAAAACTTATATATATATAAAGAGTAGAAGAAAATTCAACGCACCTTATAATTTCGAATAGATTTCGACAAATTTGAAGAGAAAATCCTAATTGCACTGTAAGCCGCCATATTAAGACAGTAATGTTATTTCAGTTACAGTTAGATTAGTTCTAAGAATATATTACCCATAAAAATATTTGGTATCCAAATAATTGTGACTTAATCACAGTACAAATTCATAAAATATCTCGATAAATTTAGGGGTGGTGAATATTTTTTGAATTGTTATTATGTAATCAATATCGAAAAGTTACAAGTACCAACGATGAGGTGCGATTCAAATAATTTGTATGATTTTGCTGGTGATATTTCGATTACAGGTCCTGGATCAAGATAGAAAATAACAATCGATCTGCTGTTCAGTCAAGTGTAGGGAAAATCCTTTGCACAGCAGAGCCGACTTTCTCTATGAAGGGGCCCGGGTGCAAGAAACCATTTGGGGTCCTAATTTTTTTGTGACTTAAAAAAAAATACAAACACGAACACATTAATACATGTTTATTTGCGTGATTTTGTTTTTGCTAATACATCAATTACTTCAGAAAAATTACAATTTTTTTTGCAATTCTTTTTTGGTGCTATTATAATAAGTGCATCTAAGAATTCTAAATACATGCTTGACCGAATTTAATTCTTTATTAATTTTTGTTATAGTAACTTGCAACGTAAAGAATAGTTTTAACACAGTTATTATAATTTTATTATAATGATTCATTATAATCATTATTTAGTAGGTATTGCAGTTTGTCTTGTGTGTTATTTACATCTCATTCATTCAAAATCAAATCCCGTAGCAAACAAATTCCCTGGATTAGTTTTTCATCTATATCTTTGTTATAAACTTTACAATGTTTTTGGAACATTTCTCTAAAATTTTTATATCAGTGACTAATTTGAAATCAGAAATAATAGTTGGTATACTTTCAAATCTATATTTTATTTGTACAATGACAGTATCAATTACAGTGTTAAAAAAAAAAAACACCTAAAGTCCTTTACAGGGTCGTCTACTACCATCGTCTTCTGCTAATTTGGAAGTAACCTTTTTCTTTTTCGAATTCGTTTTACAGGAAAATGTTCTGAAATGTTCAAATTATGTGCTAGCACTTTTGCTTTGTCTAAAAATGTGTTAAATTTTGTTCTTAAATTTTGGATTTCAGTTTTAATTTTATTGACTAAATTGAAAGCCGAGTCAAGAACAACTGTTTTTGTTTGAAATAGTTTATTGATAGTGTTAATTTTAGACAATATTGCAAATCATACAATAAAACATAAAATAAATGGCATTTCTTGTATTGCATTCATTTAGCTTCGGATATCGCTGTATTATCATTACTTACATCAATAAATTCTTCTAGGTCATTACAAGTTTGTTAAAACTGTGTATACACTGCTTTAACCGAATATATTTTGACTTCCCAATCGGCCGTATTCACCAACCGTTGTTAAACATCGGCTGATGATTAAACGCTGATCAGCAGTCAAATCGGTATAATCAACTAGAATGCAAAGTTAGCAACCGATTGCAAATAACGTACAGTTATGCCAAACGTCATTACATAAATAAGTATTGTCATAATAAAGATGATAATACAATATATATATCACTATAATGTGTGTTTCATTTTATTTTGTCAATTTTTTCTGTAGTTTTCCAAATTTAGGTATGTTGATCTTTTTTTTTTAATTTCATCATGTTTTTTTGAGCAAATAACCATAATTTTAATACGATATGCAGTGAGAAAGAAAAATTCAAGGACACCAAAAAGGCAATTAATAGTCAAGCATGGAATACCTGAATCAATTTTATGAAATTGCGGCAAACATAAACCATTCCCTTTCTGTGCATGCATTGTCTTACTGGCCCGTGTATATCCATCTTTACTCACGCATGCTCAGAAAGGAAATCGCGCATGAGCTGAAAGAACGAACAATATTGAGTTCCTGTCTCGACATGACATATACTAGCTACTGTACAATTTCTGCGCATGCCTGGTCTTACTGATGTATTGTAGAAGCGGATAGCGAAAGAACGATCATACGATGTTAATGGACTTAGAAATTTTCTGAACAGGAATGAGTGTCTCTGCGCATGCTCCGATTTTACTGGAGAATATAAGTAATATTCACTATGGTTCATGATCGTTCTCTCGCTATCCGCTTGCTTCATCAAGATGAAGAATATTTTTGTGTTTAGAAAATCAAAAATGTTAAAAATATTTTATCATTTATAACTATTAAAAAAAGTAGGAACGTTTTTTTTCAACGTATTTTGAAAGTTAATTAAAAAAGTATTTTATAAATAAAATGTTTTATAATTCAAACTTTAAAAATAGGGTGGATTTTTGGTTTCTTAAATATTTAATGAGACTTCCTGAAAAATGACAGTAAAATTAATGTGTCTTCAGTTCTATATTGAGGATGTAAGTTAGAAAAGTATGGTTATGTTTTTTTTTCCTTATATTTAAATTAAAATAAAGGTTAACCTTATTTTTTAAAATTTTTAAATGCTTTATTTAAAAATGTTAGTAATCAAATACCCATATATATGAATTTAATATAATAATTTAGAATATTTAAAGAAATTTATCTTCCTTTGAGGAATTTCTGAGAATAACATTTGAAATCATTTTAAAAAGGGCTTTTGAGAAACAAGGAAGTATCAACCAGCATATTAATTGAAGCTACTGTTTTTCTGCATATCTTCTTTTGTTGAATATTTTATTTTAAAAAGTTTGTTCTTCTTTTTTTTTTAAATTGAAAGATGAGCTGATAAAAAATTACAAATTCCAGATCTTATTTTTGTAGTAATTTGAAGTGAGAATAAAAAATACAATAATTATATATAATACTAAGGATTCCCTATCATAGTAATCCTAATTCATAAAAAACAGGATTATTTACATCATGTTTCCTAATTTTTCTAAGAATTTAATAAATCTTCCACTTAAAGATTCGATGTAATCAATCCAAATTCCATTTAATCAATGTATTTTTTAAGGAAATAATCACTTTAACTATTTTTGCAATAAAAGTACTTTGTGTACATAATAATTTTAAATATAATATGCATCTACATCCTATTAATGGAACAAAAATTTGATCTAAAACCTTTTTTTTGAGCAAGGAATTTAAGGGGATATACTTCAACTGAATTCACTCATTCCTTAAATTTTATTTCAGTCTAATAAATAATTGAAAAATAATAATAATGAATTATAGTTTTGAAATTCAATTCTGGCAAAGAAAAAAAGCCATTTGTCAATTAACTGTGATAAACGTGAACTATTCTGCAGCTGCATTCCCCCCCCCCTTCAGTGGCAAGGACTTTCTTTTAAAACATATATACTTTTTGTTATTGCATATACTTTAAGTTTGATGAATACTTAAGTTTTTATTATGGTAGCATCAGAGAAAGATAACCTGAAAAAAAATCATCAGTTTAAATTAATAATAAAATGTTTATCAAAAGAGACAAAAATAAAATTTAATAAGATCCCCTCCCCAGATTCTTTGGATTCTTAAAAATAAACAATATTTAGATAAAATTTAACATTACTATATACTCAAAAGGGAGTCAATCATGGAATAACTATCTTGGTCATGTCTTGCTGAAATGGTTTTCTGTAGTTAGGCAAGTAAGATGAAATAGAAAATCTACATGTTTTCACTACCATGATTGATATGCATTTAGCAGAAACAAAATTAATCAATAATCCAAGAATAACTATTAACCATTTCTTCTTCTTCTTCTTCAAAAAAAAAAAAAAACCCTTAATAACTCATATGATTTCAACTTTTGTCCATCCAGGACTACTGGTGTAGCTGCCAAGATTTTTCAGCAATTTTTTTTTTTTAATTCAGAGAATTTAATTTACTATCTCATTCTTTCAGATATATTTAAATAATACAAATATGTTTTTAAAAATTTGATTTCTGAACATTTTAATTTAAATAAAAGTTTCAATATTTTTGTTTGAAATTATGAATTATAAATATTAATAATTTTATATTTTTTATAAAAATCTGATAAGATATATTATGTTGCCCTACCAAAATGTTAGAGTTTTAATAGAAAAATTATAAGAGATTTCTTATATCATCATATTCATTTTATTTATTTTAAGCAATAAATATTTTGATATTTTTACTTGACATTTTTCTAAGCTAAATGAAAGAAAAAGTATACTGAAATGTAAAACTGAATGAGAATAATAAATTAGAAGAATTATAAACAATTTTGAAATTTTTATTACAGACATCAGAACTACAAAATGCATCTGATTACTCTTTACAAAATATAAGATGAATACTGCACTAAGTTATAAACATTTTTCAAATATCAAAAGCACAAAACAAATTTTGAAATTATAAAGTAAATTATTATGAGTATAATTTAATGTAGAATTTACAAAAGTTTTACAATGTATAGGTAGAAAAGATAAAAATCAAGGTAAGGAAAAAAAAAAGATTAATTCTCTAAAATATCTGAAAATCACACAACATAAATATAATTGCCATTGTATATAATTATAAAAATTAAAAAATCATAACAAATTCTGAATCTTCTGGACTAATTAATAATACAAAAACTCAAACAATATAACTGAAGAGATTTTCAGGAAAAAAATTGCAGAATAGTAATAGAATTCTAGATTGACAAGATAGAAAGTTCAAAATAAAGTTTACAACCAAATATACATAAAATATAACATACATTGTGCCATTATTGAAAATCAATGCAATTTTTCATGAAGTAATCAGTAATACAAAAATTCAAACAACAATATAATGAAAATTTAAAATTATATACGTTTAAAAAAATTGCAAAATATAGAGGGTTAAAGCAATACATGAGTGACTTGATAGAGAATCTAAAATAATGTAAAATTTATAAATGAATTTAAAATCAGATATGTAAGATTATTATATTCCTTATGAAACCTTATCATCATATTCCTAGTGTTATAATTGAAAAAAAAAAGAAAAAAAATATTGTTTTTGGATATGCACTAATCAGAAATATACAAAAATTAAAAAACAATGAAAGTGATATATGTAATTGTGAAAGTATGTGATTAATAAAGCATATATTGATAAATAGTACAAAACCATAAAGAATTTTATATGGTTGAAGTAACATAAACAGTTTTAATATAGAGCTTTATATATATATATATATATATATAGTAAGATAATATATATGATTCAATAGGAGAAAATGATAATAAATAAAATAGTGTAAATTTTTATTTTTAATAATTGCAGTTTCAAAAATTTGATAAAATTAATCTCAAATGATTAAAATTTTAATTTCAATCACTGCATAGAATAATTCAATTAAAATTATTTATATGCCTATCTATACATATACATGCATAATTCTAGATAATGACACATTTAAAGTGTTAAACAAAAAACTAAATCAAAGCAAAAAAATTACAGAATTAATAAAACAAATAGTCTAAAAGTATTTGCATACAATAATAAATTTTAAATAATATTATAGCTGATCCAAGGTGCGTAGTGTGAAATGGATGCAAAAATTAAGCACTTTTAAGCAACTTAGCGAAATATTATCGATTAGAGCTGCCTGGTGGATATTTCTCCCGAAAAATTTTTCTAAGTCCGTTAACATTACATGATCGTTCTCTCGCTATCCGCTTCTGCTTATAAGTACATGTATGAATTCCTCTTAGCGCCATCCACAGGCGCTGATAGGATCATTATTGATATTCCAGCGTTGGTTGGGATAATTACGAGCTCTACATTTAGCGCTATTCATTACCCATAATTCTATTCACCTTCAGCAAACGGAGCGGTCGCGCTTAGAGAAAAATATTTGTATATATTTAAATAGGTATATTTGTCCTAATCAAACATGTTTGGTGCTTTGAAAGCTCTGCCAAACCTTGGACGCAGGAATTTAGTTCAAACAAGGAATTTCTATGGCTATGTAGGACGACCCAGAGAGCCGCTATCTATTGCTGAAACTTGGGCTCATGGATTATGCATTGCTCTTGGTATCCTTGCTGTGCCCAGCTATATTTTGTGCCACATTAAGGAATATCGTGGTTTAGACAAGCAGGCAGAAGAATAAATGCGTAAGAGTTTTTTTTTATTAATTTTTTATACCTTTAATTTTGCTAAATATTTTTTATTATGTGATTTCACCTTGGTATGTTCGAAACGACGTCATCCACACGGATCTTAAAATTCAAGACATCGAATCATTCATTATCAAACTTTTTTGGAACTTCTTTCTTAAAATTAAAGATCACGCCAATCCTACAATAGCCCAGCAAACCTACTACGCACACTGCAATAGAAAATATAACCTACCCTATGCCACCACCAAATGTTTCTTCCTCTTAAACCACCATAACGCACTCCCCTTCTCCACAAGGTATCTCATCACCTACCTGCTAATTAATTTTTTCAATTCACAACTGCTTTCATCTTCACCTTCATGCCATTATCACCTCACTTGGTCCCATGACCAAACTCAAATTGCTGTTTTGCACTAGTTTTCCCAGGGTTTTCAGTTCAGGTTCCACAGTCTCTCTCATTCTGAGTAGAAGTACACTTGCACTGGCACTCAACAAAACTATCTAAATTCAGTTATTATGCGATTTGCTAGAGAGTTTCTTAAACAATTTTCGCAACGTTTCAAACTGTGAATCGTTCTTTATCTGTTGATTTTCTCGATAAAATTCAATTTAGTATTGTGTAATAGTAAAATACTGTAATAACAATATTATACTAACAATTAATACTGAATTTAATATTACTTGTACAAGATAAGAATCGAAGTTAGCTGCTTACCTTAGAGATGGCAGAAAACAGTTTGATAAATTATTTTTTTTTGAAGCTATGGCAATTTTTTATATAATAGGGCCCTTCAGGATACATTCACAGTCGATTTTTGTATAATGCATCTTAACATTTTAATGTGTTAGTATTTTAAACCTTATTTTCCGACATTAATGAATTGGTACAATGGTACATTTTGAATGAATACGCTCCAAATTTTGATATACTCCCAGTGTTTCATCAGTTGTCATCTTATCTGCTGGCATGCAAGAGTTTTTATAATTGTCTACAAAAAAAGTGAAGAAGCCTTCTAAGCAGAATTAATTTGTCAATTTTCTTTTGAACATTCTCAGTATTTTGTCTAATAGAAGTCTTTTTTTAATTCGATAAGAACCGATTAAGAACTTGAATTTATTTATTCCCATTATGCTTTGTAAAATTTCTTAAGTCCTTGCCAAAACTACCCCAGAATTTCCAAAAAGGATTTCCTCTAATAAGTAATTACTTATTTTAAAATTGAATCAATCGTATATGTGGATAATTTATGAAAAGATAGACAATTCTTTGTACATAATCATAATTTTGGAAAACAGTAGAATTTTATTGAAAACATTCGTATTATTGGTTTTGAACATTTATATTCCTCCTTATTAACATTTATATTACTTCCTTAGTCTTTGTTTTATAAATGGTTACTAAACAGTTGGATTCATTATCAATTGAATCATCTGGTATTCCTCAACATCTTGAAATTTATTCGTTGATTTCTGAATTTGATAATAGTTTCTCAGTATGCTCCTGTTCATCATCATATGCTCCTGTTCACCTATGACATCAATGTAGTCATAGGTGTTCTGTTTGTCAAAGTTTTTTCAAAGCTAACAAATAGTGGTTAGAAGATAAAATTTCATTCTTTCTGAGGTGAAATATGAGTGGCTTACAAATTGCATGAAAAACAGATCTACTAAAGAGACTGACTAAGTAAAGTTTACTATTTTACAATAAACACTTCTTTTATATAATGCCAATATTTCATTTATTTCCAAAGCTTTTGATAAAAATGATGTGCAATCATCTGTTACATCACAAACACAATAAAACAAATGGTTTTTACCTTTTTCACTCGGGTATTACTCACTTCCTTTCTCACCCCATGTTAGTTCAACCACATCATAAACACAAATTTTGTTGAAACTTGTTATTTTTGATGCTTTTATAGATTTAATTGTGAAATATTATTGCTCTGTCTCAGAATATGTAGGTTTTACTGCTTCTTAATGTTTTTAGAACTTAATAATTAATTGATTTGTTCGTTTAATGTAGTTTTTCTTTTATAAAAAATAAATTAGTGTACTTGCATGCCAAGTAATGCTCATGAAATTTTTTATGAATATATTTTATTACATAAAAATATCTAGAAAAATTAAAATCTCTATATCTATATATGGTATATATATATATATATATATGGAAATATTATTTTGGAAATAAAATATAGAAGTTAAATGTAGACATTAATCATTAAATGTAGACATAAATCATTCAGACACATTTGGATTCAAAAGAAACCACCCACAGTTCATTCAACTTTCTAGAGGTTGGACAAACTACCTTTGAACTTAAACTGTAAAGAATATGTTTTGTCTTGCAATTTTCTATAAAGATTCAGTCACGAGGCCATTAACAAATTGATGAAGAAAATAATCTGGACTTCTTCCAAACTATAATTCCAGAAACCTAATAATAACTAGAATCTTTTATCACTTTTTTTCTTTTCTTGTGTACAGTATTTGCATGCATTTTTATGAAAATAGGTATATTTGAAAGAGTAAAAAAGTTTTTTTCCCCCTCTCCTTAGAGCATACAGTTCTCATCCAAATTTTACATAGCTTATAGAATTTGTGACAATAAGTTAATAGAATATCATATTCAAATTTAAAGTGAGTTAAAAAAATTTTTTTGAGGTTTCCCTGTTACTTTTTTTTTTTCTTCCCTCTAGATATCCATTGGCATAATAAATGGGATCTTCTATTACTCAGTAAGATTGAGTGACTGTCAATGAGATCTATCTTTTAACTCACAATACATTAAATAGCATATTCTGAGTCATTCTTTAGATTTAGAATGTAAATGTATATCAAAATAAGTCTTAATTAATGAGCATTAAATCATATACATGAAAACATAAACCTTGTATTACACTTACATGTATTATAACTACCTTGATATATAAGATTTTAAAGCTGCCTGACTCAAGAAATGTAGTCAATTTAAAAGTCAGATAAAAGGAATACAGAATGAAAGTTGATACTTTTCGCTTATAGATTACTTTTTTTTAAGGGTATGAAATTAAATTGTCTTTGTATTATTTTTAATAAAATTATTTTCTTAGTTTTTATTTATTAGTGTATTTTAGAAGGATAATCCAAAATGTGTATAACCAACATGTTAAACTGTTTTATTCTGAAAAGACTAATATTGATTATATTACATCTTATATTTTTATAATGTAATAATTAGCATATGCAATATTGAATGTTTGCTTGCTTCTTCAAATCTTTTACATTTATTAATTCAAAAAAAATTTTGCACAAATATTTATTAGTACTTGGCTAACCAACTAAAAAGTTTCTACAACTCTCCAAAGAGGGTAAAATAAGCATTGAAATATTGTACGTTTTCCCATCATTTCCAAATCTTCCCACAAAAAATATTTTTACCCCTTTTTAAATTGATTTTTTGAAATTCTGTATTAATAATATTCATTTTTTTTCAGATATTTCCATGGAGGAGGATTCCAGATTAAGAAGAAACTATTTGTAGTAATGTTTAACTATTATTGATTAAATAAATGTTTGAAGTATATTATAGTTTTATTACTAGAGTCATAAATATAGTCAAAATTAAATTGTTTTAATTATATTACTATTGTTATTATTTTCATAAGTCAATTCAAAATAAGTACACTTCTTTTCTTACAGATTTATTACTTTTCTTTTTTGATAAATGGCATTGAAAATTGCAATAGAAATTCTGTATTTACTTATAACTGTTATTCAGTTTTTATCATAATATCAACTATAATACACGGAAATTACACTGGGCTGAAATTTGGATGTATCGTACATATACCATTATTTTGAATGTAGTAGATTTAAATATTAATTTACTTTACAATTTACTCACAAAAAAGGGAAAACTTAATGCTATTCAAAAAGATAAATGTAAATAATTGCTTTTTATCTTTAATTATACACTGATTTTGATAAATTAAGAGAAAATACAAAAGTAACAATTAAAAAAGTTCTATGTTAACTTTAATGAAATTATGTTTAATTGAATGATATTCAGATTTCAACCCTAAATATATTCTAGATTGTAAACATTATCTGTAAATTGTTTATAATATTTTAACTGGATGTCTGTCAACGTAGAATGCAGTTATTGCTTTACCTAGTTAAAACAACTCAATGTTTCACCATACAAACCAAATTAAAAAAAAAAAAAAATGGATGTGTAAATTTCAAAATTATTTTTAGTAAATATGCAGTTCTTATCATAATAATATGAACTTCAGACATATTTAAGACTGGAATATATTTACTTTTTAAAAATTGTTTTTGATAGTAAAAAATAATGCAGTTGCTAAATCTTATAGCTAAATAATCCATTTTTTCAGACATATAAGAGAATTATTTCTATAGATTACATAGTGGTCATAATTAATATACCCAATGAGTCTATTTTAAATATGATTTATTTCAACACAGTATCATAAATTCTGTTCAAAACTTCCGTTTTATTTAGGTTTTTTTCTGTAAAAATCTTTCATTATTTCTTCTGTAAAAGGATTCCTGGTTAACTGATTTAATTGCTAAGCCATAAATCACTCTTGAAATATGGTTTGTTTAAACTTTCTCAACTTAATGGAAGAATATTCAATGAGCTGGTCATTTTATAGATAGTTTGGTAAATAGTTTTACTAGCAAGAAATATTTGCTTTATTATCATTGCTATTACTATCCTTATTATATTTCTACTCAAAGCCAAATAAAGATGCACATATATAAAATTTCATCCTGTTTTGCCATCATGATTCTAGATTTAAAAAACATCTTTTATGATATTTAGTTATGTTTTTGCAAATAGTTGATTTTGATCTCCAAAAATTAAAAATAGTTTTGCTTGAAGTATCTTTTTGAACTCGTCTTGAAATTCATAATCAAACTACTACCTCACCCTCTTTTTTCCTCATGGTCAACCCTCAAAACTAAATTCCTTTAAAAATTAGATCTCAAGTCGAAGTCACATGCATCAGTCATCGTCTACTGATAAGTGCTTATATTTCCAATTACATAAACTCAATGCTATGACAAGAATAAATATATATATATATATATATATATAGAACTAAAAAGATGGCAGCAGAAAAAAAAAATAACAATAGAATAAATAGATAATTGCATATCTGTGCAGTAGCATCTCTGAATAAACTTGCATCCTTCATCAGTAGATGGAAAGTCAAATAGTTATTAGGTTTAACTAAACTCATATATCGCCATTTTTTTTTTTATTTCCAGTTGAAATAAATTTTTCGCAATTCATTGTATTGTTTGCTAGTGTTAAATAATAAGGATGAATGTTGATTAATATCAAAAATAAAATGGAAGTAAATGCTACTTATTGTCATAGTTTGGTATTTTTTAATATAGCAATATTTCTAGAATGATTGCTGCCTGTTAATTAGTAATGTGACATACATAATACAAAAAATTTGTTCAAAATATTCTATAAGGCAGTGTTAAATCTTATACTACCCAAATAATTACGAGTATAATTTGTGTATGATAAGAAAAAGATTTCAAAATTTTAATTAGAAATAAATCAAGATTTAACATTTTCCTTCAATATATTTAGAATGATGATTATATATATGATGGGAAAATTTATACTCCTGTTTATACACTTCCTCTTTTAAATTTAATTTAAATTAAATTCATACTGTAATGGCTGCAGGAGAAAAAGCCTAAATTATGTCAGAAAATTATAAACAGGTATCTAGAAAACATATCTCACTGCAAGAATAGACTAAAATAATACCTTATTACTGTTTTTTTTTAATGTTTAGTTTTTAATATTTTTTTCCCTCATTTATAAAGTAGTAAAGAAGAAAACCCATTTCTATACCTGCAGGTATCAGAATATGAATTCTTATACCTGCTATATAATAAAACTTAATTAGGTTCAAGTATTTCTTAGTGCCATGACGATCCATACAAATACAACTCATATTACTCAATTATATTTATTGCAACAAAAAAAAAAGTTGTGCATAGAATGTTTCATCACAAATACAGGGAAATTCGTAATGAACAACAATAAATATTGAATTATCTTGCTTTATAATTATCTTTCTTTAAAACATGTTACAGTTCTCAATTGTCATTTTCAATGTTCATGAGAAAATTATCTTCCCTCCAAACCTTTAAAATATGTTTGTCTTTTGTACTAGATATATTCATTAAAATGAAATCAGAGACTTGAAACATGTTTCATTTTCAAGATACTGGAACTCATGAAAATTCTGTTTAAAAAACTACACATTAAAATATTACAATACACAGAAAATATATATTAAAAAAAATGTTTATAGATAAATGCAATGTTAAAACAAAATCTAAGGATATTGTGTGTCACAATTCCATAGTAAGAAAAAGGAATGTTTGAGAGTTTTAAGACGTATACATTCATACTCAGATCTCATACTAGTAATGACAGAACTGACTATTTTGTTTTTCAAAATATGTAACAGGCATCAAATAGTAAAAACTCAATGATAATTTTTTTTAAAATTCAACTTAATTATTCACATATAAAAAATATGAAAAGCCTAAATTTATTCAGCTAATTCAAGTCAAACTCACCTATCAATAATTACAAAACAGCTTCAATTTATGAGAGTTTCAAATTCCATACAAAATTGAAAAATTGTTGCATGAAAATACTTCAGCATCATACACACACCCTTTTCTAAAATTCTACAGATATACATAATAAACACCTTAAGTAGCAAAACTGAAAACACACATTTCATTTCACACATACAATAGAAGATAAATTACAAACACTCAGTAAAAAGCCATGTATACAGATCAGTATCATTGTAAAAGAGTGGAATAAGAGATTGAACACTGACTACTTGTGAATTTATAATGTTGAGCTATCTAATATTTTTTTTACTAACTATTTCAGTTTCAAGTGTTATATTTTTACTCTATAATTAATGAGGCAAAATTTTACATCTAGATATATGAGAAGACGTCGTATTTCTCAACAACGAGCAATTTTTGAAAAAGCTGGTTGAAAATTGTAATAGCAGAATAAATATTAAGAATTGGAGACAGTTCCTAGCAATACTTTTGGTAAACTCATAAAAATTCAGTACAGTTATTTAATAAATAAAACTAAGTTTCTTGCTCATTTCGGGGATCATTAACAGCTATCTGAAATATTTTTAGAACCTAGAAGTAAAATGCCTAAAAAAGAAGAAATAAATACCTTTTTATATGAATAATATAAAAAGGGTATATTGTTTGGAATATTATTTGTGAGTTATAACATAACAATAGGGAAATACACACACACAAAAAAAAAACCTATTAAAAACGCAAGAATTACAAAGTTGTTCACTAATACACAATTATGACAAGACAGTCAATGTACAGAAGTTAAATAAGGAATATAAAAGAATGTTATAGAACGTTTTAAACTTTCAGAAAAATATTTTGATATGACAAGAAATATGTGCTATAAATAAAGTTATTGTGGTTTAAAATGTGTTCAACATAAATATTCACACCTGATATTCTAAAAAAAAAAAAAAAATCTAAATAAGAGCTGGTAATAATTCTCTCAGAAATTGTAATCATAACAATAATATCTTGCTTTAGTTCATTAACATAAATTAAAAAAAAAAACATGTTTTAAGAAGGTTTCCCCTCTTTTAAAGTGGGAAAAAACATTAAAAAAAATCATTTTAATTTTTCAAATTTTAAAAAAGTAGAGTTTCTGTAAATCTGAAAACAATTTTAATTTATACTTCAAGATGAATCTAGTTATTAAAGTGATGCTAACAAAAGGATTATAAGAAGCAATAACTCAGTAAAAGGACATTCTGAAGTGAACTCATCATTAATATACAATTAATAAAGCCAATAAATCACAATTTTAATTTGTTGCTTCATTAAAAGAAAAAAATTAAGCTTACACTGTAATTGGATTAAAAGGTTTTTAAAATTTTAAACATGAATAAGTATGTCCTTGTATTCTTTGTGAAAATGATATATTTTGAATACAAAATCTAATTAACTTCAAATAATTACAAATATTTAATAGAAATGCAAATAGTTTAAGCACACACACAAAAAACATGTCCACCTATTTTAAATAAATTGTGGTGCAAAATGTACAAATGAAGATTACTAAATTTATGTCAAATATTTAAAATAGAAGAAAGTGAAGCTGATACATTCCTATTGGTAAGTTAGATATAATCTTTTTAGTTAAAAACAGATATTATATACAGAGTAACTTAAAATCTCTAAAATTAAATGGAAATATATTAAAACAGAACATTAAAATTGAAAAAAAAAAAAAAAAAAAAAATGTTGCTGGACTTGAATTCATTCCACTAATTCTTAGTTTCAAGTAGATATTCCACCTTATAAATACAGCAAGTATGTGCATAACCATCTCATCTTTGGCAGTCCATGACTAAAAATTTCTTAAAACCATGAAATGGTCCAAAATAATTAAAATTATATCACATAAATAGATCTCTTAAATGTTAAGAGTTTTAAATTGGCCATAATGGAATAGTTAAAAAAATGATAAATATAACTCTGTATAAGAAAAGGAAAATTAAAACTGTCACAAACAGTGTCAATTATATAACAAAAAGACTAAACATGTACACAAATATAAATGTTTTCTTTACAATATATCACATGTCATTCTGCCTTTCACTCTTTATGATGTAACGGCTGCAAATGCCACTCCCTTTAATTGATCCAAATTCTTCATGCATGGAATGCTTTAGGTGGTTTGGAACCTACAGGTCTTGTCCGTTTACGACTCTCAGGGTGAACTGAATTTGAGCATGGCAATACAATATGGTTAGGTACAGAGAAGTGGTTGTACTTCCTTTTAATGCCAAAAGGAATGCCGGGTATCCTGAAAGATTCCTCTGGTTCATCAACACAGAATACAGCTGTGGCAGATACTCCGGCTTTGGGAGAATGCTCCTTCCACATCTGAGGAATGTTATTCCCACCTCGGAGCATCCATAGATCCCTATCTTCTGAAAGACGGCGTTGCAATTTGGTTAACCGCTGGGCTGATTTCAATTCATCTTCAGAGCAGCAGCGAGTCAAAGGATCTGAGGGCAGATTTTTTAATCTTTCATTATCTTGCATGCTACAGCTTCTTCTAAATGAGATTATACCGTCTTTAATCTGCCCATTCCGTGAAGTAAATGCCCACACTTCACCATTGACCAAAGGATCACTTTTATCTGAATTCTCCACTCCCTCAATGGCATCGCACATATTCTGGTTATTCTCACAACTTTCTGGCATGCTTTGAGGAATTATACAGACCTCATGGACCCTATTATCATCATCTATGAGTGTATTATTATTGTCTTCCTCAAGTTCTTCCAGTTGATCTTTGGACAAAAATAAATTGCTTAGACTTCCACTGTCTTCACGACTACCCAATCCTTTGTTGACAGAAGGCTCAATTTGCACGGTGCACATCATAGATGGTTCTTCACTTTCCTCCAGAGTATGAAGCGACTGCTCAGAAACAGAGCGATGTTTCCAACTTACAATAGCAGACCCAGAAGATATTTCAGATTCTAAAATGGGTGAAAGTAGTGGTGCTGGGGATGGGCTTCTGATATGCCTTCTGGGCAGACCTAAGAGAAAGTAATACAATATTAATGCAAAGAAAAATTTGAAAAAATTAAACAAAAAAAAAAAAAAACTTACATACTGACTTTATTGGTTAAAAAGGCTTCAAGAATAAAATACTTCAACAAAAAGGAAATACTATTTGATTGGCAAAATTTGATCCACAATACTCTCAAAACAGGAGCATATTAACAGCATTATAACAATTAGTGATCATAAAACATAAGATGCATAGACCTTATATACTTTTTAAAGTTTGTAGTTATGTTTGAAGAAATTAAGGTAGGAAAAGTATTTCAAAGAAAATAATTACCATGAGAGTAAGTTTGATTGTGAGCTGCACATGAAGCAGAATCTGGATTTTCATTATCATTTGAGCTATCTTCATCCTTATCTTCAATTTCCTTTTGAGGAATTTCTTTCTTTGTTTGGTTTTCCTGTAATTTAAAATTCTAATTATTTATATTTAAATCACTTGAATGTCAATAATAACTTTTAAGTTTGAAAAGCAAACACACTTAAATTAAAACAGCTGAGATATTTTATAAAGAGCATATAGAAATATAAGCAATAAATAAAACATTCATGTTATGTAGTTTCAAAAGTAGCCTACTCCATCTTTTCCCCTTAAAAAAAATCATTTGTAAAAAAAGTAAAGATTTTAAATCTATTTAATCGTTTACCATCTAGAAACACAAAAATGATTAAAAAAAGACCCTATAAAAATGGACCCCTTAAAATGGACTTGAAAATCAATTATCTGCAGAAATGGTTATCTCTACTAATGAATGTGGATTCAAAATTAACCACCTTCAAATCCACTAGGTAATCCATAGTCAAACTGTGAAACCTTACTAAAAGGGCTTCAGCTGATAATGTGCAATAAGTTTGAGTTTCATTTATTTGAATCTTATATAATAGTTTTGAACAAAATACAGAAAAAAGTTGAAGTTTTATTATTTTTTTATTTTTATTAGACATGCATAAAATAAATACTTCAAGGAGGAAACAGATAAAATATCAATAGTTGGCTCTATTCATAATAATTTATTAATTTAAGAATAAAAAAAATGGACAAGGAAAATGATTGTAAAATACAAAAATGACACAGACTTGAAAGAGAAAAAGACGAACTTCATAAAATATTGAACTGTGTCAAACAAAAATACTACAAAATGAATAAGTATGTTTCATTGAACAATAAAATAAGCTTATACAAAAATGTCCGAGATTAAAAATATTTCAGAATTATATAAAAAAGAAAATCTCTAGAACGATAAAATTCCAAACAAGTTGAAATCGGCTTTTTTGCAGAGATGTGTCACATCTGACAAAATGGGACAAAAAAAAAAAAAAAAAAAAAAAAGTGTTTGTCATCTTAAAGGCATTGAAACAGCAGCCAGCCATAAAATTCAGACCAATGCTATAAATGGCAAAATGCAATCCTTTTTAGTGTTTTTTGATAGGATAGCTCCTTTAAATTTTAAAAGTGATAATTAAACATCATAACTTAAAGAAAATTTATGCATATAGTTTTTGTACACAAAAGTATTAAATTTTGCTAATATATCCTTTACACGCAAAATTATTGTATATAATAAATTTTATTAATCAAAAAATAAAATAAATTATGTATATATATAATGGTGGCCAAAATTGTGGACACTTTTGAAAATCACTATGTTTTCTAATTGTGCATGCTTATAAAAAATGTTACATTTCACAAAATGCAAACTCTTTCATATCATTTTAAAGAGAATTTAATGCTGATTTGAATATGAAAAGCAAAATTCAAATTTTTGCAATACAAAAAAGTTATTCCTACTTTAACCTGAATAACAGACAGTGATGAAGTGGATTGTAATTTCTAACTTTCCTGACAAATCACTGTTCTTATTCTGGGAACCAATCAAATGTTAATAATTACTAGCAGAAGCTGATATCATATTTAAAGTTGGAGCAAGTCATTGTTCTTTTTTTCTGTAGAAGGAAGACTGTTTTTTATGTAATCAAATTGCAAGTTGGAAATTTTGTTAAACATTTTAATATATAGTTGGAATTTTTGTAAATATTTCTAATATTTAGTCAAGAAGCAATGACATCAAATAAAATAATAGATTGGACACCTACAAAGAGAGAACTAAGATTATTATGTTACATGAATGTTTTCTTTCCTATGCTAAAATTGGAAGACAGGCGAGTGGTTCAGTGACTGCATCTGGTGTCTGAAAGTTTTGTTTATGATATCAGGTGACAAATTCAATAAAAGACAAAGCAGAAAATGGCCAAAAAAGGTAACGTTATTTTTTCTATAAACTTACAAAGTTAGAAAAAATAAAAATTTCCAAAGTGTCCACGTTTTTGGTCACCACTGTATATATATATGTGGTGTAGGAAGTGTCATCACTCAACAGCCACCATTAAAACTGTATTCAGTACTGTAATAGCGTTCATCGATGTAAAGCGGCCCAGCCGTTCGTCCAGGTCATTAAATTCGTTTATGTTAAATAAGTGTGCGATTCTTGTAATATGAGCCGTCTATAAGCATTAATCTCAACCGGGCTTTCCCCTAGGGCCCATGAGAGATATTTGATTTGATATATAATCCGATTAGTGGAGGTCTGTTTTTCGAGCCAGAGTTAACATTTCTCAACACACATATATATAGGCTAAAAAATGAAATAGTTGAAAATGCATGAGCCTACCAAACAAATATTAAAATCTGCTTTATGTACGAAATAAGCAAATTAAGAGAAAAATTTAAGAAAAAATAATTTATTAATAACTTAATCTCAAATTTTTTAAATTTCCCACAAGAAATTCTTTATTTTTATTCTTTCAATAAAGTACCAACACCATCACTCTTTTCTGCTATTTTTCACTTATATTCATATTTGTTTATATCATAATTTTTATTCTAGATAATGTCTGAATTGAAACCTCAAGAAATAAAATTTGAGAAATTGTCAAATTTACCAATGCTTTTTATTAACTATGAATGACATGAACAAGGTTCAGGAAGGTTTTAATGATTATATGATGAAGTAAAGTAGAATGCATTCATCCTGAAATACATTGAATCACAAAGTTGACAGCATTACACAGCTACTAAAGAAAGTCATGCATAAAAAATGGAGAGTGTGAAATATCTAATATGCTCAAGTATCAAACATTTTTGTCTGTAGATCAACATTTCTGGGTGTACTTGTAATGTCAAAATAGAGAGTTGGTTTAATTGCCAAAAAATTTGTTATTCTTGGATTGTTACCTTCAGAAATGACTAAAAATCGAAAATAAACAAAATTTGGAATTATAACAGAAAAACTTCAAAATATTGCTTAATTCTCAATTACAACTAAAAAAAAAAAAAAAAATTCTGACATGCATATTTTCACCTCTAGAATTAGGGTAAAATTTATTACTCCTAGAACAAACAATCTGTCCTCTAAAACACAAGCATACATTATCTGATTTTATTAGCACAATAAATGGTTATAAATATTGAATTTTAATTCAAATTATCATATCCTACCTCTTTCTTTCCATCTTTATTTTTAGCAGGTTTTTGTCGGACATGGAGTGGTTCTAAATAATGCCTGCGCCGTTGAGGACTGCCTATATACACATTACCTATATAATTTTCAAGGGGACATTCCTCTCCATCATTTGCAACAGCACAATTATTTTCAGCAACAGGTGGCATAATTGATTTTTTATTATCAAGTGGCTTACTAAGAATAAAAAAAAACTATTGTCATATTTCTATAACAGTAAAGACACAATTTTGAATACTATCCTTCTTAAGTTCGTTTTTTAAGACTAGATTTTTAATAAAACATATCTAGCTAAGTCAACTTTTATTTCAGCAATTGTTATTTCAAAACTGCAGCTCATTACTATATAAAATGTTAAAGTAAAAATACAATACAAGTCAAAATTTTAGTTAAAAAATTATATTAATATTCTCCGGTTTAATAAATACATCAACATAAATCATTAGAATTGAAGTCTGCTTCTAGAAATTAAATTTCAGGTTATAGATTTCCACAAAATTAAAAAAGAAAAAAAATTCTAAGTCGAATTTCAATTTTATTACTATTTTTCAAAAATGAAAAAATATTTTGAATTATAAATTTTAATATTAATTCTTATTTGTATAAAAAAAATTAAGTTTTACAAAATTAAAATAATTTATTTTACATATCTTAGAAAATATTTTAGAAATTCCATAAAAAAATATATTAAATCTTCTGTAACAGGAAATCTTAGCAAGGAAAGTTGATAATATCTTAAAAATGAATCTTAATTACAAACATTTGTATATTATGGTTAAACAGAGTTTTATATTTATTTAAGAAAACTAGAACTATTAAGAAAACTAGATTTAACATTAGACTGACTCTAATAATTTAAAATTTCCAAACTTAGTTTCAAACTTAAGTCTAATTTGAAATCTTTTTATTTTTAAAACTATATTCTCTAAACTTAATCTACTGCTATTAAGCTGAAAGCAAGCAAAGAAAACATGTAAAATTAGAAGATCCCTGTGCTCCAATGTCTAACCTTTAAAATACAGTTGATTCTCTCCAATATTCAAAGATCCAGTCAGACTTCCAGATTAAGGAAAGGAAAGTTCAGGATTAGCAATCCAATTTCTACATCATGTCAAGGTCATTGAAACATGTATGCAATACATTTTCCTTTTAATGCTCCTCATTCTAGTAAAAAATGCCAGAATACTAAAGCAGTTCTAACTAATGTAGTGCCAGATGATTGAGAATTTATTGCATATTATAATGTTGGAAATATGTAATCAGAGCCGGCCTTCTCTATGAAAGGGTCTGAGGGCAAGAAGCCATTTAGGGCCCTGATTTTTTGCAAAGTAAAAAAAAACAAAAAAAAAAAACAAACACTAACACATATTATTAATGCGTGATTTTGTTTTTGCTAATACATCAATTACTTCAGAAAAATTTTGCAAATTTTTTGCAATTTCTTTTTTGATACTTAATATAGCAAGTGCATTTAAGTGTTCTGAACACATGCTTGACCGAAGATAATTCTTTATTAATTTTAATTTACTGAAAGAGCATTAAGCACTGATATAGTAAGTGTAAGCACTGATATAGTAAGTGGCAACATAAAGAAAAGTTTTAAAACAGTTAATACATTTAAAAATAACTCATTATAACTATTATTTAGTATGTATTACAATATGTCTTGTGCATTATTTACATCTCACATTCAAAATCAAATCCTAATAAACTAAAGGAGTGTGATAGGCAAGGCATATAAATTGCACAAGGGTTTAGAGAAAGTATTCTAGACTGTACACCTTTATATTTCCCTTTCATGTTGCTACCATTGTTTTATGCTTTCCCTCTACAATTCATAATATCTAAATCAAATTCGCTTAATCCTTCTAATAGAGTTTTTGCTAATCCTTCACCAGTCAGATCAATTACTTCAATAAACCATATAAATGACTCATTTATAGTAAACCTTTTCTCTTCAAAATTTACATATCTAATAATGATTGAAGTTTGCTCCTTACGGGAAATATCAGGAGTACAATCCATTTGGATACTATAATACATGGTTGCTTTTATATCGTGTTTAATTTTGTTAAGGACTTCATTTCCCAATGCAGAAATAATTTGTTTTTGTGACCTATGTGCTAAATGATGCACAATTTCATTTTTAATATTTATTATTTTGTTTATATGCTCTATTAGTACAGGATTATATTTACTTAAAAATTCAATTAAACCTAAAAAATTTCCACTATTAGACTTGACTATTATTTCGTGGGTTCCTCGAATTGGAAGTTACAAGCTAAAAATAACTTGAAGTGCTTGAGTCATGCCATTCCCTTACTTATATTAACTTGATTTGTTTTATCAATAGTCGAACATAAATTTAATCGTTTTAATAATTCTTTCCAAGCAATAAACAATTTAATATGGCAATTAGAGCATTCATTATCTTGGATTACATTTGACAGCTTTCCACAGTTATTATAGCCACCCATAAATTGTTTAATTTGGTCATTTTCACTTCTTTTGGAAAACAGTATACAACAAAAACAAAATATGGAGTCTTGCGTCTTTGAGTAAATTAACTAGCTGCGAAGTTGAGTTTCACCATTTGGCATTTTTTAAAAGTAGTATGTAGTGGAAAATGACCTACCTTCAGCATTTTTAGCAAAAACTCCTTTGTGATGCACAGGTCTAATTTTAACACTAAACATTCTAAATTTACCAGTTATAATACTTGGCAATAAACCAGGATCATTTACACTCTTTTGATCATATTTGTTATTGTCATTTTCGTCATAATTGTCCGATTCGGTCACATTTGTATAAACATGATTCTTCAACAAATTTCACCTTTTCAACATTTTCATTGCTAGACTGTGTACTTAGCGCTGAACTTTCTTCTCCAGTTGAAGTTTGAATTGTAATTTCTGAAGTTGAAGCAATTTCTTTGCCAGAATTACTTCGTAGCCAAGAAAACAGATCTATTTGCGACTTCTTGAAATTTAGCTTTTCTTTTTTCTTTTATGATAATTTTCTTTTTTGACGCCCAGAGGGATATTTCCTTGGCGTGGACATGGTTATATCTAACAGTATTAATCAGTTTATAAAATGAATTATCAAATTATTATATGCTATACTATAAGCTATTACCTAGTAGGTGAGGTAAATGATTGTAAATCTATTTATCTTACATTAACAGTATTTTGCACACTTGCACAAGAGTATAATATATACTATGAACTTCATATAAATCCAAATCCGCTGACTACTACATTTAAACTTCTTCCTTAATTCTTTTAATTCCAGTCAAGGCCAGTGAAGCAGTAATGCAATGTGCATCACTAGGAGTTGGTCATTTAATTTATCTTCGTTTTACTTTTCGTTTGAGCAATTTAATATAAACATAATAGCGTGCATTAAATGTAGAAAAAAGTATATAGCTGATCATTTACAAGTCCATTTGTATCTAGCCTCAGCCTCGATTTCTGGCCACCGATAGCGCCTAGAAGTCGCACCTCTCTGTCTTAACATATCTGAAGGGGATTTCTTTATTCATAAATTCACTCCTTCCCCTTTTATAGGTATCACTGCGATCATTGCCTCATAATGGCGTTAGTCGAAGCTCAGCCAGCCACGTGTATACTTTCAGTATGTGTAAAAGCTATTACTGTTCAGAACACTATTTGAATTCTTAATCACAGTGCCCCCCCCCTCAGTCACGGCACCCGGATGCATAGCAACCGCTGCACCCCCCCAGATAACCGGTCCTGTACGTAATGATCACAATAGTAAAATCATAAGTATGGAATACATCATCATATGCATTTAAAACTTCTCTATATATGCAAGTTATTAAAATTCTCTCTGAAATAAAATTTTGAAAAGTGTGTACTAAACAATGAAAATGCAATTTTTTCCCCTTTATAAGATAAAACATCAAAAATTTTCCTGCATATACAAATGTATATTTCAGTACATATGTACTGTAAAAATTCTGCCTTATTTTTTCTAACTTATTATTATTTTTTTAATCATTTCATTTACTCACTGCTCTCTTTCGTATAATGGAAGAAAAAAAATTTAATTCTGCCACTAACTCATTTTATTTAGGGAGGGAATAGTTTTACAACATAATAAATACAGAATTAAGCCATATCTATGAATTTATACTAACAGATGGATAATTTGATTTGAAAAATAAGCTGATCATTATTATGAACAAAGGAGAAATTGTTCTCTACTTTGCCAGTATGTATCTGAATGCTTTACAGATATACAGATTTTGTATACACACCTCTGTTGAGCATTGTCTTGCATTTCCCATTCTTCTGCTTCATCCCCTTTACCATTTTCTTGGGATTTTGGAGAAATTTGATTGCCCTAAAATTTAATAACATTAGTAAAATAAAAATAATATTAAAAAATTTCATGAACTTTTTGAATATATCTTGCCCTTATTTCAAAACGAAGTATTCCTAATAACATTATATGTATATTATTATATATTCTATACAGTATTTTCATTATTTTATTAATAATTTTTTGAAATTTAATATTTTGGCAAGGCTCTGTAAGTAATCAAAAGCAAAGTGACTTTTCTTAAATCATTAAATGTTTTCAACATTTGTAGTGGGCAACAACACTGATTTACAAAAATCGAAAGTTCTCAGATTTGTTAAAAAAATAAAGAAAAACTACAGTACACTCCCGATTATCCGCGGAATTGGGTGGCGCGGCCTCCGCGGATAACAAAAATCGCGGATAATCCGAAAAAAGCTAAAAAAGGGTATAGCAAAAGAGAAAACAGTCATTCCAACTTTGAAAAATCGTTTTATGTACAATAAAACGTAAAATAAACAGCAGGAAATGTTTAACTAACGCTTACTATTTTAGTATATCACTCAAAACGAACCTAAAATGCATTTTGTTAATGAAAACAGAAAAGTGCTTTGTACTTACGAGAGGCGTCAAGGATACTCAGAAAAATGAATACATATGTACTGTTTTAATACTGTAATGTATTATGTAATTACAAAAGCATAACTGTAAAACTACACCTTTTTGAAGAAATCAGTCATTTGTGTTTGCTTCTTGCTTTGGAAGCATTTTCTCTTTGCTTGGAAGCAAAAAAAAAAAAAAAAAAAACTTAGTGCGGCAGGCGCGGATAACCCGCCCGCGGATAATCGGGAGTCTACTGTATTGAATGCTGTTGTCTTTCTTCCACTTTTATCTGTATGCAAGAAATTAGTTTTTGAAATAATTTCTGAATCAGAGCAGTTCCTAAAAAGTTCGACATACAGTACATATTCAAAGCTCTCTCTTCAAATATTTATCATCAGATTCCATGCATACATCTAGAATGAAACTCCATCTATGAATAAAATACAAGAAGCAGCAAATATTGAAAATGGGAATGGAGGGGACATTTAGAGGCGACCACACTTCTGTTGTTTGAATTACCTCTTATTCCCAAGTTTCATAAAAAGTGTCCCTGAATACTTTTTTTTTGTTTTCATAAATAACTAAAATCTGCACAGGATGATTTGGTTTAATTTCTACCTATTATGTATTGCATAGAAAATTCTTAATAATATGCAAAAAATATTCTCTTCTTTCTAACTAAAATCAATATAGAAAAAAAAAACATTAAGTTTTATGTATTCAGATCATTATTATATTTCCTTGATTTTTGCAAACATCTTGAACAACATATGTGCTCATTTAGGTGGATTATCTTCATAACCGACTTTTATCAATTTATTCATATAATACAAACTCACAAGCACATCGGCAGAGTATTTAATAATGAAATAATCCAGTTCTTATAAGATCTTCTGCATTTATGCTATTTATTAACACTCAAATCAAGACTGAACAATCATAATCCAGTTCTTATGGGATCTTCTGCATTTATGCTATTTATTAACACTCAAATCAAGACTGAACAATCATTCCACTAACAGTAAAAAGAAAATATTGGTAATAATATGAACTTTTACTCTAAAAGCAGATGCTACAACATCAAAATTTATAAAATACTGTTATAAAATACAGAAAATAGTGGAAATTTGGTTATTTTTATCACTAAAGATTTAAGTTTTAATTAATTAGTGACAAGATTAGTGATTAAAATTCAATAAGACAGTGATGTGAGCCAAGTTTTTCTATTTTTAAATAATTTTTTTTAAAAGATCTATTATCAGATACAGAAATATACTCTGCATTATTATACATGCATCAGAAAGCATTGATTGTACTGAAATAAAAAGATGGTGGAAGAGATATTTACATTTTATTTAACAATACAATATGGACTATCAGTGGAATTAGGGACCATAATAACCACAGATTGATTGCAAAACGTAACTAGTCTAAGAAACAAATACATAAGTTTTGAATTAAAATATACAATGAGAAGAGGTGAGGGGGGGGAGGAGAGAAAAAGCATATCTGATGGAAATAAAAAGACAAGCCCTAACAGAGAACTACAGAAATACTGTAGATAAACTGATATTTACTGCATATCATCTCTGCAGGGTTAAATCATCAAAAAGTGAGAGTGTCAGGTTTCTGAAATGATCAGTACATCAAATCGTATAAAAAATGTTAATTACTTAATTTTTTTTTTTTTTTTAGGAAATGAGATATACAGGAAAAATGTATATTATTATCAAATAATAAAATTAAATTTATTTATATGTTTAGCATTCTTTTAATTGCAACAGTATTTTGCTTCATGTAAGAAGAATTTTAAAGATACCTAGGGGAAAAGGGGGGGGGGAGAGAAAATATTGGTAACAACATTCATATGTACTTTGAACATCCCATACTTTAACAAAAGGTCCATATTATTTCTCAATACTCAGAAGCAAAAAAGCAAGCACAAACAAAAAGTTGCTAAAAGGGCGTAACCAACAATATCTGATATTTCCCAATTCAATACAGATAGGAGAGAAGTGGGACAATAAATTAACTCTTGTATCAAACTTATTTACTAAAAATTAGATTCGAGATTATAATGATGGACAATATTATCTATCTAGTTTAAAACAATTTTGAATATTAATAGCAAAAAATTCATACATTTGTTTTTGTAACACAATCAAGTGGATTTTAAAGTAGAAACCAGTGGCATGATCTCCCAATTTTATATGCTAATAAAATGAAACCAAAACTTGACAGACATCTATAAATACCAAATTTCATTTATCATATTTAAACATATAAGAATGAACAGAATGACAAAACAATCAACCTTTTTAAAGATTTGATTCAAAATTTTATATGGATCTACAATTTAGATTCAAGAACAGTTAAAAAAATTCATTTATCTAAGTCAATATCTTTTTTAATAATCACATTTACATAGATTCAAAAGTACAGATATTAAATGGCTTGCTGGATTTGATCAAAAATTGATTCTTATCCATCCTATCAATGCTAAATTAGAATATCAGATTTTACCTACCTAGCTCTCTACTTTTTATCATTATCACCTATTCTGAGGCAGCCAGACAAGACTTACTGAGAACGTATTATGTACAAAATGCGTTCTCAGGAATGTATATTACAAAATTAAATAGAAATCTACAAAACTGGTGTAAAGACTACATGCTAAATTTTATCTATCAGGCTCAAAGCTTTTTGAGTTAACATGTTTACAAGCAGACATGATTCCAAAAGTGTGTTGTTACAGGCATAGGGTGGGCTAAAATAGAGATACTTCAAAACCTCAAATTCAAATTTTTCAACATTTAAAGTAATTTTTTTCTTTGTATAACTCCCATATGGGAAAGTAAGAAATAAAGCAGTATATTTTCTTCTTTTGAATAAACAAGGGCTCTTAAAGCTGAAAAACCATAACAGTAATGCCCACTGGGCCTTAATGACATTGCATTTTCAATAAAGTACAAAAGAAAAAAAAGTATTTTCATCAATCATATCAATCAACATGGCATTGATCAATCAACTTGACATAAAATAAAAAAAAGGAAAACTTTTGGGTAAAATACTATATATAATCATAATTTCTAGTTAATGTATATTCTAGAAATAATTTTCTAATCACTCAAATTCCTTCTCTTTGCTTTCTGCCTTTCTATTTAGTTTGCTAACCTGATCTGGACATGGCTAAGACAATGAAACCTTAACAAAGCCTAAAAATTGGATTATTTCTTTAAAGTTATGAAGAATAAAAAGCATTAACAGGGTTGCCAGTCAAATCTAGGAAAAAATTCCCTGTGTTTTCCTTGTTTTTTCTTTCTGCAAGTATATTTAAGGGAGAGAGATCTGCGATAACTTCCTGAAATATCATCATACAAAAATGAGTTGTGCACTAATTCAGAATTCTTAAAATACCAATTTATCAGTTGTATGAATTTTTGTTGAATTTTAACTATCTTTTAATCTAATATCCAACATTGTTGTTATGAAATTCATAGCATTTTCATTGTTTCATCAACTATCTAATTACATAATTTTTCTGTTGTTGAAATTTAGAAAAGAGAATTATTTTGTTTAATATTTCTGTAGTTTACAAGATGGATAAAAAAAAAGCAAGGCTACAATACTATGAATTTTAGAAAATTTAATCAAATCTCACTATTAAGTACCTCACATAAAGAGCAAAACAACATGTAGAAAAATAACTGACTTAATGACAGGTAAGAAGACACCAAGATGTCACATGCTAGATTGTCTTGTACCAACTTATGCGTGTGTGATCTATATGGAGATGTTGTGATCGGATTGCACTGTTGAATGCAAATCCGAGAGGTTTGAACAAGAACCTGTGAAGCTTCAATTGATGAGATTTTGTTTCTGACCAAGATTAGAGGCAGAGATGGGCAGCAACGACATGGACGAGCTGGTGGAAGAACATAGTTAGAACTACAGAAGAGCTTATGAAGCTGCATTATGTGTTACAGCAAAAAGCTGTGAAGAAGATTTGATTGGGAAGAAATAATAGCTGTAGCAGAGCAATCACTTTCCAACGAAATAAAGATACTGAAAAAATGGAAAACTATCGATCGTATGTTGAGATGCATCAACCTGATAAGGAAATACATATTTGCATGTTACAAATTCATTTAATCATAATGCCCTGCCTCATTTTCATAAAATTTTGAAACAAAGCCCAAGACAAAAGTTTTTAGGCAATTTTCTTGTAAAAAATAGTATACATTATAAATATAAAATTACATCATTATAAACCTGAATAATTTTTTCTTAAAGGGTGGGAGAATGGAGCAAATTGTCTTATTTAACATGGATACCTATAAAAAAATTCTTTTTCTTAACGAGTGTTTCGCATCAGGAGTAAGATTAGGAAATAAATTATGGTTGTTAAGCCAGTATTTACTCTGGATCAGAAGACAATTGAAATACACATTTATTAGAAAAAGCTCATTCCTTATTCTCCTAAAGAGATAAGGAAACAGAGTCTTCTACTTTAAAGTTTTTATGACAAACTATTTCGTGTAATTTTATTAAATTAATAGTGATTTTTTTTAAAAATAAGGTCATTTGGAATTAAACAGTTTCATGTAACACACACATACACACACACGAAATGGCATTTACATAACACCCCTCCATGCCCCTGCGACTATAATCTTGACGATTATTCTAACAGTTGGGTGGACAAAATGGCATTTACAGACTGTAACTAAAATATTAAACTGTACATGTGATTTTAAAAAATGGACAAACTAAGCAATTTCTATTAGATCTTTTCCACTGCTGAAATTCCTTCTTCTGATAATATATTATTTCTTCAAAGTTTTATTTTTCTTTTATCACTTTATAGACAGATATTTTTATAAGAATTTTTTTCATTTTAAATTAGTATCAAGAAAGTGAATGAAATTTTCAGATCAATGACATAATACCCTTTAAATCAAGAAGCAGCAGTTTTAAATGAAGAACAATATATAAATCAAATTATGTTTCTTGTTAGCAATTTTTAGAAAAAATTTTAAATTTCAAGAGAATTGCTTTAAAAGAATATCCTTACAGAGAAAAGAAACATTCACATTAAATAAAAATACCCTCCCCCCATTTAAGTATCAAAGCAATATTTTATAAAATATATTCAAGTAATATTTACTTTCAAGATTTATGACAAGAAAAAGATATTACATACCTTTTTGGACTTGAAATGTTGGACCAACTGAAAATGGCAATTAAATTTTGGTTTGAAGTTACTCTTCTCATTTTTATTTGATGTTGTTGGAGCTGGGTCTCGCTTATGTACAATGTAATCATATGTAGAGAAATTTTGGCACACTAAAAATATATTTTATGATTAAAAAATTATAAAATGTGAAGGCTATTCAGAAATAAGTTGACGACATATGGTAGGCCAAGAGTTTTGAAAATCCAGTGCACATGCATGCAAAATTTAGGATGTGATTATAGAATGAAAAAAGAAAAAATCTGTAAGCATGTCAGAACTGAAAATTTAAAATTTTAATTGTGTTTAATAATACAGAAAAATGTGAAAAAACAGGCTATCAGTGATTCTATGTCATTCGAAAAACAAATGCAATACTACGTTTTTATCCCCTCCCATTTTGAAGACTTTTCTTTAATTTACAGCTTTCAAAAGAGATTTGCAAATCAAAATTGTTAAATAAACTGGTGTGCTTTTGAAAATGAAATAGTAAAACAAAGCTCCAGGCAATAAGAATATTTGCTCCAGGTAATAATTAGATATATCTAATATTAGATATAATAGTGAGAAACGAATATTTAAAATGGACAGACGGTATTCTTGATATATAACATTATGATTTACAGAATATTAAGAAAGTATACTAATTAATATAAATTGCAATAGAGCTCCAATAATTTAAACAATAAAAAAATGCATATAAAATCTTTAGTTAAAATAGTATAACAGCCAATTAAGATACATTGAAATCTGAATATAGTATGTAATTTGTAAACTGTTTTTTAACACTAATTTATTGAGAATAGATTTATAAAGAATATTTTTTTTATGAACTATTTGGATTCAACTACCCGGATCAAATTGAGGACTATTTAAGCCAAAAAATTGGTATTTACTATATTTGTTTTGAAATTAAGCAAAAGAAACAAAAAATGCTGGATAACTAGGAATATCAAATTTATATTACTTATATAATACTTTTCCAGCCTTTCATTTTTATAAGAATATTAGCGGCATTATTATACTCACTCAAAAATATATGAAATCCCAATAAGTGTCCCAGGAGAGAAATGGCTAATAATGAGAGAGCAGCAGTAATGAACACAATGCAGATCCAAAGAGTACCTGGAACTTTTAGACCCAAGATAGTATGTTTCCCTTAAAAATAAATAAATAGCATTAAAAGAAGCCAATTTTATAAAATAAACGATTTAGGTACAAATAAAGAAATCAATTCAGTCACTTGCAAAGATCAGCAGTCTCAGTCTTTATGCAAGTCAGAAATTAGAGTACTTTTTGTACAGGTTAACATCAGTTAAATGTATGTTAGTAAATGGATACAGAGAAATTAAGTATTACAATACATTATGTTATGTAAAAACAATAAAACTAAAGTATATTATTTATATAATGTGTGCAGCCATGTTGCAATTTTTTCGTTGGGAGTCAAATTTATAAAATCTTTTAAGAGCACCTTCAAACAAAAAGACACTTAAATTTCATCTTGCTAGTTTCAACTTCCCATATATTCATCAAGTCTCCTAAGTGCAATAGTGCTGAAAGATATTTAGAGGATAAAATTAAGAAGAAAGGAAATTACTTTTTTTACTTCTTGCATTGTTTTACAATTTTAAACAACCACAATTATGTTTACTTTTTCCTTTATAATAATAGTTTATATATTATTACTAGAAAAAACAATGAGGAATAAAAAATATCAAGACAGAGCTTTAAATTAAATAATACATCACAACATTTTAATGAATGAAACTTATAATTTTTATATAAAAAATGAGTTCCAACACTTAAGTTTTAAAAATATATATACGAAATGTTTACACTCAATATGATCTTTGTTGGTGAACAAAATATATCCGAGATGTAGATTTCATACTGTTTCTGAAATAAGAAAAATACCAGGGTGCAGAGGCTAATTTTATCTTAAAAAATAAGCATTTTATAAGCACCTTTAGAGAAAAAAATAGGAACCAACCTTAACCTAATTCTTTTAATTATAGAACCACAAGATCGAATGAAATAAGTCGGATATTAACTAAGTAAGTGTAAAATTTTATAAATATGCACATAAAATACTACTAGGAATTGCTAAATATATTTCAAACTAAATTTTTTTTAACCACCTGAAAATTTTTAACCAATTAAATCTAAAATTTTTCAGAGTTAAAATTTTAGAAACAAGATAACTTAAGTTTCATTTACCTAAGTTTATTCTGTTACCACATTTACATGCACACGGACATACAGACTGAGAGATGGTCAACTCGTTAATGGATTTGGTTCAAAATTTTGATATTCATCTATACTATAGATGCTAAAACTGTATGCCACATTTTACAAAAATAGCATTTTATGCTTTAAAGTTATCCAGTACTTGTACTCTGACAAACAAACAAAAAATAATGAGAATGGACTGCAGATTTAAAATAAAGAAATTAAAAAGCTAAAAGCACTTTTCAAGTTATCATGTTCACTGATAGACATAATACCAAAAATGTGTTACTCAGAAGTTTGAATCATGGAAATAGGGTTAAATCTCGAGTTTGAAATTTTGGCGATTACAATTTTTTTCCCTTCGAACACTATATACGAAAAAGTAAAAAAGGAATTTTATTGACATTAATTTATTTTTGGTATCTTTTTGCAAGTGTAACAAATGACAAACAAGGGACTTTAGAGTATCATGAATAATTTAATTTGTTTTTGAAAACTTTGAATCATTCAGTACATTCACTTTTAAAAATCCATAATGAATTAAATGCACATTTTCTGAAACTTAAGCATAAAAATTAATTAAAATAAAAATACTTAAATAATTTACTAATGGAAAGTCACTAAATGATGCTGAAATATGAAAAACACTCTACAAACAAGTAATCACATGTAGGAAAGCAAAGATGAGCTGATGTTAAAAACATAACATGAATAGATAAAAACCTTTTTAAAGAGGAAAGATTTTTCCCCTTACCTAAACAAACAAAAGGTGAAAAAGATTCAAGTAAATGAAAATTATATATTTCCCCACTCTATCAATAAGTTCCTAAACTTGAATAAAAACTTTTTCATTGACCTGCAGCTTAAATCTGTTAAATACTGAAAGATCTAATACTGCAAAGGAAACACAGCCTATAATCAGGCAGACTTAGCATGGTGAAATTATTTTTCTTTTTCACTGGAAGAAAATATAAGCTCCTGAATTAGAAAAGCACTTTTAAAGCCCTGATTTTAAGAAGCATTAAAAACAAGCAGTTTTTTAGGACTTTTAATGACTCTACACACCCTGAAGTATAGCTTTATGTTGTTGTTGTTGCTGCTAATTTCCATGGCCTGACTTAGTCGGACCAAATCCAAAAATCCGTTGACAAGAAGAAATTATTGACATTCTGAGAGAATTCATCTAATAGCTTAATTTCAGATGAAATATAAACAGGTGAATGAAGAATATTGATTTACAGAAATTTCCCTTCTCCCAATTTTACTTTTGAGAAGGGAAAAAAAAAAAAAATTGTCTCATTCAAATACAACAAAACTTAAATGCAAATATTAGGAAATATTGTATGCAAAAAAATTACACAATACTGCTTCAATAAGAATATTTAAAATATTCAATATTATCTTTTAAAAATCTCAAATTCTATAGAATTTCAAAAGCTCATGGATAATAAAGATTAGACTGAAGTAGGGAATTTTTAAAATCAAAATAGATTGAAATATCAACATTAGAGATATCAACAGTGATTGATATCTCGAATGTCTCTCATCACAAATTTCAAGAAGTAGCATGTTCTTACATCTGAAACTATTTGCTACCAATTCTGAAAAATAACTGCAATTTTGTAATTACCTATACAGATAAAGAAACTGTTGTATATTCGAAATTTCAAGCAAAAGTTCAAAAATAGAGATATTATAAGTGATACCACTAATAAAAAAATAGAATAAAACAAAAATTTAAAAATTTATTTAACATAAAATTTTAATTTAAATAATTTTTATAAAAAATATTATTTCAACAAGCAACTAACAAAGAAATAATATGCTAGTTTTAATTAGTTCAGAATTCTAAACTGAAACAAATTCAAAATTGCTGTAGATAACAAAACACAACTTTCACTGAAAAAGTATGAAAAAGAATTTAATGGATAATTAATTTTCAAAATAAGAATTTTTAAATGTAACATCTTAAGCTTAACAAAATATTGAAGACAGACAAAGAAAAAAAATCTTTAATATTATTTTGAACATTACCAGAACTTTTGTGTCTAGATTATTTACCATTGAACTAGAAAGTTTAGAAAAATTTTTTCATGCTGAAAACCCTTTCTATAGAAATGACTAATTTTCATGACATATTAATTTTGAAAATAAAAACATGACCTTAGTTTGAACATGACGGTTTGGATTGCAAAAGAGAAGGAGGGGGGAGGGGAGTGGCAAGCAATTTCCTTTTTAGTGATGGACACATCTAGTGATGTTCTAAAAAGTTATTTCAGTTCAAAATTGTAAACCAATTAAAACTCTCATAACATATAAAAAGATGAGATACCTATAAGTGTAATATTAGATTCTGGAAATGGTTCAGAAGTTGATGACAGAAGAGACCAAACAGTTGTGTAATTGTTTTCTACTGATGGAGTTGTCAGAACATGAAAAAAATCTGCAATGTAAGGAATTAAGATAACTATTCAAACAAACATATCAAATATAAAAAAAATTATAAGAAAATTAATATAATAAAACTTGCATAAATTTACTAGAAAATAGTTTAACATGAATATGAACAGTTTTAAACAGCTGTCGAACAGCATTAAGTTCTTTGCTCATGCAAATGGATGGCAAGTTTGAGAACAGCATTTACATTCTTTTAGTAGATGACAATAATACATCAAGTATATTATGGTGATAAGCAAAACAGTAGCAAAAAATCAATTTCATGACTTTTCTTTCTCATTATTGCAGAGTTAAAAAAAAAAAAAAAAAAAATCTCATTTCAAATAATTCGAGGAAAATATTTATACTTTCCTTTGACAACTTTTGGACAAACTTATTCTTGCTCCTTATAATTACAATTAATCCAGTCAAGATATCAATTTGTACAATATATTAGAAGAGAGGACAAATTTCAGGACTATTTAGAATTCCACATGGATTAATTCTACATGGAATGCACATCCTAATGAGTGACTAGCATAATCATATCAACCCATATATATATAAAAAAAAAAATCTGATATAGGATTTATACTTGAAAGATTAGCACAGCAAAAATACCAATGAAATTTAAATTCACATTCCTGACTGTTTTTAACAATGTATTCTCAAATATTACTATGAGAAAACAAGAATAACTCTCCAGCAGTTTAATTATTTTTGGAAGAAGGATCACAAAAATAAAATTTCTGGAATGGTTAAGACTTTTCTCAAGAGGAACAATAAATTCTGTAATATATAATAAAATAAATCATGATTGTCTTGGCTTTGATTTCCAGTAAAATTTTCTGACATCCATTAATTGGCAATTAATACATAAAATGAAAATATCCTAGTACACTGAATAAAAGCTGTTCTTAGGTATAAATAGAAATGCCTTTAAAAAATATCTGCTATAGAAAGCATTTTTCTGAGAACTTTAACCTCTTCTGAATTTAATTTTATAAAAAAACTGAAAAACACTGACCAGTTATTTAAAAAGATTTAGTCTAGAATAATTAATATATACAGTTACAGATAGATTCAATAATTTTTTTTATTATTTAAAATTATTTATATTATTGGGAAGCTAAGAATATTACGCATTAAAACTTTTTAAACTAAAATAATTTATTTGCCAAATAAAAATTATTAATGAAGTATTTTGTAGTTAGCTACAGATAAAAAAAAAAAGCTTACTTTTATTATAAAACATCCATGAAGCCCCATCAAAATATGCCACAATTAGAGCTAATGCAGTCATAAATATAATAAGACTTCCAAAAAGAGCTGAACTAACACACATTATAAAAAGCCTGAAAAATAAAAACAAATTTAACAAAGAAAAAAAAATCAAAGAATTAAATCAAAGTAAATAATTATACTATTTTAATTTTTTTTATTCTAATACTTTTTGAAGATTCCTGAAAAGCTTTACTGTTATACAAAATAAATTTCATAGGTATTTATTTTTGATCTGATTCATTTGTGAAACCATTAAAGATTATAAGAACAAAATTCTTAATCTTAAGTGACAATCAAATGCTAGAGATGATGAAACATCCTACGTTTAGACTGTAGTGAATGTAAGGAGCTCAACTTCTTAATAACCACTTTTAATTTTAGAATTAATAAAATTCATTAGCCAAAAACTCATTCTGTATTCGAGCAGATATAACTTTTGAATTATTGCATTATGTTTGCAAGTTTTTAAGTAAATTACTCTACAATTAATTTTTTATTGAAAAGAAAAAGACTTATAACAATTTTAAAGTTAACAATAATGCTTTCCAAACAAAATCCTTCTTATAAAATTATTTTGAATATAGTAACTTTATATTTTCTTATTAAGACTTATACCATTGCTCTAGAAAATTTAAGTCAGTTTGAATGTTAACTTTCAGAGAAATAATAATGAACTTTTATTACATTAATACTGATCCTTAACAATAAAAATATGATCTTCAGCTGAATATGATGGTTTGGACAGCAATAATAATAAAAAAAAAGTGGCAGAGAAAAAAAAAATCTTATGTCCTTTCTTACTGCATCAGGCATTAAAGACCTGCCTGATAAAGATTCACGGTGTCTAGTAACAAGGTCCACAATCTGTCTAAAAGAAGAAAAGGCTAAACAATGATCTTCAATCCTCCCAAGTTTTCAACAGATTTTTATCTGCAGGTTAAATAGTCCATTGCATGAACAAGATGTAAATACAATGTCTAAGTCCTTAATAGAATTTTTTTTCTATGCAGTCTTTATTCTGATTGTACAGAACTATCTATCTATCTATCTATATCTATATAAATATCTATCTATCTATCTATCTATATATATATATATATATATATATATATATATATATATATAATTCTCTCCACTACTGAAAAAATTAGTTTCAAACCATATAATTCTGTTTTTTTTTTTTTTTTTTTTTTTTTTTTAATATCAGAATTAAAATGTAAAGCTTGAAACATAAAAAACGGGCTTACTTCTTTATTTTTAAATCTGCTGTTTTGTAACGCATATTGTAAAATATAATTTCTCATCTAAATTAGAGATTCCCTCACTTTTTCTTTTTTTTGCCATTTTACAGCCATTGAAAGATTTAATTAAAAATTATTTTCCTTAAAACTTTTACTCGCAATTACTGAAACACCTGAAAGAAATTTTCCTCCAAACATTTCATCTAGTATTATTTTAAGCTGGAATATTATTTTAACTTGGAGCAACAATCAACATTTTAAGTTAAAATTCCAATTTTTAAAAATAATTTTATATTTTCCAATTTGTTTATAAAATGTAATTGTTAAGAAATAACGAAAATAATCTTAACGCTATTTCTAAACATTTATCTTTGAGAAAAAATGCATTAGTACAAAAGTGGATGTTTGATGAGCCAAGAAAGCATGTCATAAATTTTAGGGTAATGATATACATTTAAGGACAAAGTTCTAAAATTATACATATTTATGATATCAGCAGGAAACTTACCTGTAATTTCTGCCACCAACACAATTATTCAACCATTTACAGTGATGATCAAACTCACTCACACATTTGTTACATGCACTGCAATGCTTCGATTTTTTACCACTATAGTTAAAAAAAAACATAAGTAAATTAAAACCAGTAATTACAAAATATATGCTATAAATACATCAAACAGCCAATTTATATATGATCTTTTAAAATGCAAGCCATTTTAATTTTATTATCTCTCTAGAAATATATCGCAGTCCATTCCTCCCCCTGACAGAAATTAACCATCACAGGCAATTATCATTTTACATGATGTGAAAAAGTATTGGGATTGATGTTTCACACTCAATAATTGAGCTAGGTGGACAGTGAAATTTCGACTTAAAGTACTTTAGAAATATCTTTAGAGAAAAATATGAACCAACCTTATGACAGAATTTTTAATTCACAAACTATGTGTTACGAAATAAAAAAAATTAAGTATTATTTAAGTAAATTTTCAATTTTAAACATAAAATCAATTTACAATTACTCTGTTTTATCAACAATAAAATTAAAATGTTTTTTATGCAAGTATTGTTTAAGAAGCATTTTTATTGTATATCTAAATTATTTCATCACGTTACAGTTCCTAACATTAAGAAATATTATACCACTACTTCATTAGCATTTCAATTCCCTGAAAAAAAAGTTTAAAAACATAAATAAAGTCTTGATTTAAAAAAATGTTAATCTTCACTAAATACTTTCAAAACTATTTGTTTCTTGTTATAATTTTTTTCTCCAAACTCTTTAAATTTATTCAATTTTCTCACAAATAACATTCTCAAAATAATTAGATTTTGATAGCAATAAACAGTTTCTGGCTTATTAAGCAGATGCATTAGCTTGATATTCAATTACAGCAATTTCTTTTTCCAAAAGAAATTTCATTTTCCATAAAAACATTCAGAAACCAGAATAATACTTTTTTTTGTCACTGGCAGCTGCTTATTTAGTTATCTGTTTCTAAAAAATATGCAATATTTTGTATCCGCTGATGTCAATGATATTCTTTGGTGAAATACATTCTGTAAATATTACTAGACTACTTATGTGGTCATAGAATATATGCTATGAAACTAGACATTTCGTTTAAATTTTCCTCATCAATATTTTTATCTATGGTGAATCTTCTTTCATTAGAAGCTTGTTCATGAGAAAGGATCACAGTAGAATGGTGGCATGGTTTCTACTTTGGAATCAGAGTTTTAGACTTGAAATCTGACTCAACAGAAGAACCAATCAAATGCAAGTTAAATCTGCCAGGCTGTATATTTTCCTGCTGTGTGGTGTGCAAGCAATGAAAATAATTATCAGCACTTAACATAATTTTGTAAATTCATTGTCAATTTTTTAAATAAAAGAAAAAAATCTCATCCAATCTCATTCTCCTGATATTAAAATTCTTGAAACTGAGTAAAGATGATCTGACTATCATCTATATACTTAATGAAATCTACATATTTCATGGGAATAGTATTACACTAAACTTCATCTTTCTGATACAAGGACAAAACAGAATGTTTCTTTTTTTTTTTTTTTCACACTTACTAGTTTTCTCTCACAAAACATTTTTCTACTAATACACAATTTATTGGAGATCTAAGCATACAAACATTTTAAAAACAATTTGCTGAAGATCTTGCTTAAAATGTTAACTTCATGGCATATTTCTTTTCTTGATTGTATAGTTTTCAATAATGTGTCTCCTCTTATATCTGCATTTGCATTAGCAATTGCAGAGCATGTTACATTATAAGAAAAATTAAACTGGCACTAGCTATTTAGTCAAGAAATAATTTAAGAAATGGGTCTTTCAAAACAAAGAAAAAATGCAATGCTTATATTATTAATTTAAGAATATCAGATGTATAAAGTGGCAAAAATGAGTCAACACTCCAATACATTAAAAAAAAAAAAAAAAAAAAAAAACTTAATATGCTCTACAACTCATATGAAGGAGTGGAAGTAGTCATATTCCTGAATTATAACCCCCTCCCACATACTTAAAAATTAGAAATATTGAGCAAGGTTGTTGATAAGCCATGAACACTCACTTTTCATTTTCATAGTTGGTTTAGAAGCATTTTGTGTTTTGAAGTACTGTAAACAATCTAAGGAAGTATTTTGGCTGGCCAAATAAAACAGAGTTACAAATATTATTTGGCAAATTTCATTTATTTAATTTGTTGTGCCCCTGAGTTATTGCATTTATACCGAGATTGTATAAACTGACATCGACTCTTAGATAAATTTTGTTTAAATGTTGATATTGATCTATATTTTAGATTCTAAACCTGTGTGCTAAATTTTATTGATATAGTTCAGGATATTTTGATTTCATGTTCGCTAGCATTTGGGCAGACAGACAAGGAAGAAAAAAAAAATCTCTGTATATGGATTTCATGCGAATTTCGTTTTAAGATAATATACCAAATATTAACATCTAACTTGGAGTTTTGAGTTACAAAATAATGTTACCATATTCATGGACAGCTACAGATTCCTGCACTTTGTTTTCCCAGAGATCTTTTACATTTGTATTATTCAAACAATTTTTATATTACAAAATGTACAACATTTACAATCAATAAGAATTATTTAAACATCTGGATACTTAAAATTATTTAAGAATTAAAAGATTATACTTACACTTTAACTTCACAAATATTACAATATTCATTCTCAATAACATGACTATGTTTTGAACGATCAAATGTAGGTAAAGGTCCTTCATTGACTTTGGCACGAACATTCCTATCAGCAGGATTTAAAGACACACTTATCAGATGGATGACAATGTGAAAGATGAAAACACAACCATTTATCTAATTAACAATTGAGGAATCTAATTTTGAGAATAAATAAAAATACATTAATATATTTAAAACATCTAGAAAGCACATATTGATAGCTAACTAAAACACAAAATGCAATGAAATAAAATTTCATTAATTGAAATATACATTCATTTAACTATATTCAAAGATAGCAATCATCTGTGTCAAAATATCTTCTTAATCATGACAGTGTAATTTTTTTTTTGTATCAAAAAATAATACCACCTTTAATAACTGGGTAATAAGAGTTTGACTTACAGTATTACTTATGTATGAAAAAGTGAATAAGCAGAGAATTAAAGAACAATTCAGGGAAGTATGAACATTCTTGGAATCCTGGAATCTCTTTTCAAAAACACCTTACAAAAATATATAGTAAAGTCTGAGGTCTGGGTTGAAAGATGAGAAATTAAATATTCACCAGCCAGTCTGTAATGGGTTGTTGAAATACAATTATTGTATGGATACAATAGTTACACTGATTTTCTTAAGTATTCTTGTAATCCTTAAGTAATCTTGTAGGTTGTCTTCTTTAACAATATCTCTTATCTTACAGACAGACCTATTGAACCCATGCCTACTATTTCAACAACAATACAATTATGACAAAAATTGTTAAAAGTGCATACTCTTCAGATGACATATTTTTGATTATAAAAAGTTTTTAATTTGCATTAACAATTAAATGCACATATTAATTTTCTTAAAATGATAAACCATTAATACAAATTTAAAAAAGATAATATTTGCATCTTATTCATTGTTCAGTATTAGAAAGTAGTCAGTTTGATTACAAATGAATTGAATGTTCATACTTCCCTGAATTGTTCTTTAATTCTCTGCTTATTCACTTTTTCATACATGTAGAACAAAAATTATTTGTTTTTCAACATTACTGATGCTATAAATGTGATCAGATATGCACTGGAAAATGCACTGGGTATGCACTTGAAAAACCATTTGAATAACATGGCTTTAATTGACAACCTGAAGGAATCACAGATATGAAGTTATATTTGAGTAATTTAACTGAAATTAAATACAACTAATATCCCTAGGAAATCAACTTGTCACCAAAGATGACTATCACACTAGCATTTATTAATTTACTAAATAAACTAAAGGTTTTAATTAAATGATTAAATTTTTTATTTTAATACTTTGTTAATTCAAAGAGTTTGTAATAAACTAAGAAAAATCTAGTATTAATAAATTTAATGATTTTAAGAATACAGTAAAAAACAACCTATATCTATATTAAATACAGAAATAAGAAGAATAATAAAAAAAAAAAACATAACTCCTTAAGGATACAATATAAGCAGAAGTTTGCCATGCTCCTTCTGGCATATTAGGAACCAAAACTACAAAATATAAAATTGCAAACATGACTAGAAAAAACCATGCTGAAATTTGCAATGGATGAAGTGGTAGTGACCAGCCATTGCGTCGACTCCATTGCTTACGTTCTTTGTTCATTTTTAAACAGATTGCCATCTATTAAAGAAAAAAAATTATCAAAATTATACATTTATAAATACCAATAAAATATATACTTTAAATCATAAAGAATCATAACAGCAAGCCTGAATGAAACTCTTATTTTTCTTTTACCAGTTACTACATAAACCGAAACAAATTACCAACAGATAGCCATTAAAAATGGAATAAATAATCTGTTTTATTTCAATTAAAATCTCATTAATAGCAATTAATTTATTAATAAGGAAGTAAAAGAAAAAAATTCAGAACTATTTTAAAGATTCACAAAACAAGTATATTTTATGAACAGTAGAAAACAATCCAATATTTACAAACCTAACAGGAAACAACAAATGATTCTATAATTTAAAACTTTTTTAAGCAACTAAGATATATTAGCAAGCAAATGATTAGAAAATACATCCTGCTAAAAAATTTAAATAATTTTATTCTCTGTAACAAAAATGAAAAGATATCATTAAGAAGAACTTCAATGAATTTTGCTTGTATTAACAATTTTACACACGTATGTAAAAAAAAAACCCTGTAATTAAAATTCTTAATACTAAATGTTTTAAGATTTGAACCGAAGTAGTGACAAAACGATGCATTCCGAGTAACATTAGTCATGAATCAAAAGACTGAGAATAAAGTAGAAAACTGACATAACTTTGTAGAGCAGACGTACTGAACTAATTTAACCAATTTTTTTAGTTGCAAACTTCCTTTCACATTTACGTTCTAACAAAAAGACAATGAAATATACACAATATTACTGGGCATAACTAGATAAACAAGAGGGAGAAAAATCCAATAAGGTTAGATTACTTTTCAAAATACATCGCCGATAAGATTTAGTCACAGCTTACTCACCTAGCTTAAGGCAGTTAAATTTTTATAGATAATCATATTTCTAATATACTTACATTTCCAGATTACTTTTTTAGTTCTCCGGCCCTTTCATATGTTGTCTAAAACTGAGGTCGAAGACCTCCAGTAGGATAATAGTTACATAATGAATATTTTGGCATGAGTTCTATGATATTTTTACATGATTCCGAGTGACAAGCGCAGTTACATAACACAAATGTCTCAGTTGTGATAAAAAGATCTTAAGAATGAGATAGTAAAGTTTTCCAAAATTGTCATTATTATTTTCAATATTAACGTTTCCTTATCATTATTCTTGAAAACAGAATAACAATAAAGATAATTCTACTTATCACAAAAGAATAATTAAACATGCACCGGCTCTAATGGTTCACACATTAAACAAGTCACACCCACCGGACTGTCAACAAACACAGAAAACAGAAGTAGAAGCTATGTCGCATGAAGAGATTAATGCTGAGTTGAGTGATTAAAGACAAAAAAATATAAATTATGGGGATTTTTTAAAAAAAATTAATGAGCGAGCAAGTCGGTGTAATGTTGGAAGTTATTATAAAATCAAAGCAATTAATATTACAAAAGTACTTATGTTTTGACTCTCAAAAATAATAGTCGGTTGAATTATTAGGACATCGGAGTTTCTGGAATTTTTTGACAAAATTTATACACTGGTCCAAAGTTTTCATTAGTTTTCGGTCTAAGAAATCTTGTACCATTTTTGGAGCGAATTTGGAAATATTGGTGGCATGTGCATTCATGTTAAAAGAATCGTATTTCGTCACTGGTTCTTGAATGCTTCTTTAATATAGTAAATGAAATATAACTTGAAAGGAGTCTCCCAGTTAAGTTTGTCATTTAATGGACCATGTTCACACATTTCAATTTCCACAGTTCAAAGTATTTAATTCTACTTTCCTGGAACTTCAAAGAGCGAGTGGATATTATAATAATAACCGTCGACCCGGAACCTGACAGTGGTGAGTCTGAAACAGGGCCGTATCGCCAAGATTACCATGATCTGCTGTGTAAATAAAAAGAAACAGAAAAAAAAAAAAAAAAAAAAATGTGGCTGATTGGAAATTATGGATAGGTCCAAAATCGTTTGAAAAGGGTCCCCTTTGCTATTAGCCCAAGATATTGACCTAAATTTTGAATGCGGGTCGACATCGCGTAGACATCGTAACAATGTTATTTGGTATTTTGTGCTTATAGTGTATACAATATGTAATTTATTTATTTATATGAAAGATTTATTTGTTTGTATAAGTGTCTTTCATCGGTAAAACTTTATTTTTGAAGAATATATCATTATTATCAAAATTATTATGAAGTTTTCTACAGATGATGAAAAATGAGTAGGCCTTAACTCTAATTCGTTCCGCCGTGCAAATACTTTATGAGCGTCTTTATGTGGTAGGGATAATTAATATTTGAAATAACGTTTTATTGAATAAAAATTATATGAAAATTAAACATCTTTTTGATTCAATGTCATCTTGCTCCGAACGACCTTGCATGGATCTCAATATTAACAAAAAAGTAGCACATGGGGAAGCGCAACTTTTGTAATTCTGATAAGGGCTCACAATCATCTCGATATGACCCACAACCCTGAAAAAAAGTTTAAGAGGGAAAAAAATCTTAGTCGGAGGAGCCCTCCAACACCTCCGGATGTTTCGGCACAATCCTGATATACAACTGATCGGAAATGTGGCAGATTTGATTTTGTATGTATGTGGTACTCAATCATGCTGCGCCCTCTTTTTACTTGATAAATTGTTCTCACTAACCTATAATCGAAGACATATTGAAAATGAATTAATGAAGCTCAAAACGCATTATATAAATATAAACAAAGGAAAGAACACATCTGTAACCTTTTTATTTATTATCGCATCTTCAAAAATAGATGTCGAGGTATTCGTAAAATAGAATTGAGGGGGCAGGTTTATTTCAACCAAGTCGAAAATTCGATAACGAACAATTTAGGTGTCATAACTAGTCTAACTATCTTCTAATGGACTGGAATTTTAAAATCTGAACTCAAATATACAAGTAAGATGATTAAACATGTACATAATTTCATCCATCCGTCTAGCTTTTTTTTTTTAAATTTTATTCGAATAGATTTATGTGATAAGATAGAAAAATTTCTTTTATATGGTTTCATATTAATGATTTCAGTGTCAAAAACACAAATTTCATCCTTTTAATCCATTCTAGTTCGCATATAAATGGATGCAATATCAAATTAGCTTTTTTTCTTCAGTTTCAGAGTGGCCCGAAATGTGAAGATTTGCTAAAATCTGATAGTCAATTTATTTGAAGACTGTAACTCCTTTCATTGTGTAATTTGCATACTGTCAAGTAAAATAAAAATATTTATTCCACATATTGTTTCACAATCGTAGATATTACCCTCATGCAGTTCTATAACCAGATAAACGGAATTTCATCTCGATAATCGATTTCTATTTCCGTATTTTTTTAATTTAAAATTTTATTATTATTGTATTATCAGATTAAATATTTAACAGTTACATAGAACTCTGAATTAATTAAAATATTGTTGAGCTCTATATGAAAACCAAATGTGTAATTTTTTATTATAATGATATAACCTTATAAAACTTAATAAATTTCTTACCTGATTATCAATCGTTTCCGCCTGAAAATAAATATCCTCCTTTTAACAAACACCGATCATTTCTTTGGCTTAAAATGTCTTTACGAAAATTCCAATCTCATCAATGAGCGATTTAAAATCAGAGGGTTGAATGATTAATTGATGAATGAATTTTTAAATATATTGGAAATTCCTTAATATTTAATAAAAACAAACAATGTTTTAATTTGAGAAATTATATCCATACTAAGGACAGAATCAGAATAAAATATTCAGAGTAAAATAAATGTAATAATATAAAATTAAGTCGCATAAATCAGAATTATATTGTTTATTATTTCCAATATTACTGCAAATAAAAACGGAAAAAAAAGTATTTTGCCTTTAACCAGCTAAGATTTACGAAATATATGATCCCCAGCGGATTGGTCTTTTTTTAAGCGAAGTTTCTAGAAAACAAAATTGAGTATATCCCAAGAACTAATACGAATTTTGGAACGAAATTGAATACACATATATAAAAGGATCGGATGGATCGAAATACTGGAAAATTTCAAGATACCAGTTAATTAATTATATTAATTAATTTGGTTTATCAATTTGTCTAAACGAACTTGCCCTTTTAAGCCGCTTACATTCGACACTAATTTTGTGAAGATGAGATAACACGTAATAAAGATGGACCGATGTTTTTTTGTTTTTTTCAAAGGCAAAATTCCTTTAATAATTGCTCAAGTATTGCCAATAAACAGCATAGTATAAGATATAATGGCATTGAAACAACTGGATACACGCTCTAAGATTCTGGGAGTTTTTTTGAATTTCTTTTGCGGCAAACCTGATTCTTAATATTAGACTGCCAGTGTCTCATGAACAATAAATTTCAAATGATTCCAGAAGACAAAGTCCGATCAATTATGGAGATCAGGCAACGAAGCTGCCGTGATAACAATTTATGATCGATTAAAATAGTGCTTACATTACGTAATATTATTCAAAATGTATTGCTTCAAAATCACCAAAAAATAAAATTTCTTATTCTCCTATTTTTTTTTTAATTAAGGGTTTTTTCTTTGGTCAATTATTTCCCACATAAAATTTAAATGAGGATATATTTTATCACACATTTTATCATGTATTATTAAATCTCAAAATTCAAAGAAAGGAATATATCGTTGGAAAATTTAAATTCTTTTAGTTATTTATAAAAAAAGTTTTGCTTTTCCTCACTTTAGCAGGTATTAGGTGGTTTTCTGCTCATATAGACATTTTTCCCTGTTGAATCGAGATTTTCAAGGAATCCTTCGTAGTTGAAGACTGGATTTCGAACCCATTCCTAACCGCATCTGTGGTGCAAGTGTATTTCTGAATTATGAATTTTTTCTCCTGCTATTGGTTTTAAAAATTCTATTTTTGGTATACAACAAAATAAACTTTTTCAAAATTTTGCTTTTTGGCCTATTAGCTTTGTTAATTTAGACTTGGGTTGATGAATTAGGGGCTTTTCAAAGCAATTATTTTCACTTTTCGAGCATTTTTTAAAAAGAGATTCAGACATGATAGAAAGTTATGAAGACAAATTGATTTAGACTATCTTTTCTAGTAGGGCCGCTTAACTTCTTCAAACTGATGTTTCAGAGCCACATTGTTTATTCTAATGAACAACTTTTAATCCATTGTTTTAAATGCTGATGATGTTAGTGGCTTGAGTTGTTTAGAAATGAAAGACTAAGGTTTACTTCTACTTATTTATAAACTTTTCGCCTGACTGCCTCTCTGCTACAGGAACCTAATGGTACCGAATGCGAATCAATCAGTGATGCACCCGCATTTACTGAGTATATATATTAATATATTGTTTAATTTTTAATTAAAAATCTCGTTAAAATTCTAAAATATTCTTTTTTGTTGAGCATTAGCGACGAAAAAAGTAACATGTCATATTTGGAAGCTCTAAGTCCAATGATCTGCCTTTTGGGGAGTTTTGAACGATTTATTCACCATGTATATCTCAAAATCCATAGATTTTAAACTTTTGCCCTCGGACGCGTCCTTTCATGCATTATTCAAGTTGATAAATCCTGTTGACGTTATATTCATCTGTTTTTTAAAATTTTTATTGTTAAAAGTATCTACAGAGGGGTAAGAAGATGTAGATAAATTATTTCAGAAGTGATAAATTAATTTGTGAAGATGCGATAACAATAAACAAAGTTACAACTGAAAGCAACTATATATATATATATATATATATATATATATATATATATATATATATATATATATATATATATATTCGGATCATAGGAGAATAATTATGCATCGAATTACATGAAAATGTTTATACTAGCCTATAAACAGTATCAGCGATCAAGTTTACAATGGTCATGATCAAAGGAGATAAAGAAACAAAATTTTATATTATGACCTTAGTAATTATTTCATGTATACATGCATTTTCAAAAGAAGAGAAAATAAACCTAATCAATTTGATTAAAGTTTATGCTGGTTACAGAACGCCCGATTAAATGTTATTAATATAAGATTTTGATTTTATCAACTTGTATACATGACAATTGAATAGTAACGTTTCTTTTTGGCAAATATGACTTCTTTTTGGGTTTTATAGAGAGATTTTTTTTTCCCCTGAATACCTCTGATCTATTCCAAAAGTTCTTTTAAAAAAGAAAGGAATAATAATAATAATAATAAATCTAAAGAAATATATAAAAAAATTAAACTTTTTTTTATACACATGATTTTTAATAGGTTAGCATGAAATTCAGCTTAACGAAATCAAACATTTTTGGGAGGAAAATACACTTTCCAATCATCTAAAATTATATGGCATCGAGTAAGACTGTATTAACATTAAAAAAATTTCGATTGAATTTTTAAATAAAATTCAACTTTCTTATATCATTCGGTTCAATTTTCTATTCCAGTTTTTCCTGTTCAATATTTTGAATTCTTGTTCCATATTTTTCATTTGAAATTTCTTTTTTTTTTTTTTTTTTTAATTTTCCTATGAATGCATCTGAAAATTAAGATGATATTATTTTATGAAACTATTCAGCCACTTTTCGAGTGATTTTGTGTAATCAAATGAAAATTTTTTCTTAAAATTATTACATTTAAAGAATCTGTTAAATATTCGAGCCTGTGCATTTAGATTGTCTATATTTTGAATACAGTAATGATTTATGCAAAAAGAAGTGGCTATAACTTTCGATTCAATTTCAAAATTTAATTAATTTTTAAAATCTTTGTAGTTTTTGATTTTATTTCTTAATCAATATGATAAAATTTGAATGCGAGATCTTTGGTATCTATAGTTCTCTATTTTTCAAAATATTAAAAATTTATTAAGGGTTTTGGAGATAATTAAGTAATCGATGTAATTGATTAATGCAGAAGTGTTTTGACTTTCTATATATTTAACATGCGTCAGTTCCATGAAGGAACTCAAATTCTCCGGCTATGAAGTCGAGAATCTATTATTATCAACCACCTCATAGCATAATATGACACTCAAATTTCAAATATCAGTAATTAATTAATAGTGGTACTTTAAATTTGCGCCCGGAACTTTGCATCGCTTTTATTACACAATTTATAAATTTCCATTTGAGACAGAAGATTTGTTGAAATTTTACTTCTTTAGTTGAAAAGATTTCATTATAAACAAACAAGCAAAAAAAATGGTTATTAATTAATAACAAAATTCATAGGAAATAAGCAAAAAATACATTGTCCAAATCTTTAAGGAGAAAAATTACAAACAGGAACGTAGCTCATTGGTTGTGAATCATTTTGTTATGGAAAACGTTTTGTGTATAAGGAAAATGATTGGAATGCCCCAAATTCATCAAGTTCTTTAACTATTCAGCTTCCTAATTAGATGAAGAACCTTTGGAGTAATAAAAGAACCTTTTGGCGAATAGATGTAAAATATTTTCAATGAGAATTTTTGAAGAAAAACCTTAACGGCCATCGCTTTTACGTTGCCGGTCAATAGCCGAAGTCAATAAGTCAATCTGACGTGGGACTTTAGAATTAATTGTAATGAGGAGTCCACCACCTTTACTAAGATTGATAGGCCTTTTTTTTTTTTTTTTTTTTTTTTTGAGAATGTAATGAATTGCATTGTTTTAAGAAAGTTTCTTGAAACGGAAGAATACTTTTATGGAAGAAGAATTTTTTTTTAACCAGTTCGTTTTAGATTTAATGCCAAGCGCATTCATTTGACTGATGCCGACACAAAAAAACCATATATGGAAGAAAAGGGAAAAATAAACCAAATGATGAGCAGAAACAAAATGGGAACGCCCCAAACAAAAAAGAGGAGGGACTAATTCCCATTTGATACATCCATTTCGCCAGGTTTATCCAAGACATTAGAAACTGGACGAAACTTTTCTTTAAAAGGAAAGGCTTCATTAAAAATTTTGATATCAAATTCTTGAGGAGTAGTCAAAATTTAGACTTTAAGTTTTTTTTTTCTCTCTTTCATGCTGAGTAAAGATCCTCCACTATTGAGTAAAGATCTGAATTATTTTGAAACATCATCGAAAGCACCGGAAAGATACTTTTAGTAAAGTTCTCGAACTTAGAGTTGAAAAAATTGGTTTGATCTAAAATTGCGGTTTGAATCAACTTATGCGTTTCGTTGATATGATTCTTTAAAACGTTGGATAATTCTCCTTTCGATATGAGTTTTTCCTCTGGACTTTCAATTTGTATCTTACAAACTTCTGCCAAGCTAAGCTCCGAATTAGGATGTCGAAAAAGACTCCGAGCTTCAATAAATGTCAGATGGTTTAAACATTTGAACCTTAAAAATTTCTTCTCATTCGACCTTCTCGGACAGTTAGTATCTGTCACTTAATGCTCGCCTGAGCAATTAATGCATTTAAAAGTAGGCTTGTTACAAAGATGATCACTCCCTGACATTCTTTCACCGAACTTCTCACATGTTGCATCGTTCCCACATTTCTGTGTTAGATGCTAAAAAGAAAAACGTCTTAAGTATTGCCTCGGATTATCAATAAACAAATTTACTCTTTGTCTTGTTAGCCATACCAATTATGTAATCTGGAATGATGACACCAAAAATTATGACTAAGACAGATTCTGAAGGGTTATTTGCGTTTTTTCTAGATACAAAACATCTTCATAGATTTTAATATCATTTTCTGCTTCTAATTCTTCCTTGAAATCGAAGAGGTCAATAGTCTCTTCAATGCTATGCATCACAAACCTTGAGGCAATGTGCTTTACTCGATCTAATTGGAATACCCATAATAGCTTGAATATAGCCTAATTATTTAGTCATATGTCGATTTTGAATTATCGGCAGGAAGTAACCTTTTGACAAATATTTTCTTTCAAGGATTTAGGGTAAAGTTTGGGAAGACTACCGTTTTGAGTTTCCAAAATGAAAGTGAACTTATTTGCGCCAGCTTCTTACGCTTTTGCAATTATAGATAAATTATCAGTGTTGCTAAGTAGCATCATCTGATGGACATTTATTCTTCATTCGATGAATGAAGATTCTTCTACTTCAAGGTTATTAAAAGACATTTTGATGAAAAACAAAAACCACAACAGTTGTTCAAAAATTCTCGACTTGGGATTAATGAAAGAAAAAACAAACACTATTTATCGAGTAAATCTGTCCTAAAGATTAATCATCCTGGAAACAGTTAATACTCAGTTACTACTTTTTTCACACAATACCTAAATTAGTCAATCCTTTGCTTTTATTTTAACATTCGTAAGGAACGACAAATCAACATTTTCTTCACTTATCCACTAGTACATGACATCCGACTGATATATTGCTTTTAGCTTATCTTAAAAACGAATCTGATTCCTTTTTGTATTTTTACTTTCTCGTATACGAAGTATAAGCAAAGTGTTGCTATCGACAAAAAAGACGAGACTTAGAAGATGTTTGCGTCTTAGACCTTTCTGAATTCAAAAAATACATTTTTGAAAAATGTCTGCCTGTGACGAAGATAACTCAAAAACTTTTTGAACAAGACGGAGGAAATTTGGTATATGGTCTTTACACGAAATTTGTAGATTTCTATCAAATTTTGATAAAAATATTGATACCAAATTTTGATAGTCTATCTCGGAAGTCGGACAGGAATGAATGAATGAAGAGAATAAGCATCACAACAGCGCAATCGAAGCCGTGATGTAGAGGGTAAGATCAGGGGTGTCAGTTTTAGTTTTAGTATCCAAAGCTCGAATCTCTCATTGGATGAGAATTATTTTTGTCATTCTTCTCTTAACAATCTAAGAAATTTCTAAAACCTATTCAGAATCTTTTTTTAATATTTAATGGAAAGAAAAATTTCTGCTAAAAAATGAAATGATTTTCGATATATGACGAGAATTGCAACTTCGGATAAACTCTGAAATTCTTCCATAGGAATACATTGTGCATATTTCGAGACTTCTATCTCGGATATCAGATAGGAATGAACAAATTACGAGAATAAGCATCACATAGGCAGAGACGTGTTCGTGGTCTAGAGGGTAAAATCATAGCGCATCAGTTTTAGTTTTGGTATCCCAGGTTCGAATCTCACAATGGGTGAGAATATATTTTTATAACTCTGTTTTAAATTTTTAAGATATTTCTAAAACCTTTTCAGAATCTTTTTTTAATATTTAATGGGAAGAAAAGCTTCTGCTAAAAAATGGAATGATTTTCGATATATGACGAGAATTGTAACTTCCGATAAACTCTGAAAATAAGTTCAGATAAGTTTTATTACCCATGATTAGTGTTTTTAATCGCATGATTTAATTTCTATTATATGCAATTTTCGCTCAATTTTTTAACTAACAATAATTATCAAACCACATTCACATTAAAAGGATGCATGTAGGAATAAAAGTGAATCCGACCACTCCTATCCAACTGTAAGCTAATAAAGACGCAAATAAAATGAGGTAAGATTATCCAATACTCCTAGGAATCTCTCAGGTCTTGATATTTTTTTTTGTAATATTTTCTAATCCTTTGCTATCATTTTGTTTACAATTATATGTAATCTAAGGTATTATAATTTAAAATCGAATATCATTTAAATTTCAAAGCATTATTATTAAAATTTTTGACAAATTGATTTTTTTTTATTAGCTGAGTGGCTTACGTCGATAACCCTGGAATTCTGTATTTGTATTTGAGTATCTTGAATGCGCAAAAAAATGTATTGTATTTTTTCTATCATTTATTCAAAATTACTTTTAATTCTTCCGTCAGTAAAAATTGAACCAAATTGTTTTGAAAACGACTTGAAATTAAATGTTTTGTTATTGATGTGTGTCGTACTATTTGTAACTTAAAAGCTGCTTATATAGGAATTCAATTAAAATAAATAGATATTATCTAGTTTCAAGGGAGAAGAATCGGGGCTTTGGAATTTGGTTTGCCTGAAAGCCTCTACAAACTTCATTCTGTCCTGGTAAGTGCAGAAGTACTTCGTAGTCTTTTGTGTTTAATATAAAGGGCATCGAAATAAAATATCTTTTAATCGTTAAATATAATGTGATACTAAACTATCTGATAAAAATTTAATCTCTTAAGTCTTTAGGTTTTGCTATCTGATGAAGTGACATCTTTTGTTCAAGAAAATGTATTCAACTAAGAGTTCGTAGGACATTTGGGATGTTTACAGATACAAATATGTTCCCAAAAATAAAGCTCATAAATGTAATTTTTTTTGTCTTCTAAGTTATTCGATTCTAACCACGCACCAGTTACATTATTAGTGGATGAAAGGTGGAGAGAAAAGGCAGAAATGAGCAGATTCTGCAATGGAAGCAGATGGAGATAGAGACGGAATTAGTATGATATGCTGGGGTGAAAAAAAATGTGATTCAACTCTTGACTTCCTCGAAAGTATTGTAACAATCAAAACACTCTACCTCGAGGTGTTGAATGAAACGTTACATCTCGGATATCCTTAAATAAAATAATAATAATAAAAAAAACTTTTTTTTTTTTTTTTTTTTTTTTTAGAATCATGCCAGTTTCCGAACAGATATTTTCAAAAAGATCAATCTATGGGCATGAACTTAATATCTCACTCTTTCATTAGTTAGGAGCTTTCCATAATATTTTAGATTAAATTCTCTTAGAAGAAGTTTACCTGTATGTCTGTTCATGACACATAACCATCGAAGACGCATGGCTACATGGTGAAATGGACTAATAGTATATAAATATAAAATATAGATCTATCAGTAGAATTAAAGATCTGCAAATAAGTTTCGGACTTGTTTTCGAAATGGTGTAAAAATGTTTATTTTGCGATAATATTTTCTGATGTTTTTGGGGAAAAAATAACACTACGATTAATTTTTAATCAAAAAAGCAATTAAAATTTTAAAAATTTCGTTCTTAGTGAACACTTCTATTCAAGAAGTAACTACATAAACAAATTTCATAACTCTAGATGGATGAGTCAACCAAATAAAGCGTTTTGTATAATTATTTCATGATGCAAACATTATCGTATTAAAAAATAGATAATGCGTTTAATTTATACTGATTTTCTTTCAACTAATTTCAACTGATAAAGTTTTTTTGGTATATTTTATAAATCAAATGAAAGAATTTCTTTAACAAATTTTAAATCACAAAAAAATTTGATTAAAATGATTTAGACTGATGACATTTCTTTGGTGTATTCTTCAAAACAAATAAAAGAATTTTTTTATTGTGTATAGCATTTAAATGATAAAAAAAGCCACAAAGAAAGTATTTAAATTTTTTTTTATCAAGCTTTATGTGATACAATAGGTAATAACTATTTTTAAAACAAAACATAATCATGTTGAATGAGTTGAATCAATATTATAATAAATAATAAGTATTTTGCTTCAAAGCTCAATCAAAACTGTTAAAAAGTTTTAAAAAGGCAAATTACGCAAAGTAACTTTAAAAAATTTGCACTAAAATTAATAAGGTTTCAGATAATAGCAAAGAAGACTTTCTTTGGATGATTGTAATAAGTTATTTTATTGGTAGAAATTATTCTGCGCACAAACGGACGGCAATTAGAACACGTGTATAGAGCATCAGCAAACTTCTTCCTCTGAGCCGTCCATTTTGTTCAAAGCATGCATCTCAGTTCATGAATTATCACGTAAAACCCATCTTTACAGCATTTCTGATATCAAAAGTAGATGAGCAACACATTTCTTGTGAAATAGGAGCATTTACTTGTACGACTCCTTCAGGCAAATTACGCAAAGTAACTTTAAAAAATTTGCACTAAAATTAATAAGGTTTCAGATAATAGCAAAGACCAATCATCCCATTCATTAACTGCCTGATTCATGGCTAAAGAAATTCAGATCGATATCAACATCCATCTATCTTTGCATTTCTGCACACCATCACTTGCTGAGTACTTTCGTACAGAGTCCTGCACAGCTTCTCCTTTTGGCAACGATCTTCCACTATTTTGCGCACCTGCTGCGGTGCAGGTGTGTGAGTTATCAGCATTTGTTTTTGCCTCTGTTGATTCTTGCTAGGTTTTAAGGATGAGCAGCAAGGTGGTTTTGTGTGCATTGCTTTGCCTCTGCAGCAAGATGCACAGCAGCCTTTTGTCTTTTCCCTGGTCCTGCAACACGAGTTCATCAAGCGATCTTTCTTTTTATTGTGCCTGTGACGATGGAGTTTCGGTGTCCTTACCTGGGGAACAGGGGGAAGAGTTTTTGAATGAACTGTATGAGCGTAAGGGGCTTTGGGATGACGAGGATGAATGGAAACGCCAGGAGGCAAACTGTCCAATCTATAAGATCGATGAACATTATAGACTGGATGGGATAGCGTTTGTGAATTCGGATAAATAAGTTGTCGAACATTTTTACCATATGCACGATGCTGGAAACGATTAGATTCATTACGTTTGTCTTGCTGAGGTATTCTTGAGCCAAAATTTATGATATCAGGCAGTAAATTGTGCGTTTTCCTGCTCGGAAGGGATGTTTTGCGAATTGGCTTTCCTCGCCAAGTGTCTCCGGAAGTTTGTTCACTTTTGGAACCATTAATATTATTGGATACATTTGGAGAAATATTGCTATTAGGAGAATAAACTCGACCCTGAAAGTCTAAGGTGCTTTCTGGTGGACGCTGCGTAGGTATTTTTTCGACGTCTATGATTATTTGATCCGGCGTATAACTACGCAAAACATTTTGAAAACGAATTTTTTGCAAAGCCCTACCCTCCTGAATTTCAGAAGGAAACGAATTCTGCAGTTCTTGAAGATTTTCGCTCAAATTAGTGGATGTAATGTTGATAACAGTTTCGTTGGGTTTACTGTCAATAGACCGGATAGCAGAATGTTCCTTAACTGCAGAGGCATACAAAGGATTTTCAGAGGTAAAATATTCATCTACCACTTCATTAAAAATGTTTTTGGATTTAGAAGTCACTGGTTGCAATAATTCGGTAGTCCAGGATTTGGAAATTTGGCCAACTTTCTGCGGAGTAGAAATAAGATCATCCGAATTCTCCGGTTTATGTCTTAAAGTTCTAGAATCTGAAAAGCTATTAAAATAAATAGGAGATATTGCTGTTTCACTGAAGCTAGAATTATAATCTGTTTTTAAGCTGGGATTATCAGTGGATGTAATTATTTCATTTTTTCCCCACTGTTGCTTCTTATCAGTGTTATCGTTCTGTTTTGTCTGGGGTAAGGAAGGGTAACTATTTATTAAGGATTCGTCAGGGAGATGGTGTTCTCTTCTTTCATTTGGTTCTGGAGGGATAAAATGTGAATTATATGTCAGTTGTTCAGAAGGTGGATTGCTTTTTCTTAAATTGAAAAATCCCTCGAATACGTCATGAACATCTTCTTTCGTTTCCAGAATCGTAGGCTGATGCAAGGACTTTCCTATATTGTCGGGCTTTTTTGTTGCTTTAAGGGTTTCTAAAACATTAGAAGAGACATCTGTATCATCAGGAATACCATGTATGTCAGATGACTCAGAATAAATATTTTTTCGACTGCCATTCAAATCGTAACCAAAAGGAATCGATTCGCCTTCAGCTCCAATCTGCCTGTGATCCCTGTTTAAATCAAAAGCGTGATTTCCGTTCTGTTGGTTAACACTAGGCTTTGCTGCTATCATTTCTGGATTAAATAAATTCGATTGAATGATCGGGTAGAAAGGTTTGTTTTTTGAAACAGATGATATATTTTCGTTTGCAGACGCACCATTTACTATGTTTATGTTTTTGAGGTTTGAAAAATTTCTTCGTCTAGAATCTTTACTACCTTCACTATCTTCTGGGAAATTTGGAGTCTCACTGATGGCAGGATTATATGGGAAATGCTGTTCATATTCATTTTGTCCGTTCAGACCACCTGGTGGGGAAGCAAAAGAAACAGCTTTTCCAGAATTATAATCCTCTGCGATTGAAGCAGGATGAAATGTTGGATCAAAATGTTGCGCTCCTTTTCCATTTATTAGTGGAACCTCAGGATGATGAATGCCCTGGTTATTTTCATTAAAGGCTCTTTCCGAAAGTGAGGGATTCAAAAATTGTTGCTGAAAAGATGGAGGTTCCAGTGACTTGCCACCGTTTCCAAATGCAGTTTCCGAATTTCCAGCTTTCCAGTCAGGAATTTCCGAAGTATCCTAGATAATACAAGAAAAGAAAAGGTGGAAATATTATTAAACATTTTGCTAATGTATAGATTAATTTTTGAAAATAGCAGATCCATAAAGTAATAATCGAATTAGCATTTTTCTACAAATACAGATTTTATTAGCTTTTCATTAGTCATAGTACCTTAAATACGTATGCATTTTTCATTTATTAGCCATTTTTAACATATTATAATTTGAATTCTTCTTACAGAGTAACTATTTACACAGCTATTAGGAGAAAATAATAAAATTACAAAAGACACTTTATCAGAAACGAATATCATAGAAAGGATTTTATATCCACCCGATACCTTGTAACCACTTAAGAATGAAGATAATTGTGGCAAACGAAAGGTTAATACTGAAGGTGACTTTTCATTACCAGATGTTCGAAGGGCATTTTGAAAATGCCATGAATACAATTTAGGATTCCGGCACTGTGATAAACAATATGCAAAAATATATTCTTAATTAAATTTTATAAGCCGTTTTATCAATCTACGTATAACAAGTATAAAGCAGCAAAACTTTAAAAGAATAACAGAGGCGAATCACATAAAGGAAGAATTCATTTGTCAGTTATTCATCCAATTATAGTCTAGATGAATTCGTCATGACATGAAAAAAAATTATAAGTTACAGAATGTTGTAAGTTGTTCAGTTGGCTATCCCAAACAGGCTGCTGTATTCACCCCCAAATAAGAAGGAAGGGAGCGAAAAAATTGCGATCTATGTTTTTCTTTTCAATCAAAGTCTTTTCGCGTTTAAATAAAAAGAATATAATCTAAAAGAAAAACTTAAATGGAAGTAAATATTAAAAAAGCAGAGAACTGTCGATCGCTAACAAAATTTACAAGAGGTGCACAAGAACAGGAGTCGCCGAATTTTTTCAAATTCAGTACATTTGTATTATTGTCTGAGAAATATACAGCATGCAAGCCACAAGTTCTTCAATTCAATAATTTTTAGAAAATGGATCTAGAGTTTAGTGAACAGAATATCAACGAGTTCGTGGAAGTATAATTCGAGATTGCAATGATAGAAGCTTTATAATTACGGAATCGTGCAATGAATTTTTTAAATATATTTAAATACTTTATAACGAACAATTACATTTATAAACATGAATATTTATTAAAACTTTCAAAAACTTTTAGTAATTTTGCTATTTTCTGTCAGGTAAAAATTCATTTATTTTATTATAATTTTATTCACACCATTACATGAATCGTAATTAATATCAACCGATTCATTTCATCTGTGATTACAAGATAGCAATCGCTGAGAGGTTAGTGTCAAAACTTCTTAATCGATGTAGTCCTCATAACACGAGATTTTTGAAATCACAGTTGAATGAAAATGGCCGTTTTCTAATTTTTACAGTTATAAATAATGAACAATTATTATATTTCCTCCTTGAAAATCGAGGCAAATTCCGATTCTTAGCGGTTTCCGAAAAATAAATCGGATACATAAGGAAATAATAACAATGAATCATAATATTCAATTCTCAGTATAGTGGTAAAATATGAAAGTACTTTCATGTATTGTACCAATACTCTTCAGAAAGATGATCTATGCAATGAAGAACCATCATCAACGAACTCTATGGAAACAATGGCAAGAAATATATGAGAATACCGTGCAAATGTTAGCGTGAAAGAAGATAACCATTTATGAAGACCTCATTCAATTTAAGGTAAATATGAATGGTCTTTATCATGAAATTGGAGCTTTTATAGGCGTTCATGATTAAGAGACGGGCGAGAAAAAGAGCAAGGAGGCCAGATCCGTTCTTTTAGAACCAAAATCCAAGCCATGAGACTCATACAAGAACATCTCTTATTTGTAATATTAGAACTCTACACGTAAAAAGGGTAAGCGCCAAAAGATTGTGGAATTCATGAGCAACGCGAAGTTCATGAGACACTGGAAGAAAGACTAGCTGCTGCAGCGCAGTTTCTAGTGCAGACGAAGGCAATATTAAATCCTCTGACAAGTAATTTGTGACCATTGTCGACTAAACATGCTGCCAGCATTATACAATATACAATAGGCCTTTTGCATACAAAAATTCAAAGGCTTTTATTCTTCAAAAAGCGTGATATGAACATGATAACACATTCGTACATGGCCCTATCTACGGTATTCTTGTCTGGCGAATTATTACCTACCACAAGTTTATTTATGTTAACTTTTATAAATTTATTATATTTTTATTAAAACGCAAGGCTAAAAAATTTGATGAATCATCGAAAGACTTTCAAATATTATTGTTACGAGTTCAAAATCATGGGAAACTGATCATACAGCAGTGCTCCAATTTTTTTCAGTGAGCGTTGTTCGACTTATGTGGACAAGGGAAAACTTTTGCTCATAGTAGTTTCTTCGGGCAATTAATAGAATCTTTATTTATAAGACATCTTATTTGATGATACGAAGACCTGGGCACTTGCTTATTTCAAAGTCATATTTCCGAAATATATTAAAATTTGTTAGCCGTCCGACGTTTATTTTTATAGGTAAGTTACAAGACAAAAATGTCTCCAGAATAGTCTACTCTTAATTGTAAACGACCAAGAAATTGCATTTCAGGAAGATTGAAGCAAAGTATATTTTATCTTCCATCGATATTCACAAAAATGCTGCGTTTCGCCTAATTCATATCAAAACTGTCTGAAGAAAGGAGAAAGGCGATGCTTGCCTTTTAATGTCCTATATAAAGTCTCCTTCTGTTTGTGGGTAAGTAAATTACTTGATGTATAAGTGCGTCTGACGGGATAGCTCAGAAACGTAATGAATTAAATGAATGAAATTTGATTTGTGATCTTATAATTTTATGCCAAGATTTTTATTTTTATCAGTTGGGGGAAAAAAGTGCCCAAAATGCGTATTCGATTTTTTGGTATTTGTGTTTCAACAACATGCCATTGATTAATCGCCAAAGATCGCAAGATAAATTTAGTAAGAGTACTATATTCATGGCAGAGAACGATATTTCATAAATATTGTTCTCTAATGCCATGAAATGAATACCCAAATACCAGTTTTCTTTACTATACTACCCACAATTCTCATGTGTGGCATTCTAAAAAAGATAATTTTAGCACTCATGGCTGTAATTCATGGTCCAAAATTATATGCAATAAGCAAGAGGATAACATCTTTATTAATGAGTATGTGCAGACATTTTAGAAAGATTGCGTCTAATGGTTAAAATGACATCACCAGTAGAGCATATATCTTAAAGTTAATTGAGAGTGTTGGTGTCTTTTCTTAAGTCACTTAAAATGGTCTTTGGAATATTAAACCACAAGGACGTACTTTTTATTAACTCGCCATCCAATATTTGTTTCATATTTGCTATAATTGCGGAATTTGCCCATTTTGTCTTTTCAGATTTTTAAACTTTTTTGTATGCGAGGTATATGAAAAGATAATTGAAAGATATTTGAGATGAATTGATTTAATGGGTTTTGTCTCTATCGTTGTGTTACAGCTCCTTCTTGGTAGCCACATTATCGCGGAAGAATAATACGGCGGACGATCCTAGCTCTCGACAAATGAACACACTCATTCCTAAAAAGTATGATGGAGATATGTATTTGTAGAATGCGCACGTATGCTAATTATGTTTATAAATTGATACAGAAATACTTTTACTTTTATTGATGTAAAAGACAGAAATTATTATGAAACAGTAAAAAGCAATATTTTACGCAATAATGAAAACTTTTCTGGTCAAAAGCTTTGATGCTACTAACAAAATTTCTCCAGCTGTTCTCTAGAATGTAACATGTCATTAGTATCTCCTTATCGGCTATAGTTTGTCGTGTGGGTAGCATGACGGCCCTTCTAACCTATTATTGTGTATAAATATGTCATTTTTTGCCATTTATTTTATTTATATTATCTTTGCATAACTAGCTGGATGGACCTCTGCAAAATATTCTTGCATACACCTTATGAAGGTGAATTTGTATTTTATACCCATTTTTTCCAACTGATTAGAACGAAAATTTGACACAAAACTACAACTATAGTCACGAAAGAACATACCAAATTTTACACAGTTAAGTCACTGCAGATGGCTAAGCCTTGACGCTACAATAAGCAAAAATCTCAAAACGAAAGAAAAATTCGACCTTGTAATTCAAATAGGGATCGTCATGTTTTGGATATTTCAGGGAGCAAAAAACACATTTTTGGAATTGAGTCTGTTCGTTGGAGAAGATATGGCGAAAATGCGATGATCTAGAATGAATGAAATCGCCAAAATTGTATACTACAGCCAAATTATGAATTGCACAACCAAGTGTGATGGATCTACGAGAATTCTATGATACAGCCAGTACAGGATTCTAAAAGTGAAGCATGCAAAGAGGCAGAAGGAGGCAATTTAGCATATCATCAGAATTGTAGAGAGTAGGCGAAATTTTGGTAAATGAATTCATCGTCTGCTTTCTTAAGCATGTGACAGCGATGTTTTAAAAACCCAGTGTTTTGATTAATGAAATTTGGTACGTGGCCTTGTCATCAAAATTATAAATTCATATTAATGCTGGTTCATATTAAACGAAAAGAAGGTATTCAAAAGGAATACTCGGATTTCTTCACAAATTCAAAACAATTCATATTATATCAGAAGCTGCGAAATATTGAAGGGAGATCACTCGTGTTGGTAGCCATGATGTTAGTCGTTTACCTCTTCTTATTATTATCTGTGCATTTGAATATCTTTCTTTTAGAAACATTTGGCACTCTAACAAAACCGCAAGCATCGATTTTACTCCTTATCTGCTGTGTACTAGCTACCAAAGACAGTAATTACTAATTGATTCAGAACAAGTTTGTCCTAAGTTCTTTACCAATATTAATATCAGGTATTTGAATTTAAAGGAGAGAAGCAAAAGCCTGTTCTGAGGAAGTGTTTTTGCAACAAAAAAAAAAATCTTTTGAGCAGTATAGCATTTGTGTTAATTTTTAAACAATAACAGATTTTTCAACATTCCTATTCTGGCTATTAAGAAACTGATAAATTTATATTTTGAAAAAATTATCTTTTTCTAGATATTTATGAAATACATCCTTGAATATAATTAAATCTCTCATTTTGTGTTTATTCCTGAAAAACTTGGCATTCCTCTTCAAAATAATAAAACATTAAACCCATAATAAAGTTCAGTTTGGTTATGTTATAGTATTATTTGGTTATGTTAATATATTAATGTCCCCCTTTAAATCAACACTTGAGCTATTTGGGGTCGAACCTCGTAAGTTTTACTCGCGGTCAGATGACGAAGACGGCATCAACTTTCTATCTAAACTTCCGCACCAAACCAACGTTGTTTGGGTCTAACGGATTTGATTTGCACCAGATTCGCTTACAAGATGGCTCTTCGGTGAAATAGGGTTTCGAACCTGAAACTTTACCAAGAGGCCATCCCTTAATAAAATACGATCGCAATGGATTGCCGATGCGATCGCGATTTTTCGACAGGAGAAACTTATGCTCAAACTCGATTCCACAGTGTAAGACCCATCAGGACCAAATGTCCTACCAGTGACGCTCTCCATCTGACAACGGTTCGAATTTGTGAGGCCCGTTTCAAAATAGCTCTAGTGTTGCTTTCGAACGGGTCGTTAATATTAAACTAACCTACTTAATTAAATCCTCCAAAAGTTTTCCAAATATATGGTTATCTGCTGTTATATTGTTTTTTTTTTTCTGCGAATATGACGTTCACCGTTTATACACATCATTTCGAACACAAAATTGTTAAGAACTGGAATTATTTAAAAATACAAATCCAATCATTTATCTCTTTCTTTGGTTTTGAAAATTAAAAAGAAAAAAGAAGCTTTTCTTAAGTCTTTTGGAACGATTTTAACTACCTTCCCTGATTTTTGCCCTGATATTTATATATGTATATATAATGAATTTATATCATATAAATATATATCACATTTACATGTAATATTTCTTTTCAAATATTTTGGAAAAGAACAGATATTTAAATTTTCAAATAATTTTACAAATATAAACTATTATTAAATTTTCTTTTAGTCCAGTCAAATAAATATTTCCTATATTATTTAAAAAGATAAAGAAACTGACCATATACTAGGGCTCCAAATTTGTTTTTGACGCCTTTTGACTTAACAGATTTCATGAATATCCCTACCGCTGGAAATGACAAGACATTGTGTGTGTGTATAATGTGTTTTAAAAATATTCATTGAATATTTTTTTCGCAACAAGTAATATTAGTGTGTTAATAGGAGTTTTGATTAAACCTTGTATTAAAGCATCTTACTGTTCGTCTCTGGAAGAATTGTCTGTTTGCTGGATTCCGGTAGCGCCTCCTCGTGTCTCGCCCAAAGTGTGAATACTGAACCGTGTGGTATCCGTGCCGATGGAAAGTTCTCTCCTCTACCTCATCCACTTCTCGTTTCTGAAGAGCTGAAATAATAATCCCGTGGAAGACTTTGTGTGATCAGATAAAAATGAATGCAGGGAAAAACGACACAAAATATAGAAGAGATGTACGGGATAATCCCAAATTCAGGGTACATTGCTTTAAGAGTTAGTGCAGGATTATATTGCATAGGAGTCCATGAATAGACGAAAGGAAAGAGAACGGAGAATTTGGGGCGTGATGAACGAGTCCCTTGATCCCCTCATTTTTCCGATTTATGGAGCCCTGTTTACTTTTTATGGAAACATTTGAAGAATCTTGTTTACGGGACTTCAGTTGACTCAGATGAAGATTTAATTGTTCAAATATGCAGGTATGCGTGAAATATATGGCATCTTCGAACGCTCCATTGACACCATCGTTGTAGGAGGAAAGTATTTTCAACAGTTTATGTATGTATAGCCCTTATCAACGTCATTGTAAATCTCATCATGTCTGACATTGAATAACATTGTTTCTCAATTTTTTTTCTTATTTCCTATGTTTGCACTTTTTAGTGATACTTGCAATCATACTTTCTTATGCAATAAATGACTGTTAGTTGTGCTGTACCACCTCTTAAAGTTTGTACCATGAATTGGGGGTTACCCTATATGCAGCAGTTTTTCAAAATATTTGTCATAAAGCAATAAAAACATTTTTGATTTAAATACAGACTGTCTATGCTCCTTAATATGGCATTGCTGTAAGCATTAAAAAACTTTGATTAAAAGTAATTCGTAAAAATTTAATGAAAGAAAAAAAATTTAATAAATTTTAAAAACTATTTTTGAACGTTACATTCAATGCACTAAAGATTACATTTTTTATTTTAATTACTTTCTACTCTTTAGTTTTCAATTTATAATTTAATATTAATAATATGTTAATTTTAAAATCATCAGAGGCACAAAATTTCACAACTCAAGTATATAAGAAAGTGAAGAAAAAATCGATTCCAGAATTCTATTTTTAGGAGCATGAAATGAGACAAGTTAGATAAAACTATGTAAAAATATGTTACCTAATATATTGCTCAACTAGTGTCAGGGATTTTTAGAACTTACTCTCAATCAGCTCCACAAACTTTGACAATAATCTCTGATATATATATATATATATATATATATATATATATATATATATATATATATATATATATATATATATATATATATATATATATATATTACAGTGTATGGACCTAATTTTAGCGGCCGGTTCCTTCTAGCAATCGATATGAGATTTCTGATATAATTATTCAGAGGAATTCCTATCACGATCTGGTTCTAAGGATAACTCAAATCTAAAATGTGCAGGATCATTCAACAAACTTTGCTTTGAAAGGAAAGAATTTACCAAACATGAGATTTCAAACCTCTCCCCATTTGGCTTTGTTGTCTTCAGTCTCCAACATGCAATGTGGAATTGCTGATGATGGGAACCATGAGGAAAGTAAAAGTTCCTTTTTCTCAGATGTCATCGGTGTTTTGGTGCCTTGCCTCTGTCGTATGCAAATTTCCTCCAAGTGCATTCAATTGTTGGTTTTCATTTCTTTTTTGCCGCAGAGCTGGGTCTTTTTTTTTTCTTTTTTTTGTGCATTCGTAACGCATGTCGTGACTAGGAAAAGTGGGATTGCCATTCGATAATATCAAATTTCTTTACCTATGACCGTAGCCGTAGACGCCAACTACGGCTGTGACCAATAGACGTTCACAGAATCGCGAGCTCATACCTTTGAATAATTATATCTGAAATCTCATCTCGATTTGTTAAACGGATCAGCCGCTAGATGTTCACCCTTTATCTAATATATAAAAATCTCGTGTCACGGTGTTTGTGTTCTTACTCCTCCGAAACGGCTCGACCGATTTTTATGAAATTTTTTATGTGTATTTGGTAGGTATGAGAATAGGTCGTAAAGTATATTTCATAACGCCAGATAATTAGGGTGTCCCTATCCCGTCATTCCACGTTCAACGTACACTGATGAGATCAACGCTTTCTTGAAATCATCACCACTGTGGCGTAATGTTAAAAAGTCCAGCTAAAAATAAACATGCGCGTCCAAATGTAACACGATCCATCTACTGACATATTCTCAGACCATTGTTAGATATCGGCTATGTAAAAGTTGCTGTCTATAAAAATAATGGATGCATAAAATTGCCCACTAATTTCTGCACTATCATTGATTCGCAAAATGCTCTCATTGACCGCATATTTCCCGATGTACGCACACAATACATAAATAATGCGTGACTGGCAGAAAGAGCCATTTTGGCAGCAAAAAAAATGTGGACGTCGACGATTTAAACTTCAAGATACAACAGTCGTTGCCAGGTGATTTGGTATCGTACAGTTTGCGATGCTAACGAAGCTGTAAATTATCCAACAGAGTTTTTGAACTCACTGGATTTGCCAGGCATGTCATCACATCTTCCACGACTGAAAGTTGGATCCCCGGTTATTTTACTTCGGAATTTGAACCCACCACGGCTGTGCAATGGCACGCGATTGGTCATTAAAAAAATTAATGAAAAACGAAGCCAGCATTTTGAATGGCAAATTCCGAGCCGAAAATGTTTTGCTGCCACGAATTCCAATGATTCTCACAGACGTGCCAATTGAATTCAAACGCGTTCAATTTCCTGTTAGATTGGCATTCGCAATGACAATCAATAAGTCGCAAGGCCAAACGATGTCTGTTTCCGGCTTAGATTTGAGCACACCATGTTTTTCACACGGACAATTATACGTGGCAATGTTCTCGCGTGGGCAAACCATCGAGCTTATTTGTGTTGGCTAAAGACGGACTGACAAAAAATATCGTACACTCAATTGCTCTTGGAAATGAATATTGATTTTCTTTATTTCCTTTTTATACTTTAGTATAAAAAATATATTACTTTTTTCACTTTACGTTTAATTTTTAAGACATCAAACGATGTATATGTTCGTTACGTTAATGAAATACATTGTACTGAGAAATGAACGGTTGGTGGTTTTTTTAATCGGCGATCATCGTCTACAGCGCTCCATTCCTCTTTCTGTCATAGATACCAACCCCACACACTTACATTACATGCATTATTTTTTAATTTACAACCAAAATATTCACTAGAAATAATTTATATGGCAGAACAACGTTTGCCGGGTCAGCTAGTATATATATATATATATATATATATATATATATATATATATATATATATATATATATATATATATATATATATATATATATATATATATATATGTGTGTGTGTGTGTGTGTGTGTGTGTGTGTGTGTGTGTGTGTCTTATAACTGGCCGAGTGTAAACCCACCTTTAGATTACAAAATAAATAAACAATTCTTTCTCTTTAACATGACAATAATAATAGAAATTTATAAACGAGGTTACTACTTATAAATGTCACGAATGCGAAAAATCCACATTCGTGACAGAATTCATCATGTACAAATCATTCAATGTGTTCTATATGGCAAACAACCGAACTTAGAGCTGCCGAAATTGACACGTATTTATTTCTTGGGCTCGATAGGTTAACAGCTATAAAATGATTAGTTATTTTTGAATTAAAAATTAATTCATCTTTTTTTAAATTTTTAATAATTTCTATACATCGATTGTACAAAACAGTTTTTACATAATTTTAAAGGTTAAAAAAATGAATTTGTAATGAAGTTTTTGTTGAACTATTTACTAATTTTATTTCCGTACTAAAATTAGTATGTAACTAATTTTAGTACGTAACTAGTTCCGTACTAAATAGAATGTCAGTTAACTTAACGTTAACTTCACTAAATCTTTAAAAACCGGCGTCCTGGCTTGGAGGTGGGGCGTCTTCCCTGTCAACTGGGTGTTCTGGGTTCGAGTCCCGGTTCGGGCATGGTTGTTCTTCTGTGTTCTGTGAGGTGTGTGAATGTGCCCCCCTGTGTGTGTTTGTAATAAGGAGTTGTGCAAGCGAATGTGACGCATGAAGTAGCTAAGTCGTACTCTTGGCCCTACTTCGTGCTACTAAAAAGCAACACACGCTCGCTTGGCTTAAATCGCTGACAGATAACTATCAGCGGGCTTGTAAAGTGCCATAAATCACCACAACAATAGTTTTTTAAATTACTTTTCTGTGTATTTCGCAACAATGCTGCGTATTATTTTAGTCATACGACGCGTCTACGTACGACGCGTTGTGACGGTATTAAAATATTTTTCATATCCCTGCATCGCTTCTATATATTTAGAGAAACATGTAGGTGCCTTCACACCTCATAGTTCACAACGGGCTATGTTTATTGTGTCCTGGAAGTGCACCTATATGCTGCTCCTAAGTCCTTTTTTTAATCCCAGTTCAGTCCCAATTTTGTTAAAAAAAACGTTTTTTTTTTTTTTTTTTTTTTTTTTTTTTTCTTAAATAAAATTTGAAAACATTAATGTGATGTGATAACCATTTACTTTTAAAAAAGGCAAAATAAATAAATAAATAAAAATAAATAAAGAAATTAAAAAAAAAAAAAACTGACACGTCGCGCATAGACAGGAAACGGGCCCTTAAAAAATACAAAAACAAAAACGAAATATAAAGTGAAAAGCGAATTAAGGTAATATCATTTGTATTTAATTTTTTGTAAATATTTTTAACAACAATATCAATTTTTTGAATATTTACAAAACTCTTTTTCTAATACTCTCAATTTAATATAATCTCCATTTTCTTCATTTCTAATTGATTCCCTCATTGTTAAAAACTTTCCGATAACACTTTTTTCGATATAATCAAATGTTGATTTTGATAATTCAAACAAGTCAAACAAATACCGACAAAGATAAGTTAGATAACGAATTTTTTTACGACTGTCTTCATTTCTAAAATTTGAAACTCTAATATCATCTAAAAATTCATTCATTTATTTAGGAAGAAAATCCTAGTCTAAAGTTAGAGTTGCTGCTATTAAGACTAAGTTTTAAAAAATAAAATTAGATAAATGGAGTCTAAAATATTCGTGTGCTACAATGTTTCGAACTAAAGGCTCGTATCACTTTTAAATTTTCTGAAAAGCGGACTTCTAAATTTGACCAACAATGTGTGTGCGCGGGTGTATAATCGGATAACTAATATTTTTAGAGATTATATACTTAGTTGATGCAAACAAATATCTTACTATGCTTCTCCTTCGGTAGTACGAGCCAGGTATTCATCTTCCCACAGAAAATTGCCGTTTTCTGGCCGGCCATGTTCCGTATCTCCGTGGGCGTCAAGGAGGGCCTTTGAGGGTTCAGAGACAACACCTTCGGCTGTCGCTCCACAGGATTCTAAAAGGAAGGCAAAGAGTTTGAATCAGAATAAATAATGGGAAAGAACGGGACATGCGCGGAAATACGATACATTTATTCAGGTCATTAAGGCAGAAAAAAAATATTCAAATGGAAATTTTCTTTTAAACATAAAAAAATAAATTTCAGAAACATTGATAGATGGCGCTGTACAACAGAAAATATGCTGAAAGACACAAATAATTTCAAAAAATAAAACATTCGGTATGAAATTTTTCCTTTTTAATTTCTATTGCTCATAAAAAAAAATCCTGAAAAAAAATAAGATAAAAAATGAAGAAACTTAAATTGTCATTGTAACTGCAATTTTGCATTGTAAACACAAAAACTTGCATAAACTCTTGGTTTGCAGCTACTGTTTCGGGCATAAAAGGGAATAATAAAACTGGGAAAATGTCATTCTTATCAGCGATGGCTGTCATGCTGCTAGAACGAGCTTTGCATGTGTAGCATAGCAGTTTTCCGCTTAATCCTTTTCTCTACGCCTGGAATAGTAGGTTTAACGATTTTGGAGCCTTTACACTTCGTTGTATAGAGAGCCTAGAGTAGGGATATATTAATTGTGACCCCTTGTATTTAGTATATATAAAAATAATAATATTTTGATGACAGGGAGAATTACTATCATCAAAAAATTAGTTTTTCACGAATTTCTGCATTTGAAATCTTTCTGAGAGCAAAAACACATTTTGGAAATTACGTCCGTCTAATTCAAAAACGCAATGAGCTACAGGCATGAAATTTGATAAGAGATCTTTATAAAAAATTTGTAGATTTCTATTAAATTTTGAACGGAGTTCAACTCCTGGAACTGTTTCTGTGTGTCTGTCCATGCACAGTTCACTTGACTCTGTGTATCGTGTACAAGCAAGTGAACACGATAATTAATAAACGCAAAAAAAAATAAATAAATAAATAAATAAATAAATAAATAAAGAGGCAATATTTGGCACACAGTTTTAGCATTTAAAGCTAAATAGTTAACAAATTTCGAGCGAAATCCACAAAGGTGTTGATTATCTATCTTTCAGTACATTCGTTTACATGTAAATGCAATAACACAAAAACGCAAGGATTTAGATAAATGAAAATTTGTACTTAATATCGCACAAAAAAGCACATTTAATTTTCTTCACTATATAACGAAACAAGAAATGCTCATACGTTGGACTCTGAAAATAAAAATCTGAACATTCGTTGAATTAATAACCTGTGTGAAATCCACAATTTTTTATTCGGGGAGAGGATAAGATAATCTTTATTAGAGTGCGAGAAAGTTGCGGGAGGACCACTCCTGGCGGTTAAAGATAAGGAAGAAAAAAAGAGGTTAAAAACGCCGCATTATAACATACGTAGGAGTGCATTAAAAACTGTTCGGCTTTATCACTTATGTTTCACAATCTCGTAAAATATGCTTTGCGCTGTGGAGGGGATGCGTTGCTCCTGAGCCAATGGAAATCTACTGATCTGATGCGCGTGCCCTCAAATCGACGCCCACTTGAGGAAACAGCTCCCTTCCCTTTTGAAGTAAAGAAAGAAACTAAGTGATATCACGATTTCCCGAAAGAATTTTTTTCTTTTTCCCTCCGAGTGGGTAGATGCAAAATTAACCTTTCTGGCATCTGAGTGCTTTTTGTGCCGCGCAGGTGATAAATGCTAACTACGTAACTGGATAAACGGTAATGTGACGTTATTAGAAAAAAATGTCCAAGAGGCTATATGTGGAAAACATACAAATTCTCAATTCATGAAAACAAGTAAGGGGAAATAATCCCTAATAAAATTGGCAGAGAGATTTTAAAAAAATACTCATATCTGCTTCCTAAAAGTAATTTTTTAAAATGTATTTTCTGCTTTTCAATTTTAGGTTTATCATTCCTTAAGATAAATTAAAATCAGTGACAGTCCAAAACTTTCTCTCATACTCTTTAATAAAGGTGATAAATTAACGTTATTGTCTGTTTTTTCTCAACATATTGAAACCAACATTTGACACAGAACTGCAGTTTCGACCACAAAATTACATACCAAATTTTATACATTTAAGTCCTTCCGTTTTTCAGTTATCGCATTTACATACTTCTGAAAGTACAGATCGACGTATAGTCATCATCTTGTTGGATTTGGCTCAAGAAAAATTTGATAGCTGTCTATAATACAGATATTAAATCTGTGTACCGAATTTTATTCATCTAGCTCTCTTTGTTCTGTAGCTATAGTGTAGCTTATATTTGAATAAGAGGACAGACAGGTAGAATAGATTTTGCTCATAGAAATATAAAGATCATATGCCAAATTTCATGCGTCTAGCTCGAAGCATTCTTATCTCTGTCACAGATAGACAGATATTTTTCAAAAATGTATTTTTCGGACTCAAAGAAGTTCACAACATGGAGATTCCTCAAAATTTAGAGTTCGATTTTTTTTTTTTTGAAGATTACAATACTTTCTCTATACTCCGAACACGAGAAAGAATCTACACGAATCTCGGCAGAATATGAGGCTGATGTTGGACATATTGAAGGGGAAAAAAAAAAGGGTGGAAGTGACTTTAAATAATTTCCTTTTATATCTTTTCTTACTGTACTCATTCGAATCTCCGTCCATTGAGATCTGTGGAATGATTTCGATTCAAAGTTGCAAGTTAATTCCAGATCTTTCTTATCCTTTTAAACATCGTCTGCATAATTTTAAACTGGGAAGTATTTTAAAACGAAAGAAAACTCGATAAATATTAGAAGGACCATTGTAGAGGAATGTATATATACTATGATTTCATTAGACTTGCGCCCATTTATTCTTTAAATATATTGATGTTTTTTATGTGCAAAACATTATTTAGAATCAGTACCATTTATACTGTTTTCATTCTAGTGCAACTAAATTTACAGTTTTTCAATAGAATAAGTCAAAATAGGTATACTGAAATTTTGAAATGCGCTGAAACAGTCTAGGGAAATGGGTACGAGGAGACACTCCCACACCCACCGAAAAAAATATGAAAATTCGAATAAAGGGGGGAAATTAATTAAAGGATCTATTTTAGCTAACATTTTTACTATCGTAATATTTTTTTTCTTTTAATTATTTTTAATAAGGGTCACATACAAATGATAGCGGAAATTTTAAGATAAAAAATTCTTTAGCGTGTGTCAAAAAAATCCAAAACGCCCTTTAATAAAGCTTCAATAGACATAAATAGACAGTGGTATGTTCTACGCGAACAACGGGATGCACACGGCTCTCAGTTTCGTTTCATGCAGCTGGCGCATATGATAAAAACATCATGCATGCAAGTAGACAGACATTTTATAAAATGTATTTTAGAAAGATATTATAATAGAAGAAAATATTCTGCATTTCACTATGCAGAATATTTAGTTAAAAAAATATTTTAACATAAGTATTTAAAACGTCTAAATTATAGCTAACTAAAAGAAAATAAATCGTCTGTAAATTGTCAAGAAAGTGTGAAAGAATACTTACTTGAATTTTCGTTAGTGCATCAGTTTCCTCATTCAAAGTTTCGTGTGTCAAACGGCCCAAAAAACATTCCCGATTCGTCAAGTCTTTATATGCTATGGTTTTCTGGAATGTGGAAATAGAGGTCAACAAAACACGCAAAGGAATCAATAAGATGAGTTGGAATTAATGCCTGTATATGCTACACACACACACACATGCACATTCATTGTGGTTATACTAATTAAAATGCAAGTGTTTAAAATATTTTAGAAAAAGAATCTACTTTTAGTATAATGAAGAAACTTGGTATTTGTTTTATTTAGAGCATGGGGAATTGAATTACACAATTAAAGAAAATAGTACCGGGTTTTTTTTCGATATGTGGCATTGTATGTTATTAAAACTTCTTCTTCTTCTTCTTCTTTTTTTTTTTTACTATGTCAAAATGCCTACCACTTTAATTTTAAAAGCATTTGTAAGCAAAAGAAATGTTTCTTTAAAAATACAGCCATGACTTTTCGAAGGTAAAATATGTTCTGTTCTGTAAAAATTTGAGAAAAGGTCCATTATTTGTGAATACCTTAAAGAAAATGATTAGTAAATTTGAAGCTACAGGAGATTTCGGGATGCTCCCAGGAATAAGAGGATGACATATTGTGAATCAGGAGATTATGGAATTAATTAAGGATTCAAATGATTCAGAATTAGTGGATAAGCGACATGTAAGTGTAGCAAAAACTTTATCAATACCATAGCTCACCGTGCAAAAAATCCTGCGCTACATTTTACAACGCTATCCGTATAAAATTAAAATTTTATAACACTTGAAACCAGGAGATCCACAAAAAAGAATTGATTTTGAAAACTTCATTCTTTCCAAAAGTGAGGACGACGAATCATGAAAGATTTTGTGAATTGATGAAGAACATTTCATTTTATTACGACAAGTTAACACCCAGAATTTTACGATATTGGGTTCAATCAACCAGCATGCTGTTTTTGGAAAACCCTTGCATTCAACGTTTATTACAGTTTGGCGTGGTATGACTGCTGACTTTATTATTGGTCTATTTTCTTTTTTGAAATCTTACACCAGCAGGGCTTGTTCGCTGTACCGTAAAATGCACTGGTTACAGTAAAATTCTAGAAAGTAATGTGATTTCTGCTTCACAAGAAAGAAATTGCTTAGATTCAACTATATTCACGCAAAATGGAGCTCCATTTCATATTACTCAGTCTGTTAATCAACTGCTTCAGCAAACTTTTCGTGAGGATCATATAATTAGCAGATGATTCCAAATGCTCACTCCATTCACTTGATTTGAAATCTAGCAATTTCTGACTGTAGAAATATTTAAAAAACAGCATTTGTAAGGACAAACCTAACTCTGTCTTTGATTTAAAAATCAGCATTACTAGAACATGTCCTAGAAATTCACCAAGATACATTAGGCTCTAATGTGATCCCTTTCTCTTGCGTCTGCAGCATTTTATTGGACTTGAAGACCTACATATTGAGCAAATATTGTAATAATTAATTTCATATCTTTTAACAAAGAAAAAAATGTTATAATTTCAATGTAAAAAGTAATATCAATAAAAAACGTCACCTATCGAAAGAAATTGAACTAATTCTTTTCATTGTGTAATTTATTTCCCCGTGCTGTAAATATAATAAATATCAAGTTTCTTCAACATATTTAAAATAGTTTTTCTTCTAGAGTCTTTCAAACACTTGCATTTTAATTATAGCCATCCTGTATATACACTGAGTGACCAAATTAAATGACCACTTGACACATATACACAGATCGACCCTCATTTCACTTTGTTGAAACTGAAGAGTGAGATAGCTATAAAAAAAGGAATGCAGAATAAGTGAAGAATCAATTGCACTGTCTTGTTTGTGAAAAAAAGAAAAAAAAAAAAAAAAAAACGCAATTTAACTGAGTTTGCACGCGGAATAATTGTAAGTACTTGTAGCGTCGGAATCAATATCAGGAAAATAGTTGCACTTGGGAATTGTTCGAGAGCAGCAGCTATTAATGCTTATAGAAAGTGGCTTACCAAGCTGAAACCCGGATCTCAATGTCAGGATAGTTAGCGTCACAGACTACTGAATGCCCGATCAAAATATGATACTTGCCTTAAGTTTTCTAGTATAACAGAAGGACTACAGTACGTCAAATTGCAGGGAATCTTAATCAAGGAGTGATTACAAAGGTATCTGAACGAGCTGTTTGCCGCACATTTCACCGCTTATAGACTATGGAACTAGACCACCTGCTCGAAAACCTCTAGTGTCTGATCTGAACAAGACCAAATATTTCTAGTTCCCAAAAGAGCACAAAGATTGGTCAATAGATGACGGAGAAAGAATTATGTGGTTAAGTGAATCACGTTTTCAATTACACCATGCAAATGGTAGAGTATGAATATGCATAAAACAGCAGGAAATCAGGAACTTCAACTGCAATGGCGAAACACTTCAAATTGCTAGACAATATTACGGTTGGAATGATAGTTTCTTGGCACTTTTTTACACTACTTGGCATTGTTTTCTTGATTATTGTAGTAAAATTCTGAATGCTCAAGGGTATTTAATTGTTACCACGGATAAAACATATCCTGGTCTATTAATGGCGTACCTTGTCGGGGACCGATACTTCCAGCGTAACGATGCTCTCAGTCATAAAGCTGTCATTGTCCGCAGATGTTTCTAAGAGCATGACAAAGAATTTACCAGGTTTAGTTGGCTTACACTACAGCCAGATTTCAATCTAATTGAGAATCTGTGGGATGAAATCGTACAGGATAGCGGGCAGCTGGATACAGTTCTATCAAACCTTAAGAAACTGAAAAGTGCAGTTCATCTGAAATTCCTCACGCCACCTCCTAACGTTTCATAGAATCCATGCATAAGAGAATCCCTTCAGTATTAATATAAAAAAAAGGGTTCTACATTGTATTGATAGGCGGTCATAATAATTTGGGTCGTCAGCATATATGTGTGTGTGTTTGTACTGGCTTCTCTTAATTTAATTTATATTCTAATTTGTTTTGAAATTTTTTATCATAAAGTAGTCCATATTACTTTATTCTAAAATGTTCTCTTACTTTCAGACTCGACTCCCATTCCTTTTATTTCATTATTTCCAATACATGTTCTAAAAAAATGCCGAGTCTGTAATTCTCGCACTACAAACAAACGAATAAAAGGCCAAATGCCAGCGTCATAATTTTCAAAGATACCTAAAATTCCCTTTCTTGAATCGACACGTGTCAAAGAAATCCATTAAAAATCTCTTAGTAAAAGCATTAAGGGAACCATTTCTGATGCTTTTCTCTAGTGTCGAGATGTATACATATGTGCTTCACTGGTCCTCTCCCTATGTGTGTGTGTGTATATATATATATACATATATACAATAATAAGAACAATTGTGAATGACCACATCTACAGAGCAGATTATTGGAAATAGATTTATTCAATTTGGCAATGATGCATTTTAGATCATAAGAATGTGCACTTCGTAGAGATTCGTCGCCAAGAATCACACGATACATTTAATAAATATGCTAAATTCAGGCGAAATGATCATTTTTCGTAACTATTGTACGCTAATGCATGCAAGGCCTCTGGGATAACGCCTTTATTAGAAAGTAGACGAGAAAGTTTTGGGGCGATCATTTCAGCTAGTTCTACTTTAAAATATGTTTCTTAGAAAGTTAGTTATATCAATTATATTGTTTTTTAAAAAAATGCAAAACATTCTTCTGCTTTCTTTTTATTAAAATTATTTCTGTTTCACCTGCGTGAAAAAAAAAAAATATGCCGGTAATCTTAATTCGGAAATTTAGCAGTCACATGTTCATTTATGCACTCGGTTCTGACATAGATATGCTCCTTTCTGATATTTAAAAAGTATTCACCATGGTCACGAGAGACAAGTTTATTCTCTTTAAACAACACTTCTTCACACTAATATCCTGTTCTCTGTGTTTACTGTGAAATCGACCATTTATCTAAAAACAGGTAGAAAACTTCCTGTCTGCGTTTCGACATATCTAATTTAGATTCATTAATCGAAATTAATTTTCATTAAATTATTATTCAATGGTTTGATTATTAGGTTCAATAATGACGTTAATGTACAAATTTTCGAAATTGAATGAAAATTTCGTATTCTTCCATAAATACCTATAATTTAGTTCTCATCAGAGCTTAAAGAACTGTTAAAGTATATAATGCGTTAAATATTTTTTGCAATGAAGCATTTTTTAAAAAATTTATTGTAATGTAAAAAAAAATGATAAACTTTCAAAAAATTATTAAGGAAAAAAAAAAACTTAGTGTAAATATGATCGATTGATATCTCAGATAATTATTTATAAGAGTGTTTAAAAGATTTTAATATCTTAATTTCGATGTTATTTACATGAGGAAACTAATGTTCAAACATCGTTCGCTCTGACGATATTTTGGCAATTAAAACCAATGATACTGAAATTTTAGTAACGAAATACAAAAAGCAGTACAATAAAAAAAATTATAATAATTACAATTCCAAAATTATTGAATGATAATAAAAACCAAATTAAAATATCTAAGACCAAGCGTTTAGAAAAAAAAAAAAAAAATGGCCAGATTTCAAAATTTAGCCTTTTGGCAATCTTGCCGCAAACTGGTTGAGACTTTATCGGCCTTTGATAGATAAAGCAGAAAAAATTATTGCTTTTCCTCATCCATACCATTATCCGAAAAGCAAAGGGCGGAAGACATTCGTCCTCTGCCGCACCCTGTTAGGTTTTACAGCGCAGTTAAGATTCAAATCACCTTCCTCGTAATTGCACGCTGTCCACCTCCTCCCCCCTCCGCCCACGAGGGCAGCTCCGGTGGTGAAGAATTAATCTGCCACAGGGATGCGGTAGGTAAAAGCCAGCAATAAAAGCCACCATTAGGATTAATTGAGAAGCGGTAGGCTGCAGGTATTCGTAGACAGCAGCGGAGACTCACTTAGTGCGACGTGTTTCGCCCTTCGTAGTACGAAGCAAACTGAGTATAAATTCCCGACGTTCGCCTTTTGATAAGTTGAATTCAAAATTTGACATGTATCGGCAGTTTTGGCGACTTATTATTCGAATTTATTCATGTGAGGCGAGGAATTTTTAATCTCTCATACACGAAATATGGTGCAAGTGACTATTCAAGAAATTCAAACGAGATTTTGGCGAATCTCGTCGTTTTAGACCTCTCTGAATTCAGAAAAACACATTTTTTCCATTATATCTATCTGTTAGTGACAAAGATAACTCAAATACGCGTTGTGCTAGACGGATGACATTTGGTATGTGGTCTTTACAACAAATTTATATACATAGATTTTTATGATTTTTAACAAAATCTATATAGAGGAAACGTGCCTACCGGCTGTCTGAATATAAATTAATATGATAGCTACAAAAGAGGAGAGCTGGATACATAAAATTCAGTACACAGATTTAACATCCTTATTGAGATATTTTGAGCCAAATCCAACTAAGGTTCAACGTCTATCGGTCTGTTCTTTCAGAAGCAGTAAACGCGGTATCTCAAAAACGAAATGTCTTAAATATATCAAATTTGACATGTGTTTTTAAGTGTGGTTTTGTATCAAATTTTGGTTTCAATCGGGCTGAAAGAAGGCGTTTAGAACCCAAATTTGATTTTTGGATACTTTTAATCTATACAGAAAACAATCGCTAAATACTTTCATCTGGGATCGCATGTCAGATGTAGCAAAGATGCTAAATTCAAACGAAAGACCCATATTTTGTAACGATTGTGCGCCAATGCCAAGCAAGGCGTTCTATGGGATAATACTTTTATTAGAAAGTATGCGAGAAAGTTTTGTCGAGATCACTCTCCCTCCTTTCATAATTCGCTTCACATACAGATGTAGGTCCACACATCCACGGACCTATTTAATCCAAAATTAGATACAAATCAACCATTCGATTCACAAAACTATAGGCTAAATTTCACTCATCCAATTCTTTTGAGCCCTTCGCTCCCGTTTTTTTAGAAATGTCAGTTTATTACAAAAACATAGTTTAACAAGTGGGAAAAGTTTCCTGCAAATTTTCTGGCATACTATCTAATAAAGACACTGTACCCTTTCTCCCACATGAAGTGACGCGCCGTGAACACCAGGAGGCTTGAGACATTTATTTTCTTCCTTTCGTACTCTTCGTAGTATAGCAACAGATAGTGTGTTAACTACAATGCCATTGGCGGATGACTTGAAACAGCCTAATAACAATCGATCTTCAAAGAGTTTGCTCTTTTATTTATTATCTACTCGCTGGGATGCAATGAATGCACCAGCCGGGTGGATTCAGCGAAACTTTCACTTATACTCATTCATAATGTACTTGTGTATTTTTAATGAAATGCTATTGCCGAACCATAGTGATGAAAGATCCTATTAAAACGATCTCATACGACCCTTGTTTTTTTCTTTGTCATTGATTTCTGGGATGAAGTGAAAACAAAAAATACCGGAAAATCAAATGTGGGCATTTTTTTTTTTTTTTTTTTTTTTTTACGACAGATTAAAACCAAAATTTGGCACACAGCTACAACTGTTTTACAAAATCCCATCCGCACTTTCACAGACCGACCAACGGATTTGGTGCCACATTTGATACTTATCTACATTTTGGATGTTTCCCCTTTTGCCCATCGATTTCTCTTTGTGTATCGTCTTCACTCCCACCTGGACTTCCTCGGAGTGGACACAAGTTGAAAAGACTTCCTCCTTCTGCATCAAAGAGTTTTTCAGTTCACAGACAGAAAGAAGGACAAAATGACAAAAACGTGTTTTTTTTTTTTTTTTGGACTCAAGGATATCGGAAACTTGAAAGATTTGTTGAAATCTGGAATTTAAATTTTTTACGAATACAGTTACCTTCTCTGTACACTATGTATGCGAAAAAGTACCAAGTACAGTCCGTCAAAAAAAGTTTCCGGGCACATGTTATGGCTGGTGATCTATAAGTCAAATTCAAAGAAAAAACGCCATTCGATTAAATAGATGTAAATTGTCTTTGCACGATGAATCATCTACATTTTTCTTTGTATCATTTTATTTTTCCCATGGCAGCCTCTCATTTTTCGTCTTTTGACTGATTTTATAGAATAAAAATCCCCAGATATAAAACTTCAGATAAAAAGATTTAAAAAAACCAAAAATATATAAGAAGAAAGTATGAGAGATGGTTTCAATATATACAAACATAGCAAGTAGATCCATCTATTCATATTTTCCTTTACCCACATCTTCATGACAGTCGTTCATGCAATCATTTTTCTCAAAAAAACGAATGTATCTTTTAATGATAACTTTATTGACAAAGATGAAATAAGAATTTGAAATCTATACTTTTAGTTGCCTATTTAATTGTAAATAAATAATAAACAAATAGTATTTTCGAGGCATATTATTTAAAGTAATTAAAAAATGTATCCATTAATATTAATAAAGTTAGCTTCAGTTAAAAAATTTTGGAGTAGCTACAAAATAAAATGCGTATTTTCTGGAACATTCTTTTATAATTGAAACACAAAAATCTTTATGCAGTTGATTTACATCTGCAGGTTTTCACTAACAGAATGCTTTAAATCATTTTTAAGGATTTTTCCCTATTTCATCTCTTTTTACTATCAACTGTATTAAATTTTTAAAAAATACTTACTGAAACGTACAAAAATACTTACCGAAATACAAAAACTTGTTTATGTGCTTCATTCAATAATGTTTTATTTATCAATACATTTCACGGCATGTAAATTTAGTATTTAATACAGAATTTTACTTCTGTCTTTTTTTTTATCAATTAAAAGTCTAGGAATCATTTCTTCATTTATCATTGGCTCCTACATGTACCAAACGGAACTTACTGCTACAGGTATGGCATGATCTGAAATGGACAAAATTTGGAAAAGTGTTTTATTTCTTGTTCCTTCACTTGACATCGACATTTTAGAAGTTCCTATTCAAAAATTTTAACCTTGTAAATTTTAAAGTTAATTAAAAATATAAAATAATCTTCTATATTTTTTACTTTCCACAGCGTTAGTCTTCCTTCCGAGTATTTTAATGTAAACTAAGATTTATTGTCAGATATACATTATATCTATAAGTGTATTTAAAAAACTGGAACCGGAATTGAATGGTAGGAATTCAAATTTTCAACCGATTATAATTCATAAACAGTTTACTCAAAATTACGAAATGCTGTATTGTACAAATGTACAAAATGTTTTATTGTACAAACAAAATACTGTAAAGCCACGAATATCTCGCATGAACTTGATAAAGGATAGTTATGAAACATATATCTTTGGCACCCATTTAGCTTTTTTATTGACTCTATCCTATGTATTTTGGACGCCTTTTTGTCGACTGATTGACATAAAAATTCGATACACATGTTGAAACCCTTATATATATCGAAGAATAAAGCGACTGCTTCCAAGGACTGAGCTGAAATACACTAATACGAAATAAATAAATAAATTGGAGCAAAATTTATTGCCAGCTATTCCATACAACATTTGAGACATTTTTTTAAAAAACTTTCATCATCGCTTTATCTGAGCATAAACAGCACCACTACCAGAACCATAATTCTTTCCCATCCCTTTCGAGAATGATCTTTGAAATACGATGAGAAAATGAGTTCAGTTTGGATAGGAAAGAAGCTGATGTTGAGCGGGTGCCTGCCCAAAGGTAGAGTTTATGCTCGAAACAGTTTCCCAGTTAATGAGCTATCAGAAAAACCGGATTATCAAACAGATAAACTCGTAAGGCCTGCAACTCTGAGGGGCCTTGAGATTTATGGGAAGATATTTTCGAGGTAATCTAATTTCGTATCTTCATTTGATTTACAGGTGTCGACAACTCGAAAGTATTCAAATAAAAGATGAGCAAAATTTAAGTCTTAGATCATTATTCTTAAGCCACGTTCCGACGGCCTGTGGTCTTTACGGATATGGTCGTAAATCTTCCAACTGACCCATTGTCGGACCCCCCCCTTGGGCACGCGATCGGGAGCTTCCGCAAATTGTCGGTACAATGAACGGACATCAAAGAACCCGGAAAACCACAAGACAGGGGAACGAGGGAAAAATGTGTCGGTCTGAAGGAGCGCACAGGTCGTCGAAACGCGGCTTTAGGGTCGTTTTACATGCCAGCAAATTTGTTTAAAGTTTACTTTTCACATCTTTTAAATTTTATTTATTGAAGCTTTCTCTCTCTCTCTCTCTTTACTCCAGTTTTAACTATTACCGAAATTCTTGTAACAAATTTTGAATCTACCACATGCTCTATACTTTGGAAAATAATTTCTTTTAAGTCAATTCAAGGTAACTCCTGAGAATTGTCATGACCGTCGATAGTAATTCACCGCCTTTCTCTCTACCTTATCTCATCCATGCGATATGTTTAGGGAATGCAGATGATTGAAGAGCAGAAAGGAAAGTGTTGGAATGTTTAAGGTTTTTCTTTGAAAAGCATTCAAGTTTAGATTTTTTTTTGTTTGTTCATAATATGAATTTGGTTCTGAGACAGAATATTTTAAGAAACAAACAGTTTTATTTATGTTTGGTACCACAATATCTGCAGTTAGTAAGTACAAAATCTTCTTGAAATGTGTAGCCTGTACTAAAAAATACACTCCACTAGTGTGCGAGACACTAGATGTTCGAAGGGAATTAGATAAAATTTAAGATAAAGAAACTCCCCGTGTTCTGAAGTCAGTGTGAGCGACAATACTTTCTATTCCTTCGGACCTTGAACATAAAATATAAGGTAGCAAAGAATGAAACCAGTCCTATATTCAGAGTCCAAAAAATGTTTTAAAGAATGTGAAGGAAGAAATGGAACTATTCCAATAAAAAAAAGTACGTAGCATTGAATCTGTTAAATAGGAACACACTTTTATAGAATAAGCGTAGTAAATAAAAAAAACAGTGTAACATAGAAATTAATGACTAGTTCTGTATGTGAAATAATATTGCATCTGCTAGTCCAGGTTCATAATGAAAGACTTTCGAGAAAGGAAAATAACTTAATCAGATGTGGGGAATGAGCCGCAAGTTCTTCAAATATTCCTTAGGGCTGATTATTAGGGAATCTTATGCAGGCCAACTGTAAGATTTTGATTTGTTGCCTGGTAGCCACAGAGACAGTACTTGGTTGAATTTTGTCAGATTCAGTATTTGAAGTGAAATACCTTCAAGTAATACAATTATTTCTTTTTTGAAAAAATAATTGGATGTTTCTGAAGTGTGGAAATTTAATTCCTTGGGCCAAAACTTAATCGTAAAAGCATATGACTATGAATATCATGCTATAAAGAACTGAATTAGAATGAATAATAAAAAACAAAATATTCCAAAGGAATCGTTAAAATTTAAAATCTATTAGAAATGCGATTAAAATTCTAATTATCTTTATGACCCTTCCACGCTTTGGTGATTTTATTTCAACATTTAGGATTTTTTAAAAAGAAAACATGTTTTTCTTTACATTGGTAAGAAAGTATCTTTCAAATTTTTTGTAATTATTTTGAATTATAATCAGGAGAATGAAATTTGAAATAAATTATTACAATATTAGATCATATCTCTACAACAAAAAAAGGGGGAGGGGGGTGGATGGGAAGCAAAACTCGAATTACTTACTTGTTTAAAATCATACAAAGTCACTGTTTTTGTCGCTGCTCTCGGACTCATATTTATAACGTATTCAGTCTGAAATAGATCAAAAGAAATATATAATTATTCATTGGTATTTGGCGGCATCAAGTAACTTAGAAAATCAATAATTACTTATTTTCTAATTTCAATAATGAAAACTTTAGATATTACTATATCTAAATATTGTTAATATCTAATCCAAAGCATGCATCGATTCAGATGGTAATTCTAATTTAATTTTAAACATAAATTTCAATAAATATCCTTTAAATTATTTTAAAAACATCCAGATGAAGATAATTGTGTTGTTGAAGATAGTTATATTAAAATTATGTTTACATTAGAAAAAAATCATTTAAAAAAATCTGTTAAAAATCATTTAAGAACTTTATAGATACGTCTTAAATAATTTTAAAAATATAGCAGAGTTTTAAAAAAAACAATGCATATTTCCGAATACCCTACTTTACCTTGAAAATTAATAATTGAAAGATGGTCACGCTTTGATCTCAAAATTTGGTAAATAGATGACCTAAATTATTAAAAATTGCTTATGAGATTGCAAATATGTATTCATTCCTAAGTTGACAACTCAAGTCAACCACATCTCTCGCAAAAGGTGCGTATCTTTTAAATGGCCGACGGGTTCACATCCAGCTCTTCTGGGACTAGCGAATAATGTATATATAATCTTATATTAATAAAAATTATTATTTTCAAACAATACATAATATAATTCAATCAGTAACAAAATATTCGAAATCACAAATATTACAGAAAACACCTGTCGTTTATAAAACAAATATTACAGAAAACACCTGTCGTTTATAAAACAAATATTCAAAAGTCAAAGGCACCAACGAGGCTCCCCAGAAAGATGAACCCAATCATTTTTCAAGTTTCAAGAAATTTGTAAACAATTTTCCATTATCTGTCAGCTCACTCACCAAAAAAAAAAAAAAAAGCAGAAAGAGATTTGCTGATTTATTTTTAATTTTAACGTATGGGCAAGAGCCAGAGGAGCGAGATAAAAAATTTTTTTGTTAAACCAGAATGAAACCAGCGGCAATGGTTTACTCAAAACTTTCTGGCATACTCTCTAATAAAAGTACCATCCCAGAGATCGCCTTGCATGGTGTTGGCGCGCAATAGTTGAGAGACATTAACCTTTAGCACGAATTTAGCGTTTTTACTGAATGAACCGCGTGATTCTAAGCGATATTTTGGCGATTAATCCCTGGCATGCGGTTGAAAATATCCGGAAATAGAATTTGCATTTTAGATGCGTTCTCCCCAGCCGATTGAAACAATTTCACAAAACTACAATTGTAGTCAACAAATCTCACACCAAATTTCATATGTTTAAGTCATATCATGTTTACATGTTTCTGAAAATACAGACCGACGGACGTTCTACTTCTAGTTGGATTTGGCTAAAAATTTGATAAGTATCTACACTATAGATTTAAATCTGTGTTCCAAGTTTTATCCATCTAGCTATATTCCTTTTGTAATTATCGTGTTAACTTACATTCGGACAGCCAGTGAGACAAATTTCCTCTGAACGGAAGAAAGTTTGATAAATATCTACAAATTTGGTGTAAAGACGAAATACCGAATTTCTAGCTCAAAGCATTTTGAGTTATCTTTGTCACATCCAGATATGTAGACACACATATTGCCATAAAGGTATTTTTCGAAATTCAGGAGGTTTAAAACGTGAAATTTCATTGAAGTCTCGAGTACAATTTTTTTAAATATTACAATACTTTCTCTATACTTCATATACGAGAAAATAAAATATAAAATAATCTAAATCACTAAATTTTTTATGGAGCGATTTGGTGAATTTAATAGTATAAATATGGAAAAATAGGCCGTGTAAAAGGAATGAGGCCATGATCAGTAACAGGGAAAATTATGGATTGAGAAATTATCAGGGTTTTTGAATTAAACTTCTGTAGAAATCGGCTCGCACGTAACCGGGCACAGAATCAAACGGAGCATCTCCAGAAAGAAGGAACTTCGTATTTCCCAAAAGATTGCACCTAAACATGAATTCCAATTGCAAAGTTTTGCAAAATATGTGGACAATTGTATGAAAACATTTTGGTTTTTGTGTGTGCTGATAGTAAAGAGTTAAAAATGTTTAATTTTTATGCCTATTCTATAAAGAAAAAGTCTCAATTAGTAGATCGAAAAATTATTTTCGTTGACTTCATCTCTACACACAAGAAACTTCACCTTTCTATTAACAAAATGTGAAGAGATATACTTATTTTTAAATTGGGAAGAACTATTCAGAAATTTAGATGAAAACTTTTACTTCAGAAGTACAAATTAATTTCAATACAGAAAAATGCCATATTGTTATGGAAATTCCGAGGTTCTTTTCGGATTTGTTGGTCGATGAAATAAACAGTCCTTTAGTAACGGACGACGACTTTTATTGACGCAAATACAAAGACAACAAATATACTGCCGACACGAGCACAAGCAACACATTGCAACAAACAGTAGCCCACGAGTAGTAATCGGTAGTAATAACAACCATAGCACACAAAGCAGCCAGATAGAATTCAGCAGGAGAAGGGAATCTACGTAGCTTCACTCTGCGGTCTCTCCAAGCGTCTGCAATTCATCCCTGTCACCTCACTTTAGCTGTATCCAATTACCTATTCACTACTGCCCTTCTGGCTACTCCCACAAGACTCGATACTACTTCTACAATAAACAGCAGGACTCGGCACACGGCTCAATACAACAATCGCTTGAGATCCAGATAATGCTTTCTCTCCGCCAAGCTGATCCAACTATTCGCCGTTGACTCTTTCCACGATTACAACTCGTTTCACGACTTGAGAATACCTTCCTTTTATAATTCTCGGAGGCAGGCAGAGAAGGTTCTGGACCAATCAAGTGTAATTCGGTTTCTATTGGCTCAATTGTTAAAATTCTGGAGGATTCCAGTATTATCTATTTTGTCGCCAAATTCGTCATCAAGTCTCCAAATGGTCGCCAAACCCTGAGATCACTGATTCGATATCCGATGAGCATCCCACAGAACTCACTGTCTTTCCATTGGTTGAACTAACCATGCTGGGAAGCAACATTAAAGATTGTAACAATATGTAAATATTCATCTAATAATCAATATGATTTGGAAGAAATTTGCTAATCGCACATATTGTTATTCATTTTAATTGATTGACATTTGTGTTCCCAAATTTAAAAAGAAGCGAATCGATATTTGAGAAATTGCATTTTTATAATTCTCAGAGAAATAATGGAATGCCAAACAAGTAAATAAAATTCTTCGTTTACAACTGCGTGCTTAATATTAGGGCTTCCAAAAGAATATTCTGAAAAATTAATGATTTAGGTCGTATGGAAGCGCAATGCTGGTCTACTTGCGGAATTCAAACGTCATATTTCTAGGCAGTATATTAATAGAATTATTCAGTGCTTACAAACTATAAGATTATTTATCTGAGAAGGAAAGTGGACTTTGAAGTGTTGTACAAGTGGTTTGTTAGTGGTTTGCGATGTTATAAATATAATAGCTCTAATAAAGAATCATTTTATTTATAGGCGTTATCTAAAAGTTCATAGAATAAAGCAAGAATTTTAGTAGTAATAAAGTAATTTCTATGTTCTTCATTTGATTTTTAGCAGAATTTTCATTGTGGCATGTTTTATGAATTCTTTTAAGGTGATTTATAATAGTGCTTGTTTAAAGTTTGCAAGCGGTATTAGAATTCCAGAACATATATCTATTGACATTAAATCATTTAATTCCTTTTGGATGTCAATTAGTCTAGAAAATTTCTGAGTCTTGATAGTTATTGATTTGATTCATTTGAATTCACCTAAAGAAATAGTTTTGCTAATGGAATTGAAATATCTAAGCTTCAACATATTGAAATCATGGCATTTCGATGTAAAATTCAAGATGCCAATTTTTAAAGATATACAGAAATAAGTTTACCTGCAGAGAAGAGCAATTGTGCCTTCCCTCCCTCTCCATTTAAAATAAAAATTACTGTGGATGAAATAATTAGTAAGGTCTTTTTATTACCTAAAATTAACTTTTTAAGTCATAGAAATATTACATTAAAACTTCTTGCAATTTGTCAAATGAAATCTTGTGAGAGAAAATAAGTTTACAATGTATCAGTTTCATTATTTTTGACGAATGCAATGACTTTTTTGCTGTTCTTTTAATCCAGTGGTATTTTAAAAAATAAATCTAGATATTTTTTATAGATTTATTAGTATCACCAAGTGATACATCTATTTCTTTTCCTTTTGCTATTTATGAAATTCAGTACAAATAACAATACATTCTAGATATTATACCAGATTAAAGCAAAATTAGAAAAAGAAAATTTTGGCATGTTAAAGCTAAAAACTGTTATCCATATGAACTTAATAATACAGTGTAAAATAAAATGATCAATATTAATAATTGCATATTCATAGTCATTTAATATCAGCAAAGACATTGACAAAAACAGTATCAAAGTAAACGATAAAAATAGGCAGACTTCAACATATTACCTAAGGTAGAATTCAACAATCTGATCTAAAAAGAATTATTGACGATTTCAACATGAAACATTAATGCATTTTAAATGTAATTTTGCCTTATTTTCGATACCACCATTTGATAATGATTTTTGAATATTTCCATGCAATCGTAGCATTGTATGCATTTTTAGCGTTTTTATTTTCACTTCTTTACTTCTTTAATTTTTACCTGGCAAGCTTCGCACTTTATTTCGTCTTTACTCTGGATTATTTTCCTTTTGTTTTCCTTTGGTTCGATATCTAATTTCATTAACTTCGTCGCTCTGATTTGTATGTTCCTTTCGGTTTTGCAAAGATTATTAAAATTTTTAAATCTAAAATATACATTTCTGCATTTGTTGATGAAATAATATGGATAAAGAAAATTATTCTGATGCTTATATGCGAGTGATGAATTAAAATTCAAAGATCATAATGTGCATTAACTGTATAGAAAAAAGAATTTCCGTTTATCTCAAATTACATTTTCTTCAGGGGAAATACTCTACATAAGAGGCTACAATACGAAAAAAAAATTATATTTAAAAATGTATCAATACATACTTGTTTTTTATAATCCAAGACGACGGTTACTGGAACAGTATGTTCTCCATTCTTATACCTTACGACAAATGTCTGCAATAAATAAATAAATAAAAAGATAAAACTGTACTTCTTTGAAAAGGAACAGTTTTTATTCTAAAACTTAAAAAGAAAATAAATTTATAGAAATTTTGGAGAGTAGAGTAGAAGTATTTAGATAACAAATAGACAAGATCAAACCACATGCAATGCACGCTTGGGAACACAGCATGTGAAGCGATTTTCCAGTAATCCATCGCATGTTATCTTATGAACACGATAAATAGTGTAATTTTGCTTTGATTTGAAATGGCGAGTAATATGTCATAGGCAAGATGTCAATCTCGATCGAGTTCGTAAATAGGCGGAGTGGTGGAAAGAGTGAGTGAATGAAGTTTTCAGTTTTCTCCACAAGCCTTCACTTACTATAAAAGCTTTAAAGAAGCAACATACAATACTATTGAAATAACAGAACAACGGAATAAAGAGAAGACATTTTTTTTAAAAAAATTACTGCCTCATCAGAATGAACGACTTTTATACGGAAAGTTTCCAGATATAGAAAATGGGTTTAAAAATAAGAACCTTAGATTTTCGGTGATTAAAGGAGAAAAAAAATTTCACCTCCTCCATTTATGCACTCGGGACGATTCCTCCTTTCTCCCCTACTTATAACACATCACTCACCTTGGAAATCCAATCAAAACGACTCCTAATTATTATGCAATCAAGACAACATGGGACAGATATCTGGAAAAAGAGAATAGGACTAAAATGGAAAGTTTTGTTCTGAAAATGCATAATGAGTAGATTTGTGCTCTTTCAGTTGTGTTTTATCATCTCCTAAATTAACCGAGCTTTGAAACATTCTGCATATGACGTTTTGCAATACTACTTTGTTAACCAATAAATAGTAGAATAATTTTGAAAGCATTCGAATCATTAAGGAATATGTTGTAAAGAGAGTCGATATCTCGGACGAGTTCGTAAACGGGTCATCCAGTTCAAGGGGATGGTGAAAAAGTCCAAAGGATGAAATTTTAATTCCTTTATAACCGTCTTATGGTACAAAGTATAAGTATAATACTAATTAAGCGAATTACAGCCTCGTTATAAAGAAAAAAACATTTTGTATTGAAAGTATTTCAATAGCTGAGAGCACTTAGAAGTTATGGAAGAAATCACATCTTTGTTACTTAAAAGTTGGGATTTAAAAATTCATTTTCAATTCCTAATGTCGAGTGCTTTTTAACCTATGCCTTTTGCACCGTGTTGAGTAGCGTTACTCAGTAGCACACTCTCCCATCTCTCTTCTTCACCATCCAGCTTCAATTCTTAGCAAATTATTATATTTTTATAGAAATTCGTTTATTTCGAAAACACAGTATAACCACCAGCGAGAGTGCCCCCCCCAACCATTCTCGCATACTCTCTAATAAAGTTGTTTTCCTCCTCAACGCATGACATATATTTAACGCAATCTATGTTATGATCCCTGAAGATGTTTTTGGAGGATTGATTTCTGGCTTGCGGCTTATAGTACTCAAAAATCGAATTTGTGTTTTAGATGCATTTTTTTCACAACCGACTGAAACCTGCACCGAACTGCAATTGTAGTCGCATACCAAATTCGATCTATTTAAGTCTTTGCAATTTTGAGCTATCGCATTTGCATGCTTCCGAAAGCACAGACCCGCAGATCCCTTGTTGAATTTGACTCAAAATTTGATGGATATGTACACTATATAGATGTGAAATCTGTGTACCGAATTTTATCCATCCAGCTCTCTTCATTTTGTCGTCATCGTGTTAACTTATATTCGAACATGCTGGACAGTCAGACTTTCTCAGAATGGATTTTGCTCAGAATTTAATATAAATCTACACATTTGATGTAAAGTCTGTATATCAACTTTCATCCGTCTAACTCAAATCGTTTTTGATTTATTTTTCGTCACAGGTAGATATAATGTCAAAAATGTGTTTTTTGGAGTCCAATATAAAACGTGATTTGTTAAAATCTCTTCGAAATTTTTTGATGATTGCAATGCTTTCTCTATACTTCGTATACGAGAAAATAAAGAAAAAGGGCTGCGTAAAGTTAATGCTTTCCCATTGAAGCTTGGCATATCCTCTCTGTTACCGAATTTCATTCAAGGAGGAAAATCCCATTTTCAGCAATTCTTTCCAAAATTGATCCAAGATGAACGACAGTAAACGAGATTTGAAAAAGATAAACATTGTAAATGCTAGCAGCGAAAATATTGGGAAGGGCCCAACGACTTTCACACTCACTGCAAGAATGTTCACAGAAACGATCTGTTAAGGGATGACCAAATATTTCTTTCAATGTTTACTGCTTCGTAAAGCATTGCTCATTTTTGTACTTTAACAAGACTGAAAATAGGCCTTCTTTTTTATCTTATTTGTTTGTTTGGCACTTAACTGATATTCCAGTCTGTATCTGAAAGGTGTAATTTCTTTTCATAAGTGAGAAGGATTGCTCGTTACTCGTATTCAAAATTATCCTTCGTTTTTAATAATTATTTTTTCTTAGAATTTTTTTTTAATTAAGGAACGGAATGCTTCATAGAAGTTTTATTGCACATTTTTGAGGCCACAGGTATTAGTTGTGAGCGATCTTCAAGTTCGTAATTTATCATGCTTGTTCATGAGGAAGTGGAAGGACAAAATCTTCACACGCATGAAACAAGTGTGGTTGAATGAAACTGTTAGAAATAATTTTTTTTTCTTATCACATGAAAAAATTTGCATAACTTGCTTGCTATATATGAAATATATTACCATTAAAAATGTTCTTTTCAAGCATCTACAAGGTTGTAATTTTTTTTAATGTGCAATACGCAAAGATATCTGAGAATCCGTAAAATTAATTCTACATATTCTGCATCTATTCACACAGAAGGCTGTTTTTAATCTGATACGTTGACCACAGCATATCAATGTAATTCTAACGGAAATACCAAACCAAAATTAATACAACCTGTAAGATTTTTAAAACGAGTTGTATTAATCTGCTGTATGGCAAGAAAAGCCCACACGAATATTAAGGGTTTAAGAATCTTCGATTATCACATTGGATTCTGTGATGTTATTAAAAAAAATCATTAGGAATTATATGTAGATTTATAAGTACTACATAATTACTGATTTTTTTTTCAAATTCGACAGATTTTATAAATAATTAATGCTACATTTAAACTTTAAGCACATGCTTTTGCTACATTTAAATTTCATCTGCTACGATTCCTTCTTCTTGGGTTCACAATAATGTGTATAATCTGCTTGTCATTCAGTTTCTCTTACACTTTTGTCGATTTCAGTTCATATTACACTGAAGTGACAGAAAAATTGGTACACCAATCTAATATCATGTACAGCCTCCGCGAGCACGCAGAAGTGCGCAACATATCATGGCATGGATTCAACTAATTTGTTAAGATATTCTGTAGACAGTTCACACCACGATTCCTGCAGGGCCACAAAGCCATGGGAGTACGAGGTGGTGGAGATCTCCTAAGGGCAGCACGTTGCAAAGCATCCCAGATATGCTCTATAATTTTCATGTCAGGGGAATTAGGTGGCCGAGAGTGGGAACGAAATTCAGAAGAGTGCTCTTCAAGCCACTCGGTAGCTACTGAAGTGCTGTGGTGTGGCGCATTATCCATCTGGAATTGTCCACGTCCGTCGGAATACACACATGACATGAATGGATGCTGGTGGTCAGAAAGGATGTTAACGTATCGCTGTTCTGCCATGGTTGAGTCTAGACATAACAAAGGTCCCATTTCATGCCAACTGCACACGCCCCATATATCATCACATAGCCTTCATCAGATTGAATAGTTCCTTGCAGGTATGAGGGATCCGTGGATTCATGGGGTTTAAATCACACCTGTACAAGGCCATCCACATAATGCAATTGGAAACGTGACTCATCAAATGAGTCAACGTTTTCCCAATCATTAAGAGCCCAATGACGGTGTTGGGAAGCCCAGGTAAGGCGCAGTTTTGTGCCGCTGAGTCAACAATGGTACGAGATGGTCTGCGGCTGCGAAAGCCCATATCAATTAGGGTACGTTGCACAGCGCTTAGGCTGACACTTGTTGATGGGCCTGCATTCAAATCCGCAGCAGTCTGAGGAAGTGTTGAAAATTCTATCTCGTGTAACGGTTCCCTTCAGCCGTCGATGATCCCGTTCTGTCAAGGTCTTTTTTTGGCCTTACCGCTGCCGGACATTTGAAGTTTTACGGGAAACCTGATATTCGCGATACACCCTTGAAATGGCTATGCGCGAAATTCCAAATTTCATCGGAAATGCTGTGCCCATCTCTCGGGCGCTGACGATTAGTCTCCGTTGAAAATCACTTAAATCTTGATAACCTGCCATTGTAACATCAAGAATCGATGTAATAGCCTCCTCAGACACCTGTTGTCTTACATACGCACTGTCGACCCCATCGCGCTGACCTGATTGGTTGAACACCTCCATTATTTACATACGAGCTGCTATACCAGTTTTTCTGTCTCTTCAGTGTATATCCGTATATGAAACTGTTTGGCATAGATTCCGCTAAATCTAGCTCTGTACTTTGACCATCACTGGTAATGTTTAGACCATTATCCGCCGCCCGTATCACTGGGAAAAATTCAAGTATGCACGACTTGATTGGAAATAATTGAATGTATTAAACCAAGAAACAGTTGGATTAAATTAAAGAGCATCGCCAGTGTTGTGTTTCTTAGGTGTCATGATTTCTTGTTGGTCCTTCAAAAGAGCAAGATAAAAATAATTCTTTAAGTCATCTTTATTTATATCAAACAAAATTCATTAATTTCCTCTTCTTTCTCATGAATCAAATGATTTATAGTCGGCAAGATTTAAATTACTTACAACCCGAGTATTACTAACTTCACAATACTCAAGGGAATTTTTAAAGTACACTCAAAGAATTTTTAATTATAATTTTTAACTTCATTTAATTTTGTAATGACATAAACCTTTTTGTATCCTTGAACAACTAACTTCATGTTATATCACACATAATTCTCACATAAAATATCTCAAATATATTCCGTTAATACGAAATGTAAAATTTTCAGGACTATTTTATTGATTTTTAAATAAAATTTTCATTTTTATTATTTACTTTTTAGTGTAGTTATAGAAAAAATATTTTACAATTGTCAAAAAATTCGAACTTTGACGAATCTCCACATTTTAGACCACCTTGAGTTCGAAAACCACATTTTTGGAAAATATCTGTCTGTTAGTCTGTGACAGATAATTTAAAAACGCTTTCAGCTGGACGGACAATGTTTTGTATCCGGGCTAAAAACCAAATTTGTAGATTTCTATCGAATTTTAAGCAAAATCCGTTAAAAGGAAAACTGTCTGTCCTTCTGTTCGAAAATGAGTCAGCACAATCACTATAAAATGAAGATAGCTGGATAGGTAAAATTCAGTGCTACACTAGTGTCTACTGTGTCTCATTTGTGTTCTACACTACAGATTCAACATCTATAGTGTAGAACACCTATCGAATTTTATAACAAATCGAAAATTGGGTTAACCGCATTTTCCCATTTGAGTAAACTCAAAAATGTATTGACTTAAATAAATGAATTTCGATGTATGATTTTGTGATTACAGTTATAATTCTATGTTAAATTTTCATTTCAATTGATCGAGTAAAAGAGGTACAAAATTAAAATTCGATTTTCCTTACTTGTGTATTAACCACAAACCAGGGATTCACTATAAAAAAAATCACCAAAGACTATGGTGGAACTTCTCTCGGCAAGCACAATTCTTTCCTTAATTTTACTCGTAATAAAAACCATCCCAGAAAAAAAAATATTCGAACAGATTTAAAATAATTTGATTTTTTATTTATTTATAATGTGTGCTTTTTTTGCAGGAAATATTGTCTAAAAGACATTTGTATATGACTACACTTCAAAATTTGGTGAAAATGAGACACAGTAATACAGTTAAATGAATTTGCAGCACCCATAGCTATTACCTTCTAAAGACGATGTTTCTCAAATTATTATTCAACATTTTCCTACACTTTCATCATTTCTTTTATTTTACTGGCAGATTGTTGTTTGCTTGAATCTATTATTTCTTCCTCTCCTACCAAATCTCTTCCGTAGCTTTTTGCTGTGACATAGAAAGCAATTCCATAAGCCCTTCTGTAGCTCTGGTTTTGTTCTTCCACTAGTTCATCAACGTCGTTTCTATCCACGTCTAGTTCCATAATCCAGCCCAGAGACAAAGTCTCGTGGATTAAGGTTCTACAGACACTTGCTCAAGCCCCTCGAGATCATGTTCGACGATGCTATGCAGCCAAAACTTCTTCCATGGGTAGATATAAAGATTTTCTTCAAACAAGCGCTCATTATAGACTGATGTGCAAGCCAATCTAGCATATGATGTCATGCTGTCTCTTTGCCTTTCGTTCCGCGAAGCACCGTTCATTAAACCAGTCACATTTTTTACATTTTTTTTCTCCTACTTTGCGAATCATTTGTTATGTGAGATACGCGTTAAGCAACGTTTGACTGTATATTGAAAATATCCAAATATGAACTTTGGACGCCTCCCTTCCTAACCAAATCTAAAATTCAAGCGTAGAAATTGCATAGTAAATTTTATTTATCTAATTTCGTGCGTGTTCCATTTACCGCGTTTACATATAGGCAGATTATTTGATGGAGTTGGCAGAAAATTTAATATCAATTTAAAATTCTTATAATATATATATTTATTCATTTAACTGTTTACCTCTTTTTAATTATCGTTCTCACATACATTCAGTTTGACATACAGTCATTAGATGGATTTCATCTAAAATTTGGCAGACATTTTCAATTATGGTGAAAATAATATTGTCAAATTTCATCCATTGGGCTTACTACGTTTTTGAATTCACATACAGACATAATTTCTAAAATATATTTTTCACTGAAATCATCAAAATTATTTTTTTGGAAACTTTTCAATACATACATCGTATACGAAAAAGTATCAATCGAATAAAAAAAAATTTTTTCCCTCCCTTAATGACTTATTTTGAAAAATTAAAAAAGACGAGTTTGTCAAAGAGAGAGACAGAAAAAAAAAGATACTGTATATTTTGCATAAGGTAAAGTAAAACGATTGTCTCAAAATTCTTTGTGGTTGTAACACGATGACAAAATGCGTTTTAGTTTTAACAGAAATAACTGTGCGTTTCGTCATCGAGGAAGGGTGAGCCTGCTTCGCGGAGCGAAAGAAAAAGAAAGGCTCCCCGGGAGGTATTTCCTTGGAGGGTGAGGCTTAAGAAGGCAAAATTTCTAACACCCTGAGAATGTTCTATTTCTTGATATAGTAGATGCTGCTTTTACTTTCTTGGATACGAAGTAAAAGAGAAATGAAGCAGAGGCGGCACACGTGTAAGGGGGGCATATAACATACGGTGCCAGGAAGGGCAATTGCTTACCTTTCAGTTACCGCTTCCCCTCCCCCTCCGTTGGTGAGAAATTATCTTAAAGTTAAGTGTTATTTAAAGTTAATTCTGCATGCACTTTCATCATGCATTTTGTTGATAATTTTCGATCGGCCGATTATAAACTCAATGCGATGGATATTGATGAAGTTAAGTCCACAGATTTGCAGGCATCTGTTGCAAATTTCATCCGTTCATCTTGCAATTTGAGATATATTTGGCAGAATAGCCAACAAGGTGACAAGTGAATATCGAGGAAGGGCAAGTGAATATCGAGGAAGCAATTTTTGTCGCTTGTTCTTTGTTTTTAGGCTAAGATATCATCATGATATACAAAAAATTAAAACTTTTATTTTCATCGATTATTTCGATCATCTATCGCTGGTATTATACTTAATTATTTATTAAGCTTACTTCATTGCGATACTTCTCAGGTTCTATTCATTCATTTATTATTTTTTTTTCGTAACTGAAATTTTTATAAGTGTTAAAAAATGCAACTAAGAATTTTGCTAAATTCGAACCACAGTAGGAAAACTAAACTTACTTACTTACTTATTTACTAATGTCGAATTAAATATTTCCATAATAATGCGATAACAAATTTCGGCTTTGATTGCTACAACCTGTGATTCCATCTATAAACTAAAATCTAGAATGAAATATAACCACATTTTTTTTTGAATTAGTCTGAATTTAGAATTAAATCTGAAAAGTTTCATAAAAAATAGACTCAAATATTGACAATCTTCAGCAAAAAAAAAAAAAAAAAAAAAAAAGATCAGTTTTTTTTTTAAAACAAAATCCTGGAAAATGTTTAACAATGAGAGAAAAATAGGTTTCGTTTGTGAATAAAAAAGAAAATTAAGAGGATAAAGAATCTTACTGGACTTATTAATACTTAATTGAATTTAATTAAATGTCAAATGAATTATTATGAGTTCTTGTAAATAAGCGAAATTGTGCTTCTCCCACCCCCATCGGTAAATCTCTGAATTGAACTATATGCCAAGGGGCGCCATGGACAAAACATAGTGCATAGTGTAACATATGTTATGTTTTAAAATCTGAACTGAGAACAAATGAGACTTCACCCCGACCTTCTATGAACGACCGGGGGAGGAGTAAAATATATTCTTTTTGGGCGCCATTGCTTGAGACAATCCAAATGAAGGGAAGCCGGCTTGCCGCCTGACGCAGTATCTGTTTGAGAGGGAAAACGATGCATGTTTCACAAGTTGTTTAAAATAGGGGGAAAAAAAAAAAAAGGTAGAATCGATTCCGTAGTGTGAGAGAGAAAGCTAGGAAAACGCACGCTCTCGCCTTTCATTCATTCATTCATTAGTGGAAGAAACACGAGCGGTGGCCCTGGGTCAAGTGTCTTTCGCCCGGAAGAGTGCCCTCGCCCACTTCAGCGGACCTTTTTTTGAAAAATTCACGTTTTAGTCAGCACGCACTGACTCATGCGAACTCAGTGAATGATTTCTTCCTATGCATCTTCATTTCATAAATCAACAGAAGGACTTTGTTTTTATCCTGTGACACGCCAGCTTATGGAGACACTCCCCCGTCCAACTTCAGTTATCCGATTTCTTGCCCAAAATTAGAGCTATTTTCAAAAATTAATTTTTTTTTTAAATTAAGAAATTAATTAAATTCAATATGTGTCAAAGCCTTTATACGTGACATAAATTTCACCAGTTTCATCCTAAACCTACTACTTAAATAGATTGGTAGTACGTTATGAACAGTGTATATGTAAGTATATTTTCTAACTAATATCCCCTATTTAGAATTTTTTAAATCATTTTTTGGAATTAAATATTATTCTGCTATGATCATGCTATTTGGCAGCTCGAAATAAGTTGTTACATCTGGATGTAGTAAGTCGGTGAATCCAAATATTCCGATCAAAATTCCGTCCTTCGTCATTTGATGGAAATCGAAAACGTAAGATACTGCGTGGGAGTTGACATTTTCTTTGATATACTGGGTTGTTGGTAACATTTTTATAATTTACAATTTTCTCCGTTTCATTTTTTTGCAACATTTTTCATAGCTTACGTAAATAACAAAAATGAGAGCAAAATTGAGCATGGCGCCCCTTTTTTTTTTGCTATTTTTATTTAGGAAACATTATGGCTGTGCATTAAAAAAGACATGATCAACTATCTATATCGACTCTTTGTTTCACTTAAAATTTGAAAACATATCAGTCAATTGGAGATGGACGGAAAGACCAGTGACGTTTTTTCTCCCCTTTAAATGATAAAAATAATTCTGAAAGAAACAAATTATGATTGCAATATCTTTTCAGATCCACCATTCATAAAACTACTCTCTGATTGAGTTCTTTCTCTTTCGGATTTTTGTTTGCAGCTAACCTGCTCATGGTTAACACTGCAGCAGTCGCCTTTAAAGAGGAAAGCCCTCCTCGCTTTTGTATATGAGTCCGTTGACTTCAACTGCACCAAAACAGCAGTGGAAGAAAAGACTCAAACGGAGATATTCACTTTTCACTAAGCAATATACAGAAAAATGTGATTTTTATTTATTACTTTATCATATACGAAGTATAGAGAATACATTTGCAGCATTATATCCGTTTGTTTGTGACAAAGATAATTCAAAAATGCTTTGAGTTAGGCGGATGAAATTTGATATACGGTCTTAACATCAAATTTGTAGATATATGTTAAATTTTCAGCAAAATCCATTCAGTTGAGTCTGTTTTTTCGAATGTAAGCTAACACGGTAATTGCAAAACGAAAAGAACTAAATAGATAAAATATTGTGCATATATTTATCATCTACAGTGTAGACGCCTGTCGAATTTTGAGCCAAATCTGATAAAGGGTTGACCATCTGTTGGTCTGTATTTTCAGAAACGTGAAAACCCGATAACTGCAAGACACAACAATGATTTAAATACATTAAATTGGTATGCGATTTTGTGACTGCAATTGTAGTTCTGTGCCCCTCCCCTCCCCCCATTTTTTTTAATGGGTTTGGGAAAACGCATGTAAAACACAAATACGATTTCCAGATATTGTTTACCGCATACCTGGAATTAATCTCTAAAAAACTTGCCTAGGATGGCACGATGCTTGAGTAAAAAGGCATAATTCATGCCAAAGGTTAATATTTCCCAGTTATTATACGCTAATACTATCCAAGATGTTCTCTGCCTTACACACAGTCCATAATTTTTTGCAGGATTATAGGGAATGGCACATTTATAAGAATCTATGCGAGAAAGCTTTTGGGAAATCACTCCAAATGATTGATTTAATATAAATTCGGGGGGAGGGTTAAGTTTTTAAATATATATTACAGATACTTTTTTAAAGTGTAGTCATTCACATTGGGATTCTTCTTGCTTACTGTGTATCGCCAATTTGATGAATAAAATCGTCTAAAGAAGTTCTTTCAGGAATATGTATCTTTCAACTGCAAATTAGTTGTGACTTCGCCAAATATGACTGCTGTGATAATAAACGGTACCTACGAGTCAACTTAAACTCGCGTGTAAACAGCATAAAAGGCTAGGGCAAACGAGCAGTGTATATAATGCATATTCCCGAATATCAAGAAAAACAAGTTCGTTCTACTTGTGGTTAATCCTGTAAAGCATACTTAGAAAAGAGATTTTCAAAAGTTACTTTAATATCGTGTCGGTGATTCCGTCAAGATCCACTGAAGTCTGTTTCGATGTCTTGAGCCATTATTTTTCAGCCATCAATTTAAATACGGTGAAATTCAGTCGCAAAATAAATAAATAAAAAGAAAGAAAAAACACATCATGTTTCGTCACCTCGTGCAAGGAGGTCCACCGCCTCCTGTACAGAAAGGTAATTTCCTTTCAGCCTTAAAAGCAGTAAAAAAATTTGAGTGGCCTTACACACCTAAGGTTGTATGTTTTTAACATAAAAGTTTATTGCTATTTTATCTCTATAGTTGAGGGCAGGACGGGACTTTCTACCATTTCTCTGCTAGAGTAAATTTCTCGCATTTTCTTGTCTCACACACATAACCTATGGGACCGCATTACTTCATCTGGAAAGAGACCTAACTACCATCGGGCAATCTGGTAAACTGGCTTAGCTGTTACTGGTGTAATTCGATGATGCTTTTAGATTTCAATATCTGTAAAAGAAAGAGACTCGAAATAAGCCGATTCTAACAGATTTATGAACGGATAATGTGATTTTACAGTAAAAAATTCCTATTTTCTTTACGACAAATATTTTAAACTATTAAAGATTAAGATAATAGATTGGAAAAAAAGTATTCCCGCTTCGATACAAAATGTGACTTGAAACTGGAAAGATAATATTGTGCCTTATGAATACAGAAAAATCTACACAAAACTTACTTTTAAAAGTGATTTACATCTTTATTACATGGAACTTGTTAAATATGAAAATTTTTAATTGTAATTCGACTCGAATTGGAAATTTTTTTTGGTCTCCTTGAATTTGTTTTTAATCATATATATATGCGCTATTTTTCTAAAATAAATACTCTTGTACTACATGTCATTAGAGATCACGAATAATTAATTTTTAAAGCCATTAATTCACTTAAGCACTTCATCGCTATTCAATAGCTAGTGAAAAATCAAAAAAAAAAATTCTAATTTCTAATTTTTAAAAAAATCTAAATAAATAACTTTAAAAATTATCAAATATTTTAAGAATAAATATCATAATTTCAATAATTAAGATTTTGTACTCTTTATTTTTTAATACATATTATTTATTAAAACTGTTAAATATCATCAATTAATCTTTATAATTTTTTTTTGATTAAAATTTATCATTATCTTTTTTCCTGTTAATTTTTACATAACGTTTTTCTTAATAATTTTTTGATAAAACAATTTTTGTGGTTCCCTCAGCTTCGAATTAATCGAATTCTGTTCCTTTTCATTATTTTGCATCGTATATAAAAATTAATTTTCATAAGAAAAAAATTTGGTATTTGAAGTTAGGGAATAGGAAATGGTTCGAGACTTGTCTTGTTTAAGAACTTTTCAGGGCTTAAACTGGTCCTGAACATTTCAGCCCTATGATTTCTGGGAATATTTCCATTTAATAGATAAAGCCTAAAAACAATCCATTTCGGAATGGAATGAAGGTAACGTTATATTATTTTTGACTTTTAAAAAAGACAAACATAGTTATTTTATGCAAATACATAACAAAAAAGCACAGAAAGAGAAATTTTTGCAGTTAAAATACAGAAAAACGATTAAAATATAAATAACTGATAAAACTTATTATAATTTGACATTAAGTGAAGAAGAATGCTTTGCTCATCACATACAAATACATAATGAATGAAATTCAGTTTCAACTAAAGTTTAAAATGTTTTCTTTCCACTTGAAACTCTGATACTGCTGTCGCATTTTAATGTTAAGAAATACAATTTCATTTGCTTAGTATTGGCGAATAAAGAAAATAAAAAACATAAATATAACTATTATTTATTGAATGTAATCCCTATGTGTAATACTTTCATACGCATTTTAGCACCCTTAGGCGATACATTTCTAATTTTAAGTGCCGCATATATTTTCAAACTGCACCTTTCTAGAAGACTGAAATTGCCCTTTAGGACAGAACGAGCTAATGAAATTGATTTTTTTTTTATGATTTTACAGATAAAGGTAAAAAAATTAATTGGGAGCCAGGTATTATGAAAATTGTCTCCAAAAGGCTGTGGCACCTCCTAATACCGACTTTGTGTATAACTTATGGCCTCCAACTTTAAATAGCTCGGCCTTTATTTTCTTTTACTAGGAGAAGTATTTAGCTTTCATAAACTTGCATTTGCTATCATGGGGATGATTCAAACTCTTACTTCACCGTGTTATTTCTACACAAATCATCAAGTGAAAATGACATCGAAAAGCATTTAAGAAACACGTAGCTAAACTGATTCTAATTTTTGCATGTCTGGAATGTTTGCACCGAAATATGCTCCAAAACAAATTTTCTTCCTTCACCTCAGCGATCTTCGAAGGCCACCGATAATGCCCCTTCCCTTCCAAAAGAGATAGTTCTTTAAATCATTTCATTTGAATAATTCTGTCCAAAGAGCTTATATAATAGACTATAAAAACGGTAAAGACGTTTTGACGAAGACTGTAATCGCTAAAAAAATTGGTTTATTGTTGTTCATTAATAGTAAGTACTCTTATTATTAATGAATTAGCCGTCTTCTGTAGTCAGCTTGTTCTCCCCGAAAGTTGACTTTTCTGTCTGTTAAAATACTAATACTGAATACATTTATTAAAATTTTATCTTGTTTTTTAGTATGGTTGAAGCATATGAATCAAATGGATTCAGTTTACAACAAAGTACTGCTCGGACAAATTAAAATGTGTATATGCTACTGTAAAAGTATATCATTCAATTATTTCATGGAATTCTTAGCTATATGATGAAACAACTGCTCAAGATTATTTTATAACATTTCTTGTTATTTTATGAAATAACTATTGATTGTATCATATTGTATAAAATAACGGATTTTAGGTTTTGACAATGCAAGTTAGCTTTCACTTGTCTGGCGACAGCCCGGCCAAATTTAGCTGGATTAAACTTTTTGTTTAAAATCAGAATCTTGATTTCTTTTATGTTTATTTTCTCTGACTAAACGGAGATTTCGACGATACGATGAACTCTTTTTTCCCCAAGCATTTTGAACAATATTTTGCCATTCCATCGATCAGCGAAACGAAGCATTGAATTAAGTGCAGCTGTAAAAGTATTCAATGAAGTAATATGAAATGTTAGTATGATGATTTGTTTAAATTTCACTGTTGCCATTCAATAATAAGTAATAAGACCGATTTCTGTGCCATGTATGTTAGCATATTATACACAGACAGCCGAATTTGATTGTCAAATCCAGAGAGAAGGTAATAAGCATCAAGAGGATAAAAAAAATATCATTATACAGCAAAGGGTCCTAAAGTACGTTTAGTAGGTGAAAATCTCAAAAATTTAGGGTTTCCAAGAAATCTTGGAAATTATAAGGAATTTATCAAAAAATAACAAATGACGTTTCAACTAGGAATTTTTTTAAGTAAAATCATATTTTAAAATTTTTTTTCTCTTGTAACATGCCGATTTGATTATCTTAGGGTTGGTAAATTACTGAAAACGAAAAAGTAGTTTGGAATCATTACCTGCAAAAATATTAAAATTTGAAGAAAAATAAGCATTACTCTTCAATCCTTAACACTCTTTATTTTAACTTCTTTAAACACTCTTTAATTTGATATAAGCATGGAGTGTGAAAACTGAAGAGTTTTTGAAATATTCAAGAAAAACTAAAATGGGCACCAGAAAACACGAATTGGCGTCCGCTGATCGGTATATAAACATCATATTTACGTCACATGAACGTTTTGTGCTTCATAGTATAGTAATCAAAACCAAGTATGAGCTTTAGATGCCTTTTTTTCGACAGACTGAAAACAAAATTCATAACAATATTACAATTTTAGAAACAAGATTTCATATCAGATTTCATTTATCTAAGTAGTTACGTTTCTGATTTATCTATAGCTCTACGTATTATTCTATCGCGTTACGTATTAGCATATAAACAGTCTCGACAAACGATCAAACTATTGACAAATTTGATACAGAACTCCACTTTATATTCTAAAACTGTGCATTAAATTTTATGTATCTAGCTCTACATTTTGCAGTTATTGTGCTCACTTGAACTCGGGCAAACAGATGGCCGAATTTCCTATGTATATATTTCGCTCAAAATTTAATGGAACTCTGCAAATCTAAACGATCTGAGTAAAGTTTCATCCAATTAGCTACCTTGTTAGACCATATTTCAAATTAAAAAAAATATCATACAACCGTTTTTCTTATGTGAAACTAATGTGAGCAATTAGTAGCATTTCTTTAATGAGTGAAGAAAATTATGGTTTAGCAAAAACTTCAAACTATCACACAATTTTTAGACTGTCAATTTCACGCCTGTGAGAATTCCATTCAGGATCAACAGAAAATAAAAATGAATCCATATATTTATCGATCTGAAGAAATTGGAGCAAAAATATATGTTTGAAAGCGTACAATTTCATTTTCTTTTTCTTTTTCTGAAATTACAAATAATTTCTAAATTAGTCATCATTGTGAAAAAGACCATTAAGGCTTCTTTATGCCTAAATAAGGCTATCTTCTTTCCCTAAGAAAGCTATTAATATTTAGCATACAATATCAAAACCACACAATGGCTGCAAAGACATTACTTTGAATTGTTGCCTAGCACTTACTAGGGCAACATGTTTTAGTCGCATCTGTTTTATCTTACGAGGGAAAAAAAAGGAAAGGAAAAAAAGTGAGTGAGAGAGAGAGGACTTGGGCATCAAAAGTCTGCCACATCTTTTTATGCTCGTATCTCACTCCCAGCGGCGCCTAATTTATTTTTAAAACCTTTTTTTATTCTTGATGCCTTTCCTTCTTCATACATTTAATGGTGGTTAGATAACAAGCCACAGCTCTGTCCAAACAGTGCGAGAAGATGATTCGTGGGGTTGAAAGAATGAAAATTAAACAGATTTTTTAAAACAGATTTTTTAAGACAGATTTTTCAAAAGTGTTAAAAGTGGCTTAATTGAACAATGTGCACCTTATTCTAAGCAGCATACTCTCTTACCTGTTGATGTTAAGTTACGAAAGTGACCTCTGAATTCCTGTATGTTTTCCACTCATTAAAAGTTTGTATAGAAAAGTGATAAACTTGAAATTATATGTACTTTCTACAGATGATATGTACTTTCCTCACATATACTTTTTCCACAAACAATAAAAATACTTTATTCTAGACTGAGGAGAAATGTATTTTTATTTAGCAATAAATCAAGATTTTAAAAAAAACTTCCATAGGTTTGATTTTTTTTTAAATTTTATTTTCCATTTATAGATTTTGAATTTAAATTAATATTAAGTAAGCATTAAGGCATCAATTTTTTTTTCTAAAATTCAATACCAGATAGTACCTCTCGTATGAACTGAAATTTGATTAAATGAATCAACTAACTTCCTTTTTATTTATAGGGATATTAAAACAAGGCAGAAGATACATAAATACGAAAAAGAAAAAAAAAATTCGAAATTGTATCGGATTAGGAAGAGAGTAAAAATCGATTGCAAAATTCAATCTTTGTAAACATGAATTCAATTTACATAAAACTGATATTTATATATATATATATATATATATATATATATATATATATATATATATATACATACTTAAATTAAGAAAAGAATGTATATACCAGTTAAATTTAAGAAAAGAATTCAGAAATCGGTACAGTTATATATATATATTCAAATTTTTAAAGTACATTTCCTTTATTAACAAAGTTTCAGAGGTTTTTTGTGAAATCTTTCTGTAGTTAAATGAAAATTAACTACTATTAAAATAAAAGAGAATTCGAACTAATCATTCTATATTATCATCCGCGGAGTCAAATTTGATTCAAGAAGCTAATGTTAATTATTTTTAAAAATTTGCTTTTGGTCTGGATTTCTATTTTTCAAGTTTTAACCATTTTAAAAATTAATTTTATATTGATCTTTTATGTCTAATTGAAAAGACTTTTTCTATTTTGGTTTATAACAAATATATCTTTGTTTAAATTTCAGTTTTTGAGATTAAAATTAAAGCTTTTCTATTTGTAAAACTAACTAAAAAGTACATAACGTACATCGTGGTATTAGAATTTTTTTAAAGAATTGACCATGGGTTTTCATTTGTAAATCATTCATGAATAATCTTTTAATTAATATTAGTCTTTAAAAATATTCAAGGAAAAAAACAAAAACATATTACAAAACAAAACTAAATGATACTCTCTTTAATTATTCAAATGAAATAAAACCATTGATGCTGTAAACTATGTAAAATATAATATTTGCGTAAACACTCATGACATATATAAATTTAAAATCACAGCTACTTCAACTGTCAAATTAATTTTATTAATTTCGTATCGAATATTGAAATAAATCTAACTTAAGTTTCAAGAATGAAGACCACAATTAGAAATATTTTTAAAATTTGCTAAAATTAGAGAAAAATTGCATAGTTATGTATATCATTCAAAAGATTATTTGTTTATTTAAATTTTATGTCGGTGTAATTAATATTTTTGTGTAATAATATTTTCAGAAGTTATAATTTAAGGCAAGTAAGATTTCGCTGTGTGGATTCTGTCTCTCTGTGGATGACCTCTAATTAGATCATGTACAAAATTTCAGAATTTTATCATGGAAACTCTCAAAGATATGTTAAAGCAAAGTTGGTGATGGGTCAATCACAAATTAAAATGCAAATGTTTACAACTTCAGTGCAGATGACGCGACGCAGGAATGCATCATAAGGAAATAAAATATGTTTTATATCTTTAATTTTAAATACAAATTTTAAAATCTATACTTCTTGAAAAATACTTTAAAATTTTATATCATGAATTACAGAATATAACTTAAAAATAGCACAGTCAATGAACTTGTAAAAAAACTTATGTAATCTTTCCTTTAAGTAATCTTTCCATTATGTAATCTTTCCTTTAAGTTATGTAATATTTCTTTTAAGTTATTATTTCGACAAATTTTTAGTATTTTTGAGCCAATAAATAGCAAGATTATTATTTATTTATTCAATCATTACTTTCTGGGTTATTTTGTGTACGACCCCTAAAACAAGAACACCCGACATGATTTTTCCTCTTTGCGAACTCATATCCAGGTATCGAAAAGTGGTTTAAGTCAGCATTTATGTAGTTTCATATCTTTGAGACTTTTTGTGATAAATTGCTGAAATTTTGTACATGACCTTATTAGAGGATGGAGCACATTTCACTCAATAAAATTTTTTTTGTACGGGGTGCGTATAAAAATTTAAATTTTGTATTTTTTGAAGTTTAATTCCCTGAAAATTTTAATCGATTTCATAACATTTTGCACCTTTTTTTACACAACTTTGTAATTTACAGTATATATCTATGATCAATATTTAAAGAATAAAAGCAGCGGTCAAGGTTTTTGAGACACCCTGTATATATTATATAAAAGAAATTATATTATACATATTATATAAAAGAAATTGTATAGTATAATATTATCTAAAAATTATATAATAGAAAATATTTTATCAAAATATTTTCTACCTTTTTAACTTTTCATTCTTTATTATAAATCACTTTAATCAATATTATAAATATTAAGAAATCTTGAAATTAAATTTTCTCGCATTCCGAGAGAAATGGTGCCACGTGCAAGCTTTCGAAATTTAATTTAATTTTATAGATTAATTGATAAATAAATTCTGAAAATATTAAAATAGCGTTTTGTAATATGTAACACACGAATGCGCGGAATTTCATAATTCCAATACATTTCCAATCCTATCTAATGCCTCCGTGGCGTCCCTCTACCATCTTTTGCCATCTCCCGACACTGAAAGCACCTTTTTTTTTTTTTTTTTTTTGAGAGAGAGAGAGAGCCGAATTGCGGAGAATAAATCCATTTCCGCTCCAAAATCCAGGCTAATAACTTTCCTTGTCATCGTTTAAAGGATTAGGGCACTTCTCTCCCGTAATCCCGGGCCTCTTGGGTCGAGTGCTTCCGCGCCGAAATTCAAAGGGAAATAAAAACAAGATGGAGTGGTTTTAAAAGCCGAATTTTTTTTGGCGAGCAATAAAAAGATGTCAAGTTATACTTTATCGCCAAATATAAACATTTCTCCGTCTCGTCACTCCCTGAAATAACAGAACGCGAGGCATTTCGGAACGGGTGGGATGAAATTATTTCCTCTTCGTAAAAGGCGAGTGCTTTTAAGAGTCATCTCGAGCTCCATTTTCTTGTGGAATCAGTGCGATGCCAGACATCAAAATGCCCGAAAAGGCGATTTCCCAGACTGTAAAAAAAAATGGAAGAATGACGACGGAAATTATTTTTTTAAACACTTTTATTCCATTAGAGCTGTTTCGTGGCTGTGAGAATAGAATATTGAAAAATGTCCACTCATTTCCTGAGAAACTGCATATATATGCATTCCCGATTGTTTTGTATGTATTCTCAATATAACAATAGTTCAATCAGCCTCAAGGTCACTGAGATCAAAGAGATCGCAACCTGATTTTCGCTCCCTGCTTCCCCTTCTGAATACATCGAACTAAAGGGGATGAATTGTTAAATATCAGATAATCCGTTCTATAACCGGAATTTAAGAATCAGTCAATGGATTAATTTAATTAAATTTTATTTTATTGAAATTTTTAAAGAATATATTCGGATTAGCAACCGAGGGCTATCATGAATTCATTGCAATAATACTCTAAATCCCGGTTCGAGCTAGATTATTAGAATTTAGAAATGCAGCCACAACTTTATTCATCGTACTGATGTTAAAGAATTTTTTAAATAATATTTTCAGCTCTTATTGCACTTTATAATAAATCATATTTTTCCGCTAATATTTCGCTTTCGTTTTTGCTCTCTGTTAAAATAATTTACACATCCTTGAGCTAGATGCACGAAATTTGGTATGTGGTCTTTTTATAAAGTGGCTTAGTTTAGCCTTATTAGCATCCCTTTTTTAAATCAACACAAGGTCTATTTGGGGACGGACCTCATAATTTTGAACCGCAGTCAGATGACAAGGACCACACCTGAGCTGTCACCCCATCTACAAACTTCCACACCACACCAACTGGAGGAAGTTTGGCTCCGACGGATTTAACGTGCACCAGACTTACTTATACGACGGTTCTTCGGGGGAATCGGACCTCGCACTTGAAACCCTCCAGTTCCGAAGTCGAGACCTTACCACCAGGCCACAGCGGGCCTTCACAAAACGGAATACTTCAAACTTGGAAGAAATTTTTTGCTCATTTGCATGTGGGCATGCTAACTCATAAATATAAAAAAAAATAAACTAGAAATATAAATTTTAGTATATGTTTTTATCATCAAAACTGAAGTCTGAATCAAATTTTGAATCCAATCCGTCAAGCGAATGATAATCTACCGGGTGTCTTTTCGTGTGAAAGTATAACGACGTATATCAGTGGAATTCTGTATGCGTGATTTTCTTACAAAGGCTGCAGATTTAAAAGAAGAGAAAGGCTTTCAATAATAAAATTTTAAAAAAATTAGGAATATCTCCATTTGCATTAATTTTGCACTCACCTGCACTCCATTACAAAAATCTAGAGAACTTCCTGGTGTAAAAGGTACTTTAAATGATTTAGAATATTAAAGAGATACTCATATATAAGTTCAAGTTCACATATTTGCAAATAATTTTACTACTGAGGGAATTTTGCAAAGAAACATAACATTCACGTTTCTTTACATGGTATCTAGTAGTGACTGACGGTCTTTTGTACATTTGATAAGAAACTGATAAATTTAATTTTCTTTCGCGATAGTTGAATTCTGGAAATTTCTGAATGTGTACTTTTCAGTTGAACGCATCATAAGATTAACATGATGCAGCCCTTCTTTCAAGAATTGCGTTAGAAGGAAGAATGGTGGGCTTATATTTTCTTTTAGCCAACGTTAAATTCTTACTCGAAATTCAATAAAACACATTATATAAAGATATGAATTAAAATAAAACAGAGATTTAAAAAACAGAAGTGACTCGGAGTCTTATCGTTGCCTAAAAACAGAGTACCCATAAATTTCCTTATTTAGAAACTATCTGCTTTAAATTTAAAATGGCTATTGACAATCGAGAAATTGCAAAATGACGTAGAAATGAAATTGGTTTCTGATGAAGGAGTAGAATTTTGAATTTTAAGGTGGAATGAAAACTTCTGAAATAATTTCTTTCTAATTTTTTTTGGAGGGAAAGGAAGAAAATATAAAATTTTGGATAATTTTTAATCAATTGAATATTTAATTTCTTTTCGTCTTTGAAAAGTCGTCAGCATTCTTTCTCTTGCCTTTTAAAACAAATGAACAGACTCTTATCTAATTCATTCAGATGAAACATAACTAACTTCAACGGCTTTCATTTACATTAAAATCGCTCAAAGCCAGGAAATTTTCCTTATAACTTTTTTTATTTTATAAATTTACAAAGTTATTGTTAGTATTTTTGAATTATACAAAGTACTAAAATGTAGATTTCTTTAATTTTTTTAGATTTTAATTTATCATTGTGTAAGATTATTTTATTATTATACATATTAATGTTCCATATAACAATTGAATCTTGAAATTGACTGCTTTTTCCTCAGATTCACTATCGAATGGCATTGTTCGTGCATATTCGAAAATTAACTGATTCATAATTCAATTCAGAAATATTAAAATTGTCATCGATTATTGAAATGCAGAGACTTAAACGAGCAAGGCACTTAATACGACTGAATGACAATCAAGCCACGAAAGCGATCTTTTTGTCTAAATCTTTTGGAACCTGAAAGAGAGCGGGACCAAAACGCAGGTGGATTGACTGCCTGGAAAAGAGACTCGAAAAATATTAAACTGAAAAACCTTAGCCAAGAATAGAGCGGCATGGAATGGAATTCTGAGAAGGGCTGAGCTAGGGTTATCGCACCAATGAAGAAAAAGAAAATATCGAAGTGTATCAAATTTTGAATTCTATCCCTTTAAGAAGTGATAAAAAAAAATCAAATATTACATTCCATTATTATAAACAATGAATAAGATAAACAAAAGTGGGTAAAAATAAGCCGAAGCAAGAGCATGTTCTCGGGGCGGCATCACTCGCTTCTTTATGAAGAGAAAAGTCGCTGGAGGCGACTGTACTATTTTGCGACCTTATCGGAGAGAGAATCGAGCCACCCATCATCGAGCATGCGGCCGGATGTCAGCGAGAATGAAACCCAGACCGCAAGTCGTGATCTTCCTGACAGGGCGCCACCCGCAGTGATTCCATTCCTTCGAATCAGCATGACGACTCAAATAGATACATTCTTCAGTCAGAAAATAAGGAATGGGATTTGAAATGGATATATTTTTGAACGTCTCTTGATTTGAGTACCATTTTTTTTAAAATTTCGTATGACTACATAATTGGATTGTGCTAAAAGTAGGAAAGGGTTAGCCTTTCCACTAATTACTAAAGGATGTCCTGGAACTTTAAGGGTTGGTCATGCACAAACTCATTTTTGCGGTGAATTCTTTTTGGGTTCAAAAATGTAAAGAGTAGAACAATAAGGTAGTGAAAATCAATGAGAAGTGCACACTGCAGAGAGGTCATTTCAACAATCAAAAATGTTTCTAAACTTCTTGAAATCCTCAAATAAGTGATAAAGTGAGGAATAAATATATTTTAAAAAATGTCTTCACAAACTATAAAAAAAAGAAAGAAAAAGGAAAGTTCCATCAAAAATCAAGAAAGGTCCAATTTATTCTAACTGTGCAAGCAATACTAGTGAATATGATTTAAACATATTGAAGTGCTTGATGCCCGAAATTCATCGCATTCGTCCAATATCTCTGCTGGAAAGCATTTTGTGTTTGTTGCATGATCATGCGCTATATATATATATATAAACATTTAGCAAGTTGAATGGCTCATTTTATTCACTTGATTTTTCTACTTACGATTTTTCTTACTTCTCAAATCACAAAGCAGAATAAAAAAGCTCTTTATTTGATGATTTGTGGCCATAAAAATAATTTCGACAAATATTCTGGAGACGGTTCCAAAAAATGAATAGGAAAAGTTATTAAATCACTGTGAATAATATATTGAAGCTCCAAAGGTTTTGTCTAAAAAAAAAAAAAAAAAAAAAAAGGCCTAAAAAGCCTAAAAGTAACGATTCCTTGTTCGTATTTCATTTCAGAGATTCGATTTTGAAAATTCTTTCGCACACTATATGTGAATTGCATATAAGTACAAAAAGAAATGAAGCAAAAATGAGTTTATGACACAGGAAATCGATTAACTTATAATATAAAGTAAAACTGTTTTCTTTGTGCAAAAACACTCAAGAGAGATTCCCAAAACACAGTGATTAACTAAACTACTGATTAAACTAAATTTTAAAAGATGTCTAGTTTCGAATTAGGGGAAAGGGAGCATTATCTATGCCTTATATGGCTTGATCCGTGCCTGTTGAAGAGAAAGAATCCTCTGGAATATACAAAATGACACTAAGAAAGCAAGGGGGGAAAATACATTTTTGGCAAAATACATTTTTTTTCTGTTAAAAACTATTTTTTAAATAAAATGCATTGCTTATCTTTCGAAATTGACAAAACAATGTAGGAAATCTATGAGGGACTTCAATGATTCTGTCAGTTCAATCGCTAGTAAAAACAACAAGCATAAGCATAAATATAAATATGAGATGCTTATCTTAAGTTCGTATTTAAACATTACCAGTTCATTTTTATCCAAAAAAATTTAAGTTTTTCTCCAGGAATATCTAAATTAAAAACGATACATTTTAGATTGAAGAAATGACAGGAAAATAAATTCATTTTCCTTTTTTATCTCGTGAATACAGACTAAATGTGGTTATTTTTTTCGCAACAATTCCTTCGTCAAATTTAGGAGGATGCCTTCTAAAAATAGCGTCCAAGTAATGGAGCGGAAGACGACGGTCATTAGCCACCGGGCTGACTCATTGGTGGAGTGGCTCTGCCCGTCGTCGAGCTATTCAAAATATCTGACCTCACACGACGACGGCATGCCAGTATTTGGCCATGAATATTAGACCCGATTAAAGAGCACTTAAAAGCCTACCCAGTCATACTGAGAGGGTATTTAAAATCCATTTGCTGACAGTCTTCCCTAATTAACCAGGTTTGTTTTCGAGAGCGACAACCCTTCCGATTCCCTCGTTCTGGTTGTGGGCGAAAGACAATGAAACGTTTTGGAGAAACGTTAAAAGACTGAATTCAATACTTTTCTGTCATTATTTCAGGTTACAAAATTATCGATTAGATTATTACAATCAAATTATTACTATTATACTTGTTATCACATTCGTCTTCGTTAAAATGCATTTTATGTACTAACCTAAAATTGAATCCTCTCCTATACTCCAAAACGTTTCAGATCTTGCAATTTGTGTGAAACCTTTCTTTCAAAATCCAGCTTTTAATTATGCATATTTTTTGAGTCGAATAAATTAAACAATTCATGGCATAGTAAAATGTTAAGTAAATAAAGATTTTTTAAAAGACGTGAATTATAAAAAATAAAACTTTATTATTAAAATGTTACTTAGTGCTTAAAATATTTTTTCGTTGATAATTTGTAGATGGATACCATTATCTGAAAATTTATAAAGCAATATTTGAGATATTGTAAAGAAGAAAAGGCAGGACTAAATTCTCGAGTATCAGATGTCCCGCTGAATGTTTCTTCGTATTTTAAATAGAATCGACCTGTTCTCATGATTTCTGAATACTTTGAATCTATGCCGTCATTGAAAAAAAATCAAGTTTATTTAGACATTAACTTAAGAAGAGCCTATATTTCTTTCTTAACGAGGAACTTCACTTTCTGTTGATGAGCATCATTTTTAAAGATACTGTTTGCATTGATTCGTTTCAGAATATCCAGGATAGATTCTACAAGCACAGTTAAGTCTCGCATACAAAATTTAAAATGTGTTTACTAAGAATCATCTTTATTACTGATTAAGGAAAATGTGTATGTTTTAGGGAAGGGGTGTGCTGTGTAGATTAGAATATTTTATCTACCACTACTTAGTTCGGCAGAATTTTCATACTTTTAATAACTTTTAGACTTTATAATTTAGTAATTTATTTTAATAATTTAATAAAAACTGCAACTCAAATTTTTATAATATTTTTAATTTATTTAATATATATCGTACTTATCGCATTCTTTCATCAAAACTCTAGAAAATATTATTTCACAAAACTGATATTTACACCATTTTAAAAAGTCTCATTTTATTGATAATATTTTAATTGAGATAATTTTTTTTTATAAATTTCAACTATTTTAAAAAAATATTATTCTCCATCATTTTCAAAGTTAAATTTATTGCTCTGAAGAAATTCATATCATTTTCATTTTTTCATCAAGCGTTTCATTGCAGATGAGTATTTGAGCAATTTACTAAAGGATTTATAAAATAAAATAACGCAGCCACCCAAGATGATGTGCTGTTTGAAACAGGGTACTCGGACTCAAGTTTGTAATGACATTATGATGACATGGGACAAAACTCCATTAGAAAGGGTATTATACCAAATACTCAGAATAGATGCAAGTCTATTAAAATAATACGGATTTAATGTTTATGACAATTCGATTTTTAAAATACTTGGTTGATAGAATCATGAGATTCAAAGAAGAGGTTTAGTATAAGTTTAATACAGCAAATATTCTTGGAGAAACAGTTAGCCACCAAAGGTGGAAAAAAAGACGAATACAATGTTAAATAAATAATTCATAAAATATGCAGTCGGACCGAAAAAAGACTGCCGAACATCAAGTGGTGGCTGCACACACTAAACCATATAAGTTTCATTAAGTTGCAGATGAAACTTTCAGAGAAGAGAGGGCGCATAGTCTTTAAAGTGATGGGGTGAGTGAAAATGCAAAATTAATACATAAGTATTAAATTCAGTGATATTGGACCGTACTTATTGCAAAAAGTGTTCACTGGCGTAATTGTCAAATTAAATATACGATTCTGAAAGCCAATGAACCAAGAGCTTTCTCGAATATAGTAGGCTTCCTGCGCACATCGGCAGCAATCGAGATTCTTGAGGTAATTCCGAGGAAAGACTGATAAATCTGATTTCATTATATCCGCATAATTTTTGTACTTAACTTTTGTACTCCAGTTTCATGTTTATAAATTTAAATGTCGTCAAAACTTCCGAATCTATAAACGACTTTTATTCGATTACTACATTCGATTTCGTTCTGTGATGTGTAAGTTTTTATTGTGCGATTTATTTCATGAGTCTTTGTTCCTTATGTTGTGTATTTTCTTTTATTCTTGTGTGTCCGGTTTAACCAAAAAGATTTTTAAAGATCTCAAGACCAAAAAGATCTTTAATAAAAAAATTCGATTGGTATCCAATCTTGTTGTCCAGCACATTTAATCTTTTGTATTGCAATAAATTTAATAATATCTGGCTCTTTATATAGTTTATAAATTTCCGAGAATAATAATTGGTTTTCTCGAATAATTTAAAAAAATTTTTTTCTCCATCGTCAGCCTTTGCAGGCTTTTTCTGACTTTTGTCTTCAGTGCCGCGTTTTTTTCTTTCGACTGATTTGGTTAAGAATTCCACTTCACCGTAATGTGAATATTACTTCAGAAAATTTTCATCACCAGGTAGTTAAGCCTCTCCAGTTGCGAACCTCATATACGCACTAAAAGACAGCCAACTCTCCGACGGATTGAATTTATACATACATTTCTTTACGCATATATTATATATGTAAAATATTTTATACATATATTTAATTTAGGTGGCAAAACATATGCCAGATGTGATGTATCTCATTACATTTTTGACTTGTAATGGTCACATGCATAAAAATGGGCAAACAGGTAAACCTCCTTTTGTTGAATTTCGTTCAGAATTTGACATAAACCTAAATTTTTTAAGCTAAAGATCACGTGATTAATTTCATCTATTTATTATGTTCTATTTTTTCAGTTACCATATTCAAGGAATGACTGACTGACAAGATTTCTTTTCCCCGAATTCGTGGGGAGGAGATTATTAAAACATGGAGATTTATCGAAATATCGACGATTGCAATACTTCATAAAGAAATACAAAATATTATTCAAATCGAGGACGAATTAAAAAGTGAAAAGCAGATTTTTTTGGCTTAGTTCCATAATCTCGTAAGTCTTTTTTTTTTTTTTTTTTTTTTTTTTTGAAAATGGAATTTTTTTTGGTTTTAATAGAAAAAAAAATCAATAAATATTATTTTAAAATCCTCGAAAGTCAATTCACCGGTCAATGATATTCCAAGGCAATTTTAAGCAGTTGAAAAAACGCCTATAACTCAAAATAAATTGATCAGAAACTCGATCCTTTTCAAATAAAAAAATAATTCAATTGGTATTAATTAACCTATGTGGGGGAATGTAGATTATTATGAACCGTGCAGGAAGCAACAGGACGAATGTTTTTAGGAACATTTCTTTTAATAATCACATTCACACACTAAACAAGCACAAAGACAAGACATTCACACGCGCGGCTTCACAGTTCAGCGTCACATCTCATTCTAATTACAATTGCAATGCACTATGGGATGACAAATGGGATGGCCTAATCAGGCATCGCCATCTAGTATCCAAAAGAGAAGATAAGAGTATTGCAACTGCTACACCTACACACTGAGAACAAATCGCAACGAATTATAAATATTATAAAAAAAAGACAAAAAGAAATACTCTCGTTGCTGTATCAAAATCTCGCCTGCTGTAGACCCTACACAGAAAAACATGCAGCTCTTCTACATAATAATAATTAGACATTTTGCGAAAACGTATAAAATCGGGAATCACATTCAACAGTTGAGGAGAAATGTAATCTAAACAGGCTTTTCCGCCAAAAGGTATTTTGGCAAATTTGCCACACAATATTTTGATATGACAGTGGCAATATGAAATCTACTTTTGTTCATATCTCAGTCCAACGAGCAAATACAAATGGGCCATTAAGTAATCGATGCAAGGCGTCAACCTGTAAAAAATGAGTTATTAATGGTGAATGTAACAACAGGTGATTACTTTCAACCACTTGATTGCGATAAGAGGCGCATTTGGATCAACACTCTGCGGGAAGCATTGATTAATTACTTCAGATGCTCCATCAGACTTGCATTGGGATCTTGTTTTGGTCGTGATATTCGGCTTGCCCCTTCTTATTCCAGCACCTCCCCGCCCGTCCTCGGGAACAATCAACTTGTTTCCAGGCATTCGGGACTTTTTATGCACTTCGTATATGAGAAAGTAAAACCAACTTCGAAATATGAAAACTGAAGAAACCTTTCTCACTCTTAATTGTATTGTCAATTATGCCATTTTACTTTAAATGTTTCTGTTACGTTACGATGCGTTCATTATGACCGCATGGATTGAATCGTTTTAGAAAATCTGAATTCCTATAGGCTGAATTTGGCTGATATATTCCTATAGGCTGAAAAAGAAATCTGCTTATGATATGACTGATCCAAAAAGATAAAATTCGGGGAAAATAATTAGACACTTATTTAAAATTACACACAATCTACTGATAATTTAGAATTAGGGCAGTCAAAAAGAATCGATTTTTAAAATACATATAATAAAGTAAAACCAACTTCAACATATGAAAACTGAAGAAACCTTTCTCACTCTTAATTGTATTGTCAATTATGCCATTTTACTTTAAATGTTTCTGTTACGTTACGATGCGTTCATTATGACCGCATGGATTGAATCGTTTTAGAAAATCTGAATTCCTATAGGCTGAATTTGGCTGATATATTCCTATAGGCTGAAAAAGAAATCTGCTTATGATATGACTGATCCAAAAAGATAAAATTCGGGGAAAATAATTAGACACTTATTTAAAATTACACACAATCTACTGATAATTTAGAATTAGGGCAGTCAAAAAGAATCGATTTTTAAAATACATATAATAAAGTAAAACCAACTTCAACATATGAAAACTGAAGAAACCTTTCTCACTCTTAATTGTATTGTCAATTATGCCATTTTACTTTAAATGTTTCTGTTACGTTACGATGCGTTCATTATGACCGCATGGATTGAATCGTTTTAGAAAATCTGAATTCCTATAGGCTGAATTTGGCTGATATATTCCTATAGGCTGAAAAAGAAATCTGCTTATGATATGACTGATCCAAAAAGATAAAATTCGGGGAAAATAATTAGACACTTATTTAAAATTACACACAATCTACTGATAATTTAGAATTAGGGCAGTCAAAAAGAATCGATTTTTAAAATACATATAATAAAGTAAAACCAACTTCAACATATGAAAACTGAAGAAACCTTTCTCACTCTTAATTGTATTGTCAATTATGCCATTTTACTTTAAATGTTTCTGTTACGTTACGATGCGTTCATTATGACCGCATGGATTGAATCGTTTTAGAAAATCTGAATTCCTATAGGCTGAATTTGGCTGATATATTCCTATAGGCTGAAAAAGAAATCTGCTTATGATATGACTGATCCAAAAAGATAAAATTCGGGGAAAATAATTAGACACTTATTTAAAATTACACACAATCTACTGATAATTTAGAATTAGGGCAGTCAAAAAGAATCGATTTTTAAAATACATATAATAAAGTAAAACCAACTTCAACATATGAAAACTGAAGAAACCTTTCTCACTCTTAATTGTATTGTCAATTATGCCATTTTACTTTAAATGTTTCTGTTACGTTACGATGCGTTCATTATGACCGCATGGATTGAATCGTTTTAGAAAATCTGAATTCCTATAGGCTGAATTTGGCTGATATATTCCTATAGGCTGAAAAAGAAATCTGCTTATGATATGACTGATCCAAAAAGATAAAATTCGGGGAAAATAATTAGACACTTATTTAAAATTACACACAATCTACTGATAATTTAGAATTAGGGCAGTCAAAAAGAATCGATTTTTAAAATACATATAATAAAGTAAAACCAACTTCAACATATGAAAACTGAAGAAACCTTTCTCACTCTTAATTGTATTGTCAATTATGCCATTTTACTTTAAATGTTTCTGTTACGTTACGATGCGTTCATTATGACCGCATGGATTGAATCGTTTTAGAAAATCTGAATTCCTATAGGCTGAATTTGGCTGATATATTCCTATAGGCTGAAAAAGAAATCTGCTTATGATATGACTGATCCAAAAAGATAAAATTCGGGGAAAATAATTAGACACTTATTTAAAATTACACACAATCTACTGATAATTTAGAATTAGGGCAGTCAAAAAGAATCGATTTTTAAAATACATATAATAAAGTAAAACCAACTTCAACATATGAAAACTGAAGAAACCTTTCTCACTCTTAATTGTATTGTCAATTATGCCATTTTACTTTAAATGTTTCTGTTACGTTACGATGCGTTCATTATGACCGCATGGATTGAATCGTTTTAGAAAATCTGAATTCCTATAGGCTGAATTTGGCTGATATATTCCTATAGGCTGAAAAAGAAATCTGCTTATGATATGACTGATCCAAAAAGATAAAATTCGGGGAAAATAATTAGACACTTATTTAAAATTACACACAATCTACTGATAATTTAGAATTAGGGCAGTCAAAAAGAATCGATTTTTAAAATACATATAATAAAGTAAAACCAACTTCAACATATGAAAACTGAAGAAACCTTTCTCACTCTTAATTGTATTGTCAATTATGCCATTTTACTTTAAATGTTTCTGTTACGTTACGATGCGTTCATTATGACCGCATGGATTGAATCGTTTTAGAAAATCTGAATTCCTATAGGCTGAATTTGGCTGATATATTCCTATAGGCTGAAAAAGAAATCTGCTTATGATATGACTGATCCAAAAAGATAAAATTCGGGGAAAATAATTAGACACTTATTTAAAATTACACACAATCTACTGATAATTTAGAATTAGGGCAGTCAAAAAGAATCGATTTTTAAAATACATATAATAAAGTAAAACCAACTTCAACATATGAAAACTGAAGAAACCTTTCTCACTCTTAATTGTATTGTCAATTATGCCATTTTACTTTAAATGTTTCTGTTACGTTACGATGCGTTCATTATGACCGCATGGATTGAATCGTTTTAGAAAATCTGAATTCCTATAGGCTGAATTTGGCTGATATATTCCTATAGGCTGAAAAAGAAATCTGCTTATGATATGACTGATCCAAAAAGATAAAATTCGGGGAAAATAATTAGACACTTATTTAAAATTACACACAATCTACTGATAATTTAGAATTAGGGCAGTCAAAAAGAATCGATTTTTAAAATACATATAATAAAGTAAAACCAACTTCAACATATGAAAACTGAAGAAACCTTTCTCACTCTTAATTGTATTGTCAATTATGCCATTTTACTTTAAATGTTTCTGTTACGTTACGATGCGTTCATTATGACCGCATGGATTGAATCGTTTTAGAAAATCTGAATTCCTATAGGCTGAATTTGGCTGATATATTCCTATAGGCTGAAAAAGAAATCTGCTTATGATATGACTGATCCAAAAAGATAAAATTCGGGGAAAATAATTAGACACTTATTTAAAATTACACACAATCTACTGATAATTTAGAATTAGGGCAGTCAAAAAGAATCGATTTTTAAAATACATATAATAAAGTAAAACCAACTTCAACATATGAAAACTGAAGAAACCTTTCTCACTCTTAATTGTATTGTCAATTATGCCATTTTACTTTAAATGTTTCTGTTACGTTACGATGCGTTCATTATGACCGCATGGATTGAATCGTTTTAGAAAATCTGAATTCCTATAGGCTGAATTTGGCTGATATATTCCTATAGGCTGAAAAAGAAATCTGCTTATGATATGACTGATCCAAAAAGATAAAATTCGGGGAAAATAATTAGACACTTATTTAAAATTACACACAATCTACTGATAATTTAGAATTAGGGCAGTCAAAAAGAATCGATTTTTAAAATACATATAATAAAGTAAAACCAACTTCAACATATGAAAACTGAAGAAACCTTTCTCACTCTTAATTGTATTGTCAATTATGCCATTTTACTTTAAATGTTTCTGTTACGTTACGATGCGTTCATTATGACCGCATGGATTGAATCGTTTTAGAAAATCTGAATTCCTATAGGCTGAATTTGGCTGATATATTCCTATAGGCTGAAAAAGAAATCTGCTTATGATATGACTGATCCAAAAAGATAAAATTCGGGGAAAATAATTAGACACTTATTTAAAATTACACACAATCTACTGATAATTTAGAATTAGGGCAGTCAAAAAGAATCGATTTTTAAAATACATATAATAAAGTAAAACCAACTTCAACATATGAAAACTGAAGAAACCTTTCTCACTCTTAATTGTATTGTCAATTATGCCATTTTACTTTAAATGTTTCTGTTACGTTACGATGCGTTCATTATGACCGCATGGATTGAATCGTTTTAGAAAATCTGAATTCCTATAGGCTGAATTTGGCTGATATATTCCTATAGGCTGAAAAAGAAATCTGCTTATGATATGACTGATCCAAAAAGATAAAATTCGGGGAAAATAATTAGACACTTATTTAAAATTACACACAATCTACTGATAATTTAGAATTAGGGCAGTCAAAAAGAATCGATTTTTAAAATACATATAATAAAGTAAAACCAACTTCAACATATGAAAACTGAAGAAACCTTTCTCACTCTTAATTGTATTGTCAATTATGCCATTTTACTTTAAATGTTTCTGTTACGTTACGATGCGTTCATTATGACCGCATGGATTGAATCGTTTTAGAAAATCTGAATTCCTATAGGCTGAATTTGGCTGATATATTCCTATAGGCTGAAAAAGAAATCTGCTTATGATATGACTGATCCAAAAAGATAAAATTCGGGGAAAATAATTAGACACTTATTTAAAATTACACACAATCTACTGATAATTTAGAATTAGGGCAGTCAAAAAGAATCGATTTTTAAAATACATATAATAAAGTAAAACCAACTTCAAGATATGAAAACTGAAGAAACCTTTCTCACTCTTAATTGTATTGTCAATTATGCCATTTTACTTTAAATGTTTCTGTTACGTTACGATGCGTTCATTATGACCGCATGGATTGAATCGTTTTAGAAAATCTGAATTCCTATAGGCTGAATTTGGCTGATATATTCCTATAGGCTGAAAAAGAAATCTGCTTATGATATGACTGATCCAAAAAGATAAAATTCGGGGAAAATAATTAGACACTTATTTAAAATTACACACAATCTACTGATAATTTAGAATTAGGGCAGTCAAAAAGAATCGATTTTTAAAATACATATAATAAAGTAAAACCAACTTCAAGATATGAAAACTGAAGAAACCTTTCTCACTCTTAATTGTATTGTCAATTATGCCATTTTACTTTAAATGTTTCTGTTACGTTACGATGCGTTCATTATGACCGCATGGATTGAATCGTTTTAGAAAATCTGAATTCCTATAGGCTGAATTTGGCTGATATATTCCTATAGGCTGAAAAAGAAATCTGCTTATGATATGACTGATCCAAAAAGATAAAATTCGGGGAAAATAATTAGACACTTATTTAAAATTACACACAATCTACTGATAATTTAGAATTAGGGCAGTCAAAAAGAATCGATTTTTAAAATACATATAATAAAGTAAAACCAACTTCAAGATATGAAAACTGAAGAAACCTTTCTCACTCTTAATTGTATTGTCAATTATGCCATTTTACTTTAAATGTTTCTGTTACGTTACGATGCGTTCATTATGACCGCATGGATTGAATCGTTTTAGAAAATCTGAATTCCTATAGGCTGAATTTGGCTGATATATTCCTATAGGCTGAAAAAGAAATCTGCTTATGATATGACTGATCCAAAAAGATAAAATTCGGGGAAAATAATTAGACACTTATTTAAAATTACACACAATCTACTGATAATTTAGAATTAGGGCAGTCAAAAAGAATCGATTTTTAAAATACATATAATAAAGTAAAACCAACTTCAAGATATGAAAACTGAAGAAACCTTTCTCACTCTTAATTGTATTGTCAATTATGCCATTTTACTTTAAATGTTTCTGTTACGTTACGATGCGTTCATTATGACCGCATGGATTGAATCGTTTTAGAAAATCTGAATTCCTATAGGCTGAATTTGGCTGATATATTCCTATAGGCTGAAAAAGAAATCTGCTTATGATATGACTGATCCAAAAAGATAAAATTCGGGGAAAATAATTAGACACTTATTTAAAATTACACACAATCTACTGATAATTTAGAATTAGGGCAGTCAAAAAGAATCGATTTTTAAAATACATATAATAAAGTAAAACCAACTTCAAGATATGAAAACTGAAGAAACCTTTCTCACTCTTAATTGTATTGTCAATTATGCCATTTTACTTTAAATGTTTCTGTTACGTTACGATGCGTTCATTATGACCGCATGGATTGAATCGTTTTAGAAAATCTGAATTCCTATAGGCTGAATTTGGCTGATATATTCCTATAGGCTGAAAAAGAAATCTGCTTATGATATGACTGATCCAAAAAGATAAAATTCGGGGAAAATAATTAGACACTTATTTAAAATTACACACAATCTACTGATAATTTAGAATTAGGGCAGTCAAAAAGAATCGATTTTTAAAATACATATAATAAAGTAAAACCAACTTCAAGATATGAAAACTGAAGAAACCTTTCTCACTCTTAATTGTATTGTCAATTATGCCATTTTACTTTAAATGTTTCTGTTACGTTACGATGCGTTCATTATGACCGCATGGATTGAATCGTTTTAGAAAATCTGAATTCCTATAGGCTGAATTTGGCTGATATATTCCTATAGGCTGAAAAAGAAATCTGCTTATGATATGACTGATCCAAAAAGATAAAATTCGGGGAAAATAATTAGACACTTATTTAAAATTACACACAATCTACTGATAATTTAGAATTAGGGCAGTCAAAAAGAATCGATTTTTAAAATACATATAATAAAGTAAAACCAACTTCAACATATGAAAACTGAAGAAACCTTTCTCACTCTTAATTGTATTGTCAATTATGCCATTTTACTTTAAATGTTTCTGTTACGTTACGATGCGTTCATTATGACCGCATGGATTGAATCGTTTTAGAAAATCTGAATTCCTATAGGCTGAATTTGGCTGATATATTCCTATAGGCTGAAAAAGAAATCTGCTTATGATATGACTGATCCAAAAAGATAAAATTCGGGGAAAATAATTAGACACTTATTTAAAATTACACACAATCTACTGATAATTTAGAATTAGGGCAGTCAAAAAGAATCGATTTTTAAAATACATATAATAAAGTAAAACCAACTTCAAGATATGAAAACTGAAGAAACCTTTCTCACTCTTAATTGTATTGTCAATTATGCCATTTTACTTTAAATGTTTCTGTTACGTTACGATGCGTTCATTATGACCGCATGGATTGAATCGTTTTAGAAAATCTGAATTCCTATAGGCTGAATTTGGCTGATATATTCCTATAGGCTGAAAAAGAAATCTGCTTATGATATGACTGATCCAAAAAGATAAAATTCGGGGAAAATAATTAGACACTTATTTAAAATTACACACAATCTACTGATAATTTAGAATTAGGGCAGTCAAAAAGAATCGATTTTTAAAATACATATAATAAAGTAAAACCAACTTCAAGATATGAAAACTGAAGAAACCTTTCTCACTCTTAATTGTATTGTCAATTATGCCATTTTACTTTAAATGTTTCTGTTACGTTACGATGCGTTCATTATGACCGCATGGATTGAATCGTTTTAGAAAATCTGAATTCCTATAGGCTGAATTTGGCTGATATATTCCTATAGGCTGAAAAAGAAATCTGCTTATGATATGACTGATCCAAAAAGATAAAATTCGGGGAAAATAATTAGACACTTATTTAAAATTACACACAATCTACTGATAATTTAGAATTAGGGCAGTCAAAAAGAATCGATTTTTAAAATACATATAATAAAGTAAAACCAACTTCAACATATGAAAACTGAAGAAACCTTTCTCACTCTTAATTGTATTGTCAATTATGCCATTTTACTTTAAATGTTTCTGTTACGTTACGATGCGTTCATTATGACCGCATGGATTGAATCGTTTTAGAAAATCTGAATTCCTATAGGCTGAATTTGGCTGATATATTCCTATAGGCTGAAAAAGAAATCTGCTTATGATATGACTGATCCAAAAAGATAAAATTCGGGGAAAATAATTAGACACTTATTTAAAATTACACACAATCTACTGATAATTTAGAATTAGGGCAGTCAAAAAGAATCGATTTTTAAAATACATATAATAAAGTAAAACCAACTTCAACATATGAAAACTGAAGAAACCTTTCTCACTCTTAATTGTATTGTCAATTATGCCATTTTACTTTAAATGTTTCTGTTACGTTACGATGCGTTCATTATGACCGCATGGATTGAATCGTTTTAGAAAATCTGAATTCCTATAGGCTGAATTTGGCTGATATATTCCTATAGGCTGAAAAAGAAATCTGCTTATGATATGACTGATCCAAAAAGATAAAATTCGGGGAAAATAATTAGACACTTATTTAAAATTACACACAATCTACTGATAATTTAGAATTAGGGCAGTCAAAAAGAATCGATTTTTAAAATACATATAATAAAGTAAAACCAACTTCAACATATGAAAACTGAAGAAACCTTTCTCACTCTTAATTGTATTGTCAATTATGCCATTTTACTTTAAATGTTTCTGTTACGTTACGATGCGTTCATTATGACCGCATGGATTGAATCGTTTTAGAAAATCTGAATTCCTATAGGCTGAATTTGGCTGATATATTCCTATAGGCTGAAAAAGAAATCTGCTTATGATATGACTGATCCAAAAAGATAAAATTCGGGGAAAATAATTAGACACTTATTTAAAATTACACACAATCTACTGATAATTTAGAATTAGGGCAGTCAAAAAGAATCGATTTTTAAAATACATATAATAAAGTAAAACCAACTTCAACATATGAAAACTGAAGAAACCTTTCTCACTCTTAATTGTATTGTCAATTATGCCATTTTACTTTAAATGTTTCTGTTACGTTACGATGCGTTCATTATGACCGCATGGATTGAATCGTTTTAGAAAATCTGAATTCCTATAGGCTGAATTTGGCTGATATATTCCTATAGGCTGAAAAAGAAATCTGCTTATGATATGACTGATCCAAAAAGATAAAATTCGGGGAAAATAATTAGACACTTATTTAAAATTACACACAATCTACTGATAATTTAGAATTAGGGCAGTCAAAAAGAATCGATTTTTAAAATACATATAATAAAGTAAAACCAACTTCAACATATGAAAACTGAAGAAACCTTTCTCACTCTTAATTGTATTGTCAATTATGCCATTTTACTTTAAATGTTTCTGTTACGTTACGATGCGTTCATTATGACCGCATGGATTGAATCGTTTTAGAAAATCTGAATTCCTATAGGCTGAATTTGGCTGATATATTCCTATAGGCTGAAAAAGAAATCTGCTTATGATATGACTGATCCAAAAAGATAAAATTCGGGGAAAATAATTAGACACTTATTTAAAATTACACACAATCTACTGATAATTTAGAATTAGGGCAGTCAAAAAGAATCGATTTTTAAAATACATATAATAAAGTAAAACCAACTTCAACATATGAAAACTGAAGAAACCTTTCTCACTCTTAATTGTATTGTCAATTATGCCATTTTACTTTAAATGTTTCTGTTACGTTACGATGCGTTCATTATGACCGCATGGATTGAATCGTTTTAGAAAATCTGAATTCCTATAGGCTGAATTTGGCTGATATATTCCTATAGGCTGAAAAAGAAATCTGCTTATGATATGACTGATCCAAAAAGATAAAATTCGGGGAAAATAATTAGACACTTATTTAAAATTACACACAATCTACTGATAATTTAGAATTAGGGCAGTCAAAAAGAATCGATTTTTAAAATACATATAATAAAGTAAAACCAACTTCAACATATGAAAACTGAAGAAACCTTTCTCACTCTTAATTGTATTGTCAATTATGCCATTTTACTTTAAATGTTTCTGTTACGTTACGATGCGTTCATTATGACCGCATGGATTGAATCGTTTTAGAAAATCTGAATTCCTATAGGCTGAATTTGGCTGATATATTCCTATAGGCTGAAAAAGAAATCTGCTTATGATATGACTGATCCAAAAAGATAAAATTCGGGGAAAATAATTAGACACTTATTTAAAATTACACACAATCTACTGATAATTTAGAATTAGGGCAGTCAAAAAGAATCGATTTTTAAAATACATATAATAAAGTAAAACCAACTTCAACATATGAAAACTGAAGAAACCTTTCTCACTCTTAATTGTATTGTCAATTATGCCATTTTACTTTAAATGTTTCTGTTACGTTACGATGCGTTCATTATGACCGCATGGATTGAATCGTTTTAGAAAATCTGAATTCCTATAGGCTGAATTTGGCTGATATATTCCTATAGGCTGAAAAAGAAATCTGCTTATGATATGACTGATCCAAAAAGATAAAATTCGGGGAAAATAATTAGACACTTATTTAAAATTACACACAATCTACTGATAATTTAGAATTAGGGCAGTCAAAAAGAATCGATTTTTAAAATACATATAATAAAGTAAAACCAACTTCAACATATGAAAACTGAAGAAACCTTTCTCACTCTTAATTGTATTGTCAATTATGCCATTTTACTTTAAATGTTTCTGTTACGTTACGATGCGTTCATTATGACCGCATGGATTGAATCGTTTTAGAAAATCTGAATTCCTATAGGCTGAATTTGGCTGATATATTCCTATAGGCTGAAAAAGAAATCTGCTTATGATATGACTGATCCAAAAAGATAAAATTCGGGGAAAATAATTAGACACTTATTTAAAATTACACACAATCTACTGATAATTTAGAATTAGGGCAGTCAAAAAGAATCGATTTTTAAAATACATATAATAAAGTAAAACCAACTTCAACATATGAAAACTGAAGAAACCTTTCTCACTCTTAATTGTATTGTCAATTATGCCATTTTACTTTAAATGTTTCTGTTACGTTACGATGCGTTCATTATGACCGCATGGATTGAATCGTTTTAGAAAATCTGAATTCCTATAGGCTGAATTTGGCTGATATATTCCTATAGGCTGAAAAAGAAATCTGCTTATGATATGACTGATCCAAAAAGATAAAATTCGGGGAAAATAATTAGACACTTATTTAAAATTACACACAATCTACTGATAATTTAGAATTAGGGCAGTCAAAAAGAATCGATTTTTAAAATACATATAATAAAGTAAAACCAACTTCAACATATGAAAACTGAAGAAACCTTTCTCACTCTTAATTGTATTGTCAATTATGCCATTTTACTTTAAATGTTTCTGTTACGTTACGATGCGTTCATTATGACCGCATGGATTGAATCGTTTTAGAAAATCTGAATTCCTATAGGCTGAATTTGGCTGATATATTCCTATAGGCTGAAAAAGAAATCTGCTTATGATATGACTGATCCAAAAAGATAAAATTCGGGGAAAATAATTAGACACTTATTTAAAATTACACACAATCTACTGATAATTTAGAATTAGGGCAGTCAAAAAGAATCGATTTTTAAAATACATATAATAAAGTAAAACCAACTTCAACATATGAAAACTGAAGAAACCTTTCTCACTCTTAATTGTATTGTCAATTATGCCATTTTACTTTAAATGTTTCTGTTACGTTACGATGCGTTCATTATGACCGCATGGATTGAATCGTTTTAGAAAATCTGAATTCCTATAGGCTGAATTTGGCTGATATATTCCTATAGGCTGAAAAAGAAATCTGCTTATGATATGACTGATCCAAAAAGATAAAATTCGGGGAAAATAATTAGACACTTATTTAAAATTACACACAATCTACTGATAATTTAGAATTAGGGCAGTCAAAAAGAATCGATTTTTAAAATACATATAATAAAGTAAAACCAACTTCAACATATGAAAACTGAAGAAACCTTTCTCACTCTTAATTGTATTGTCAATTATGCCATTTTACTTTAAATGTTTCTGTTACGTTACGATGCGTTCATTATGACCGCATGGATTGAATCGTTTTAGAAAATCTGAATTCCTATAGGCTGAATTTGGCTGATATATTCCTATAGGCTGAAAAAGAAATCTGCTTATGATATGACTGATCCAAAAAGATAAAATTCGGGGAAAATAATTAGACACTTATTTAAAATTACACACAATCTACTGATAATTTAGAATTAGGGCAGTCAAAAAGAATCGATTTTTAAAATACATATAATAAAGTAAAACCAACTTCAACATATGAAAACTGAAGAAACCTTTCTCACTCTTAATTGTATTGTCAATTATGCCATTTTACTTTAAATGTTTCTGTTACGTTACGATGCGTTCATTATGACCGCATGGATTGAATCGTTTTAGAAAATCTGAATTCCTATAGGCTGAATTTGGCTGATATATTCCTATAGGCTGAAAAAGAAATCTGCTTATGATATGACTGATCCAAAAAGATAAAATTCGGGGAAAATAATTAGACACTTATTTAAAATTACACACAATCTACTGATAATTTAGAATTAGGGCAGTCAAAAAGAATCGATTTTTAAAATACATATAATAAAGTAAAACCAACTTCAACATATGAAAACTGAAGAAACCTTTCTCACTCTTAATTGTATTGTCAATTATGCCATTTTACTTTCAATGTTTCTGTTACGTTACGATGCGTTCATTATGACCGCATGGATTGAATCGTTTTAGAAAATCTGAATTCCTATAGGCTGAATTTGGCTGATATATTCCTATAGGCTGAAAAAGAAATCTGCTTATGATATGACTGATCCAAAAAGATAAAATTCGGGGAAAATAATTAGACACTTATTTAAAATTACACACAATCTACTGATAATTTAGAATTAGGGCAGTCAAAAAGAATCGATTTTTAAAATACATATAATAAAGTAAAACCAACTTCAACATATGAAAACTGAAGAAACCTTTCTCACTCTTAATTGTATTGTCAATTATGCCATTTTACTTTAAATGTTTCTGTTACGTTACGATGCGTTCATTATGACCGCATGGATTGAATCGTTTTAGAAAATCTGAATTCCTATAGGCTGAATTTGGCTGATATATTCCTATAGGCTGAAAAAGAAATCTGCTTATGATATGACTGATCCAAAAAGATAAAATTCGGGGAAAATAATTAGACACTTATTTAAAATTACACACAATCTACTGATAATTTAGAATTAGGGCAGTCAAAAAGAATCGATTTTTAAAATACATATAATAAAGTAAAACCAACTTCAACATATGAAAACTGAAGAAACCTTTCTCACTCTTAATTGTATTGTCAATTATGCCATTTTACTTTAAATGTTTCTGTTACGTTACGATGCGTTCATTATGACCGCATGGATTGAATCGTTTTAGAAAATCTGAATTCCTATAGGCTGAATTTGGCTGATATATTCCTATAGGCTGAAAAAGAAATCTGCTTATGATATGACTGATCCAAAAAGATAAAATTCGGGGAAAATAATTAGACACTTATTTAAAATTACACACAATCTACTGATAATTTAGAATTAGGGCAGTCAAAAAGAATCGATTTTTAAAATACATATAATAAAGTAAAACCAACTTCAACATATGAAAACTGAAGAAACCTTTCTCACTCTTAATTGTATTGTCAATTATGCCATTTTACTTTAAATGTTTCTGTTACGTTACGATGCGTTCATTATGACCGCATGGATTGAATCGTTTTAGAAAATCTGAATTCCTATAGGCTGAATTTGGCTGATATATTCCTATAGGCTGAAAAAGAAATCTGCTTATGATATGACTGATCCAAAAAGATAAAATTCGGGGAAAATAATTAGACACTTATTTAAAATTACACACAATCTACTGATAATTTAGAATTAGGGCAGTCAAAAAGAATCGATTTTTAAAATACATATAATAAAGTAAAACCAACTTCAACATATGAAAACTGAAGAAACCTTTCTCACTCTTAATTGTATTGTCAATTATGCCATTTTACTTTAAATGTTTCTGTTACGTTACGATGCGTTCATTATGACCGCATGGATTGAATCGTTTTAGAAAATCTGAATTCCTATAGGCTGAATTTGGCTGATATATTCCTATAGGCTGAAAAAGAAATCTGCTTATGATATGACTGATCCAAAAAGATAAAATTCGGGGAAAATAATTAGACACTTATTTAAAATTACACACAATCTACTGATAATTTAGAATTAGGGCAGTCAAAAAGAATCGATTTTTAAAATACATATAATAAAGTAAAACCAACTTCAACATATGAAAACTGAAGAAACCTTTCTCACTCTTAATTGTATTGTCAATTATGCCATTTTACTTTAAATGTTTCTGTTACGTTACGATGCGTTCATTATGACCGCATGGATTGAATCGTTTTAGAAAATCTGAATTCCTATAGGCTGAATTTGGCTGATATATTCCTATAGGCTGAAAAAGAAATCTGCTTATGATATGACTGATCCAAAAAGATAAAATTCGGGGAAAATAATTAGACACTTATTTAAAATTACACACAATCTACTGATAATTTAGAATTAGGGCAGTCAAAAAGAATCGATTTTTAAAATACATATAATAAAGTAAAACCAACTTCAACATATGAAAACTGAAGAAACCTTTCTCACTCTTAATTGTATTGTCAATTATGCCATTTTACTTTCAATGTTTCTGTTACGTTACGATGCGTTCATTATGACCGCATGGATTGAATCGTTTTAGAAAATCTGAATTCCTATAGGCTGAATTTGGCTGATATATTCCTATAGGCTGAAAAAGAAATCTGCTTATGATATGACTGATCCAAAAAGATAAAATTCGGGGAAAATAATTAGACACTTATTTAAAATTACACACAATCTACTGATAATTTAGAATTAGGGCAGTCAAAAAGAATCGATTTTTAAAATACATATAATAACATAACAAAATAATTATAATATATATCTACCAAAAATAACAAAAGATTTCAAGTACACAACATTTTTAATGAAAAATGAATTTGGAAGAATAACAAACGAAAATTATCTTTTAATAATAATAATAATAATAAATTATTTTCTGGAATGTGTAGAATAACAGAAAATAACAAAAATATAAAAATACAAGAAAGGGGGAAATTGCATTTTTTAAAAAATTTTCTAAAACAATTTCTAACGTATCATAGCATTTAAACTTTTCTGGAATTATAATAGGAAAAATAATTTTATGAAGAAAAATATAAAAGAGAAAATGGCGCATTGAAATTCCTCTGCAAGGACAAATGCAGCACATTTTATATAGCTGCAAGGCTGATACTCCGAAAACGTAATAACTAATCAACGGAAAAGTAAGCTTCTTTGAAGACTGATTGAGTTGTCCGTCACTTTTCTTATAATCAGATATAGATAGAATTTTATTGATTAAACTATAAGGGCCAGATGCAACAAGTTACGCATTAACGAGTATGATTGATTTACACACACTGAAAAAAGCTTCCCTCCATTAACAAGTGAGATTCCTTCCCTTCCCATCATTTTCGAAGACTGTTGCTCTTGATCATCAGAATGTCAAATTGCAAGAGGAGTTGTGTTTAAATTTAACTGCAATTCTCAATATTTTCTTTTCCTTGTATATATATATATATATATATATATATAAGCAGCGAAAGTCATCTTTTTCAAACATTATATGTATCTGAAAAAAATATAGAAAAAACGATGCAGAATTGGTTTATCTTCTCTCAAGTCCCCCACAGTGAAATAAAAGTCTCAGAAACAAAGAATATATCACATCTTATTGTCTGTAATTCTCTTCAAACGGCAGATATCCCCTGTTTAATGTCCTCTAGCACAGCATAAAAAAAAAAAAATTAAACCAAGTGGATTTGGAATATTAGAAGTTGTTTTAGGCATTGAAAATATTCTCTATTTTTTTTAGCCATTTGTTGCATCTAAAAACCTAGAAGTTAAGAGATTGTGGACCTTCCCGCCAGCAATGGGAATTATTGACTTCTTGTACGCTAAACAAATCTTATATCTTCAATGAAAATTTTCAAAGCAAAATAAATAAAATAATCAGACTATATTTCTTTTTAGAAAACTACTTCATGCTTTATGCCTTACTACTTAAACTACTTAATACTTAAACCTTAGAGAAAAAATGTTTAAATAAAATTTTTAAATTAGAAAATGTGCCTTTATTTTCTTAACTATAGCACTTATGTACTTCCAATTACAAAGTATCATCAAATAACATACTTAAATGTGTATAAATACTTTGATTTCCGTTGTTGTGATAATAATTAAAAATTAATAATAAAAAATACGAAAATTAAATTTATAGAGAAAGTTTCTGACTTCATTTTTCTTTCTTACAACATATGGGACAAATGTGCATATGGAAAAATATACACCGGACATAAAAATCGACTTTTTCAAAAAATTTTACTACAAACAGGTTACATCTTAATTATAATTTTGATGTTCGGTGAATTCTTTTTTCATGCATATCAAATTAAGGTTTCGATATAAGTTTTTTAAATGCTTTTTGGGAACATTATAAATTTTTCGTTTTCCAGATTTGTAAGTAATAACGTATTGTATTTGGAATTTTTGATTCCGCTTTCAGCAGAAGTGGTTAAATTCAATGCATCAAAGCAAAATTTAAGGAAGTTCGTATATTCATCTCAGAAAATTGCTGGCTAAGTGCTTGTCATCCATAGATTATTATTCTCTTGAAACGATGGATTGTCTTCATTTTTCAAAACCTAAAATTACATTTATATCATGTTGGAATAGCAATTTTAATGACAAATGGTTAAAGGTGCCTTTTTCAACAGGATAATATTTACAATATCCTGTTAGTACAATACATATTGCAAATTGCATGATAAAAATAAATCATTGATGAAAGAAAAACAAAGAAGAGAAGTTAATGCTGTAAAAATATCTAAAAGATAAGCAAACAGGCAACCATTTTACCTCTTTATTGTGAGATATAAAACTTGTTAAGCATAGAATGACAAGATGGATGCAAAAACGTCAGATGAAGACAGGACTGACAAATGAAGTCTAAAACATTAACATGCTAATGTGTCGCACGAGAACAAGTTTTTTTCAACGTGTTTAGCTGCCTAAGAACAGGGGGAAACGAAACAACAAGAACATAGAGGCTCTTGCATAGACAACTGGAATTGCTTTTCATTCTAAATAAATGTGATTTATCATGCTGAAAAATTGCACCTATGTTATGACCATTGAAGATGGTTTCATTCCTAGAAATAAAGCCATCTCCGTGCAGATCTAGAAAACAGAGCAAAATTAAGACACGTAATTAGCAATAAAGCCCATGGAAGATTTCATATTCATCTTTAGAACTTTTATTTTGTCAAAAGAATGCTGTCTTCCGTTTATTGAAATAATTTTATTTTTAATCTTAAAACAAATGTATTAAAACGACACTCATTTGTCACTGTCTCTATTGTGCCTTTTTAAAAATCCGATTTGAAAAAAAAAAAAAATAACGAAGATCTCATTTAAAACAGAAAAAGAAAGCAGTTAATGTTTTTAAAGGGGGGGGGGCGACAACGAAAAATAGCAGCTCTTCACTTCCGCAGCCGTGACATTTTCTAAAAAAACTTAAACGTTAAAAAACATTTTACTCAAAAAATAATTAATAAAAAAAAGCTAAGAAACGCCAGCGATGAAATGAAGTCACAAAATCAGAAAATAATAATAAAAAAACATCATGAAAGAGAAGATTTAATATGCAAATTAAACGCTACACAAACTCGCAGTTTAAAGTCTGCCTTTTTTAATTCTTGAATCAGTGTTTGTTATTCGATCCACCGACAACTGACGTCACATAAAAATAATTCAACGCCTATCTCCAATCAGCAGAATTAGTCACAACAACGGGAAATACCCTCTGATTTTATGAATGGAGCTCCCATCCGTTTCTGTTCAGGAGGGGGGGGGGGGGGGCAATCGATAAAGAAGCTCAGTTGTTGAGCTCTGTAAAAGGATCTGTCGGAGGAAAAAAAAGGCAGGGCGTGTATGTTAATAAGCAGCTAGGATATTCCGTCTTCCTATTAGAAAATGAATGATGTCATTGTGAAGGCCCTCGTTAAAGAACTCGGAACTACCGGATAAAGAAAACAAGCTTTCTCTTAATATAGCTGTTAATAAGTATTCAAAAAGTTACAAAGTGGCTGTCGAATCACTTATTAACAGGCGTTTATTCCAAAAATATTTAAAATAAGTGATTTAATAAACATTTAAAGTAATTGTCGAATCGGTCAAGAATATTTAGAATGCATCTTTATTGTGTGTTATGGCAGAAACAAATCTTTTAGAAAAATTCCAGAAGGCTTTTTAAATATCTTTATATATAGACGCAGATAGAATAGAATTTGTAAAATCGTCATATCTTACATGTTTGGGTTGTTTGCATGCTTGATAGAAGATAACGTTACTTATTTGCAATAGGATAATACGAAAAAAATGAGTTTTAATCGAGCAATTTAGATATGAACTAAAATCTTCAAAAACAAAAAAATAATAAAATCGGGAAAAAAAAAAAATGTTTTCGCCACTGTCACCAATTAATTTCGCCACTTTGAAGTAACGTTTAAAGTAATTGTTCCTATAGCTTTTTAACTGCAGCTCAAAATGCTCTATCGTTATTGCTCAAGTTTAATTTAAAATATGATAAAAACAATCTGATGTCATTTTTGTGAAAGGATGCAAGTCATCAAAATTGATTTGCAAGACTAATTAAATTTATTAATTGCTTTTGGTAATTATTTCGATATCATTAACATTGTGTCTATCAGTTATGATAAAATATCTCTTGTCAAAAAAGAGAAGGAGAAATAAATAAAATTTTGAATTTTATAAATATTAATAAAGAAATTTTGAAATCTTGAATTACATATTTTTGCCTTCTAACATTTACATATACTTCTTTCTGCACCAAAATTTTTTAATTTTGGAAAGCATTTTGAAAATAATGTCTACTTGTTGAACATTATTAACTGAAAAGAAAAAAGCTAGAAGGACGAAATTTTGCGATTTCAACACTGGACTGCCTAATTTCGATCAACTTTTGGACGAAATCTGGGGAAATAAGTGAAAAAAGAGATGTCTTATTGTTTGTCTTTTGTATTTTGCGATAAGTTAAAGTAAAAAAGCGCAAAAAAGGTCTGTCTGTCGGAATCATAATTATTTTTTTTTTATTTTAATAAAAGTAAAGTTTCTTGAAATTAAAATACACAATTTTGATTTTAACTAATTATTAATAATTTTAATCAATAAACGTGCAGTAGCTTATGTAAATTGGAAATTACAATTCTCATCTATAACAATTATTTTGTCAGATAAATTGATATCTAAATTGTAATTCAATCGATATTTATCTTAAAAGTTCGTACAAATTAAGGTCTTATATATATAAATACAATGCAAATTCGTTTTATATTTTTAAATCATGAAAAAATAAGCGTTAAGACTTAATTATATTTTATAAGGTAATTAAAGCTAATCGTTGTTATATTTTTTGCTCCTAAGTACTTAGATTTTACTAAACCCGAAATGTAAACCTGAAATAATTGATAGAATGCTTAGTTTGAAAACATTAGAAATCTGAAAATAAGGTCTTCAATTACATCCTCCCTCCCCAACTTCATTCTTTTTTTAAATATCTTCTTTAAATATATTTCTTTATTATTTAAATAAAAAAAAATTAACACATTTTTTGATTGTATATTTTTAAAATTTATAATCACAAATCCACATGGGACCATGAGAAATTATTTTATACTCCGTTAATATATCCGTTTTAAAAACGTAATATATTACATTTTTTTTATTTAAATAATTATATTTTTGCTTTTAAGTCTTGTGTATGAAATTTTGCAATTAATTTTAAACTAATTTCTCGATGAGCTAAACCTAATGACAAATTTGTATCGAATAGATAAAAAAAAGCGTTAATATTGTGATTTAATTAATATATTAACATATCATCCAGTTCTGAGCTGTTTTTAAAGTTTCTAACTCATCGGAAAGTTAGTAATTAAAATATATTGCAAAATTTGCACCGAACAGGCAAACGAACAGACAAAAATAAATCGAGTTAATAAAAAAGCACTCTTTAAAGCTCAAAATGAAGCATGTTTGCATAGAATAACTTGAAGCCTCACTTAGACGATGTTCTAAAACAGCAATCGACAAATAATGGTTGATAGATACACTGTGTAAATAGATTGAAGCTAAAATAAATAATATAACTTTTCCCTCCTATATTTCCAGATTAAATTCTGTCGAATACACATTTTGATTAGTCATTCATTGAACTCCAGGGTTTCAAAATTTTAGGAACAACGTTTTGTGCTACTAACTATTAATTTCAGCTCAATGGAAAATGGAAGATCCTAGAATCTAGACGCCCCCCCCTTTCCCCATCAGTCAATCAATCAGCATTTACTAATTGTTAATAAGTTATTATGACTGTAGTTTTTTTTTTTTTTTTTTTTTTTTGAGTTTTGAGCTTTTCCTTCTTCAACTGCGTCATTAACATTTCGAGGATGTTGATGCTATAATGTGTATTCTCATAATGTTCAAATTTGTAGTTGCATTTTCATACATATCTAATTACATGCACCCTTAACTCTTTTATATTATGTACTTTTAAGTAAACCAGTTCCTTTGGTATTTTCGTCTTGTATTTCGTCTTTTCTCTCTTTTATTTGCGAATGTTTTAACTCTTTGGAATTAGATAAGTTAAAAGCTACCCTACTTTTTGCTTAGCTTTTTGTGCATGATGGAATATTCAGGGTGACTAATATTAGTTGGAACACACATGAAGCGTACTTGTGAATGAAGTAATTAATTTATTTTGATAAATCAAATTTACTATGAAACTACCCCATTTCGTGTCACACTCGAGATAGAATAGCCCTTGTTGATGAGTCCAATGTCAGATATCCCCGGTTGCAATGACTCCTGGAGAAATGGAGGCACGAAGACTTTGTCTTTAACAAATCTCCATAATTGCAAAATCACAAGGAGTTAGATATCGGTGGCAAGAAAGCAATAGCCAATCTTTTGATTCAGCAAGGCTAATCCAACGATGGTATAGACGATCGTTCTGATATTCTGGTACATTGTCATGGCAATGATTTTTCAGAACTTCGTAGAAATGTTTTGCGAATTGTTTCAACCATTTCGGTTTGGGCGCGAGTTCATCCTGGATTAGTTTTCTTGCATAAGCAGTCCCTGTTCTGAAACTCTCACTCACAGTTCGATGTTGTAACGATGCGGTGGTTCTTAACCAAAGACAAAAATGTCGTTGAGCGATAACGAAGATGTTTTGGCGCATTCCAAACCGCAGAGCGTTTTCTCTTGCTTAGATGGCGCCATTTTGATAATGGCGAAGGAAAATGCTTTCCAATAGCTCATTCGTTTTAGCTAGCGGCTATTTCATGCTCGTTAGAATTTTCGCTCTTGCTAAATATAACTCGTATTATTGTAATCTTGAATTAAATTTATTTAGGCTAAATAAATTAGTTACAAAATTCGTACTACCTTATTCTTTTTGTCCTATTCAATATGAATCACTTTATATTTTAATCATGAAAAGTTGATGTTGCTCATATTCATGTGTTACATTCAAAAAGTAAAAAACACAAATGTTATTAAAACATTGATACAAATCAAAATATTGTAGTCAGCAGCAATATTTTGCCGATTTTTCGGAACAGAAGTCGTATATTGCCTACCGTAACACTAAGTGTAGCGATTGTTTGCTTCTCCCATTCAGTTTCGGAGCTATTTTTAAATATAATAAGTAACAAGCAAAACATTCTTCATTTCGTTTTCAAAACTGAAAAACAAGTTTTAAAAAAATTAGAAGTTGTCAATCTTGCCAAGAAATTCCCTTCGTTAGTTGATTCAATGAAACACTGAACTTGCAAAGTAAAGAGCTGACTGTCGATGAACCTATATAAGATGTATGAGCTGTAAGAGAAACCGGCATTTGATTCTAACATCCACTGTAAATGCAAATGATAATGAGAAGCTTAGCTAAATATCTCAATTCAAATAAAAGAAGAAAGTTCTAAATGAGAGAGACAATCGAATCTTACGAAGAATGTATTTTAGGAATCAAAAAATGGAAATTAATAATATATTAATTTGCTCTGGTGGAATTTTACTATAAGACAAATAAATAAATAATCATTGATTTGTTAGACGAGATCGTTAGATTTTAAGAAGGCAACGATATTGAAATATTTCTTTTTGTAAAACACTTTCCTTTTAATATGTTAGATCTTGAATTGAATTTTGTAACGAAAATTATATTCTTTATTATATACCATTCTTTCAAATAGCTACATTTCTACTTCGGGCCTCTCATTAAATTTCGAGTGAATTTCTTTATATTCAAATGTGTCGAGTTATTCAAAGCCATCTGACGCGGAAAATGAATTTAAGACAACAGTGATCATTTGATGCTCTCATTCTGCTCTTCACATCATCGGCGCCATTAAATCTCAGACTTAAATAAATCCCGTGCACTTCTAACACCTAATAAACATTTACTCTCTGCAGATCTTTATGGGTGGTTTTCTCGGAATCTTCTCCGATTTACTGGGTTGTCTTATCGGCAGCAAATGACTCATCCGTATTTAAAGTTTATGCGACATTCGATGGTTTGATGACTGACAAACTGTGGGAAGCATTCCGAATGCGGTTGATCTTGGAACCAGATTCGTAGAGTCAAAAGATTAAAGACGTCCGTTGAAATCACACCCTAATTCGAAAGCGTTTTAATTCAGGATTTGAGTTCAAAAACTTTTTTAAAAATATATATCTTTAGCTCACTGCCGCATGCGATGGCCAAAGCCGTTCAATTTTTTTACAGTATGTCGGCCAGTGACGATTATATCAGTCTTTTATTAATAAACGAAATATTTTAATGCACTATTTATTTACCTTTGACGACCAGCTTGTTCGCTAAGATTATTGGTTTCTTAGGCTGTTAAACGAATAATAAGCAGTGCATTTTTTTTTAAATTTCACTTTGGTGTTTGATACGACCGAAAGATATAATTTTAATGGAATCGCACTACTATAAATTACTATAGATGCAAATTAAAAAGTGTACAAATAACGAAATAATAGCAAAAAAAAAAAAATCCTACTTCAGAACTAATGTCCAAAAAACTGACATATGAATTTTAATTTTGGCCAAAGTGTGCAGTTGAGTATTTTGAGGATGAGCTTTAATTTCATTATAACATCAAAAACGGACTGTGTGCCAAATTATAATTAAAAAGTTGTACAAAAATAAAATTGATGTAATAAAAAAGGTAATTATTTTAAATTTTAAAGTAATGCAAAATCTATTCTTGTGAGATTACAGCTTTAAAAGCTATGAATATCAATTTCCATCGGCAAGTCTTAGCAATTTTTCATCTAATGGACGTTTAAGCCTATTTTAACATTTGATAAAACTTTGTTTTCCGACTATTTCTTTAATTCTGAATTCTTTTATATTTCCCACCTCCTCTGATTGAAGGGAGTTGACATGACGAGTCTGTAAAATAGGCGAATCTTCTCCGAAAAAATTTCCCTTCGTAACTCCATTGATTGAATTAAACGCAGCTGTAAAAGCATTCAATGAAGAGTGTGAGAGGTTCGTACAACGTTTTGTTCTCATTTGACTGCTGCCATTCGGCAATAAGTAATAAGAGCGATTTAGCCCCCCACGTTAACGTTTTAAATAGAGAGATTCTTTCATTATTTTAATACACTGAATTTAAAAAAAAAGATGCAATATTCTAAATAACATACAAATGGCTTTTGTGCATGATTTTCCATGTCTTGAAATAATCGAAAAACTGTTTGCTTCAGTAATCGAATGACGGCTACAGCATCAAATATTGAAAAGTGTGTTTCCATTATGAACAGCCATTCATTGAGTATTTTGTCATGATAAAGTGGAAATTTTTGTTTCGAAATTACTTTGAACATATATATATATATATATATATATATATATATATATATATATATATATATATATATATATATATATATATATATATATATATATATATATATATATATGTTTGGAATTCCTGAAACAAATTCCTATTATAGCTGCCCCAATGATCATTTGTTTTGGGGACGGAAAGAGTTTTGATAAGCAAATCAATGTTAAAATAATTGTCTTATTTTTTAATTAATATTTTTTCTTCATTATTATAAGAAAAAAATCTTCATCGCCTAAAAAAACATACAGAAAATGTTCTCAAAACAAGAAAAAAAATTAAAAAATATTTTTATTAGAGAATGACAACATTGTTTTCCCACGCAATGCCCTAAATTACCAGAATTCACCCCCCCCCAAAAAAATGAATTGCTTTTCTAAACAATGGTCTATCATTTATGAATTCAAAAATAAATAAAAAAATATTTGATTGCTAAACAGTAAGCATAAAAGTTTTGTTTGAAATTGATTTCACAGAGAAACTACCTTGAAATATTTTAAGTGGCTGCTTCAAATTGAGTACCTTTCATTATTATGAAGCCAAAAGAGAAAACAAAATTTTCTTTATGGTTTGCTATTTCCAATGATAGTTCAAAACTTTTTGCAGGAATTTTAAAGCAATTCATTATTATAACAAGAGCAAAGACAATTGATTGCTCTGAATGCGAACTTTGAGGATGGGGCATCACAGAGATAATAAATAAGCCAATGATAATGAATCATTTTCTAAAACAATGAATCGTTTCGGAAATTATGAATTTGCTCCAAGTTGCCAATATCTCGTTCTCAACTAACATTAAATAACCAGCTGCGCCGGATTTCGATCGTTTGTCACGGATTTAAGCAAGCGGGAGTGGTTTCTCTGAAACATTCTCGCATGCTCAGCAAAAGAAGTCTTACCCCCCCCCCCCCCTTACCACCACCACACACACACATCCGAATAAATTTTTGTACTTCGAGTAAAACCGCGAATGCCTTGCATGGTAGTGGCAAAACAATAGTTAAGAAATATAGATTGTTGGTGTAATTTAGCATTTGTCTTTTATCCGAATATATATTTTGGACGTTTTTTTTTTTTTTTCAATCGATTGAAGCCGAAATTTTATATAAGCTAGCAATTGTCGTCACAAAATAATTTACTAGATTTCGTTGATTGAAGATTGAAGTCATTGCGTTTACGAGGTATTGTATTTACATGTATGCGAAACTAGAAAGCGACAGATGGTCCACCGTCTGACAGATTTTGTTCAAATTTTGATAAGAATCTAAATTGGACGCTTGACCCGTATACCAAATTTTGTCTATATATCTCTTTACGTTTTGTAGTTACCGAGTTCACACTGTGTGAAATCAGTCGGACAGATAGACTTCTTTTCAGTGTATTTCCTTCAAAATTTGTAGAAATTAAAATGAAAGATGGTAGGTAAATGTTAAAATGAAAATTTATTCCCTTAGACTACTTTTTATTTATGTCTCAGATTCCTATATGAGCCGTCTTTTGTTACTAATTTCAGGGATCATGCCCTTATCACAATAGTTTATTAAAAGGGTGAGATCAGAAAGTAATAATGCATCCATTATTCAATTTTAAAAGATGGCCGAGTGATACATAAATAAAAGTATTTAGAAAACTTGTTTAAAATGAACATCACGCCAAAACAATTGTGAATTTTTCAAACAATACTTGAATACTTATCCAGATGCATAACAAATATATTCAGCATAAAGCACCACTTCAAGGTATAACAATTTTTATTTTCATGTTCAGATTTCCGCCATTTCTTGGAAATATCTTAGATACTCAATTTCTCAACATTTTTTCTCCTTCTTTACAATCTGGAAGTTACCATGATTGGCCAATCAAAGTTGGGAAGGGAAAACAACAGTTTGCGTGATTAGGAAATTTTTTCCAATCGTGATTGAAAAATGTATTACAAGAAGAGTATTTTCATGTGACATTTTTTCTTTATTGATAACTGTAATAAATTTCTGTTTCTAAAATAGATGCTTTCGCAAAAGAAATAAAAAAAAATTGTTGATAGAAATGAGAAACTCTGTGCTTAAATAGCTGAATATATGATAAATGTCTTACTAACTGCAACTTTTACATTATGAAGGTAGTATAAAAATTTAATTTTACTAACAATGTCCAGAGAAGCCATGTCATTGCCAACTTCATTCAGGGACACTTTGTATGCACTCACTTTCTCCTCAAAATCCATGAGGCCTTGAATCCCTCGGCATCAGCACAAAATAAAGGAAGACAAGTCACACGGATGCGTGATTTGCTTCTCGCGCCAAGGTCTCCGATGATTTAAAAAGCAATGCTTCTTTCATTCAATACTGGGAAGATGTTAAAGGATCATTTGATGTCGACCCCGAAAGCTCCCCGGTGGATAATTAGCGCACACTGCAAGGCGGGAGGAGATGATGGAACAGCTTTTTGAAGATGTAGGGTTTCGGACACCTTTTCTAAACAACAAATTAATGAGGGTTTCTTTTCACTTTCTTTTTTTTTTTTATCCAGACCCTATTTATATTACTTCAAGTAATATCTAAAAAGTACCCGACATTCAGCTAATATAGCTCCCATTTTTTCGGAGGAAAGACGAAAAATGATTTCTAATAATTGATCTTAGACCAACGACAATTTAACATCTTACACCAGGATGTCTCTTCTCTGGTACCATTCAATAATTTGATGTTTTACTTATTTATGGATTGATTTTTATTATTAAAAATACTTACAGAATAGTAAGATGATGCAGATTAATTTTTCTGGGAGATACAACCTAAAACAATTATACATATTTGTTTTCAAAACAATAATGTTGTTTATTGTTTTGAAAATTTGTATTAGGTGATAATTATTCACCTACCAAATTTGTATTAGGTGAATAACTATGCATCATATTACTTTTTGAGTGCAAAAGGTTAAATTGGAAAAGATTTATATCTATGGTATTATTGCTTTGATCACTTCACTTAGAATCCAGCATCATTATCCTAAATTTTATAAATTTTAGCTGCCATGTGGGAAAAAAAACAAAGTGAAATGAAGTGTGCTTTCGCATTTTCCTTAATTAGTCAAAACTAATCCTAAAATGGGCATCGTAAAAGTTACAAAACAAAAAATTAAGCAGGACTATATCAACATTGTATTTTTGGCTGCAAAATTAATAATACTAGCAATAAAGATTCTAAGCAAAATATTTTACTATTATTTGCATGTACATGTTGGTACACCAATACCATAGCAATAGTATTTATATGGAAGTTTGAAGAGGGTGTTCCGTCTAAATTTATGTCATGCCCGAGAGCATATAATTATGAAAACTCAAAAAAGCTTCGAACTAATAAGTATTTGAAATAATTTGCTATACAAATTTATTTCACACGATTTATTGCACCATTTTTTTTTTAAGTTTTGTGATTTTCCTAAAGTTTGTGTCATGCAGAAGGGTATATCTAATAAAAGTTTCAGATCTGCATCCGTGTTTTCTTTCGTAAGATTAAACTAATTCAGAGGAAACGGAGCGGAGGTTTGGTAAAAAATGTCGACAAATTTTTCTACATTTGAATTCAAGAGGCGAAAAGAAAAGATCGTATTCTATCTCTTCATAATCTTTTTTTTAAACAATTTTAAACGGTTTATGCATTGTTTATTATTTAGAAATTATGAAAGAAATTTCTCGTATCCAAATTAGCACCGTTGCGCACGCGATGCTTTTCAAAAGATATTACTATAGAGAGATATTATCATACCGCAATTAGACATAGCATGAATTCAATTAATTTGCGAAGATATTGTAGAAACAGTTCACACCATGATTACTAAAGGGAAGTCCACTTAGCCATGGAAGTACAATGTAGTGCAGATCTTCGAAAGACAGCACGTTCGTTGCAAAGCATCCCAGATATGCTCGAAAATGTTCATGTCTAAGGAATTAGGTGGCCCAGAGTGGGAAAGAAATTCAGAACGGGACTTCACGGGCCACTCAGTAGTTACTGTAGACCTGTGGGATGACGTATTATCCTGTTGGAATTATGAATGGATGCACACAGGACATGAATGGATGCAGGTGGTCACAAAGAATGTTAATGTACAGTTGACCTATCATGATCGTGTCTAGACGTATCAACGGTTCCATTTCATACCAACTGCACTCGTCCTATACCATCACAGAACCTCGAACAACTTGAACAGTTCCCTGTAGTCGTAAAGAATCCATGGATTCATGAGCTTTCCTTCACACCCTTGCAAGGCCATCTGCCCAGTATAACTGGAAACGTGACTCGTCAGACCAGACAACACTTTTCTAATCATTAAGAGTCCAATGACTGTGTTGGCGAGGCCAGAGTTTTGTGCCGCTAAGTTAACAATAGTACACGAATTGGTCTACATTTTCTTTTCTCTTTTCAGTTATTAAAAAGCCTGGGAAACAGACTAATAATTTCGTACATAGGATTAAGTGATCAATGAACCAATAGGGTGGTCATCCCGGAGCTTTCTCGCACACCCTCCAATAATGGTCCTCCTTCATCCGCATAAAATTGTGAATCCAGGTAAGGTCCCGATGGCATGCCATGCAATATTGCTCATCATTGCATGGTATTAATGAGCGATAGTTATGGTATATGAATATTTGGCGTGAATCTAATATTTTTACGGAATCTTTCTTGAATATAGGTCTTCTTGGAGCCCATCGGCAACAAAAGTTAACACAAGATTACGATTGTAGTCCAAGAATTTTACCGAATCATTGTATTTATGGGTTATTTCGTTCACGTGCATGAAAAAGTACAGACAGACTAGCGGTCAACCATTTGATAGATTTGATTGAAAATTTGATAAATATCTATATTTTAGATGTTAACCTGTATACCACATTTTATTTACATAGATTTTTAGATTTTGTAGTTATGGAGTTCACTTATTCTCGAACAGTCAGACAGAGAGACTTCCTGCGGATGAATTTCTTTCAAAATTTGATATCTAATATATAAAAATCTCGTGTCACGGTGTTTGTGTTCGTACTCCTCCGAAACGACTCGACCGATTTTTATGAAATTTTTTATGTGTATTTGGTAGGTATGAGAATAGGTCGTAAAGTATATTTCATAACGCTACGTAATTAGGGTGTTCCTATCCACGTTCACCGTACACTGATGGAAGATCAACACTTGCTTGAAATCATCGCCACTGTGAAGTAATGTTAAAGAAGTCCAGCTAAAAATGATCCAAATAGTATAAGATCCATCCAAATGGTATAAGATCCATCTGCTCACAATTGTTAGATCAACCAATTCTCGGACCAATTGTTAGATATCGGCGATGGTAAAGTTGCTGTCTATAAAAATACTGGACGCATAAAATTGCCCACTAATTTCTGCACTATCAGATTTGCAAAATGCTCTCATTGACCGCATATTTTCCGATGTACGCACACAATACATGAAGCACGCTTGGCTGGAGGAAAGAGCCATTTTAGCAGCAAAAAATGTGGACGTCGACGATTTAAACTTCAAGATACAGCAGTCGTTGCCAGACGACTTGATATCATAAATTTGCGATGCTAACGAAGCTGTAAATTATCCAACAGAGTTTTTGAACTCACTGGATTTGCCAGGCATGTCATCACATCTTCCACGACTGAAAGTTGGATCCCCGGTTATTTTACTTCGGAATTTGAACCCACCACGGCTGTGCAATGGCACGCGATTGGTCATTAAAAAAATTAATGAAAAACGAAGCCAGCATTTTGAATGGCAAATTCCGAGACGAAAATGTTTTGCTGCCACGAATTTCAATGATTCTCACAGACGTGCCAATTAATTCAAACGCATTCAATTTCCTATTAGATTGGTATTCGCAATGACAAGGCCAAAAGATTTATGTTTGCGGCTTAAATTAGGGCACACCATGTTTTTCACACGAACAATTATACGTGGCATGTTCTCGCGTGGACAAACCATCGAGTTTATTGTGTTGGCTAAAGACGGACTGACAAAAAATATCGTACATTCAATTGCTTTTCGAAATGAATATTGATTTTCTTTATTTCATTTTTATACTTTAGGATAAAAAAATATATTAATTTTTTCACTTTACGTTTAACTTTTAAGAGATCAAACAATGTATGTTCGTTACGGTATTGAAATACATTGTATTGAGAAATAAATGTTTTTTTTTATATATATATCTGTGATCATCGTCTACAGCGCTCCATTCCTCTTTCTGTCATAGATCCCATCTCCACATACTTGCAATACATTCGTTATTTTTTAATTAATAACCAAAATATTCACTAGAAATAATTTATATGGCAGAACAACGTTTGCCGGGTCAGCTAGTAAATCTATAAATCTGGTCATAATTCGATATGCTAAATTTCAGCAGTCTAGTTCAAAGCGTTTTTGAGTTATCGTGATCACAAACAGACTGACAGACAAACAGCCATAAAGCCAAAAACGTGATTTCGGGCTCAGAGTGAAAATGTGACAAAATGTCGAGTTAATTATTTTTTAAATGATTACAACTTCTATTCGAGAAAGTAAAAAGGACTTTGTGTACTAAAATGAGACAACAGATACTTCCCAGAGAACAAAAGGTAAACGTTCCAAAAAAACTCATGAATAATGTAAGTATATAAGTTAATTAGGCGAATGATTTAATTTTTCAGAAAATATTTCGTATCTGGAAAATGAATTTTAAATTCTATTTTTGTAAGTGATAACTGAATGAGCTATTTAAATACATTGGAAGTTTAATGTAATAGATATGGCTTTTTAAGAGAATCCCATCTTAATGAGTAAGAAATAAAAAATGAGTTTTTACAAGTAAAAAAATGAATAATCTTCTATTAACGCTGGCGAAAACTGTTAGGGAGGCTACATTTTTTCATACTCACTTTCATCCCCTCCTCTATTAAACACTTTAAAAAGAAAAGAAAACATGCCTTTCTTAATTTTAACATTCTTTATGTTGCTTTATTATGAAGTGCTGAGAATGAAAAGTCAGTGATTACAACTCCTATTATAATTACCCGTTGCCATTGTAATGGTCTTTGGGTATAGTGTAAATTTCGAAAAACTTAAAACAATAAATTCTCAATAATTTATGTATTAGAATATCTTTTTTTATTTGCGAATTATTTTTTTAATATTCGTGTTCACTCTATGTATTCTGATTAATTTATAACGAGAATCTTTTATTTTTATTTCAGTCATGCATTGTTGCTACAAAGCAAATTCCGAAGCGAATTCCGGAATGCTGAATATTTTACAGGCCGAAATCATTCTTTTTCTAGAGGTTTAAATAAAATCAATTATTAATTTTTCTTCTGCTGGAATAGCATTTTCCTCCACCGAAAACTTATGTTCATCCTCTAAGCGGCCTAACGCTCATCTCAAATGCAGATACAGTATTAATTCTCCATTACATCTTAGAAAGAACGAAGGGGATGCAGAAGAAATCCATTTATTCGAATGGTTCGATTTGAAGAGAAACTGAGAGATCCACACACAAAATTTTGCCAAGTAAATACCGATAAAGCAACTAATTTTAAATGATGTATTCAAGAACGATAAGTATATTACAATGATAAGTAAAAAAGTAAATAACACTGTCATATAACCAATGATTTATTACATTAAAAAACATTTTTTCCTAAGAAATTAGGAGTTTTCCTCCCTTATCTGGGTAGAGCAACAAAAAGTGTTTGAGGCGATGCTAAAATAAGTTGTGAGTTTAATACCGATTTGCATACATACATAAAATTTCGTGGTTTGAATATTCCCGAAATTTTAGTAAATCTAAAAAAAGAAACCGTTAATTTTTTTTTCAAAGCTAGTTTTTTTCCAACATTAAATATATTAGATCAAAATAATTAGACGCTTAAAGAACACCCACCTGTTGATTCCTGGCGTCGATCTGAAGAAGGACGGTGCACCAGAAGGCGCAAAAAATCGACAGCAAGTGTCCACGTGTTCCCTCCCTCATCACTCCTCACCGAGCTGTGCCTGCTCTGCCGGGAAGTGGGAACTGAAATAAGGAGACACCGACTGATAAGGAGAGAAAAACCATCCAGCCAGGAGGGGGTGAGAGGGTGCTGCTTCTCCTTCCTCTTCTGCTATCGATAGGAACAGAATTTTGCGCATGTGGTTTTCCCTAACGAATTTGACTCTTGACGACATTATGTAACTATCATAACTGAAAACAGAGAAATTTTTAAAACGACAAACGATTTTTCACTCAGTTCCAAGCAGGGAAAAAATGAATCATTTGAACACACTTTTATTTAACTTAACTTATTTCATTCCTACAAAAATAGAATTTTGAAATTCGTTTTTTTTTTTTTTTTTTTTTTTTTTTTTTTTGTATAATTGTGCCAGAGTTTTCAAATTTTATACACACATGTATTCAAATCGACAAAATAAAAATTTAATGTTTTCCAAATCTAATTATCAGATAATATCCATTAAGTTAGTTAAATATTAATTCCATACCGATGGCGCCATCTGGTGATACATTTGAGAGAAATGGACAACAAAATTTCCCGATATTTATAGTAGTGAATTACAAATCGAACTTTAAAAAGTAAAAAATAATTAAAATAAGAATATAGTGTGCTTGTACCAAATAGGCTCTTTCACTTATTAACTATTGCCTCTGTAAACTGCTCGATTTCATATAAACTTTTCTTCAACATTGGTAGTGTCATGTTTGCAAAGACGGCATTTTGTAACATATTTTATATTCGTATCTTGAAGTGCTAGAGTTTTCCCATTTTCTAAACTATTAGCAACAATTAATACTGTTAATATTTGTAGAACTTAATTATCAATTATTCAAATAGGTTAAATTTTGGTTCCATGTCTATGTCACCACATGGTAATAAATTTGTAGAAAAGAATTTTTTTCTTTCTTTTAAGATTTCAAAATACGTATGTATAAAAATGAGTTGTAAGTTCAAAGTGATAAAGAAGAAAATAATTGTTTTTTTTTGTTGTTGTTTTTTCATTTCTACATTTTAATATAATAGCAAAAGTTATACTTGCAAATAATGACAGATAGTCGAACTGTTAAATTTCGCTTGTAAAATGGCCGCTTTAAGTGGCAACGGATATCAGCGAAAACATTCCATTTGTTGAAGATGGGGGCTCAGTCACTCTGAAAAATGTCTCGAAAATGTGGAGAGACAAACGAGAATGGATGTTGTATCTAAAGGTCATTAACTTTTAAATAAAATAAAAGTTGAAGAAATCATTCTTGTAATTGTAGCTGTAGAATCTTGTAGATTTTTTTTTCTCTCTCTCTCTCTTTCTTTCTTTTCACTGAGAATGCAGAACGAAGTAGTTCCCCCTACCCATCTCGAAAATGGATAGTCAGGCGACAGCTGATTCTAAATGCATAGGTCATGAGGTTTCATATAAAGTAAAAATTAGTGAAATCGGACTAGTTTTTTTGGAGCTGGAACACTCGTTCTACGATTTTTCTAATTATTTTAATCATATAGATGGTGAATGAACAGATGGCCAATGCAAGCAATTAGCCATTTTAATATTAATTTATGTAATATAACATAATTCTTTATTCCATAATATTATCGAAATTATCACCAACAGCAAAACAAACTTTTACTTAATTTGCAATTAATCAAAATTTTAATTTTAATTTTAAAAAGTACTCTAAGATGAGCTTATTCTTAGTCTCTGCTTGCTCAAAATGCAACAATCTGTTCTGCACGCCGTGAACACTCCGATGCATGCACATGTGCTTCTATTATTAATATAGAGAGGGAAAAATTTGCAACTATTGAGAATTCCGTAATTTTTTCCCCTTCTCTATTAGTCATCTCCATTAATAACTTCTGAATTTCGCAATCCCTGCACTATTTACTTAACTATCACTTTTTAATCAATTAAAAAATGCAATAACATATAGAATCATGTTTAACTTTAAGAGTTTAAAAAAATATTATATCTCAGATATAATTTTTAGCTTGAAATCTAAAGAGAACTTTTTTCAGTTTGTGGATGCAATAGCTTCATTCCTGCTCGTAATATTAGGCACTGATGACAATTTATATTTAAAGATAATTTTATGCGTAATTGAATGATTCATATGATTAGTTGGAATTTTATACTTCACAGATATAGTTAATAATTCGTAATACACAAGAAATGGAAATTTTTCTTAGTTGTAAACTAAAAATGAAATGAACAAAATGACCATTCTAATACCACTATCGTAATTAATCTCTTATTCTCTAATATGGTTTAATATATATACTTTATAATTACCTAAATAATATGTGTGAGTAAATAAGAGAGTTTATAGTAAGAAAAATGACAGAGAATACTTATGCCGAATAACCTTTTTATCAATTAAATGTAAAGTTTCAAATCTTTATATATAGGATGTGAAACGTACCTGGTATTAACAGGTCGTTTAAACATCAAAGTTTTTAAAAATCACACTATATTTCTGAGTACTGTTTTTTTTTTTTCGTAACAATAAAAGTTTTCAGTTTTCTAAAAATTAAATTAGTTACGTAACAAACACTGTTCGTATATTGCATGAGTCAGCTGGTCTTCGAAAACGGACACTCTATGTCTATATTTATAATAAAGTAGAATCTCTCCCTCTCCCTCTCCCTCTCTCTCTGTGTGTGTGTGTGTGTGTGTGTGTGTGTTGGCGCTCTACAGGTCACACCGTTTGACCTATAGCTACCAAATTTGGCACATGTATACTTGAAGGTTGGGAATGTGTGTGCACCTCTGAGCTATTTTTATTTTTAATTAGAATTTTAATTAATTGAAAATTAATCAAAATTTCGGTATTTTTTCGCAATAGCTTCTGAAAATATTATCCCACAAAAATGATTTTTTTCATCAAGTGAAAGCTTAAAAAGTTTTCTTTTTAATTTTATTTATGTTTTAACCTATAAATTAAGTTTCTATTTGTAATGAATTTTTGAAAAAAATATTCTAACCTTGTTCTTCAACAATTTATTTCGCTCAAAATTAAAATTAAATTTAACTTCCACAAGCACATTAGGCGTGCATGGTGAAAAATTAGCTTTTATCAATGTGTTGTAATCACATAGGTAAAAGCTCAAATTAAAAAAATAACTATTATTGAAAATTAAATAATTTTCAGCACATGTTTGTGAGAAATAAAATAAATATAAAATATGATATTTTCTAAAAATAAACGCAAGAAAACTTTTCTATGACTTTATACAATATCGATATAATAAAATAATGCATAGAAAAAGCTTTTTGTGACGATTTAAAAGCTATTAGCTATTATCAATTCAGCTTTATTTAAGACAAATATAGTTTAATATATACAGGATATCCATTCAAAGAAGGGTCCAACAACTATTTTGAAAACCGTTAATAATAAGACATACAGCTCTAAACAAAATGATCTAAATAATGTAAACAATTGTATTTTTTATAGCTTCAGTCAATAAATATTCTAATGAATTAGGAATCTTATATTTTTACAAATATCCTTTGCCCTGTGAATCATATTTAACAAAATATTTTTGTGACAATAATATTTTAAACAAAAACAATTGCACTCCATTCAACTAAAACAATCACTTAAACTGACTGATTTATGAAAATTTGAATATCATTATTCTGTAAAAATGTAAGTTTTTAGATTTTTCCATTCACCGTCTTAAAGAAAATAATCCAATCAGAGCGTGGAGTTTCTCCAAGGCTGATTATTAGATGCATGTGTGTTTATGTTTGCGTATGTGTTGGAACTCTACAAGCTAGACCACATGACCTAGAGCTACCAAACTTGGCCCTTAATACTTTCGTGATACAAATGCGCACCTCAGAGCGATTTTTTTGAAATTTTACTTACAATTCTAATGAATTAAAAGCTAAGGAAAATTCTGCCATTCTTCCGCGATAACTTCCAAAAATACAACTGCACAAAACAAATTTTTTACATCATCTTAAAAATCAAAAAATAATTTTTTAAATGATACCAATCTTTTAATCTATAAATTGTTTCTATTTTTAATAAAAAAATTTTTATGTAAAAACAAAAGGGATGAAAAATAATGATAAAGCAGAAAGTAAGTTGCGACAGTTGTTAACAGTAAGTTATTGCCTAATAGCGAGGACAGAATATTCGATAGCATTCTTATCCCCGCAATAGGTAGAAATATGAAGCTCATTCATCTTGCCCGAATTGCGGTTCCTTTCCACAACAATCTCCGGTGAAAAATGCGCTCGTGTTGCGCTGAGCATCAAGATCGTGAAATCCGCAAAAGGAGAACTCGACGTTATTAAAAATAGAGAGAATCGTTAATAATGGTCCAAAGGAAAAATCGAGTCGATATCCATCCATCAGAGATCGAAGACGAGGTCAATCAAGACATCAGAGCAGCAGGTGGTCTCACCCCCCGTTTCCATCACAGTTGGCTGCGCCGATGGGGTTGAAGTATATTTGAGGATGTCAACAAGAAACGTTTTTTATTCGCATGTGGATAAAGACTCCAGGCAGCAAAAATGTCTACATACAGCATGAATCATGGTTTCTTCTAGCTGTCCATGCATTGGGAATGGAACATTGCAGAAGTATTTCATTTATCTCAACTAATGACTAGCCGCCTTTGCATACCAGCCTGGTCATCCGGGATTATTGTTTATAAAAGCTTTCTTAGAATTCTTCATCAGTAGCTTGGTCTTAATGCCCTCAGAAAAGTATTTTTAAATTTTGATAGATATGTAACTTGTATTATTGCAGAAACATGATACCCGTTCTGCTCATTTCAATTCTACCTTTCTATTTATCATCTCATCTAAAACGTGAGTTTTAATCTCATATAGGAAATGATCAACTAGATCGATAATTTATTTATTTGATCGAAACGTGGCGATAAGGATAAGAAGCGAAAAGGATCAGAATCAAGGTTTTGTGTGTACTTAAAAATAAAAAAAAGAATGTCTTCTAAATGATATCAATTAACTGGTCAAGCAGTTCTTTCCTATAACATTTTTTAAAATTATTGCAATATTTTTTTTTTCATTCCTGATGCAATTCAAGCTGATTGTATTGTTTCAGTAAATTTTAATTTTTTTTTCTGTTGGAAAAAGATATAAAAATATATTCTTACATTTTGAATACTGACATAAAAAAATAGATTATTTATTTAATAATTCCCTGTGATAATAATCTTAAACTAATGTGAACACATCATTCATTTCATCTGATAAAAGGGAACAAGGAGAGCAGTTATTTCCTTCCTCGCTTTTCTTTTCCACAATCTTTCTTCTTCGATTACTTTTAAAACTACTTCAAAGAGAAATCCAAAAACTTTTTTCTCCTCCATGAGTGAAAATAATGGCTTCGCCGATAAGTAATTACACTCTTGAAGATAATTTCATATGCTAATTTTCGATCATTTTAAAAACTGACAGGCAGTTATTAGCAAAATTTAAGCATCCCAAATTCACTAAATTTTGAACTGATATCTGAACAGCTTTGGATTTCGAAGGTTCAAAGTCCAGAAAGCCGAAGAAAACACTAAAATTTGACAAAGTACCTTTTAAACTTTAAAATATTTAATTATATTAAATATTATATTATATAGTAATAATTATAGTAAAATAATTATTCTTGTTTAATATTCTTTCGAGTAAACGGAGATTGAATATATTAGTAGATTCTTGAAAAGGATCTTAAGTATCATTTGGTGAAAATTTGAAAATGCAAATGAGCAGCGTTTGAATGGATTTAAGTATTGATTTATTTTCTAATACTTGTGTAGATTTAAATAGCATCTAAATTATTTTTTCTCCTAAATTTCGAATTATATTGAATCGATTTATAAATTTTTTGACTGTGGATTTCTCATTATACAAAATCATTCAAAGCAGGCCACAGGTTCCGCTACCCGGACATTAGGTTGCCTACTTTAGGCTTAAAACACATGTAATTCTATTTTTTAGTCTAACAATATAGGCAAACCTTTACAAATTGCTAATCAATGCAATTGCATCATCTTTTTAGGAATTTAACCTACGAATGAGACCATGGAAACATTACAAGCATTTAATTAGATTTTAGATAGCAAAGGAGAGTCAAGCGTTAAAAGACGAAAAATGGGGGATTACGCCTGGGTCATTTGAAGAGAATGCCAATCTGTCAATGGGCCCTTATGTGAATGAAACTCGCCTATTTAAAAGAGGGCATGCTTCCATGTTGAATGGCATATTTTCTTAAAATTTAACTCTTTATAGATTATGATACGAAATGCTCTATAAATGCTTTTTTGGTAGATTGTATAACCACCGGTGAGCATCCGTCTCTACTGGATGACTGCGGAATGGAGCCTCACTGACATTCGCGCTTGGTTGCAGTGCACTTAGACGATTTGATGAGAGTTTCTCTGATTATTCGGCCCTTGCACTCATGGATCGGACCAAACAAAAAAAGAGAAATTCAGTTGCTCTTTCAATTGAATTATCTGACATATGATCTTTATTATGGCACATATGAAATCTTCTAATTGATCATGATGTTTTTAAAAGAGTAAACGTCCGATTTATCTACTTCTAAATTCAGAGATACTGTACCTTCCTTTTTTGTGTTCATTCTGTAAATTAAAGATGCTTCCTTAGCTTTCAACAAAGGAAGAAAATGACGCGAACAAAATTTAATTGAACAATAAAAAAATAAAAAAAAGATTTCGTTCTCATTTCTAATTTAGCGCAAATGTTGTTGTGAAATATAAATATGTTAATTAAATATAGAGCAAAGATGTCAACTAAATTGAAAAGAAAATTTAAATCATTTTTGTGCAAGAATACTTTCGGAAGTTATCATCAGAAAATGTCAACATCGTGCTTGTTTCTTAATTAATAAAAATTCTCATTAAAATTTCGAACGCTCTCCGAGATGCGTATTCCCATTCTTTAAAGTATGACTGTGACAAATTTAGTACTAGTCAAACACTCCGGCCTGTAGAGCACCAAGACACATAAAGATCTTTATTATAAGTAAAGAAATCTATAGCCAGTACGTTTGTTTCGTCAGGAATTTCCTTCACCAATACTGTTACAATGATATTTTATAAAACTGCTGGGAATTCAGCCGTTTGATATTAGAGTATTGCAGTGGAAATGATGATGAATAAAAAGTCTCCAAAGATTGGGTCCGACAAAAGGAAGGATTTAATTTAAATACAATTTATTACGAGGAAATAGAATTGAACACATGATGAACTATTTACAGATATGACGGGGAAAACTTATAAAAACATAAACGGTCATTACAGGACCTGAGACCAATACCGAACCAAAACATCTTACAAACATAACGACACATATTTATCTCATGTCTTAGTTCTAAAATTTTTATATTAGCTACAGTTACTAGGTTACATAAATATCAGATGCGATACCGATTAAATAGTTAAATGTTTAACGTCACGTGAAGTGATTTATTCATACTAATGACGCACAAAAGCAGGTTCAAAATGCATTGCATCATTTTTTCAATAAAGTACGGGAGACAAAATAATTTGGAATTTATAACCTTAATGCCGAAATTTCCTAACAAATACTATGCTAAAAAATAAATAGCTGCTAAGGCAATGGTGCTTCTTATTTCTAAATTAAAATTTTTTACGGTAATTGGTTCTTGGGAGAACAGCTAATAATTTCTGTAGCAATATGTTAATATTTAATCTTCAAATTTGTGATACTATCGACACCCATTCTCCCATAGCTCCCAATTTTTAGGTGTGAACCGTGTAAAATCTTATTTCAAATTTGGTGAATTATTGTTTGAGAAAATTCAGCTTTGACAGATATACAATTATCGTCAATTTCACTAGTATGTCAACAAAAACTTGCATTTCAGTCAACAGAAACAAATAAAAATATTATCTCTAGCTCTATTTATAACAAAAATGAATGTGAATATGTGTATTAATCTTTTCCAAGATGACAAAAAAATTAAAAAGTCTCTTGGCGCTATGACCGGAATGGAGCAAGGTTCCAGAAATACTACCTAGTAAATTATTCCAAAATTTGAATTTTAAAAATACTTTAATGAGGAAACTAGTAAGAGTAAGTTGCATATGAGAGATCAAATGGAAGTTTTACGTACCCGGTGAATCAATTCGTAGCCAAAGGCGGCTAGTAAAAAAAAATATTGCTTGAAAAAATAATGAAAATTTTGTGAAACTACCTAGTGGTAAATATTTGTTAAAAAAAGAAGAAAAAAAATATCGTTATTGCGTTTTTTTTTTTTTTTTGTATTATTTTTAAACCAGTACGATAAAAATTTTAGAAATGCATGAAAATCAATAAACATATAAAATAAAATAAAAATATTGTAAAAAAACTTCATAAAAACATACGGGAATAAACTGAATGCTTTAAAAATTAAAGAAGCAAAGATAGAAAAGAAAACTTAACACATAAAATCTTAAATAGTCAAAGAAAAACAAATAGAATTCGAAAGTTATATAATGAACATGTACTGTAAAAGGAGATACCTTTGCCACATTTTTTTTCTTTCAACAGCTTTATAAATTATTATCTCAGTCAAATCATCAAATCAAATCATTAGTCTCAGTCGCTAATTTTACATTCTAAGGAAATATGAATAATTTAAGTAAACATTTATAGATTAAAAAAAATAAAAGAGTAGCGTAGGTAAAGATACCTGGGACAAACCTTGCAAATTATTTTAAAATAAATTGACTCCTCCCACCCCATTAAAAAAATATAAGAAATTTTTTTCTAACTATGAAAACGTTTTACATTTACTCTTTATTGCAGAGAAACGCATGCAAAAATATTTGTAACATAAGAATTGAAATGTTCAAAATTCGCAAACCTCAAAATTAAAGAAAGGTTTTACATATGCATCAAAAAAAGCAAATTTCCTACGATTTTCATTGTAGGGAAGATCAATTATCTATTCGATATACTGTACATTCAGAAGAGTTTCGCTATGTACGTCTGAGAAGTAAGTGATTTTTCCTTTGTCGTTCGTACGATGATGTTTCAAACTTCACGTCTTATTAAATTAAGTGAGCTTATGTTGACTTTTTTCCCCTCTTCAGAATTTCGCTACAAGAAACACTGAACATCAGTCTTTTCAATGATTCGAGGGATATCATAAATTGCAGTCCTTTTCCATTTATTATATCCTTATTAATCACAGTAGAAAGGGCAGAGTTCATCGTCATAAATTTATTACTTATGGCTTTTTAATTGGGCGGCAGTGGCCTGGTAGTAAGGCCTCGGCTTCGGAACTGGAGGGCTTAATTTCGATGTTAGTTTGAAGTTTATTTACAACAGTGAAAAACCTTGTTACAAATTGTATTTTATAAAAAAAATGAAAAATTAATTAAGTAAAATGTCTCGGGGAAATAAAAACTACTGTTACTGAAAATAACTTTTTTCTTTGGTTTTGAAATGCCGTAAAAATATTATTTGTTCTATAATATTTTTTTTGAAAATATTGCCGTAAAATATCAAAGTTTGGTACCATCTCAGGTGTCTTCCTCGTCCTTTGACCGAAATTGAAAATTATGAATTTTACTTACGTTTCCCTAAATATCTCTAGCGTGGCTTTCAAACGAGACATCAATATAACGAAATTGAACCAACGCCTTTCTCAAGAAATATAAGAAAAGAAAGAAAGATCATTCATATTTGAAATTGCATATTTTTATCAAAATGTATTTCGTGTTATACGCATTATATCAGGGGATTATTCAATAGAAATTATCTCTGATTTAATAAAAAAAATCAGCCTACTGACAAAGAAATCAAACTAAAAGAACAATACTCTAAAATGTTTTAAAAATACGCGAACATTAAAACATCTTATTCACCTTGCTTATTTCTGAAGTTGAACCTTTGCTGTAATTGCCATAATATTAAAAAGAAATTAGTATAAACATGTCTCATACTGAAACATTCTCAACATAAAGATAAAAGCCGAATTTTCATATCTTCACCATTTTTTTTAAAAAAATAGCCAGGATAAAGTATTAGTAGCTACGATAAAAGCGACTTCAGTTTTATTCAACAAGAATAAATTGATTAAAAATAGAAAAAAATTATAGCATAACAAATAATTATTATATTATTTGTTTATTAAAAAGGTCTTATATTATCATTAAACAAATAATTCTTCGGCTTTTACTATAATTTAAAAATAATTTTTATGCTGTAATTATTCCGAAGTTATTGAGGGAAAAGCAAAAATTCGACTTAATTTTTAATTAATTAAAATTTCAAAAAAGTTTCTCCGAAGAGCATATTCCCAACCTTCAAAATACATGTGTATCAAGTGTAGTTGCTTTATGTCAGACTGTTTTGCCTATAGAGCACCAAAACTTATACCAACACATAAACCATTATTATTAGTAGAGATAGAGATGTAGATATTTATTAAAGAGCAGTGAATTTACTATACGGGCGAAAGTATTCGGACATTTTTGAATTTACTCCTTTCTCTTAGAATTTCGCTGGGTAAATATGGTGAAATGCCCTTAAAATTCGACATGTAAAGAATATGCTTGGATTCACAAATTTCCTGAGAACATACCAGAAATATACGAAAATGAAATGGCATTGGAGTTGCCCTATTTTATATTTTGTAAAAAATTATATTGATTTGGAATTTGCATCAATGTTTTTGCTTCATACACGCAATATGTATATACATTTCTGTAATAATAGCACACATATTAGAAAAAAAAATTTTATTTTTAATATCAGATTTTTTTATTACATGAATATTTGATAGATCAAATTTGGTGCACAGTTTCGGTACCTAAAATGTGAATCCATAACCAATTTTGAACCAAATCAATCAGTGGGTTGACATTCGGTGGTCCGTTCGCTCTAATGTAAGTATACGTGAGAGAATGTCTGTATGAGAATAACCATGCAAGAAATTTGATATAACTTTTTATTGTTAAAATTGTAGCTGGCGCCAAATTTGGCTCCAAAGTCAGGAAAAAAGAGTTCAAAATAACATATTCTATTTTTTTTCCTTCACTGCAAAACACACAATGCATATCTCCAGAACACTGAAAATAAAAATTTAAGCAATTCAAAAATTTAAGCATTCATTGTCTTGCCCAGTGTCCAAATTCTTATGCGAAGAGAGGAAGGAGGAATGACACTTTTTGTCAGGAATATAAGCGAAAGCTTTAGAGAGAGCATTTCGTCTGGTTGTTTCTTAATATAAAACCATGTTTTGGATTTTTCTGCATTCACTTTTAATGAAGGAATGTACTGATTCTCGTGCTTGTAATTTAATATTTATGAATAAAGTTGAAAAAGCAAACGCTATTTCTTTTTCAAATCTTTGAAATAGGAATTTAATTTCTCTCTGTGCTTTCAATTACAATTTAAAAATTTTTAGACTCGTCAGTTGCCTTGTTTTAAGATGTTAATATTTATAAGCTGAATTCGTAAACTGCGATTTATCATTCGAAAAGTTATGCGGAGAAGATTTCTGAAATATAATGCTACTAAAATTTATACGCAATTACATCTTGACCAGAAAATGCTCATTTAGAAGTTTTTTCCAAAAGTTCCATCAGACTTTAAATTAAATTTATTCGAAATGTTAATGTTTCTCTTCAATCACTTTGTAGCATATTATAGCGGGATAACCATTTTTATGCTTTTTTAAAGTTTAGAAAATTAATTTTTCATTTAATGAACCAAAATTTTTGTATAGTCTTTTCTCCAATTTTATTAAATTTTAAAAATACATTTTAAAGTATATTTTACAGCAATACTCTTCTTTGTTTTGCTTTCTGCACTTACACAGACGTGTGTTGTGACGATATCAAATTTTTAAAAAAATTGTGTGTGTGTGCGCACGCTATAGTTACTGTGTAATTAAGAGTAAATTTTAAATACGTTAAAGTACGATCTTGTTGCGATATTCCGCTTTAAAAGCACAACTCTCCTCGAGATATTTTCTTGTGTAAATTCAAGGAATTTGGAATGATTTTTTCCCCATGATTTTTGGGATGAATGCTATCAACGCTGATGTTTGTATTCTAGAGTTTGTAAAAAAACACTACTTAAAAATTTTGTAATTCATGTCCAGGTACGCATCATTTGACCAATTAGCTTTTTTTAATAAAAGCATTTCAACCATATTTTCAAATTTACAATTGATTTTCAATCACCCATCAATACATTCGTGACGATGATGTGAACGAGTCTCCTTCACCAGCAGCTGTGGGGGAAAAAAATAAGAAAAGAAAAAGAAAGGAAAAAACCCGGCATGGCAACGTCTCAGTCGGTTGCTAGGAGATTGTGTTGGTTTGATACTCGAAATCGTTTCTTCTATCACAAGCTGAACTGTCTGGCGTACTGTTAGAGTACCTCCAAAATTTTTCTTTAGTTCTTCTTCGACTTGTCCTATGCTCTGTTCTGATGCAGTCAACTGATTGTGTTCGGATGATGCAATACGAACGACCGTGTATGGGAACTGCTGATCAAGATGTGAAGACTTCCGAAGTATATAAAACGGAAAACTTGCCTTTCCGGTTCGATCATCCGTCCCTGTGGAGCTATGGGAACTGTGTCTTCACGGCGCCAAAGGGTGCGTGCGAATCCGGGAGAGGGAGTATCCTATTCCGGACAACGAATTCCGAGTACGGTTCAAAACCCCCATGCGTCCACGCCATGCCTCTCTCCTACCACCCTCGAAACCACAAATACTGGGAGCATTTGGCCAGAGTTGGAATGTATAGGAACAGAGGTTTTAACACGGCTTTGGATCGAAGTCGAGTTTAAAGTGGACAGTGGCGATTCTGGCAATTCTTATTTCTGCATGTCCTTCATTTTAAGTCAAATTGCTATACGCAGCCTGCTTCTCTCTTAATGGCACTGAATAATAAAAAATAATTTTTACCACTTTTATTAATATTAATTGATTTTGTATTTTAAGAGACAACGTTTTGAGACCTATTTTTCAGCGATTTCCCGATGCTCTAATAGTATGTTGATAACTATGAATTATTTTAATTTTTTTAGAACTTAAATAATCAAATTGCCAGTAGTTAATTGATAAATTGAATCACTTTATTAATCAAATAGATCACTAGTTATATAATCAATTAGATAACTTTTTGTCCTATATTAAGGATGCCATTAGATAGTGTGAAAAAAAAACTGATATCAAGATTTCGTAATTTTTGTAATGAATTATAAAATACTAAATGGTTGGAAATAATTATAAAATTAAATACAACATTTTCTTTTTTAATAAATTAATTGAAATACTTTTATTAAATTTATTATTGAAATCTTACGCGCTTCTTCCTACTTGAGTTAAAAGATGATTTTCAAAGGATAAAATATTTACAAATAGGAATAGCTTTGATAAAAGTCGCCACTGGCGATATTTTGTTATGCAGAATTTTTTTGTAGCCTAGTCAAACACCGTTTGCCGAAACAAAATTTGGGCTTCGAGATGCGCTAAAAGAAAAAGAAAGGGAAAAAAAAAAACGCCAGAAGAAAATGTCGCCAGGGGACACCTATGTTAAAACGATAGCTAAAGATGAAATATGCTGTGTATGCGCTGTAAATAAACAAGTTATACTAACTACTATTCCGGAAAGAAATATTTTGCTATAATTTTTGTGATAGTTTAGTGATCTTTAAACTCTCATTAATATTTCAATGAAATGTTTCACGAGTCCAAATGCTAAGCTCAGGTCGTCTCGATGAAATGACAACAGTTCAAAATCTGTTTTTCTAAAACTCACTTCGTTAATATAAATCCTCCCCAACAACTCACTGTTTTTGATGAGCAAGACAGCACCGCAATGCCGCCAAATTGAAATTTTTCTCAGTGAGAAATCGCAAAATTTTGCTTTTCATTAAAAAAACCCCAAGACCTGATTAGAGCCGGTCATCTTAACAGTTGATGAAATTTTTTTGTGCGTGCATTTTAAATCTAACTAATATTTTTCTGATAATTTATTGTACATTTTACTTAAGAAGTAAGACTTTTCATGGACATTCAACAATGCCTACAAAATTTAGGTTAGACTGCAGTTATTTTTAAAATATTCACTTGTTGTTATGATAATGCATATTTTCTTTATTCGATTTGTGATTGTTCGTAGAAATTTGGCTATGGGATCATAATGAAGTATAACCATACTTCTTTGCTGGTACTGATGAGCCATGATTTCTTTTGCTGATTTTTTTTTTGTTTTGTTTTGTCTTTCGATTTAAAAAATGGGTTGGAATCTAGGATGTCTCTTCACCTCGCCAAGGATGCCAACAATATAAATGGCCAAATAGGATGGCTGACTAGATAAACAATGCCATAAAAAAGCTATTGTCAGCCATCTTGATTTTTGATTTTTGGCAACTTAGTTTACTGGCATTCTTGGTGAGGTGAAAAGCACTAGTTTTCAACACAAAAAAAAAATGGATTATACCATTAAAGGATTGTCCGAAAAATACTATCGAAAGAAGAATTCTGACTTCTAGTCGAAATATTTTAATTTGATAACATTTCAGGATCGACTGATTGACAGCCAAGTTTATCTCCATTTGATATAATTTCATCAGCTATTGCTTACTGTTCGCCATAATTTTTTATATCAATCAATTTAAAAACAAAAGTATGCAGCCTAAAACATTATCATGTTAATGACTCAACTAAATTAGAAACAATTCAAGATATAATTACGAAGAGAACGAGTGTTTTTCTTTCCTGCATCAGCTTGGAATGAATGCCAGTTTCTTCTAATTAGTTGCTCAATTGATCACTGCTATCATCGCGATTTACAGATAGATGCTTCTCTTTTCTGAAATGCTTACATTCTTTTTACCCTTTTGGGATCAAAACAGCAAATATTACTCTTCCACGTTAGAAATTTCAACCAAAAACAGCATTTGCAGTTTTAGCTTATGTTAAATGCTCCGGGATCGGCAGAGAAATAAAAAATAACTTTGCTAAAAGAAAAACTGACACTCTTTTATTTATTTTTTCTTTTATTTAACAGCAATGTGTGTTGTGTATGTCTGTATATGCTAGGGTTTATCAATATTTATGGTTTAAATATGCTTAGTGCTTGAATACAAAATTTAGCTTAAATACGCATTCCATTACTAGATAAATTCAATCAATAGATTCAATATCCTCAGTCACTGTAATTTACATTAGAAATAAGTACGATGAAAATACAAAATTATCTTAAATAAATTATATATATATATAGAATTTTGTTTATTCTACGTGACAACATTTTAAAGTTTGCAGCTTAAATCAGTAATTTCAAGGAATGGGAGATGTGTCATACATTTTTATTTTCCTCAGAATTTAGTTTGAATACTAATACATTTCCCTAAACCTTTTTTTTTTTTTTTTTTTTTTTTTTTGCATTTTCAGGTCATTCCTATTTCTTAAAAACGCTTTCAGTTTCTAAAATATTTTACAGTTTTTTTTTTACATAACTAAAATGAATTAGCAAATCAACTAATCGCTGAAAGCAGTAAATTAAAAATAAAATCTTCAAAATTTCTAGAAGTCAAAGAAATAAAATGAGAAATTAATAAAATTGGTATTATTCAAAAATTATTTTAATTTTAAGTGAGATTTTTTTCTGCTGTTGATAGATTTAGAAGTTATTGCAAAGAAACAGGCAATGTTGTAGAATGCGACAAGGATTAAGCACAAAATAATTGAACAGTGAAAGTAATAGACCATCATAAATATAAATTAGAATGCTTATTTATAGACATAATGGTTTTTTTAATCGATGATGCAAGATTATACCAGTTGTTCATTAATCATACTATTCTTATAGAACTTTCAGCCTAATAACTAAATCTGGAACAAATAGAGCGAATTTTAAATCTTTGCAATTTTTTTGTATATTTTTACGTTTTTAAGGATAGAATTTCGCAGCAGAATTTACATTGGCCTCTTGTTGTTCTAGAATTTTGAAATTATTCAGACTTTTGTATTCTAGATGATAATGTACTACTTTAATATCTTCATAATTTAATTATTAGTTAATCAATTAACTTTAATCAAATTTTGATTCCATTTGAGTGGCGTCAGTTGATATTGTTATTGAGAAAAAAAATGTTCATGATTCAGTAAAATGTATGGAAACAAATTCTAAATTAAAAAGTAGAATTAAAAAAATATTAAAAATAATTTTTAAAAATTCTACTTTTATTACTTTTAAAAATTTCTTTCTTTTAAAAATTTCTTTCTTTTAAAAATTTCTTTCTTTTAAAAATGTTTTTTAAACTAGACATGTTTTATATCAGCTGATTTGAAATCTTCGAGTTTTTAATTACTTTATTTATTTCGAATTTCAAAATTCTGTGCATAAAGAGATTATCTGTATGTATTTTTAATACGCTTTTTTTATGTATTCAAAAGTTAGATGCCAATTAATCCATTAATTTAATTAAATTTTCATACCACATAATTGGAGACATCTGAATTTGATCAATTATATTTGTGTGTAATTTAATAATCATAATGCTTATAATAATAAAAAATAATTAAATACTAAAAATTAGAAAATACTCTGAAAAAATGTAAGTGATTAATAGAAATGTATTCTGAAACTTTTTTATTAATTTTAATTACTTAATAGATAATATAGAATGGAAAATTAATTGTATTCAAACTGAAATTACAGGATTTCTGCATGATTCCAAATGAAAAGCAAAGGTGGTTCAGTCAAGAGGGAGGCTAGATTTTATGCATACGCTTTACCAGAACTTGAGAATTAGTCGAAAATTTGCGGAACTCAAAGCATACGCTTCTGAAAAGAAATAATCTCTGGAAATATAAAGAATTTTTTAAAATTGCCTTGAGACATTTTCAAAACAGTATACAGCTTCCTTGGACAAAAATGACTTAAAAATGGCATTTGCCTAAGAAATTGGCAAGTTAATTAGCGTAAGAATCATGTTTGACTAAACTGTCTCATATATAAGTGATATTGGCTGAGAAGATATGCCATTCATTTCCGCTTTCCAAATATTCATTTTCAACTACTTTTTCGACAATTCTGCAGAATCGACAGCTCTGCAGAATCTTTTATAATGAGCATCCAATAAACTAACAATATTAAAGTGAGGGTACTTTTGAAGATAAAAATTTAAATCTGAAATTTATTTCTGCGTTCTGAAAAAAAAAAAAAAAGATATGCAAGAGTTACTGAAAAAGTACATGTTTGTGCATTCTGTGTTAACTCTTTTGATGACGAAAACATCGAACGTGGACTGAGAGAATGCAAGAAAAGAACAGATGTGGAAGAAAACAAATGAAACATCTCTATAAACACAAGATATTAACAATATCTCCACGTTCGATCTTTTAAATAGGTAACAATATCGTGAGGATATTGTAATAATGTTGTAGGGCATTTTGTGCTAATAGGTAGATCGCTTCTTTCTTGTATTGAGGCTGAACAAAGGCTTCTGATTCGGAAGCTTTATTGTGCGTAGAGTGAATTCTAGAAATCCGGTGTCAGCATTGTAAGTAGACAAGTTGTATGTCATCACATTAAGGAATGGACAACATTCGTGTAATAAAATGAGGGAAAATTTTGTTTACTCTAATATTTAAAATTACCTATGTGTTTTAATTTGAATAATACATGCACGATTTCTTGAATTATTTTAAATTTCTTGTATACGAAGAGAAAGTATTGTAATCGTCAGAAATCCAAATTTCAAAAATATCCATATTCCAAGCCACTCTGAGCCCGAAAAATTCATTTTTAGAATTATGTCTGTATACCTGTCCGTACGTCTGTGTATCTGTGAACCGAATTATTCACAAGCGCTTTGAATGAAATGGATGAAATTTTATTTATGATTCTCTACTCCAAATTGGAGTATTTTTATGAATTTTTAAACGAATTCCATTCAGAAGTCTCTATGGCTATTCGAATATAAGTAAGTTTGACAACTTCAAAACGAAAGAGATACAGAAGAATAAAATTTGCCGCACTGATTTAACATCTAATGTGTAGACATGTATCAAATTTGGCACCAAATACATCAAATGGTTGGTTATCATCGATCTGTGCTTTCACAAACATATAAACGTGATAACTCAAAAACACACAGAGTTAAGTTCATGAAATTTCATATGTAAATTTGTTATTACAATTATTGTTTTGTGTCCAATTTTGGTTTTAATAAGCTGGAAAAAAAGATGTCCAAAATGCATTTTCGATTTTCTGAGGCTTGTGCATTTAACACAATCCAGAAATTAATCACCAAAAGAAATAGACAAAGATTCGCATTCTAATAAGTAATTATTGTTTGCTAATGGTATACTGTTAATAATACACAAATGCATTTATTAAAGAATGTGCGTTAAAGTTTCCAGGAGACCATTACTGCTGGTTTTCAGCTCTGGCTGATAAATGAAAAAAGGCGATGCAAGCATGCCTCATATTGAAATTTATATAAATGGGGAGCTAGAGCCTAGTAAGGCAGATTTAGTTATTAAAAAAAAATCTATCTGGCATCGACAGATAGATTGCCATTTAAGAGAGATTTTACTGCAATGTTTTATGAAATGTTGGAGTAAAGTTGCATCAGCTCATATAAACTTCGGATATGTGGCAAGCACAAGCAAATGGAAAGTAAAGGCGACTGCTACAAGGGGTATAATAAGAATGCCGTAATTTAGCAAAGGTAAATGGCTCTGGGGTCCGGGTATTATTTTTCATCTCCCCAGTCATATTTGCCTGTTAGGAAGAGAGTGAGCTTACTGATGTCTTATCGCCATGGCACCCCTAAAGTCAGAATCTATAGATTTGGTATATACTTCTAAATAATTATTCATTTCTTCACTCTGCCAAGGCTGCATGTTTCATAATCTTTTGAAATTAATCGATTTTAATATAAAAAACAATCACCTGCCGATACAATAAACTAAATAATAATTGACATCGTCAATTATGAACTCTATGACCCTAAAAATAAATTTGGAGCCCATCGTCTTTTAATCGAATTTTAACTTCAATAACGAAATAGAGTCATCGAAATAAACACGCCCAAGTAATTACCTGATATCAGTTATCTAAACTGCGAGATTAAGGCGACGCTCATGCAGAGATAATTGCTGATTTGCGGATAAAATCTCGACATCACTTTTCTTGATAACTCGCGAAGGTGAGAAGGATCCGAGGCGGAATACTAATTGTGCTTCAGAATGTGCTTCGAAACAGGAGTGATTAATAGTTTCTCCTCTTTTTTAAAAGACGCGTGCTTTGTGTAGTGCATTCCTGTACAGAGACGAAACTAGAGAAAAAAAAAGCAAATGTAAGGCCAATTAATTGTTTCAATTTGTTTTTTAGTGTCTTCGTTAAGATCTACATTAACTTATCTACCAAACGCGAAAGACAAGATATATACAAAAGATAATGGGCATTGCCTAAGGGTCCAAAATGTTAAAATGCGAGACTGGGTGTCGCATTTCTTAAAAGCCAAATCTTAATTCCAGAAAAAAAGGTAAGACTCCCTGCTCCCATGATTTTCGCCCTTGTCGGCATTTTGGCTTTTAGTCTGCAATATTTGAAGATATAAACAAACAATTTATTTTGCATGTGGTCGGCATTTCGATAAATATAATTACAAAGCAAAGAAAAAAAAAGACAGTGAAATTGTATTTCTCAATTCGGTGTTTTTACAAACGCTAACTAAAAACTGACAAGTTTTTTTTAATCGGTGAAATTATGTTTGCTCTACGGAAAGAACGTCGAATTTCCTTCATCAGAATGCGATAAAAGTATCTTCCGAAATCGAATGTTACTTATAAATGAAAAAATACGTTAACTCCTATTACTGTTGTAATGATTAAAGTGAAACTGAATAAATCGGGCAGACATACATTAGGCGGGTTCTTAATAAAATAATTCTATCCTCAGTAAGACGACATAAACATTTAATATTTACATTTAAAGCATTTAAATATAACGATCACAGATTAAAGGTAGTAACGCTAATGCGTATATCAAATCTTTCGAACAACACTCAATCAACAAAGTAGAGTTAAGTTGTCACACAACTTCTAAGTTCAATAATAAAATGTTTTAAGTTGCGCGTGAGTTTATTTTTGCTTCTCCGTTGCACCACACTGTTTAAAATATCCATAATTTTTTAAGGATTGGTATAAATCAGTGGCAAATGGTCATAGGTAAATGATTATGATAATGTTAAATACTAATAATTAAATGGAAAACAATTGGATGAAAATTCGTAGGCTGAAAAAAGTAAGACGGGGAATTTTTAAAAATACTTCGTAAAGTATTTTCAATAAACAAATATCATTTTTATTGCCTTTACATTTTAGTAATTTTACAGAATTGCTTTAGCATCACTTCAAATACTAAAATATGAATATTGCCCAAATTTTTGGTTATTAGACTTTAGTATGAAAATAACAGAAATAATCATGTGATACAAATTCAAAAACAAGTTACGGTCACAATGAAATTGCTAATCAGGAAACTAAGAGAAGAAGTTCGCACAGTACATCAGAGGAGTTATCGCTGCCATTCTAGGAGACGACCGCTTATTTAATATTTTTATTGCCGGAAAACAAAATGCTCGTAGCTGCTATCTATTCCGCTTGCTGTGACGCTCGTCTAATTGGAACGTTTTTTGATTGAGATTTGTCAGTCATTCGATTTTTTCCACGCCTGAAATTCTTATTGAAACAATACTAGCAAATGACCTGTAATTCAAATACATTTTTAGTTAATTTATTATATAAACTAAAAATTTCTTTCATAATTACATTACTTACTTATATATTCCCATACATCATGTATTCGGTAAATTTTAATTTCCTTAATTCACCCGCAGAAGTTTTCTAACTGAGAACAAGAAGCTTAAATCTTTCCTCAAAAGTTCGGAAGTTTCATCCAGCTTCTATTAAATTTCAGAGTTTTTTTTCTTCTTTCAACTTAAGTTTCCTTATTCATAAAACCTATTTTTAACTTTACCTTAGAGAAATAATTGCCACAGAATAGAAACATTATGCATAAGGATATTCTTGTAAAAATATTATCACCTTTGTTCACTGTTGGATGCATTAGAATAAAATGAGTACTATTCATCTCATGATACCGAGACTAGCACTTTTCGACGATTGTACATTCTTACGGTGTGGTTCGTAGAAAGACGAGCTATTATTACACCTATTAGTTCCTCGGATCATTTCAGTTCCCTCTACTGCTAAATGTACGTACCTGCTTCTTGTATCTTACCGTTCACTCATTTTTTGATGAAATAAACGCATCCTTACGCATGTGCAAAAGCGCATTTTCGAATTCGAGAATGAACAATATTTAAAATTATCATAAAAATAATAATAGAATACTAATTATCTTTCTAACACATTTATTACAGATATTCGGTGTTTCACAAAAATTTTCACTTTCGGCTGTGAGAAATAATGGATCCATTGAGCATATAAAATTGATATAGAATCCCAATTAAAAAATGTTTTTAAGAATAAGAAAGTTAACATGTTGAAAGAAAGTGTTTACATTTTGTAAATATTTCAAAAGTAGCATTTGAAGGACAACTTCACCTTTTAGTTCATACCATCCTAACCTCATCGATAATGTGATTGGTAAATGGGATTCATCTGATGATTATGCATCCTTACCGGATATATGGTGATATATATAATCACCACACATTTTGGTAAATGTGATGAATGCGTGAATATTTGGTATCGGAACATTTGCGCTCGGTAAATCATTCCCTACCCCTGTTGCATCGTAGGTTTACTGGGATTTGGACCTTTGGCAAGAAAACTTGGCGCGGGTGACGGTTTTTAGTTTTCCATAGCTGCATTTCCGGTCGGGCAAATTGGTAATAATGAAATGGCGATAATTTTTGTAAAAATTTTATTTGATCTTTCATTTATGAGATCTTGTACATACATTTATCTTATTCATATATCTTGCAATAAATGATAATTAATTCTATTATTAATAGAAAAGTAAGACTGTAGTAGCTGTTTTATTTACTAATATTTGAACAATCTCATATTTCTGAATGAATTTTCTTCAAAATCGCGATTAACTTTACTCATAAAAGGGAAAAAATGTATGTGTATGTATATATATTACAATAGTTCACTTAGCAATTTTATGTTTTTTAATCTCAATAGTACTCATGTTTTATGTCATAAAGTAAAATTGTCTTAACATTTATTGAAATTAGATTCGTAATAGAAAAGAAATTTTTAGTAAAAAAAAAAAAATGTACATAAGTGGATTAATTTGAACATAGGATTCTGCCAATTATCTGCCAGTTTTATATTATAGATTTCAAGAATTCTTTTGCCTTTTTCTTTCAATACATTAGTTTGGAAAAACCTGCTTTTGTTTATTTCAACTCCCTTTTTTTGTTAAATATTCTTTTAAAAAATATTTTAAATCATGTAAATTCTATTTACAAAATCAATTCTGCTTTTATGTAAAGAAATGTCTTATATCTGATAAATAATTATGTTTTACAAAAAAAGATAAAGAAAATACATGCCTAAAGAGAACATTTTCACATACGAAATTTGAATACTATATCTTGGATAAAATAGGATATCTAATACACAGGGAATTGAATTTTTAGGCTACGACAAGACATAAGTTTTGACTTCAAATTCAGGTTTTAGTGATACAACTATATCAATTAACAACAACAACAAAAAATCTAATGCAATTGGCCAGTAAATAGAATGATTAGTGCGTTACACATCATTTTATAGATTTTGTTTCCTTCGTAATTATATTTATTGGTTAAGAAAAAAAATTAGTTTGATATTGCTTACTTTAATAGGAGTATTTTCAAAATAGTAGAAATAAGGGAAGTTTGTCATATTTGAATCACCAAAATAGTTTTTAATGACAGAAAAATAATTTCAATAGAGGAAAAACAGTAAATTTTTTGTAGTTTATTTACTTTTAAAAATGTAATAAACACTCTGAGAAATACGCTTTAATGTAGAAAAAAATATAGCCTATTAAAATCGTTTCATCGGATCAATTAAAGAAAATGATTCCACAAATTACATCACTAATTTTTTTAAGCTCAATAATGAAAATATGTTTTGATTTTCAAGCTCATATCAGCATATAAAATTTGAACTCAAGTTTGATATTTTATGAACGATATCATTTCCTTTTTTATTCGTTTGTTCCTCAAGATATAAAAGAATACAGCCTTAATTTTTCTATTGATTGGTGGCTTTTTGTATTAATTATTATCTTTTTGCTTTAGACTTTTCCAATTTCAATTAATGATAATGTTTATAACTGCTTTCTGAGAGCTACGATAGACCTCTTCAAATTCAGGTAATAATTTTAATTCTAATTTAAGCCCTTTTTGGAGATCCTTCCCCCCCCCCCCCCGAAAAAAAAAAGAATAACCTAACTTTATCTTTAAAGTATTTGAATAAAATTATACTATAATATGTACTAAACTGTGGTCAATAAAATTTACTCTCAAAAGATATAACATGCTTAATTTCAAGCGGTTGAAATTCTATCTTTCCTTTGATAAAACATAACATTTATTAGCTTTCATTACATTTTTTTAAAAAAAGAAATAGAATGATATTCTATTAATTAAAGTGCTTAAAAATTGGTTCCAAATTAACACCTTCAACACCTATGCAGAATTACATTAACTTAATAATGCTTGGGCATATGTGATTGAGTTCATGTGACATGAGGACTGGCTTTTTGAGTTAGTCAGCAAAGATTTATCAAATATCTATTGATAAAGTTAATTCATTTCTTAGTTCAGATATAGTGCTAATAAAAATTAACTGAATCTATCGTTACCATACAATATACTTTTGTAGAAAATGAGACCAACTCAAGGACTTCTAAAAACGGCAGTTGTAACATATGAACAGAAAACTGCGAGTGATGATGAATTTCTTGCACGAAAAATTGTCTTCACTTTTCCAAACGTGAAATTTTTTCAAATTAATGTTTCTATCTAGATTAAAGCAGCATTCGTCTCTACAAATAACATTTTTCAGAAAAAAAAGAAGTTTTGATTTTGCATTGCAATAAAAACAATGCTTTTCTTGCTGAGTATTCCAGTAAGTCTCTGAGATGGTTTAAATGTTCAGTTCCCCAAGTTTCTCTTCCCTTCTTTATAAAGACGATAGTGCAACTGCCGAAGTGTGAAAATGAACAACGTTATTATTATCAAATTTTTTTAAAGCCATCATGATGATGTACTAATTGCATTCCGAAATAAACGCTTTCTTTCACATTTGTGGCCAGTCCTTCAAAATTTAAAACTAAGCATATACCTACAAATGTTCTAGATAGAAATGTGAAATTTTGTATAGATGAAAATAAGAATCAATATATACTAATTCACTCTTGAAATTATGATGGATATAAAAAAATTTAATTTTTGCAATTTTTGTACAATTGCCTATCTTATTTAATGAAATTTTGTAATTCGAAGTATGTTCAGATGCAATATTTAAAAAAAAAGTGACTTTAGAAACCATGCTTACATAGTTGTGAAATTAGTTTTTATCTTAAGGCCTAATATTTAAATATTTATCATTGTAATTTCAATTTTGATTACGATAAAGGTCCAATCTATATAAATCTATACTTTTGGCAAGAAATTCAGGGGCGAAAAAAACAAAAGAACGAATAAAATATAAAGTAATATATTTTATTTTTAGCTTTCTTTCGTGCTTAGATTTAAGACAAATTGAAAATTAGTAATATATCATTGGCAGCGCTTTTAAGAAAATAGGCAGAAATTTGTTACTACATTACTTGGGAATAAAATTTAAGCTCATGATACTGTATTTGAGAATTAAGCGTTTTAATGTAGCACGTTTAGATTAGCCGGCCAAAAAGCTTATTTTTTTGCAAAAAAAAAAAAAAAAAATTATTTGAACAGCTTTAACGTAAAAAATACATTAGCTCATTTCAAGTATCAGTTTGTGGAATGTATATACATAAAAGCATACATACATATAGAAAGAATTAAACATTATTGATATCCATTAAAATTTGAATTTAAAGCCCTTTCTATGTATTTTTTTTTTCATTTTGTTAAATAAAGTTAAAACGTAAGAGATATAAAGATTAAATCCTCATAAAAGTAAAAATTATAATTCATTTTATTAAATTAAATTTGTATTATGCACATCAGAATTATAATTTTTATAAATGTCTTCCGTGTGGGAAAATTATAAACGTATTCCTTTTAATAAATACATTTTTAAAGCAAATTTCTCACACTTTATATTTATTATATCGTTGAAACGTGGTAAGGTCATCAGCATTTTTCTCAAGGAAGTTTCGTTTCGTTATCAGAGACAAGGAGTATCTTTCTCATTCATAGTGAGTTGATTACCATTTGGCGTACATTGTAAAATCGCCAAATTTTACATGCAAAGATAAATTTATAATGTGGTAGTCTTTCATGACACTTGATCGGAAAGGGGGAAATTTATCGAGCGCAAGTACCATAGAACCGAATATTTATCAAATTAACTGGGGAGTTTATATAATTCTCCACTCCTAGCGGCGAATGTAGTTAAATTTCGTTATTGAAGAGGGGAACAACTGAGATAACATTTAAAATTATCACTACGTATTTTAAAGGAATCGTATATTATCTTCGACTTCATTTTCCCTTTTCTATGCAAAAGCTGAGCGGTTTACTTTTTAGTTTATCAATTCATGTTGTTAAATATTTTCTGTTGCAATATTTTCTAGAATATTCTCACACGTTCCTTTAAGTTTCAAATTACTTTTCAGAATTCAACTTTTTATAATTTCATTCATTCATTTATTTTATTATTCCCCATGCTTTTGGGGCGGCTAATTTATGCAAATCTTAAGAAGGAAAAAACAATGAATAGTTTTGCGAATCACATTCTGATATTCATACCTTTTTCCGTTTGAAAATGTGTCAAGAATTTGCTCGTTTATGTTTCCATAAATGTAAATTTATTTTATTATTGAATTCGCTTTTAATTTTTAAATGATGAAGTGGCTCTTTCCTTCAAATATATGACGTATACTAAGAGACAGTGTTTAATAGTCAAAAAATTTTTCTTCGAAATTTGATTAAGTTTAGTTTGATACATCTCAGATTTTTGTGTTCGAAATGCACACTTGTAAATGCAACTGATAACTGGCATGAAATTTTGAGTTGGCTTTTTCCTTTTTCCATCAAATTCAATTTCTTAAAATTTCGGACGAACCGCGTCAGCAGGAAGTCTGTTGTCTATCCACGTCTTTGTGAGCATGCAAATAACTATAAAACTATTATAACTATACTAGACTATTAATACTAACTACTATAACTATTTTTATAGATGGTTCAAATTTGCATACAGTTTTATAGTTAAAATTATGGACCTTTATCATTGACAGATAAAATCAATTGAGAAGTTCTGTCTGTATATCCGCGCATGCGTGGAAGAAATAACCCGAAAAGGCAACGATTTAGACAAATGAAATATAATATGTAGTTCTGTAATCAAAATTTATTTATAAAAATTCTAAATTAATAAAAAATTATAAATAATAAATTTATAATCAATAAAAATCTCTTCACTTCATTGTAGTTGAAGCTCAAGGCGTGACTTGTAGGATTGGTGTGCGTGGTGAAACGTCAATAATAGAATACTTCGCTGCTTTATTTTCATATTTTGAATGCTGCTGAGGTTTCACTAAAACATTATTGCGATGAAATTATTGTATAAAATTTCATCATCTACTATACTGCGACATTTTATACTGAAATATTTTTAAAGAAGCAAATGCATTTTATGGATGTTTTGTTAATTGTGAACTAAAATCATGACTAAACGAATGACGCTTTCGTTTAACAAGAGGTTGGAATTCCTCACCCCTCCCCTTTTCTAATTTTTTTTCTGGTACCTCCAAGGTCAGGAAATATAACAATTTGTGTTATTATATTGAACACTGCTGGATGCATTCGGTAAAAATGCTTGTATCATAAAAATAACAATGAAACGATTAGAATGCTTATTATCATTTGAGCAATTTTATTCTAGATATTCAAAGCTTCAATCTTTTAAAGAATTGTTTCATTTCAGAGAAATGAATATTCAACTGAATCTATTAAAATTGCATAGAATTACACAGAAATTTTTTCGATAGAATGTTAAATGTTAGTTAAAAGATACATATATTTAATAAATATCTTAAAAACAGCATTTAAATGACAGTTCCACGTTCAATTTCATATCATTCTAATTTCATCTATATACCCAAAATCTTGAAAAAGTAAGGTACTGTAATTGGTTTCATTTCATGTTTAAATGATGGCTTTGGCCATAAGAAAGGGACATTTGAATTACTTAATGTTGCTCTTTTCTTTAAAAGATGTAGTGAAAGACTTGATGCTCATGATGTAAATAAATAACTTCATTTGAAATTCCGTACAATAAAGTTGTAAACAAAAATTTGATTTAAACTGAAACTTCATAGATAAATTATTACTTACAAACGTAAGTTGGATCGCCACAGAATTTTTTGTGTTTATTATTCGCAATTTTTTTTCTTTGATATTATTAATTTTATTAAATACTTTTGTACTGTTTCTGCTTCCTCATTACTTTTTAAGCTCTTTGGGTTGTGTGTGTGTGTGTGTGTGTGTGCTGCCGCTCTACAGGCTACTGTTTTATCTACAGTACCAAATTTGTCATACATATATATATGGGTGCACATCGGATTAATTTCTTAAAAACATTGAATCGAATTTTAATTAATTAAAAAGCAAGCGAATAATTTGCCAATAACTTTCGAAAATATTACAGCAGCACAAAGATGGTGTTTTCATCATGCTAAAATTCAAAAAATTATCTTTTTAATGATGCATGTCATTTTGCCACATATTTTTTTTTCAATTTTTAAGCAATATTTAAAAAATATATTAAGCTTATTTCCAAATAATATATTTCACACAAAAACAAAATGACCTGTGCATGTATACATTAAGTTTGAATTTAAACAATTATCTTTTATTAACGTGTTGCCATCACGTTAATAAAAAAACTCTCATTAAAAGATTAAGAAGTTAATTTTCACTGCAAATTAAAGATCGAAAAGCGTCATTTTTAGCATGCGTCTGTAAATACTTGTATTCAGCTCACTAACATTTCCTTTAAAGCAAACATTAGTTGCATATAGCTAATCTATTGGTATGTGGTTCTTGCATTAAACATTCACATTTTCAAATTTTGTCACCAGCTGCCACTTCAGACTGAGATGATCAAAAGAAAAATAATCATCTGCATATTGTGTAAATGGACATCGAAAATGTAGTTTATCACAAAATCCTCACCAGCTGAAAAAATTAATTCAAATATTTTACAATTGTTGTTTTTGAAGGAATGTTTAAAAAAATATCGCTAACTACGCTAGCGATATATAAGCATAATTTATGTATTCACCTGGAACTGTTATATGCCTTTACCTGTAATCTTATTTGTAACTTGTTTTATTTTTCGTATATATTATTGATTGCACGTGGAAACAAATGGCTCTGTAAAAAAATCTTTATCATCAAATATGACTTAACTATGAAGAAATTTGAGAACAGAACGGGAAACCACTTTTTTTTTAAATGTCTCTCTAGTTTTTATGTAAAAGCAGCCATTTCGAACAAAGTTCTTTCTCGTGGCCAGTTAAAGTATCCTTCTTTTAGACGCCCACATGTTTCGAATTTAAAAAGAGAGAGGAAGATCCTTTTAAGTAAATAATTAATGGAGACCGTCCTGGAAAAATATTATTCCACGCCGAGCGTCGCCACTTGAACGTGACTTTTCTGGGCAATCCGCTTTTTCTTTTTTTCTCTCCCATTTTTTCCAGTGGACGCGTGTTAATCTTCGCTTAATAGCCGAAACGATTGCAGAGTGCAGATCATTATCGTCTTTCTCGAGGAACAAATATTGAGTCCTCTATTACTGAACATAATTTTCAGGCATAATTATTGGATCGTCTAAAATGGCACATAAATTGAAATCGTGCAAATATTTTTAAACATGTGATTTAGTAAGCATTTAAAATAAGTAATTAAATGTTCAATAAATAAAGCTAAATTGTATTGATAATATAATTTACCCTTTTTGATCTTTACTTATATAAACGCACTCAGAACAAATGTTCGCAATTTCACAGCTCTGAAATTTTCATAATAATTTTCTTATATCCGTCTTATTCTGTAAAAAGAAATAAACAAAACTCATTTTGATGGGTTTTTTTTTTTTTGTGTTTTAAGATATAGATAAAGTGCATTTAAAAGTCGTTAAACTTTAGATTGTTCTATGCCTTCCAAGTATACCATAAAACTTTTTATTTCAGATTCTTTAAATTATATATTTTAGTTCGTCACTATATTCTGTCACTGCATTATGTGTCATAGAAATTGCAATTTTTGCTTTAAATCTAGAATTTCTTCATTATTTCCAAACATTTTCAAAAATTATTGAAATAATGCAATTCACCATCAAAGCAAAAAAAAAAAAAAAAAAAAAAAACATTTATTCCAAACCAATTTTATCGTTGTCTATGTAACATAAGAGAAAAATCATAGCACTTCAACAAAAAAATAAAAAATTCTGAGAACTCACTGCAAATGTAAAACATTCCAGAATAGTAGCATTGAAAAATAATTACAGACAATAAACAAAAAAAAAAAAAAAAATAAACCCCCAAAATTTTTTTCCAAACTACAGTTTAATCGCTTAATGGGTGCCTCTGGTAACGAGTGATTTGCAGAACGAATAAAACAAGACGTAAAGAAAGCGTCGCTTAACTAGCGATGGCGAGGAGACACCGGGAAGTCACATGCTGGATTGGCCTGTATCTGTATTAAGCGTTTGTTTCAAGAGAGCACTTATATCTATCTACATGGGAGAAATTTGAGTCGGATAGAGTTGTCGAAGGTGACTCCGAGGAAGTGCTTTTAGAGCCTTAAACGACAAAATTGTATCTATGGCCGAGATCATGGAGGAGAGGTGAATAGCAACGGCATTGGTGAGCTGGAGGAAAAGCATAGCCAGAACTACCGAAAAAGTTATGGAACTGCATTATGTGTCACAGCAAAACGCTACGGAGAAGATTTAGTCAGGAGAGGAGGAAATTATAAGCAAATCTTACAAAGCAACAATCTTACAGTGAAATAAAAGAAATGTGGAAAGCATGATAAATTATTGCATTGTACCTTGAAAAGCCTTACCCTAATAATTAATGTTTTAAATATATGATTTAGTAGGCATTTAAAATAAGTAATTAAATGTTCACTAAATGAAATTAAATTGTATTGATAGTATAATTTAAAAAATTAAAGTAATAAATTCATTTAATGATAATGCTATGTCTAAATTTACCGAAATACTAATTTCTTTAGACAACTTTGGGGTAAAAAAAACATACAATATAAAAAATAAACTACATTATTATAAATTAGTTACATAGATTCCAGAGAGGAAAAACTGTTACGCCTAACGAGTACTTTTCGCATTACGAGTAAGATTCGGGAGCTCATCAGGCACCACTGCATTTTTGGAATTTTTTTTTTGTCCCTTCTCAAATATTCTTTCTAGTGCTGTTGTAGTAAAATCTATACCTAAACACTGCTTTACATCTGCTTTCGAATGTAACTGATACGAGAGTTCATAAGCAGCTTTCAGAAATCTTAAAATATGTGTTATTCTGTTTGTTAATGAACGCGTTACTCAGAAACGCAATAAGCTATACAAGTCATTCACGTGAATGTGAACACGATAACTAAAGTTTCCGGCGTCGAGTTTCGAAAAAATCAAATTTTAGACCTATCCAGCAGAGTGATGCCGGTTATCTATTCGAAATTAATTTAACCCTTTAACCGGCTGGAACGTAGAAAGTCGCTCCAACGTGTCTCTTGAAAACCGGCTGGAACGTAGGAAGTTGCTTTCCGAAAACTGTTTTAAACCCGGCTGGAACGTAGGAAGTTGTTTTACGCAAACTGCTATTTACCCGGCTCCAACGTAGAAAGTCGCCAATGCTTTTCCCCTTAAATGCAATAAACGGGGTGGGTCATCTGCTTGTTAAGGTCATTTTGTGGTTTTCGCTGACAGTTAGAATTTGGGTGGTCTCTCTAATTAGGGGAATGAACTCCCGAGAAGAGGAAACAACGTTTTTCGTAAGAATTCACGATTGCAGGATCGATTGGTGATATGAGCTGTATACTTCATTCCTGATTTGAATATTTCAATATTTCACCACAAATTTAATATCCAAATGAAAACTATTATACTTAATAAAGGTAGGGAATCCCTCATATTTACATGTCATAATCATGTATAACAGTTAATGATTGTGATTAGTACGTACAAAAAAGTACGTTTGAACTTTTAATAATACTTTTATTAAAATGCAGTAAAATATAAAAAAATCTTTATATAAAATTTTTAATTTATTTTCATCCCGATTACTAAGCAAGACAAATATTTATTTATAAATGTAATTTTAACTATTGCTTAAGATTTGTATATAGATTTTGGCCAAGCATTTAATACGAAATGAAAGGAAAATTTGAAAATTTTTTGGATCTAATTATTTATTTTTTACTGTTTAGAGTGAGTTTTTAGTAAAAGCGTTTTTAATTATTTTTATAAATGTGTTTATTTAAAGTATTTATTTTATTTTTTATTTCATTATTTAAATACAAGCGTTCTTTACTGCTTTTTGCAAATCATATTTGTCTTTTTTTTGGGGGGGGGGGGCTCAGGTAGGAAAAAACCCCGCTTCTTTTATAAATATTAAAAATATTTTTTAGAAATTATATCTTTAAAATATATAATTATATTATTAATATATATATTTAAAATCTCTATAAAAAATCAAAGCACACTCAAATGGGAGGAAGATTTGTGTCTTGTGACGAGCTGCGAAAAGCGTATATGAAAAAAATTACTTAGTAATAATAAGGAATATTAAAAAAAAGTTTAGCATATGAAAGAAAGAAAATATATTTAATAAAAGGAAAAAAATTATTCATATTCAACAAAATTCGGCGATGAGTATGATATTACTTTGAAGAATAGAATTAATAAATGTATCTGTGCAATTATAATTATTGCTTTGCATTAAAACAGCATTAGCTATTTAATGAAATTAAATAAATGCATTAAAGGCTGATACGATTTCTAACTGTTTGAACGTATCACAAGGCTGTGGATTCAGAACTTTTTTTTTATTTATGGATCACGGTTCCTTTCAATTACTAGTATTAGGTAAAAAAATCCATGTGTTTCTCTATGTGAAAATAGTTTTTCGGCTTGTCCGCATTGTTAATAGAAGTTTTAAGATCAAATCATTCCGGCGTCCTGGCATAGGGGTAGCGCGTCTTCCCCGTGATCTGGGTGGCCCGGTTTAGAGTCCCGGTTTGGGCATGGTTGTTCTTCTGTTGTTCTATCTGTGAGATGTGTGAATGTGCCCTCCTGTAAAAAGGGGTTGTGCAAGCGAATGAATGATGCGTGAGTGGCAAAGTCGTACTCTTGGCCCTAGTTGGCGCTGCTATAAAAAATAAGAGACCTCCCCCTCAGGCTTAAATCGCTGTCTTCGTAACAGCGGGCTTGTCAGTGGCAAGTGCCATAAGAAACAAACAAACAAGATCAAATCAAGCTGTAAAATGTCGGTAGGTTTAGTGCTTAAAATTGCCCAAGTTACGTTACAAAGAGAAGCGTTACATCTGGTGACAACAGCCTATTCAATAAAAATTAGTGTCTCAAAATGGGTTATATAGAATATATGCCAGGCAGATTGTACAATAGAAGTACTTTTAATACGAATCTCGCATAGAAAGGGAGGATATTTTCCCTTGCTAGACATTCAGCAAGACAAGAATGAATTCTTGAAAGATGTTCTGAGTAGTTTTAATCTTTACCATTTTTTAAATTTATGAGTCTTGGATGTAAAAGATTAATTCATCACTCCTGAAAGCGCTGTTCTTTTTATAAAATTAACGTGGGTATTATGGCAATAATATATGAAAAAAAGTTTTTAAGCTTTGCTCTTTAATCAGTTTTAGATTTTATGTCAAACAAAGTGTGTGCTCTACTATTTTTGATATTCATATCCATTAAAGTTTTTTTTTTCATAGAACATTTAAAGACGTACTTCTTAATATATTTAATAATAATTAATGACTAAAAAGTAAAATAAAAAATTCAATTTCTCTGTTCACTAATACAAGGCAAGCGGATTTTCTTACTAAATTTGTTTATATTCTGGTTGAAATTCAGCTATTGATCAGATACTACTGAATATTGTTTCCAATAGAAAAATTGCTTCCTTTAGGAAATTTATTTCTAATGCACCTAATAAGGCCAATCCTAATAGCAATTTTCAAAAATGAGCTAAAAAATTTTTTACCAATGCTTGATTTTGCACTTGAACTTTATCTAAAATAAAACAAAATTTTTAACAAAAGCATACCACTGAAACATACTCAACATTAAATAATTAGTTGGATCATATCTTGATATCAACAATGGAAAAATATTAGGATGAAATGATAGAAGCAACAATGAAAACAATTTAATTTCACTTACTTAAATTCGATAAATTAATATACAAATGTCAAAACAATTAATTTACTTTCCTTCGAATTACCACGAGAAAATTTTAATTAAAATTTTTATTATGCTTTAAAAATTAATAATTTACGAAAATATTAGCTTTGCATTTTTTAAAAGCTATTTGTGAATATTATTTTTGCTTTGATAAGAAATGCTAAGAAGATTTTAACATCATGAGACCCCGATGAGTCATCTGTGACTAGACCACCAATAATTCGCTGCTTTACCGCACCAACATGATTCTCCGACCCAGTCTTTGCTAATTAATTCTATGACATGGCAATTGTACTGCGTCGACAGATTTATTACTTGATTGATCAGTCAGTACTATTCAAAATCCCTGGTGTTTAGGGGGTGGTGATGATAGAGACGCGGTAAAGTTTACCCCCTGTTGTGAATGGTCAGAGGAAAGCAAAAACATACCAGGCCGGATTACGAACGTTCTGCCAATTTCTTATCTAGTACATTGTATTCAACCTTTATTTTGACTGAGGCCGTTTTAAGAACATTCTTAAGCTAGACAGTCGGCTCTGGATGGATTGAATACGATGCCAATCTGGTCAAAAAGCACAATGCTAAGAATACGAATAAATTCTGTGCATGTGCGTGAAATTGACTCGTAAAATTTCGAATAAATATAGAAATATTTTGATATTAAATACTATTTTTGACGTATATGATTTGGAATTATTCAATTTATCTCTAGGAATGATGGAGAAAACTAGCTAAAATAAATTTTAAAAAATAAAAATATATAAAAATATTTGTCGGCTTCGAGCCTCGAACTGAAGACCTGCAAAACGATGCGCTACGCTAAGCCGATCCAGCCACCAAACCTCGTAACTAGGGATTGCAATACCGGTATACCGGGATACCGAATACCGGTATTTTGAGCCATTTGTACAATTTTGTAATACCGGTATTCAAAAGTTTAAATACCGGTTTTTCGGTATTTATTAGAAATTTTTAAAATTGTCTCCATTATATGTTCAGGTATCGCGAACATACCAAAATAGTATATGTTTTTGTTTTTATGTCTTCCTAACGGGGGAAATTAATTAGATAATTAATGGCTTAATTAATTGCTTAAATCGAAATTAGAGAAACATGGATTATCCTGAAAGAAAATATTGTGTCCATAACGACTGATGGGGCAACAATTATGAAAAAAGTTGGAAAGTTGATTGGTGCAAATCAGCAGTTGTGCTATGCACATGGAATTCAATTAGGAGTAACAGATGTATTATACCAAAAAAAAAATGAAGAACAGAAGAAGCGAAATATTGTGGATATAGGAATTTCGGATTCCAACTTTGAAAAGAGTAAGAGTGAGAGTGATATTGACAATGAAGATAATGACAATGTAATTGTTGAAGAAGATATTGCTAATGAGGATGAAATATTAACCTATCAAGAATTGCTTCCTATAATTTATAAAGTTCGAAAAATAGTTAAGATATTTAAATGTTCCCCTATAAAAAGGATATATTACTAAAATATATACTAACTGAAAATAAAACAGAATATATGTTAATATTAGATTCTAAAACACGTTGGAACAGTTTACTCCTAATGATGGAACGATTTTTGATACTGAGAAATCCAATCCAAAAAGAAATCATCGACTTAAATCTGTAAATTAATTTTTCAGATAGTGAATTCGACTTAATATCCAGAACTATATCAGCTCTACTTCCAATAAAACTGACTATTGAGGCATTATGTCGGAGAGATTCTAATTTATAGAGTCGGAGTTAATAGTAGATTCTAATGTCGGAGAGATTCTAATTAACAAAAAATTTCATGTTGCAGTCACTGAAAGAACAGCACACATCACTATCTGAAAAATTATATATTACATTGAAAAATCAAACAGAAGATAGGCATACCGAAATAGAAAATGTCTTATGGTATTTCCATAATTATAATGATCTTAAAAATGAAAAAGAAGAAAAGAAAATAACCAATTCAAATCTGACAAAGTTTAGAGTAAATTTTCTTAAAACTTTTTACCCACAAACCTATCCACATTCAGAAGAATTCGGTTCAGTTATCGAAGATTATGATGTCACTACTGTCGATAGTGAAAAGGAATTGTCTCTTGAACAAAAATTAGAAATAGCGATAAATAAAAAGATTTCAACGAACCAAAATACAATACAGAAATTGGCTATATCCAAAACCATCCGACAAGAAATCGATTTATGTGAAGATGAGGGATTTAGAGGTAAATACTTGGAAAAAGTATATCGCGCATTGCTAACAGTACCACCAACTAGCGTTGATGCCGAAAGAGCGTTTTCGACAGCTGGTAATTTTTACACAAAATTACTTTTCAGGCTTAATGACAGTACAATTGATGCACTAGGTTTTTTTAAGATCACATTTCAAAAATTTGTAATAGTACCACTGATTAAATAGTGATATTTACACTTTTTTTTTGTGATTTAAATAAATAAGATGTTTCTTTACTTTTTGTGATTATATACTGTTATAATTTATAAGTTACAAATTATTTTTTGAGATATTTACACTATCTAACAAAACTGGCAAATAAAACAAAGAAACACCTGTGTTTTCTTTCTTTTTCTAAAATTTCTAATACCGGTATTAAAACCGGTATCCCGGTATTAAGATTTTAAAAATATCGAATACCGGTATTGAAATTTTGGTCCGGTATTGCAATCCCTACTCGTAACCTTAGAGCTTCTGAAGGGTATAAGAATCTCATTACGAATGTCCAGTAAAATTTTAAATACGGTGTCAATCTGGTCTAAAAGCACAATGCTAAGAATACGAATGAATTCTGCGCATGTGCGTGAACTTGACTCGTAAAATTTCGAATAAATATAGAAATATTTTGATATTAAATACTCTTTTTGACGTATATGATTTGGAATTATTCAATTTATCTCTAGGAATGATGGAGAAAACTAGCTAAAATAAATTTTAAAAAATTAAAGAAAAATATATAAAAATTTTTGTCGGCTTAGAGCCTCGAACAAAAGACCTGCAAAACTAAGAGGAACACTCTGCCGATCCAGACATCAAGCATCGTAGCCTGAGAGCTTATGAAGGGTCTAAGAATCTCATTACGACTGTCCATCAAAATTTTAAATACGATGTCAATCTGGTCTAAAAGCACAATGTAAGAATACGAATGAATTCTGCGCATGTGGGTGAACTTGACTCATTAAAAGTCGAATAAATATAGAAATATTTTTATATTAAATACTATTTTTGACGTATATGATTTGGAATTATTCAATTTTTCTCTACGAATGATGGAGAAAACTAGCAAAAATGAATTTTAAAAAATTAAAGAAAAATATATAAAAAATTTTGTCGGCTTAGAGCCTCGAACAAAAGACCTGCAAAACTAAGAGGAACACTCTGCCGATCCAGACACCAAGCATCGTAGATTGAGAGCTTATGAAGGGTCTAAGAATCTCATTACAACTGTCCATTAAAATTTTAAATACGATGTCAATCTGGTCTAAAAGCACAATGCTAATAATACGAATGAATTCTGCGCTTGTGGGTGAACTTGACTCACAAAATGTCGAATAAATATAGAAATATTTTGATATTAAATACTATTTTTGACGTATATGATTTGGAATTATTCAATTTATCTCTAGGAATGATGTTGAAAACTAGCTAAAATAAATTTTAAAAAATTAAAGAAAAATATATAAAAATTTTTGTCGGCTTAGAGCCTCGAACAAAAGACCTGCAAAACTAAGAGGAACACTCTGCCGATCCAGACAGCAAGCTTCGTAGCCTGAGAGCTTATGAAGGGTCTAAGAATCTCATTACGACTGTCCATTAAAATTTTAAATACGATGTCAATCTGGTCTAAAAGCACAATGCTAAGAATACGAATGAATTCTGCGCATGTGGGTGAACTTGACTCATAAAATGTCGAATAAATATAGAAATATTTTGATATTAAATACTATTTTTGACGTATATGATTTGGAATTATTCAATTTATCTCTAGTAATGATGGAGAAAACTAGCTAAAATAAATTTTCAAAAATTAAAGAAAAATATATAAAAATTTTTGTCGGCTTAGAGCTTCGAACAAAAGACCTGCAAAACTAAGAGGAACACTCTGCCGATCCAGACAGCAAGCATCGTAGCCTGAGAGCTTATGAAGGGTCTAAGAATCTCATTACGACTGTCCATTAAAATTTTAAATACGATGTCAATCTGGTCTAAAAGCACAATGCTAAGAATACGAATGAATTCTGCGCATGTGGGTGAACTTGACTCATAAAATGTCGAATAAATATAGAAATATTTTGATATTAAATACTACTTTTGACGTATATGATTTGGAATTATTAAATTTATCTTTAGGAATGATGGAGAAAACTAGCTAAAATAAATTAAAAAAATTAAAGAAAAATATATAAAAATTTTTTTCGGCTTCGAGGATCGAACTGATGACCTGCAAAACTAAGAGGAACACTCTGCCGATCCAGACACCAAGCATCGTAGCCTGAGAGCTTATCAAGGGTCTAAGAATCTCATTACGACTGTCCATTAAAATTTTACATACGGTGTCAATCTGGTCTAAAAGCACAATGCTAGGAATACGAAAGAATTCTGCGCATGTGCATGAACTTGACTCGTAAAATTTCGAATAAATATAGAAATATTTTGAAATTAAATACTATTTTTGACGTATATGATTTGGAATTATTCAATTTATCTCTAGGAATGATGGAGAAAACTAGCTAAAATAAATTTAAAAAATTAAAGAAAAATATATAAAAATATTTGTCGGCTTCGACCCTCGAACTGAAGACCTGCAAAACTAACAGGAACACTCTGCCGATCCAGACACCAAGCACCGTAGCCTGAGAGCTCATGAAGGATCTAAGAATCTCATTACGACTGTCCATTAAAATTTTAAATACGGTGTCAATCTGGTCTAAAAGCACAATGCTAAGAATACGAATGAATTCTGCGCATGTGGGTGAACTTGACTCGTAAAATGTCGAATAAATATAGAAATATTTTGATATTAAATACTATTTTTGACGTATATGATTTGGAATTATTCAAGTTATCTATAGGAATAATGGAGAAAACTAGCTAAAATAAATTTAAAAAAATTAAAGATAAATATATAAAAATATTTGTCGGCTTCGTACCTCGAACTGAAGACCTGCAAAACTAAGAGGAACACTCTGCCGATCCAGACACCAAGCATCGTAGCCTGAGAGCTTATGAAGGGTCTAAGAATCTCATTACGACTGTCCATTAAAATTTTAAATACGATGTCAATCTGGTCTAAAAGCACAATGCTAAGAATACGAATAAATTCTGCGCATGTGCGTGAACCTGACTCGTAAAATTTCGAATAAATATAGAAATATTCTGATATTAAATACTATTTTTAACGTATATGATTTGGAATTATTCAATTTATCTCTAGGAATAATGGAGAAAACTAGCTAAAATAAATTAAAAAAAATTAAAGAAAAATATATAAAAATATTTGTCGGCTTCGTACCTCGAACTGAAGACCTGCAAAACTAAGAGGAACACTCTGCCGATCCAGACACCAAGCATGGTATCCTGAGAGCTTATGAAGGGTCTAAGAATCTCATTACGACTGTCCATTAAAATTTTAAATACGATGTCAATCTGGTCTAAAAGCACAATTCTAAGAATACGAATAAATTCTGCGCATGTGCGTGAACCTGACTCGTAAAATTTCGAATAAATATAGAAATATTTTGATATTAAATACTATTTTTGACGAATTTGATTTGGAAATATTCAATTTATCTCTAGGAATGATGGAGAAAACTAGCTAAAATAAATTGAAAAAATAAAAATATATAAAAATATTTGTCGGCTTCGAGCCTCGAACCGAAGACCTGCAAAACGAAGCGCTACACTAAGCCAATTTAGCCACCAAGCCTCGTAACCTCAGAGCTTCTGAAGGGTCTAAGAATCTCATTACGACTGTAAAGTAAAATTTTAAATACGGTGTCAATCTGGTCTCAAAGCACAATGCTAAGAAAACGAATGAATTCTGCGCATATTCGTGAATTTGAGTCGTAAAATTTCGATTAAATATAGAAATATTTAATATTTTGATATTAAATACTATTTTTGACGTATATGATTTGGAATTATTCAATTTATCTCTAGCAATGATGGAGAAAACTAGCTAAAATAAATTGAAAAAATAAAAGAAAAATATATAAAAATATTTGTCGGCTTCGAGCCTCGAACTGAAGAACTGCAAAACTAAGCGGAACATTTGCCGATCCAACTACCAAGCCTCGTAACCATAGAGCTTCTGAAGGGTCTAAGAATCTCATTACGACTGAACAGTAAAATTTTAAATACGGTGTCAATCTTGTTTAAAAGCGCAATCCTAAGAATACAAATGAATTCTGCGCATATGCGTGAACTTGACTCGTAAAATTTCGAATAAATATAGAAATATTTTGATATTAAATACTATTTTTGACGTATATGATTTGGAATTATTCAATTTATCTCTAGGAATGATGGAGAAAACTAGCTAAAATAAATTTTAAAAAATAAAAATATATAAAAATATTTGTCGGCATCGAGCCACGAACTGAAGACCTGCAAAACGAAGCGCTAAACTAAGCCGATCCAACCAACAAGCCTCGTAACCTTAGAGCTTCTGAATTGTATAAGAATCTCATTACGAATGTCCAGTAAATTTTAAATACGGTGTCAATCTTGTTTAAAAGCGCAATCCTAAGAATACGAATGAATTCTGCGCATGTGCGTGAACTTGACTCGTAAAATTTCGAATAAATATAGAAAGATTTTGATATTAAATACTATTTTTGACGTATATGATTTGGAATTATTCAATTTATCTCTAGGAATGATGGAGAAAACTAGCTAAAATAAATTTTAAAAAATTAAAGAAAAATATATAAAAAATTTTTGTCGTCTTAGAGCCTCGAACAAAAGACCTGCAAAACTAAGAGGAACACTCTGCCGATCCAGACAGCAAGCATCGTAGCCTGAGAGCATATGAAGGGTCTAAGAATCTCCTTACGACTGTCCATTAAAATTTTAAATACGATGTCAATCTGGTCTAAAAGTACAATGTAAGAATACGAATGAAATCTGCGCATGTGGGTGAACTTGACTCATAAAATGTCGAATAAATATAGAAATATTTTGATATTAAATACTATTTTTGACGTATATGATTTGGAATTATTCAATTTTTCTCTACGAATGATGGAGAAAACTAGCTAAAAAAAATTTTAAAAAATTAAAGAAAAATATATAAAATTTTTTGTCCGCTTAGAGCCTCGAATAAAAGACCTGCAAAACTAAGAGGAAAACTCTGCCGATCCAGACACCAAGCATCGTAGATTGAGAGCTTATGAAGGGTCTAAGAATCTCATTACGACTGTCCATTAAAATTTTAAATACGATGTCAATCTGGTCTAAAAGCACAATGCTAATAATACGAATGAATTCTGCGCTTGTCGGTGAACTTGACTCATAAAATGTCGAATAAATATAGAAATATTTTGATATTAAATACTATTTTTGACGTATATGATTTGGAATTATTCAATTTATCTCTAGGAATGATTGTGAAAACTAGCTAAAATAAATTTTAAAAAATTAAAGAAAAATATATAAAATTTTTTGTCGGCTTAGAGCCTCGAATAAAAGACCTGCAAAACTAAGAGGAACACTCTGCCGATCCAGACACCAAGCATCGTAGATTGAGAGCTTATGAAGGGTCTAAGAATCTCATTACAACTGTCCATTAAAATTTTAAATACGATGTCAATCTGGTCTAAAAGCACAATGCTAATAATACGAATGAATTCTGCGCTTGTGGGTGAGCTTGACTCATAAAATGTCGAATAAATATAGAAATATTTTGATATTAAATACTATTTTTGACGTATATGATTTGGAATTATTCAATTTATCTCTAGGAATGATGTTGAAAACTAGCTAAAATAAATTTTAAAAAATTAAAGAAAAATATATAAAAATTTTTGTCGGCTTAGAGCCTCGAACAAAAGACCTGCAAAACTAAGAGGAACACTCTGCCGATCCAGACAGCAAGCTTCGTAGCCTGAGAGCTTATGAAGGGTCTAAGAATCTCATTACGACTGTCCATTAAAATTTTAAATACGATGTCAATCTGGTCTAAAAGCACAATGCTAAGAATACGAATGAATTCTGCGCATGTGGGTGAACTTGACTCATAAAATGTCGAATAAATATAGAAATATTTTGATATTAAATACTATTTTTGACGTATATGATTTGGAATTATTCAATTTATCTCTAGTAATAATGGAGAAAACTAGCTAAAATAAATTTTCAAAAATTAAAGAAAAATATATAAAAATTTTTGTCGGCTTAGAGCTTCGAACAAAAGACCTGCAAAACTAAGAGGAACACTCTGCCGATCCAGACAGCAAGCATCGTAGCCTGAGAGCTTATGAAGGGTCTAAGAATCTCATTACGACTGTCCATTAAAATTTTAAATACGATGTCAATCTGGTCTAAAAGCACAATGCTAAGAATACGAATGAATTCTGCGCATGTGGGTGAACTTGACTCATAAAATGTCGAATAAATATAGAAATATTTTGATATTAAATACTATTTTTGACGTATATGATTTGGAATTATTAAATTTATCTTTAGAAATGATGGAGAAAACTAGCTAAAATAAATTAAAAAAATTAAAGAAAAATATATAAAATTTTTTTTCGGCTTCGAGGATCGAACTGATGACCTGCAAAACTAAGAGGAACACTCTGCCGATCCAGACACCAAGCATCGTAACCTGAGAGCTTATCAAGGGTCTAAGAATCTCATTACGACTGTCCATTAAAATTTTACATACGGTGTCAATCTGGTCTAAAAGCACAATGCTAGGAATACGAAAGAATTCTGCGCATGTGCATGAACTTGACTCGTAAAATTTCGAATAAATATAGAAATATTTTGAAATTAAATACTATTTTTGACGTATATGATTTGGAATTATTCAATTTATCTCTAGGAATGATGGAGAAAACTAGCTAAAATAAATTTAAAAAATTAAAGAAAAATATATAAAAATATTTGTCGGCTTCGACCCTCGAACTGAAGACCTGCAAAACTAACAGGAACACTCTGCCGATCCAGACACCAAGCACCGTAGCCTGAGAGCTCATGAAGGATCTAAGAATCTCATTACGACTGTCCATTAAAATTTTAAATACGGTGTCAATCTGGTCTAAAAGCACAATGCTAAGAATACGAATGAATTCTGCGCATGTGGGTGAACTTGACTCGTAAAATGTCGAATAAATATAGAAATATTTTGATATTAAATACTATTTTTGACGTATATGACTTGGAATTATTCAATTTATCTCTAGGAATGATGGAGAAAACTAGCTAAAATAAATTTAAAAAATTAAAGAACAATATATAAAAATTTTTGTCGGCTTCGAGCCTCGAACTGAAGACCTGCAAAACTAAGAGGAACACTCTGCCGATCGAGACACCAAGCATCGTAGCCTGAGAGCTTATCAAGGGTCTAAGAATCTCATTACGACTGTACATTAAAATTTTAAATACGGTGTCAATCTGGTTTAAAAGCGCAATCCTAAGAAGACGAATGAATTCTGAGGATGTGCGTGAACTTGACTCGTAAAATTTCGAATAAATATAGAAATATTTTGATATTAAATACTATTTTTGACGTATATGATTTGGAATTATTCAATTTATCTCTAGGAATGATGGAGAAAACTAGCTAAAATAAATTTAAAAAATTAAAGAAAAATATATAAAAATATTTGTCGGCTTCGACCCTCGAACTGAAGACCTGCAAAACTAAGAGGAACACTCTGCCGATCCAGACACCAAGCATCGTAGCCTGAGAGCTTATGAAGGGTCTAAGAATCTCATTACGACTGTCCATTAAAATTTTAAATACGATGTCAATCTGGTCTAAAAGCACAATGCTAAGAATACGAATAAATTCTGCTCATGTGCGTGAACCTGACTCGTAAAATTTCGAATAAATATAGAAATATTTTGATATTAAATACTATTTTTGACGAATTTGATTTGGAAATATTCAATTTATCTCTAGGAATGATGGAGAAAACTAGCTAAAATAAATTGAAAAAATAAAAATATATAAAAATATTTGTCGGCTTCGAGCCTCGAACCGAAGACCTGCAAAACGAAGCGCTACACTAAGCCAATTAAGCCACCAAGCCTCGTAACCTGAGAGCTTCTGAAGGGTCTAAGAATCTCATTACGACTGTAAAGTAAAATTTTAAATACGGTGTCAATCTGGTGTAAAAGCACAATGCTAAGAATACGAATGAATTCTGCGCATGTGGGTGAACTTGACTCGTAAAATGTCGAATAAATATAGAAATATTTTGATATTAAATACTATTTTTGACGTATATGATTTGGAATTATTCAAGTTATCTATAGGAATGATGGAGAAAACTAGCTAAAATAAATTTAAAAAAATTAAAGATAAATATATAAAAATATTTGTCGGCTTCGTACCTCGAACTGAAGACCTGCAAAACTAAGAGGAACACTCTGCCGATCCAGACACCAAGCATCGTAGCCTGAGAGCTTATGAAGGGTCTAAGAATCTCATTACGACTGTCCATTAAAATTTTAAATACGATGTCAATCTGGTCTAAAAGCACAATGCTAAGAATACGAATAAATTCTGCGCATGTGCGTGAACCTGACTCGTAAAATTTCGAATAAATATAGAAATATTCTGATATTAAATACTATTTTTAACGTATATGATTTGGAATTATTCAATTTATCTCTAGGAATAATGGAGAAAACTAGCTAAAATAAATTAAAAAAAATTAAAGAAAAATATATAAAAATATTTGTCGGCTTCGTACCTCGAACTGAAGACCTGCAAAACTAAGAGGAACACTCTGCCGATCCAGACACCAAGCATGGTATCCTGAGAGCTTATGAAGGGTCTAAGAATCTCATTACGACTGTCCATTAAAATTTTAAATACGATGTCAATCTGGTCTAAAAGCACAATTCTAAGAATACGAATAAATTCTGCGCATGTGCGTGAACCTGACTCGTAAAATTTCGAATAAATATAGAAATATTTTGATATTAAATACTATTTTTGACGAATTTGATTTGGAAATATTCAATTTATCTCTAGGAATGATGGAGAAAACTAGCTAAAATAAATTGAAAAAATAAAAATATATAAAAATATTTGTCGGCTTCGAGCCTCGAACCGAAGACCTGCAAAACGAAGCGCTACACTAAGCCAATTTAGCCACCAAGCCTCGTAACCTCAGAGCTTCTGAAGGGTCTAAGAATCTCATTACGACTGTAAAGTAAAATTTTAAATACGGTGTCAATCTGGTCTCAAAGCACAATGCTAAGAAAACGAATGAATTCTGCGCATATGCGTGAACTTGAGTCGTAAAATTTCGATTAAATATAGAAATATTTAATATTTTGATATTAAATACTATTTTTGACGTATATGATTTGGAATTATTCAATTTATCTCTAGCAATGATGGAGAAAACTAGCTAAAATAAATTGAAAAAGTAAAAGAAAAATATATAAAAATATTTGTCGGCTTCGAGCCTCGAACTGAAGAACTGCAAAACTAAGCGGAACATTTGCCGATCCAACTACCAAGCCTCGTAACCATAGAGCTTCTGAAGGGTCTAAGAATCTCATTACGACTGAACAGTAAAATTTTAAATACGGTGTCAATCTTGTTTAAAAGCGCAATCCTAAGAATACAAATGAATTCTGCGCATATGCGTGAACTTGACTCGTAAAATTTCGAATAAATATAGAAATATTTTGATATTAAATACTATTTTTGACGTATATGATTTGGAATTATTCAATTTATCTCTAGGAATGATGGAGAAAACTAGCTAAAATAAATTTTAAAAAATAAAAATATATAAAAATATTTGTCGGCATCGAGCCACGAACTGAAGACCTGCAAAACGAAGCGCTAAACTAAGCCGATCCAACCAACAAGCCTCGTAACCTTAGAGCTTCTGAATTGTATAAGAATCTCATTACGAATGTCCAGTAAATTTTAAATACGGTGTCAATCTTGTTTAAAAGCGCAATCCTAAGAATACGAATGAATTCTGCGCATGTGCGTGAACTTGACTCGTAAAATTTCGAATAAATATAGAAAAATTTTGATATTAAATACTATTTTTGACGTATATGATTTAGAATTATTCAATTTATCTCTAGGAATGATGGAGAAAACTAGCTAAAATAAATTTTAAAAAATTAAAGAAAAATATATAAAAAATTTTTGTCGTCTTAGAGCCTCGAACAAAAGACCTGCAAAACTAAGAGGAACACTCTGCCGATCCAGACAGCAAGCATCGTAGCCTGAGAGCATATGAAGGGTCTAAGAATCTCCTTACGACTGTCCATTAAAATTTTAAATACGATGTCAATCTGGTCTAAAAGTACAATGTAAGAATACGAATGAAATCTGCGCATGTGGGTGAACTTGACTCATAAAATGTCGAATAAATATAGAAATATTTTGATATTAAATACTATTTTTGACGTATATGATTTGGAATTATTCAATTTTTCTCTACGAATGATGGAGAAAACTAGCTAAAAAAAATTTTAAAAAATTAAAGAAAAATATATAAAATTTTTTGTCCGCTTAGAGCCTCGAATAAAAGACCTGCAAAACTAAGAGGAAAACTCTGCCGATCCAGACACCAAGCATCGTAGATTGAGAGCTTATGAAGGGTCTAAGAATCTCATTACGACTGTCCATTAAAATTTTAAATACGATGTCAATCTGGTCTAAAAGCACAATGCTAATAATACGAATGAATTCTGCGCTTGTGGGTGAACTTGACTCATAAAATGTCGAATAAATATAGAAATATTTTGATATTAAATACTATTTTTGACGTATATGATTTGGAATTATTCAATTTATCTCTAGGAATGATTGTGAAAACTAGCTAAAATAAATTTTAAAAAATTAAAGAAAAATATATAAAATTTTTTGTCGGCTTAGAGCCTCGAATAAAAGACCTGCAAAACTAAGAGAAACACTCTGCCGATCCAGACACCAAGCATCGTAGATTGAGAGCTTATGAAGGGTCTAAGAATCTCATTACGACTGTCCAATAAAATTTTAAATACGATGTCAATCTGGTCTAAAAGCACAATGCTAAGAATACGAATGAATTCTGCGCTTGTGGGTAAACTTGACTCATAAAATGTCGAATAAATATAGAAATATTTTGATATTAAATACTATTTTTGACGTATATGATTTGGAATTATTCAATTTATCTCTAGGAATGATTGTGAAAACTAGTTAAAATAAATTTTAAAAAATTAAAGAAAAATATATAAAAAATTTTGTCGGCTTAGAGCCTCGAACAAAAGACCTGCAAAACTAAGAGGAACACTCTGCCGATCCAGACAGCATGCATCGTAGCCTGAGAGCTTATGAAGGGTCTAAGAATCTCATTACGACTGTCCATTAAAATTTTAAATACGATGTCAATCTGGTCTAAAAGCACAATGCTAAGAATACGAATGAATTCTGCGCATGTGGGTGAACTTGACTCATAAAATGTCGAATAAATATAGAAATATTTTGATATTAAATACTGTTTTTGACGTATATGATTCGGAATTATTCAATTTTTCTCTACGAATGATGGAGAAAACTAGCTAAAATAAATTTTAAAAAATTAAAGAAAAATATATAAAATTTTTTGTCGGCTTAGAGCCTCGAATAAAAGACCTGCAAAACTAAGAGAAACACTCTGCCGATCCAGACACCAAGCATCGTAGATTGAGAGCTTATGAAGGGTCTAAGAATCTCATTACGACTGTCCAATAAAATTTTAAATACGATGTCAATCTGGTCTAAAAGCACAATGCTAAGAATACGAATGAATTCTGCGCTTGTGGGTAAACTTGACTCATAAAATGTCGAATAAATATAGAAATATTTTGATATTAAATACTATTTTTGACGTATATGATTTGGAATTATTCAATTTATCTCTAGGAATGATTGTGAAAACTAGTTAAAATAAATTTTAAAAAATTAAAGAAAAATATATAAAAAATTTTGTCGGCTTAGAGCCTCGAACAAAAGACCTGCAAAACTAAGAGGAACACTCTGCCGATCCAGACAGCATGCATCGTAGCCTGAGAGCTTATGAAGGGTCTAAGAATCTCATTACGACTGTCCCTTAAAATTTTAAATACGGTGTCAATCTGGTCTAAAAGCACAATGCTAAGAATACGAAATAATTCTGCGCATGTGCGTGAACTTGACTCGTAAAATGTCGAATAAACATAGAAATATTTTGAAATTAAATACTATTTTTGACGTATATGATTTGGAATTATTAAATTTATCTCTAGGAATGATGGAGAAAACTAGCTAAAATAAATTAAAAAAATTAAAGAAAAATATATAAAAAATTTTTGTCGGCTTCGAACCTCGAACTGAAGACCTGCAAAACTAAGAGGAACACTCTGCCGATCCAGACACCAAGCATCGTAGCCTGAGAGCTTATGAAGGGTCTAAGAATCTCATTACGACTGTCCATTAAAATTTTAAATACGGTGTCAATCTGGTCTAAAAGCACAATGCTAGGAATACGAACGAATTCTGCACACGTGGGTGAACTTGACTCGTAAAATTTCGAATAAATATAGAAATATTTTGAAATTAAATACTATTTTTGACGTATATGATTTGGAATTATTCAATTTATCTCTAGGAATGATGGAGAAAACTAGCTAAAATAAATTAAAAAAATTAAAGAAAAATATATAAAAAATTTTTTCGGCTTCGAGCCTCGAACTGAAGACCTGCAAAACTAAGAGGAACACTCTTTCGATCCAGACACCAAGCATCGTAGCCTGAGAGCTTATGAAGGGTCTAAGAATCTCATTACGACTGTACATTAAAATTTTAAATACGGTGTCAATCTGGTTTAAAAGGGCAATCCTAAGAATACGAATGAATTCTGCGCATGTGCGTGAACTTGACTCGTAAAATGTCGAATAAATATTGAAATATTTTGAAATTAAATACTATTTTTGACGTATATGATTTGGAATTATTAAATTTATCTCTAGGAATGATGGAGAAAACTAGCTAAAATAAATTAAAAAAATTAAAGAAAAATATATAAAAATTTTTTGTCGGCTTCGAGGATCGAACTGATGACCTGCAAAACTAAGAGGAACACTCTGCCGATCCAGACACCAAGCATCGTAGCCTGAGAGCTTATCAAGGGTCTAAGAATCTCATTACGACTGTCCATTAAAATTTTACATACGGTGTCAATCTGGTCTAAAAGCACATTGCTAGGAATACGAAAGAATTCTGCGCATGTGCATGAACTTGACTCGTAAAATTTCGAATAAATATAGAAATATTTTGAAATTAAATACTATATTTGACGTATATGATTTGGAATTATTCAATTTATCTCTAGGAATAATGGAGAAAACTAGCTAAAATAAATTTAAAAAATTAAAGAAAAATATATAAAAATATTTGTCGGCTTCGACCCTCAAACTGAAGACCTGCAAAACTAACAGGAACACTCTGCCGATCCAGACACCAAGCACCGTAGCCTGAGAGCTCATGAAGGATCTAAGAATCTCATTACGACTGTCCATTAAAATTTTAAATACGGTGTCAATCTGGTCTAAAAGCACAATGCTAAGAATGCGAATGAATTCTGCGCATGTGGGTGAATTTGACTCGTAAAATGTCGAATAAATATAGAAATATTTTGATATTAAATACTATTTTTGACGTATATGACTTGGAATTATTCAATTTATCTCTATGAATGATGGAGAAAACTAGCTAAAATAAATTAAAAAAATTAAAGAACAATATATAAAAAATTTTGTCGGCTTCGAGCCTCGAACTGAAGACCTGCAAAACTAAGAGGAACACTCTGCCGATCGAGACACCAAGCATCGTAGCCTGAGAGCTTATGAAGGGTCTAAGAATCTCATTACGACTGTACATTAAAATTTTAAATACGGTGTCAATCTGGTTTAAAAGCGCAATCCTAAGAATACGAATGAATTCTGCGCATGTGCGTGAACTTGACTCGTAAAATTTCGAATAAATATAGAAATATTTTGATATTAAATACTATTTTTGACGTATATGATTTGGAATTATTCAATTTATCTCCATGAATGATGGAGAAAACTAGCTAAAATAAATTAAAAAAATTAAAGAACAATATATAAAAATTTTTGTCGGCTTCGAGCCTCGAACTGAAGACCTGCAAAAACTAAGAGGAACACTCTGCCGATCGAGACACCAAGCATCGTAGCCTGAGAGCTTATGAAGGGTCTAAGAATCTCATTACGACTGTACATTAAAATTTTAAATACGGTGTCAATCTGGTCTAAAAGCACAATGCTAAGAATACGAATGAATTCTGCGCATGTGGGTGAACTTGACTCGTAAAATGTCGAATAAATATAGAAATATTTTGATATTAAATACTATTTTTGACGTATATGACTTGGAATTATTCAATTTATCTCTAGGAATGATGGAGAAAACTAGCTAAAATAAATTTAAAAAATTAAAGAACAATATATAAAAATTTTTGTCGGCTTCGAGCCTCGAACTGAAGACCTGCAAAACTAAGAGGAACACTCTGCCGATCGAGACACCAAGCATCGTAGCCTGAGAGCTTATCAAGGGTCTAAGAATCTCATTACGACTGTACATTAAAATTTTAAATACGGTGTCAATCTGGTTTAAAAGCGCAATCCTAAGAAGACGAATGAATTCTGAGGATGTGCGTGAACTTGACTCGTAAAATTTCGAATAAATATAGAAATATTTTGATATTAAATACTATTTTTGACGTATATGATTTGGAATTATTCAATTTATCTCTAGGAATGATGGAGAAAACTAGCTAAAATAAATTTAAAAAATTAAAGAAAAATATATAAAAATATTTGTCGGCTTCGACCCTCGAACTGAAGACCTGCAAAACTAAGAGGAACACTCTGCCGATCCAGACACCAAGCATCGTAGCCTGAGAGCTTATGAAGGGTCTAAGAATCTCATTACGACTGTCCATTAAAATTTTAAATACGATGTCAATCTGGTCTAAAAGCACAATGCTAAGAATACGAATAAATTCTGCTCATGTGCGTGAACCTGACTCGTAAAATTTCGAATAAATATAGAAATATTTTGATATTAAATACTATTTTTGACGAATTTGATTTGGAAATATTCAATTTATCTCTAGGAATGATGGAGAAAACTAGCTAAAATAAATTGAAAAAATAAAAATATATAAAAATATTTGTCGGCTTCGAGCCTCGAACCGAAGACCTGCAAAACGAAGCGCTACACTAAGCCAATTAAGCCACCAAGCCTCGTAACCTGAGAGCTTCTGAAGGGTCTAAGAATCTCATTACGACTGTAAAGTAAAATTTTAAATACGGTGTCAATCTGGTGTAAAAGCACAATGCTAAGAATACGAATGAATTCTGCGCATGTGGGTGAACTTGACTCGTAAAATGTCGAATAAATATAGAAATATTTTGATATTAAATACTATTTTTGACGTATATGATTTGGAATTATTCAAGTTATCTATAGGAATGATGGAGAAAACTAGCTAAAATAAATTTAAAAAAATTAAAGATAAATATATAAAAATATTTGTCGGCTTCGTACCTCGAACTGAAGACCTGCAAAACTAAGAGGAACACTCTGCCGATCCAGACACCAAGCATCGTAGCCTGAGAGCTTATGAAGGGTCTAAGAATCTCATTACGACTGTCCATTAAAATTTTAAATACGATGTCAATCTGGTCTAAAAGCACAATGCTAAGAATACGAATAAATTCTGCGCATGTGCGTGAACCTGACTCGTAAAATTTCGAATAAATATAGAAATATTCTGATATTAAATACTATTTTTAACGTATATGATTTGGAATTATTCAATTTATCTCTAGGAATAATGGAGAAAACTAGCTAAAATAAATTAAAAAAAATTAAAGAAAAATATATAAAAATATTTGTCGGCTTCGTACCTCGAACTGAAGACCTGCAAAACTAAGAGGAACACTCTGCCGATCCAGACACCAAGCATGGTATCCTGAGAGCTTATGAAGGGTCTAAGAATCTCATTACGACTGTCCATTAAAATTTTAAATACGATGTCAATCTGGTCTAAAAGCACAATTCTAAGAATACGAATAAATTCTGCGCATGTGCGTGAACCTGACTCGTAAAATTTCGAATAAATATAGAAATATTTTGATATTAAATACTATTTTTGACGAATTTGATTTGGAAATATTCAATTTATCTCTAGGAATGATGGAGAAAACTAGCTAAAATAAATTGAAAAAATAAAAATATATAAAAATATTTGTCGGCTTCGAGCCTCGAACCGAAGACCTGCAAAACGAAGCGCTACACTAAGCCAATTTAGCCACCAAGCCTCGTAACCTCAGAGCTTCTGAAGGGTCTAAGAATCTCATTACGACTGTAAAGTAAAATTTTAAATACGGTGTCAATCTGGTCTCAAAGCACAATGCTAAGAAAACGAATGAATTCGGCGCATATGCGTGAACTTGAGTCGTAAAATTTCGATTAAATATAGAAATATTTAATATTTTGATATTAAATACTATTTTTGACGTATATGATTTGGAATTATTCAATTTATCTCTAGCAATGATGGAGAAAACTAGCTAAAATAAATTGAAAAAGTAAAAGAAAAATATATAAAAATATTTGTCGGCTTCGAGCCTCGAACTGAAGAACTGCAAAACTAAGCGGAACATTTGCCGATCCAACTACCAAGCCTCGTAACCATAGAGCTTCTGAAGGGTCTAAGAATCTCATTACGACTGAACAGTAAAATTTTAAATACGGTGTCAATCTTGTTTAAAAGCGCAATCCTAAGAATACAAATGAATTCTGCGCATATGCGTGAACTTGACTCGTAAAATTTCGAATAAATATAGAAATATTTTGATATTAAATACTATTTTTGACGTATATGATTTGGAATTATTCAATTTATCTCTAGGAATGATGGAGAAAACTAGCTAAAATAAATTTTAAAAAATAAAAATATATAAAAATATTTGTCGGCATCGAGCCACGAACTGAAGACCTGCAAAACGAAGCGCTAAACTAAGCCGATCCAACCAACAAGCCTCGTAACCTTAGAGCTTCTGAATTGTATAAGAATCTCATTACGAATGTCCAGTAAATTTTAAATACGGTGTCAATCTTGTTTAAAAGCGCAATCCTAAGAATACGAATGAAATCTGCGCATGTGCGTGAACTTGACTCGTAAAATTTCGAATAAATATAGAAAAATTTTGATATTAAATACTATTTTTGACGTATATGATTTAGAATTATTCAATTTATCTCTAGGAATGATGGAGAAAACTAGCTAAAATAAATTTTAAAAAATTAAAGAAAAATATATAAAAAATTTTTGTCGTCTTAGAGCCTCGAACAAAAGACCTGCAAAACTAAGAGGAACACTCTGCCGATCCAGACAGCAAGCATCGTAGCCTGAGAGCATATGAAGGGTCTAAGAATCTCCTTACGACTGTCCATTAAAATTTTAAATACGATGTCAATCTGGTCTAAAAGTACAATGTAAGAATACGAATGAAATCTGCGCATGTGGGTGAACTTGACTCATAAAATGTCGAATAAATATAGAAATATTTTGATATTAAATACTATTTTTGACGTATATGATTTGGAATTATTCAATTTTTCTCTACGAATGATGGAGAAAACTAGCTAAAAAAAATTTTAAAAAATTAAAGAAAAATATATAAAATTTTTTGTCCGCTTAGAGCCTCGAATAAAAGACCTGCAAAACTAAGAGGAAAACTCTGCCGATCCAGACACCAAGCATCGTAGATTGAGAGCTTATGAAGGGTCTAAGAATCTCATTACGACTGTCCATTAAAATTTTAAATACGATGTCAATCTGGTCTAAAAGCACAATGCTAATAATACGAATGAATTCTGCGCTTGTGGGTGAACTTGACTCATAAAATGTCGAATAAATATAGAAATATTTTGATATTAAATACTATTTTTGACGTATATGATTTGGAATTATTCAATTTATCTCTAGGAATGATTGTGAAAACTAGCTAAAATAAATTTTAAAAAATTAAAGAAAAATATATAAAATTTTTTGTCGGCTTAGAGCCTCGAATAAAAGACCTGCAAAACTAAGAGAAACACTCTGCCGATCCAGACACCAAGCATCGTAGATTGAGAGCTTATGAAGGGTCTAAGAATCTCATTACGACTGTCCAATAAAATTTTAAATACGATGTCAATCTGGTCTAAAAGCACAATGCTAAGAATACGAATGAATTCTGCGCTTGTGGGTAAACTTGACTCATAAAATGTCGAATAAATATAGAAATATTTTGATATTAAATACTATTTTTGACGTATATGATTTGGAATTATTCAATTTATCTCTAGGAATGATTGTGAAAACTAGTTAAAATAAATTTTAAAAAATTAAAGAAAAATATATAAAAAATTTTGTCGGCTTAGAGCCTCGAACAAAAGACCTGCAAAACTAAGAGGAACACTCTGCCGATCCAGACAGCATGCATCGTAGCCTGAGAGCTTATGAAGGGTCTAAGAATCTCATTACGACTGTCCATTAAAATTTTAAATACGATGTCAATCTGGTCTAAAAGCACAATGCTAAGAATACGAATGAATTCTGCGCATGTGGGTGAACTTGACTCATAAAATGTCGAATAAATATAGAAATATTTTGATATTAAATACTGTTTTTGACGTATATGATTCGGAATTATTCAATTTTTCTCTACGAATGATGGAGAAAACTAGCTAAAATAAATTTTAAAAAATTAAAGAAAAATATATAAAATTTTTTGTCGGCTTAGAGCCTCGAATAAAAGACCTGCAAAACTAAGAGAAACACTCTGCCGATCCAGACACCAAGCATCGTAGATTGAGAGCTTATGAAGGGTCTAAGAATCTCATTACGACTGTCCAATAAAATTTTAAATACGATGTCAATCTGGTCTAAAAGCACAATGCTAAGAATACGAATGAATTCTGCGCTTGTGGGTAAACTTGACTCATAAAATGTCGAATAAATATAGAAATATTTTGATATTAAATACTATTTTTGACGTATATGATTTGGAATTATTCAATTTATCTCTAGGAATGATTGTGAAAACTAGTTAAAATAAATTTTAAAAAATTAAAGAAAAATATATAAAAAATTTTGTCGGCTTAGAGCCTCGAACAAAAGACCTGCAAAACTAAGAGGAACACTCTGCCGATCCAGACAGCATGCATCGTAGCCTGAGAGCTTATGAAGGGTCTAAGAATCTCATTACGACTGTCCCTTAAAATTTTAAATACGGTGTCAATCTGGTCTAAAAGCACAATGCTAAGAATACGAAATAATTCTGCGCATGTGCGTGAACTTGACTCGTAAAATGTCGAATAAACATAGAAATATTTTGAAATTAAATACTATTTTTGACGTATATGATTTGGAATTATTAAATTTATCTCTAGGAATGATGGAGAAAACTAGCTAAAATAAATTAAAAAAATTAAAGAAAAATATATAAAAAATTTTTGTCGGCTTCGAACCTCGAACTGAAGACCTGCAAAACTAAGAGGAACACTCTGCCGATCCAGACACCAAGCATCGTTGCCTGAGAGCTTATGAAGGGTCTAAGAATCTCATTACGACTGTCCATTAAAATTTTAAATACGGTGTCAATCTGGTCTAAAAGCACAATGCTAGGAATACGAACGAATTCTGCACACGTGGGTGAACTTGACTCGTAAAATTTCGAATAAATATAGAAATATTTTGAAATTAAATACTATTTTTGACGTATATGATTTGGAATTATTCAATTTATCTCTAGGAATGATGGAGAAAACTAGCTAAAATAAATTAAAAAAATTAAAGAAAAATATATAAAAAATTTTTTCGGCTTCGAGCCTCGAACTGAAGACCTGCAAAACTAAGAGGAACACTCTTTCGATCCAGACACCAAGCATCGTAGCCTGAGAGCTTATGAAGGGTCTAAGAATCTCATTACGACTGTACATTAAAATTTTAAATACGGTGTCAATCTGGTTTAAAAGGGCAATCCTAAGAATACGAATGAATTCTGCGCATGTGCGTGAACTTGACTCGTAAAATGTCGAATAAATATAGAAATATTTTGAAATTAAATACTATTTTTGACGTATATGATTTGGAATTATTAAATTTATCTCTAGGAATGATGGAGAAAACTAGCTAAAATAAATTAAAAAAATTAAAGAAAAATATATAAAATTTTTTTGTCGGCTTCGAGGATCGAACTGATGACCTGCAAAACTAAGAGGAACACTCTGCCGATCCAGACACCAAGCATCGTAGCCTGAGAGCTTATCAAGGGTCTAAGAATCTCATTACGACTGTCCATTAAAATTTTACATACGGTGTCAATCTGGTCTAAAAGCACATTGCTAGGAATACGAAAGAATTCTGCGCATGTGCATGAACTTGACTCGTAAAATTTCGAATAAATATAGAAATATTTTGAAATTAAATACTATTTTTGACGTATATGATTTGGAATTATTCAATTTATCTCTAGGAATAATGGAGAAAACTAGCTAAAATAAATTTAAAAAATTAAAGAAAAATATATAAAAATATTTGTCGGCTTCGACCCTCAAACTGAAGACCTGCAAAACTAACAGGAACACTCTGCCGATCCAGACACCAAGCACCGTAGCCTGAGAGCTCATGAAGGATCTAAGAATCTCATTACGACTGTCCATTAAAATTTTAAATACGGTGTCAATCTGGTCTAAAAGCACAATGCTAAGAATACGAATGAATTCTGCGCATGTGGGTGAATTTGACTCGTAAAATGTCGAATAAATATAGAAATATTTTGATATTAAATACTATTTTTGACGTATATGACTTGGAATTATTCAATTTATCTCTATGAATGATGGAGAAAACTAGCTAAAATAAATTAAAAAAATTAAAGAACAATATATAAAAAATTTTGTCGGCTTCGAGCCTCGAACTGAAGACCTGCAAAACTAAGAGGAACACTCTGCCGATCGAGACACCAAGCATCGTAGCCTGAGAGCTTATGAAGGGTCTAAGAATCTCATTACGACTGTACATTAAAATTTTAAATACGGTGTCAATCTGGTTTAAAAGCGCAATCCTAAGAATACGAATGAATTCTGCGCATGTGCGTGAACTTGACTCGTAAAATTTCGAATAAATATAGAAATATTTTGATATTAAATACTATTTTTGACGTATATGATTTGGAATTATTCAATTTATCTCCATGAATGATGGAGAAAACTAGCTAAAATAAATTAAAAAAATTAAAGAACAATATATAAAAATTTTTGTCGGCTTCGAGCCTCGAACTGAAGACCTGCAAAAACTAAGAGGAACACTCTGCCGATCGAAACACCAAGCATCGTAGCCTGAGAGCTTATGAAGGGTCTAAGAATCTCATTACGACTGTACATTAAAATTTTAAATACGGTGTCAATCTGGTTTAAAAGCGCAATCCTAATTATACGAATGAATTCTGCGCATGTGCGTGAACTTGACTCGTAAAATTTCAAATAAATATAGAAATATTTTGATATTAAATACTATTTTTGACATATATGATTTGGAATTATTCAATTTATCTCTATGAATGATGGAGAAAACTAGCTAAAATAAATTAAAAAAATTAAAGAACAATATATAAAAATTTTTGTCGGCTTCGAGCCTCGAACTGAAGACCTGCAAAACTAAGAGGAACACTCTGCCGATCCAGACACCAAGCATCCTAACCTGAGAGCTTATGAAGGGTCTAAGAATCTCATTACAACTGTCCATTAAAATTTTAAATACGATGTCAATCTGGTCTAAAAGCACAATGCTAAGAATACGAATGAATTCTGCGCATGTGGGTGAACTTGACTCGTAAAATTTCGAATAAATATAGAAATATTCTGATATTAAATACTATTTTTCACGTATATGATTTGGAATTATTCAATTTATCTCTAGGAATGATGGAGAAAACTAGCTAAAATAAATTTAAAAAATTAAAGAAAAATATATAAAAATATTTGTCGGCTTCGTACCTCGAACTGAAGACCTGCAAAACTAAGAGGAACACTCTGCCGATCCAGACACCAAGCATCGTAGCCTGAGAGCTTATGAAGGGTCTAAGAATCTCATTACGACTGTCCATTAAAATTTTAAATACGATGTCAATCTGGTCTAAAAGCACAATGCTAAGAATACGAATAAATTCTGCGCATGTGCGTGAACCTGACTCGTAAAGTTTCGAATAAATATAGAAATATTTTGATATTAAATACTATTTTTGACGAATTTGATTCGGAAATATTCAATTTATCTCTAGGAATGATGGAGAAAACTAGCTAAAATAAATTGAAAAAATAAAAATATATAAAAATATTTGTCGGCTTCGAGCCTCGAACCGAAGGCCTGCAAAACGAAGCGCTACACTTAGCCGATAAAGCCACCAAGACTCGTAACCTGAGAGCTTCTGAAGGGTCTAAGAATCTCATTACGACTGTACATTAAAATTTTAAATACGGTGTCAATCTGGTTTAAAAGCGCAATCCTAAGAATACGAATGAATTCTGCGCATGTGCGTGAACTTGACTCGTAAAATTTCGAATAAATATAGAAATATTTTGAAATTAAATACTATTTTTGACGTATATGATTTGGAATTATTCAATTTATCTCTAGGAATGATGGAGAAAACTAGCTAAAATAAATTAAAAAAATTAAAGAACAATATATAAAAATTTTTGTCGGCTTCGAGCCTCGAACTGAAGACCTGCAAAACTAAAAGGAACACTCTGCCGATCGAGACACCAAGCATCGTAGCCTGAGAGCTTATGAAGGGTCTAAGAATCTCATTACGACTGTCCATTAAAATTTTAAATACGGTGTCAATCTGGTCTAAAAGCAGAATGCAAAGAATACGAAAGAATTCTGCGCATGTGGGTGAACTTGACTCGTAAAATTTCGAATAAATATAGAAATATTTTGATATTAAATACTATTTTTGACGTATATGATTTGGAATTATTCAATTTATCTCTAGGAATGATGGAGAAAACTAGCTAAAATAAATTTAAAAAATTAAAGAAAAATATATAAAAATATTTGTCGGCTTCGACCCTCGAACTGAAGACCTGCAAAACTAAGAGGAACACTCTGCCGATCCAGACACCAAGCACCGAAGCCTGAGAGCTTATAAAGGGTCTAAGAATCTCATTACGACTGTCCATTAAAATTTTAAATACGGTGTCAATCTGGTCTAAAAGCACAATGCTAAGTATACGAATAAATTTTGCGCATGTGGGTGAACTTGACTCGTAAAATTTCGAATAAATATAGAAATATTCTGATATTAAATACTATTTTTAACGTATATGATTTGGAATTATTCAATTTATCTCTAGGAATGATGGAGAACACTAGCTAAAATAAATTTAAAAAAATTAAAGAAAAATATATAAAAATATTTGTCGGCTTCGTACCTCGAACTGAAGACCTGCAAAACTAAGAGGAACACTCTGCCGATCCAGACACCAAGCATCCTAACCTGAGAGCTTATGAAGGGTCTAAGAATCTCATTACAACTGTCCATTAAAATATTAAATACGATGTCAATCTGGTCTAAAAGCACAATGCTAAGAATACGAATGAATTCTGCGCATGTGCGTGAACTTGACTCGTAAAATTTCGAATAAATAAAGAAATATTCTGATATTAAATACTATTTTTCACGTATATGATTTGGAAATATTCAATTTATCTCTAGGAATGATGGAGAAAACTAGCTAAAATAAATTGAAAAAATAAAAATATTAAAAATTTTTGTCGGCTTCGAGCCTCGAACCGAAGACCTGCAAAACGAAGCGCTACACTTAGCCGATAAAGCCACCAAGACTAGTAACCTGAGAGCTTCTGAAGGGTCTAAGAATCTCATTACGACTGTAAAGTAAAATTTTAAATACGGTGTCAATCTTGTCTAAAAGCACAATGCTAAGAATACGAATTAATTCTGCGCATGTGCGTGACCTTGACTCGTAAAATTTCGAATAAATATAGAAATATTTTGATATTAAATACTATTTTTGACGTATATGATTTGGAATTATTCAATTTATCTCTAGGAATGATGGAGAAAACTAGCTAAAATAAATTTTAAAAAATAAAAATATATAAAAATATTTGTCGGCATCGAGCCACGAACAGAAGACCTGCAAAACGAAGCTCTAAACTAAGCCGATCCAAACAACAAGCCTCGTAACCTTAGAGCTTCTGAATTGCATAAGAATCTCATTACGAATGTCCAGTAAATTTTAAATACGGTGTCAATCTTGTTTAAAAGCGCAATCCTAAGAATACGAATGAATTCTGCGCATGTGCGTGAACTTGACTCGTAAAATTTCGAATAAATATAGAAAAATTTTGATATTAAATACTATTTTTGACGTATATGATTTCGAATTATTCAATTTATCTCTAGGAATGATCGTGAAAACTAGCTAAAATAAATTTAAAAAACAAAAGAAAAATATATAAAAATATTTGTCGGCTTCGAGCCTCGAACTGAAGACCTGCAAAACTAAGCGGAACACTCTGCCGATCCAACCACCAAGCCTCGTAACCTTAGAGCTTCTGAAGGGTATAAGAATCTCATTACGAATGTCCAGTAAAATTTTAAATACGGTGTCAATCTGGTCTAAAAGCACAATGCTAAGGATACGAATGAATTCTGCGCATGTGCGTGAACTTGACTCGTAAAATTTCGAATAAATATAGAAATATTTTGATATTAAATACTATTTTTGACGTATATGATTTCGAATTATTCAATTTATCTCTAGGAATGATTGTGAAAACTAACTAAAATAAATTTGAAAAAATTAAAGAAAAATATATAAAACTTTTTGTCGGCTTCGAGCCTCGAACTGAAGACCTGCAAAACTAAGAGGAACACTCTGCCGATCCAGACACCAAGCATCGTATCCTGAGAGCTTATGAAGGGTCTAAGAATCTCATTACGACTGAACAGTAAAATTTTAAATACGGTGTCAATCTGGTCTAAAAGCACAATGCTAAGAATCCGAATGAATTCTGCGCATGTGGGTGAACTTGACTTGTAAACTTTCGAATAAATATAGAAATATTTTGATATTAAATACTATTTTTGACGTATATGATTTCGAATTATTCAATTTATCTCTAGGAATGATCGTGAAAACTAGCTAAAATAAATTTAAAAAATAAAAGAAAATATATAAAAATATTTGTCGGCTTCGAGCCTCGAACTGAAGACCTGCAAAACTAAGCGGAACACTCTGCCGATCCAGCCACCAAGCCTCGTAACCTTAGAGCTTCTGAAGGGTCTAAGAATCTCATTACGACTGAACAGTAAAATTTTAAATACGGTGTCAATCTGGTCTAAAAGCACAATGCTAAGAATCCGAATGAATTCTGCGCATGTGCGTGAACTTGACTCGTAAAATTTCGAATAAATATAGAAATATTTTGAAATTAAATACTATTTTTGACGTATATGATTTGGAATTATTCAATTTATCTCTATGAATGATGGAGAAAACTAGCTAAAATAAATTAAAAAAATTAAAGAACAATATATAAAAATTTTTGTCGGCTTCGAGCCTCGAACTGAAGACCTGCAAAACTAAGAGGAACACTCTGCCGATCGAGACACCAAGCATCGTAGCCTGAGAGCTTATGAAGGGTCTAAGAATCTCATTACGACTGTCCATTAAAATTTTACATACGGTGTCAATCTGGTCTAAAAGCAGAATGCAAAGAATACGAAAGAATTCTGCGCATGTGGGTGAACTTGACTCGTAAAATTTCGAATAAATATAGAAATATTTTGATATTAAATACTATTTTTGACGTATATGATTTGGAATTATTCAATTTATCTCTAGGAATGATGGAGAAAACTAGCTAAAATAAATTTAAAAAATTAAAGAAAAATATATAAAAATATTTGTCGGCTTCGACCCTCGAACTGAAGACCTGCAAAACTAAGAGGAACACTCTGCCGATCCAGACACCAAGCACCGAAGCCTGAGAGCTTATAAAGGGTCTAAGAATCTCATTACGACTGTCCATTAAAATTTTAAATACGGTGTCAATCTGGTCTAAAAGCACAATGCTAAGAATACGAATAAATTTTGCGCATGTGGGTGAACTTGACTCGTAAAATTTCGAATAAATATAGAAATATTCTGATATTAAATACTATTTTTAACGTATATGATTTGGAATTATTCAATTTATCTCTAGGAATGATGGAGAACACTAGCTAAAATAAATTTAAAAAAATTAAAGAAAAATATATAAAAATATTTGTCGGCTTCGTACCTCGAACTGAAGACCTGCAAAACTAAGAGGAACACTCTGCCGATCCAGACACCAAGCATCCTAACCTGAGAGCTTATGAAGGGTCTAAGAATCTCATTACAACTGTCCATTAAAATATTAAATACGATGTCAATCTGGTCTAAAAGCACAATGCTAAGAATACGAATGAATTCTGCGCATGTGCGTGAACTTGACTCGTAAAATTTCGAATAAATAAAGAAATATTCTGATATTAAATACTATTTTTCACGTATATGATTTGGAAATATTCAATTTATCTCTAGGAATGATGGAGAAAACTAGCTAAAATAAATTGAAAAAATAAAAATATTAAAAATTTTTGTCGGCTTCGAGCCTCGAACCGAAGACCTGCAAAACGAAGCGCTACACTTAGCCGATAAAGCCACCAAGACTCGTAACCTGAGAGCTTCTGAAGGGTCTAAGAATCTCATTACGACTGTAAAGTAAAATTTTAAATACGGTGTCAATCTTGTCTAAAAGCACAATGCTAAGAATACGAATTAATTCTGCGCATGTGCGTGACCTTGACTCGTAAAATTTCGAATAAATATAGAAATATTTTGATATTAAATACTATTTTTGACGTATATGATTTGGAATTATTCAATTTATCTCTAGGAATGATGGAGAAAACTAGCTAAAATAAATTTTAAAAAATAAAAATATATAAAAATATTTGTCGGCATCGAGCCACGAACAGAAGACCTGCAAAACGAAGCTCTAAACTAAGCCGATCCAGGCAACAAGCCTCGTAACCTTAGAGCTTCTGAATTGTATAAGAATCTCATTACGAATGTCCAGTAAATTTTAAATACGGTGTCAATCTTGTTTAAACGCGCAATCCTAAGAATACGAATGAATTCTGCGCATGTGCGTGAATTTGACTAGTAAAATTTCGAATAAATATAGAAATATTTAATATTTTGATATTAAATACTATTTTTGACGTATATGATTTGGAATTATTCAATTTATCTCTAGGAAGGATGGAGAAAACTAGCTAAAATAAATTGAAAAAATAAAAATGTATAAAAATATTTGTCGGCTTCGAGCCTCGAACTCAAGACCTGCAAAACTAAGCGCTACACTATGCCGATCCAGCCACCAAGCCTCGTAACCCGGTGGCTTCTGAAGGGTGTAAGAGTCTCATTGCGACTGTCCAGTAAAATTTTAAATACTGTGTCAATCTGGTCTCAAAGCACAATGCTAAGAATACGAATGAATTCTGCGCATCTGCGTGAACTTGACTCGTAAAATTTCGAATAAATATAGAAATATTTTGATATTAAATACTATTTTTGACGTATATGATTTAAAATTATTCAATTTATCTCTAAGAATGATGTAGAAAACTGGCTAAAATAAATTAAAAATTATATATATATATAAAAATATTTGTCAGCTTCGAGTATCGAACTGAAGACCTGCAAATCTAAGCGCTACACTATGCCGATCCAGCCACCAAGCCTCGTAACCCGTGGGCGTCTGAAGGGTCTAAGAGTCTCATTGCGACTGTCCAGTAAAATTTTAAATACTTTGTCAATCTGGTCTCAAAGCACAATGCTAATAATACGAATGAATTCTGCGCATGTGCGTGAACTTGACTCGTAAAATTTCGAATAAATATAGAAATATTTTGATATTAAATACTATTTTTGACGTATATGATTTCGAATTATTCAATTTATCTCTAGGAATGATCGTAAAAACTAGCTAAAATAAATTTAAAAAATTAAAGAAAAATATATAAAAATATTTGTCGGCATCGCGCCTCGAACTGAAGACCTGCAAAACGAAGCGCTACACTAAGCCGATCCAGGCAACAAGCCTCGTAATCTTAGAGCTTCTGAATTGTATAAGAATCTCATTACGAATGTAAAGTATAATTTTAAATACGGTGTCAATCTGGTCTAAAAGCACAATTCTAAGAATACGAATGAATTCTGCGCATGTGCGTGAACTTGACTCGTAAAATTTCGAATAAATATAGAAATATTTTGATATTAAATACTATTTTTGACGTATATGATTTCGAATTATTCAATTTATCTCTAGGAATGATCGTGAAAACTAGCTAAAATAAATTTAAAAAATAAAAGAAAAATATATAAAAATATTTGTCGGCTTCGAGCCTCGAACTGAAGACCTGCAAATCTAAGCGCTACACTATGCCGATCCAGCCACCAAGCCTCGTAACCCGTGGGCGTCTGAAGGGTGTAAGAGTCTCATTGCGACTGTCCAGTAAAATTTTAAATACTGTGTCAATCTGGTCTCAAAGCACAATGCTAAGAATACGAATGAATTCTGCGCATGTGCGTGAACTTGACTCGTAAAATTTCGAATAAATATAGAAATAATTTGATATTAAATACTATTTTTGACGTATATGATTTAGAATTATTCAATTTATCTCTAAGAATGATGTAGAAAACTGGCTAAAATAAATTAAAAATTATATATATATATAAAAATATTTGTCAGCTTCGAGTATCGAACTGAAGACCTGCAAATCTAAGCGCTACACTATGCCGATCCAGCCACCAAGCCTCGTAACCCGTGGGCGTCTGAAGGGTCTAAGAGTCTCATTGCGACTGTCCAGTAAAATTTTAAATACTTTGTCAATCTGGTCTCAAAGCACAATGCTAAGAATACGAATGAATTCTGCGCATGTGCGTGAACTTGACTCGTAAAATTTCGAATAAATATAGAAATATTTTGATATTAAATACTATTTTTGACGTATATGATTTCGAATTATTCAATTTATCTCTAGGAATGATCGTGAAAACTAGCTAAAATAAATTTAAAAAATAAAAGAAAAATATATAAAAATATTTGTCGGCTTCGAGCCTTGAACTGAAGACCTGCAAAACGAAGCGCTACACTAAGCCGATACAGGCAACAAGCCTCGTAACCTTAGAGCTTCTGAATTGTATAAGAATCTCATTACGAATGTAAAGTATAATTTTAAATACGGTGTCAATCTGGTCTAAAAGCACAATTCTAAGAATACGAATGAATTCTGCGCATGTGCGTGAACTTGACTCGTAAAATTTCGAATAAATATAGAAATATTTTGATATTAAATACTATTTTTGACGTATATGATTTCGAATTATTCAATTTATCTCTAGGAATGATCGTGAAAACTAGCTAAAATAAATTTAAAAAATAAAAGAAAAATATATAAAAATATTTGTCGGCTTCGAGCCTCGAACTGAAGACCTGCAAAACTAAGCGGAACACTCTGCCGATCCAGCCACCAAGCCTCGTAACCCGTGGGCTTCTGAAGGGTGTAAGAGTCTCATTGCGACTGTCCAGTAAAATTTTAAATACTGTGTCAATCTGGTCTCAAAGCACAATGCTAAGAATACGAATGAATTCTGCGCATGTGCGTGAACTTGACTCGTAAAATTTCGAATAAATATAGAAATAATTTGATATTAAATACTATTTTTGACGTATATGATTTAGAATTATTCAATTTATCTCTAAGAATGATGTAGAAAACTGGCTAAAATAAATTAAAAATTATATATATATATAAAAATATTTGTCAGCTTCGATTATCGAACTGAAGACCTGCAAATCTAAGCGCTACACTATGCCGATCCAGCCACCAAGCCTCGTAACCCGTGGGCGTCTGAAGGGTCTAAGAGTCTCATTGCGACTGTCCAGTAAAATTTTAAATACTTTGTCAATCTGGTCTCAAAGCACAATGCTAAGAATACGAATGAATTCTGCGCATGTGCGTGAACTTGACTCGTAAAATTTCGAATAAATATAGAAATATTTTGATATTAAATACTATTTTTGACGTATATGATTTCGAATTATTCAATTTATCTCTAGGAATGATCGTGAAAACTAGCTAAAATAAATTTAAAAAATTAAAGAAAAATATATAAAAATATTTGTCGGCATCGCGCCTCGAACTGAAGACCTGCAAAACGAAGCGCTACACTAAGCCGATCCAGGCAACAAGCCTCGTAATCTTAGAGCTTCTGAATTGTATAAGTATCTCATTACGAATGTAAAGTATAATTTTAAATACGGTGTCAATCTGGTCTAAAAGCACAATGCTAAGAATACGAATGAATTCTGCGCATGTGCGTGAACTTGACTCGTAAAATTTCGAATAAATATAGAAATATTTTGATATTAAATACTATTTTTGACGTATATGATTTCGAATTATTCAATTTATCTCTAGGAATGATCGTGAAAACTAGCTAAAATAAATTTAAAAAATAAAAGAAAAATATATAAAAATATTTGTCGGCTTCGAGCCTCGAACTGAAGACCTGCAAAACTAAGCGGAACACTCTGCCGATCCAGCCACCAAGCCTCGTAACCTTAGAGCTTCTGAAGGGTATAAGAATCTCATTACGAATGTCCAGTAAAATTTTAAATACGGTGTCAATCTGGTCTAAAAGCACAATGCTAAGAATACGAATGAATTCTGCGCATGTGCGTGAACTTGACTCGTAAAATTTCGAATAAATATAGAAATATTTTGATATTAAATACTATTTTTGACGTATATGATTTCGAATTATTCAATTTATCTCTAGGAATGATCGTGAAAACTAGCTAAAATAAATTTAAAAAATTAAAGAAAAATATATATAAATTTTTGTCGGCTTCGAGCCTGGAACTGAAGACCTGCAAAACTAAGAGGAACACTCTGCCGATCCAGACACCAAGCATCGTATCCTGAAAGCTAATGAAGGGTCTAAGAATCTCATTACGACTGAACAGTAAAATTTTAAATACCGTGTCAATCTTTTCTAAAAGCACAATGCTAAGAATACGAATGAATTCTGCGCATGTGCGTGAACTTGACTCGTAAAATTTCGAATAAATATAGAAATATTTTGATATTAAATACTATTTTTGACGTATATGATTTCGAATTATTCAATTTATGTCTAGGAATGATCGTGAAAACTAGCTAAAATAAATTTAAAAAATAAAAGAAAAATATATAAAAATATTTGTCGGCATCGAACCTCGAACTGAAGACCTGCAAAACGAAGCGCTACACTAAGCCGATCCAGGCAACAAGCCTCGTAACCTTAGAGCTTCTGAATTGTATAAGAATCTCATTACGAATGTCCAGTAAAATTTTAAATACGGTGTCAATCTGGTCTAAAAGCACAATCCTAAGAATACGAATGAATTCTGCGCATGTGCGTGAACTTGACTCGTAAAATTTCGAATAAATATAGAAATATTTTGATATTAAATACTATTTTTGACGTATATGATTTCGAATTATTCAATTTATCTCTAGGAATGATCGTGAAAACTAGCTAAAATAAATTTAAAAAATTAAAGAAAAATATATATAAATTTTTTTCGGCTTCGAGCCTGGAACTGAAGACCTGCAAAACTAAGAGGAACACTCTGCCGATCCAGACACCAAGCATCGTATCCTGAAAGCTAATGAAGGGTCTAAGAATCTCATTACGACTGAACAGTAAAATTTTAAATACCGTGTCAATCTTTTCTAAAAGCACAATGCTAAGAATACGAATGAATTCTGCGCATGTGCGTGAACTTGACTCGTAAAATTTCGAATAAATATAGAAATATTTTGATGTTAAATACTATTTTTGACGTATATGATTTCGAATTATTCAATTTATCTCTAGGAATGATCGTGAAAACTAGCTAAAATAAATTTAAAAAATAAAAGAAAAATATATAAAAATATTTGTCGGCATCGCGCCTCGAACTGAAGACCTGCAAAACGAAGCGCTACACTAAGCCGATCCAGGCAACAAGCCTCGTAATCTTAGAGCTTCTGAATTGTATAAGAATCTCATTACGAATGTAAAGTATAATTTTAAATACGGTGTCAATCTGGTCTAAAAGCACAATTCTAAGAATACGAATGAATTCTGCGCATGTGCGTGAACTTGACTCGTAAAATTTCGAATAAATATAGAAATATTTTGATATTAAATACTATTTTTGACGTATATGATTTCGAATTATTCAATTTATCTCTAGGAATGATCGTGAAAACTAGCTAAAATAAATTTAAAAAATAAAAGAAAAATATATAAAAATATTTGTCGGCATCGAACCTCAAACTGAAGACCTGCAAAACGAAGCGCTACACTAAGCCGATCCAGGCAACAAGCCTCGTAACCTTAGAGCTTCTGAATTGTATAAGAATCTCATTACGAATGTCCAGTAAAATTTTAAATACGGTGTCAATCTGGTCTAAAAGCACAATCCTAAGAATACGAATGAATTCTGCGCATGTGCGTGAACTTGACTCGTAAATTTTCGAATAAATATAGAAATATTTTGATATTAAATACTATTTTTGACGTATATGATTTCGAATTATTCAATTTATCTCTAGGAATGATCGTGAAAACTAGCTAAAATAAATTTAAAAAATAAAAGAAAAATATATAAAAATAATTGTCTTCTTCGAGCCTCGAACTGAAGACCTGCAAAACTAAGCGGAACACTCTGCCGATCCAGCCACCAAGCCTCGTAACCTTAGAGCTTCTGAAGGGTATAAGAATCTCATTACGAATGTCCAGTAAAATTTTAAATACGGTGTCAATCTGGTCTAAAAGCACAATGCTAAGAATACGAATGAATTCTGCGCATGTGCGTGAACTTGACTCGTAAAATTTCGAATAAATATAGAAATATTTTGATATTAAATACTATTTTTGACGTATATGATTTCGAATTATTCAATTTATCTCTAGGAATGATCGTGAAAACTAGCTAAAATAAATTTAAAAAATTAAAGAAAAATATATATAAATTTTTGTCGGCTTCGAGCCTGGAACTGAAGACCTGCAAAACTAAGAGGAACACTCTGCCGATCCAGACACCAAGCATCGTATCCTGAAAGCTAATGAAGGGTCTAAGAATCTCATTACGACTGAACAGTAAAATTTTAAATACCGTGTCAATCTTTTCTAAAAGCACAATGCTAAGAATACGAATGAATTCTGCGCATGTGCGTGAACTTGACTCGTAAAATTTCGAATAAATATAGAAATATTTTGATATTAAATACTATTTTTGACGTATATGATTTCGAATTATTCAATTTATCTCTAGGAATGATCGTGAAAATTAGCTAAAATAAATTTAAAAAATAAAAGAAAAATATATAAAAATATTTGTCGTTATCGAACCTCGAACTGAAGACCTGCAAAACGAAGCGCTACACTAAGCCGATCCAGGCAACAAGCCTCGTATTCTTAGAGCTTCTGAATTGTATAAGAATCTCATTACGAATGTCCAGTAAAATTTTAAATACGGTGTCAATCTGGTCTAAAAGCACAATCCTAAGAATACGAATGAATTCTGCGCATGTGCGTGAACTTGACTAGTAAAATTTCGAATAAATATAGAAATATTTTGATATTAAATACTATTTTTGACGTATATGATTTCGAATTATTCAATTTATCTCTAGGAATGATCGTGAAAACTAGCTAAAATAAATTTAAAAAATTAAAGAAAAATATATAAAAATTTTTGTCGGCTTCGAGCCTGGAACTGAAGACCTGCAAAACTAAGAGGAACACTCTGCCCATCCAGACACCAAGCATCGTATCCTGAAAGCTAATGAAGGGTCTAAGAATCTCATTACGACTGAACAGTAAAATTTTAAATACCGTGTCAATCTGTTCTAAAAGCACAATGCTAAGAATACGAATGAATTCTGCGCATCTGCGTGAACTTGACTCGTAAAATTTAGAATAAATATAGAAATATTTTGATATTAAATACTATTTTTGACGTATATGATTTAGAATTATTCAATTTATCTCTAAGAATGATGTTAAAAACTGGCTAAAATAAATTAAAAATTATATATATATATAAAAATATTTGTCTGCTTCGAGTATCGAACTGAAGACCTGCATATCTAAGCGCTACACTATGCCGATCCAGCCACCAAGCCTCGTAACCCGTGGGCGTCTGAAGGGTCTAAGAGTCTCATTGCGACTGTCCAGTAAAATTTTAAATACTTTGTCAATCTGGTCTCAAAGCACAATGCTAAGAATACGAATGAATTCTGCGCATGTGCGTGAACTTGACTCGAAAAATTTCGAATAAATATAGAAATATTTTGATATTAAATACTATTTTTGACGTATATGATTTCGAATTATTCAATTTATCTCTAGGAATGATCGTGAAAACTAGCTAAAATAAATTTAAAAAATTAAAGAAAAATATATAAAAATATTTGTCGGCATCGAGCCTCGAACTGAAGACCTGCAAAACGAAGCGCTACAATAAGCCGATCCAGGCAACAAGCCTCGTAACCTTAGAGTTTCTGAATTGTATAAGAATCTCATTACGAATGTCCAGTGAAATTTTAAATACGGTGTCAATCTGGTCTAAAAGCACAATCCTTAGAATACGAATGAATTCTGCGCATGTGCGTGAACTTGACTAGTAAAATTTCGAATAAATATAGAAATATTTTGATATTAAATACTATTTTTGACGTATATGATTTCGAATTATTCAATTTATCTCTAGGAATGATCGTAAAAACTAGCTAAAATAAATTTAAAAAATTAAAGAAAAATATATAAAAATATTTGTCGGCATCGAGCCTCGAACTGAAGACCTGCAAAACGAAGCGCTACACTAAGCCGATCCAGGCAACAAGCCTCGTAACCTTAGAGCTTCTGAATTGTATAAGAATCTCATTACGAATGTCCAGTAAATTTTAAATACGGTGTCAATCTTGTTTAAAAGCGCAATCCTAAGAATACGAATGAATTCTGCGCATGTGCGTGAACTTGACTAGTAAAATTTCGAATAAATATAGAAATGTTTTGATATTAAATACTATTTTTGACGTATATGATTTCGAATTATTCAATTTATCTCTAGGAATGATCGTGAAAACTAGCTAAAATAAATTTAAAAAATAAAAGAAAAATATATAAAAATATTTGTCGGCTTCGAGCCTCGAACTGAAGACCTGCATATCTAAGCGCTACACTATGCCGAGCCAGCCACCAAGCCTCGTAACCCGTGGGCGTCTGAAGGGTCTAAGAGTCTCATTGCGACTGTCCAGTAAAATTTTAAATACTTTGTCAATCTGGTCTCAAAGCACAATGCTAAGAATACGAATGAATTCTGCGCATGTGCGTGAACTTGACTCGAAAAATTTCGAATAAATATAGAAATATTTTGATATTAAATACTATTTTTGACGTATATGATTTCGAATTATTCAATTTATCTCTACGAATGATCGTGAAAACTAGCTAAAATAAATTTAAAAAATTAAAGAAAAATATATAAAAATATTTGTCGGCATCGAGCCTCGAACTGAAGACCTGCAAAACGAAGCGCTACACTAAGCCGATCCAGGCAACAAGCCTCGTAACCTTAGAGTTTCTGAATTGTATAAGAATCTCATTACGAATGTCCAGTGAAATTTTAAATACGGTGTCAATCTGGTCTAAAACACAATCCTAAGAATACGAATGAATTCTGCGCATGTGCGTGAACTTGACTAGTAAAATTTCGAATAAATATAGAAATATTTTGATATTAAATACTATTTTTGACGTATATGATTTCGAATTATTCAATTTATCTCTAGGAATGATCGTGAAAACTAGCTAAAATAAATTTAAAAAATTAAAGAAAAATATATAAAAATATTTGTCGGCATCGAGCCTCGAACTGAAGACCTGCAAAACGAAGCGCTACACTAAGCCGATCCAGGCAACAAGCCTCGTAACCTTAGAGCTTCTGAATTGTATAAGAATCTCATTACGAATGTCCAGTAAATTTTAAATACGGTGTCAATCTTGTTTAAAAGCGCAATCCTAAGAATACGAATGAATTCTGCGCATGTGCGTGAACTTGACTAGTAAAATTTCGAATAAATATAGAAAAGTTTTGATATTAAATACTATTTTTGACGTATATGATTTCGAATTATTCAATTTATCTCTAGGAATGATCGTGAAAACTAGCTAAAATAAATTTAAAAAATAAAAGAAAAATATATAAAAATATTTGTCGGCTTCGAGCCTCGAACTGAAGACCTGCATATCTAAGCGCTACACTATGCCGATCCAGCCACCAAGCCTCGTAACCCGTGGGCGTCTGAAGGGTCTAAGAGTCTCATTGCGACTGTCCAGTAAAATTTTAAATACTTTGTCAATCTGGTCTCAAAGCACAATGCTAAGAATACGAATGAATTCTGCGCATGTGCGTGAACTTGACTCGTAAAATTTCGAATAAATATAGAAATATTTTGATATTAAATACTATTTTTGACGTATATGATTTCGAATTATTCAATTTATCTCTAGGAATGATCGTGAAAACTAGCTAAAATAAATTTAAAAAATTAAAGAAAAATATATAAAAATATTTGTCGGCATCGAGCCTCGAACTGAAGACCTGCAAAACGAAGCGCTACACTAAGCCGATCCAGGCAACAAGCCTCGTAACCTTAGAGTTTCTGAATTGTATAAGAATCTCATTACGAATGTCCAGTGAAATTTTAAATACGGTGTCAATCTGGTCTAAAAGCACAATCCTAAGAATACGAATGAATTCTGCGCATGTGCGTGAACTTGACTAGTAAAATTTCGAATAAATATAGAAATATTTTGATATTAAATACTATTTTTGACGTATATGATTTCGAATTATTCAATTTATCTCTAGGAATGATCGTGAAAACTAGCTAAAATAAATTTAAAAAATTAAAGAAAAATATATAAAAATATTTGTCGGCATCGAGCCTCGAACTGAAGACCTGCAAAACGAAGCGCTACACTAAGCCGATCCAGGCAACAAGCCTCGTAACCTTAGAGCTTCTGAATTGTATAAGAATCTCATTACGAATGTCCAGTAAATTTTAAATACGGTGTCAATCTTGTTTAAAAGCGCAATCCTAAGAATACGAATGAATTCTGCGCATGTGCGTGAACTTGACTAGTAAAATTTCGAATAAATATAGAAAAGTTTTGATATTAAATACTATTTTTGACGTATATGATTTCGAATTATTCAATTTATCTCTAGGAATGATCGTGAAAACTAGCTAAAATAAATTTAAAAAATAAAAGAAAAATATATAAAAATATTTGTCGGCTTCGAGCCTCGAACTGAAGACCTGCATATCTAAGCGCTACACTATGCCGATCCAGCCACCAAGCCTCGTAACCCGTGGGCGTCTGAAGGGTCTAAGAGTCTCATTGCGACTGTCCAGTAAAATTTTAAATACTTTGTCAATCTGGTCTCAAAGCACAATGCTAAGAATACGAATGAATTCTGCGCATGTGCGTGAACTTGACTCGTAAAATTTCGAATAAATATAGAAATATTTTGATATTAAATACTATTTTTGACGTATATGATTTCGAATTATTCAATTTATCTCTAGGAATGATCGTGAAAACTAGCTAAAATAAATTTAAAAAATTAAAGAAAAATATATAAAAATATTTGTCGGCATCGAGCCTCGAACTGAAGACCTGCAAAACGAAGCGCTACACTAAGCCGATCCAGGCAACAAGCCTCGTAACCTTAGAGTTTCTGAATTGTATAAGAATCTCATTACGAATGTCCAGTGAAATTTTAAATACGGTGTCAATCTGGTCTAAAAGCACAATCCTAAGAATACGAATGAATTCTGCGCATGTGCGTGAACTTGACTAGTAAAATTTCGAATAAATATAGAAATATTTTGATATTAAATACTATTTTTGACGTATATGTTTTCGAATTATTCAATTTATCTCTAGGAATGATCGTGAAGACTAGCTAAAATAAATTTAAAAAATTAAAGAAAAATATATAAAAATATTTGTCGGCATCGAGCCTCGAACTGAAGACCTGCAAAACGAAGCGCTACACTAAGCCGATCCAGGCAACAAGCCTCGTAACCTTAGAGCTTCTGAATTGTATAAGAATCTCATTACGAATGTCCAGTAAATTTTAAATACGGTGTCAATCTTGTTTAAAAGCGCAATCCTAAAAATACGAATGAATTCTGCGCATGTGCGTGAACTTGACTAGTAAAATTTCGAATAAATATAGAAAAGTTTTGATATTAAATACTATTTTTGACGTATATGATTTCGAATTATTCAATTTATCTCTAGGAATGATCGTGAAAACTAGCTAAAATAAATTTAAAAAATAAAAGAAAAATATATAAAAATATTTGTCGGCTTCGAGCCTCGAACTGAAGACCTGCTAAACTAAGCGGAACACTCTGCCGATCCAGCCACCAAGCATCCTAACCTTAGAGCTTCTGAAGGGTATAAGAATCTCATTACGAATGTCCAGTAAAATTTTAAATACGGTGTCAATCTGGTCTAAAAGCACAATGCTAAGAATACGAATGAATTCTGCGCATGTGCGTGAACTTGACTCGTAAAATTTCGAATAAATATAGAAATATTTTGATATTAAATACTATTTTTGACGTAAATGATTTCGAATTATTCAATTTATCTCTAGGAATGATCGTGAAAACTAGCTAAAATAAATTTAAAAAATTAAAGAAAAATATATAAAAATTTTTGTCGGCTTCGAGCCTGGAACTGAAGACCTGCAAAACTAAGAGTAACACTCTGCCGATCCAGACAACAAGCATCGTATCCTGAAAGCTAATGAAGGGTCTAAGAATCTCATTACGACTGAACAGTAAAATTTTAAATACGGTGTCAATCTTTTCTAAAAGCACAATGCTAAGAATACAAATGAATTCTGCGCATCTGCGTGAACTTGACTCGTAAAATTTCGAATAAATATAGAAATATTTTGATATTAAATACTATTTTTGACGTATATGATTTAGAATTATTCAATTTATCTCTAAGAATGATGTAGAAAACTGGCTAAAATAAATTAAAAATTATATATATATATAAAAATATTTGTCTGCTTCGAGTATCGAACTGAAGACCTGCAAAACTAAGCGCTACAGTCTCATGATCCAGCTACCAAGTCTCGTAACCCGTGGGGTTCTGAAGGGTCTAAGAGTCTCATTACGACTGTCCAGTAAAATTTTAAATACGGTGTCAATCTGGTCTAAAAGCACAACGCTAAGAATACGAATGAATTCTTCGCATGTGAGTGAACTTGACTCGTAAAATTTCGAATAAATATAGAAATATTTTGATATTAAATACTATTTTTGACGTATATGATTTCGAATTATTCAATTGATCTCTTGGAAGGATGGAGAAAACTAGCTAAGATAAATTGAAAAAATAAAAATATATAAAAATATTTGTCGGCTTCGAGCTTCGAACTGAAGACCTGCAAAACGAAGCGCTGCACTATGCCGATCCAGCCACCAAGCCTCGTAACCCGTGGGCTTCTGAAGGGTCTAAGAGTCTCATTGCGACTGTCCAGTAAAATTTTAAATACTGTGTCAATCTGGTCTCAAAGCACAATGCTAAGAATACGAATGAATTCTGCGCATGTGCGTGATTGAACTCGTAAAATTTCGAATAAATATAGAAATATTTTGATATTAAATACTATTTTTGACGTATATGATTTAGAATTATTCAATTTATCTCTAAGAATGATGTAGAAAACTGGCTAAAATAAATTAAAAATTATATATATATATATAAAATTATTTGTCTGCTTCGAGTATCGAACTGAAGACCTGCAAATCTAAGCGCTACACTATGCCGATCCAGCCACCAAGCCTCGTAACCCGTGGGCGTCTGAAGGGTCTAAGAGTCTCATTGCGACTGTCCAGTAAAATTTTAAATACTTTGTCAATCTGGTCTCAAAGCACAATGCTAAGAATACGAATGAATTCTGCGCATCTGCGTGAACTTGACTAATAAAATATCGAATAAATATAGAAATATTTTGATATTAAATACTATTTTTGACGTATATGATTTCGAATTATTCAATTTATCTCTAGGAATGATCGTGAAAACTAGCTAAAATAAATTTAAAAAATTAAAGAAAAATATATAAAAATATTTGTCGGCAACAAGCCTCGTAACCTTAGAGCTTCTGAATTGTATAAGAATCTCATTACGAATGTCCAGTAAATTTTAAATACGGTGTCAATCTTGTTTAAAAGCGCAATCCTAAGAATACGAATGAATTCTGCGCATGTGCGTGAAGTTGACTCGTAAAATTTCGAATAAATATAGAAAAATTTTGATATTAAATACTATTTTTGACGTATATGATTTCGATATATTCAATTTATCTCTAGGAATGATCGTGAAAACTAGCTAAAATAAATTTAAAAAATTAAAGAAAAATATATAAATATTTTTGTCGGCTTCGAGCCTGGAACTGAAGACCTGCAAAACTAAGAGGAACACTCTGCCGATCCAGACACCAAGCATCGTATCCTGAAAGCTAATGAAGGGTCTAAGAATCTCATTACGACTGAACAGTAAAATTTTAAATACCGTGTCAATCTTTTCTAAAAGCACAATGCTATGAATACGAATGAATTCTGCGCATTTGCGTGAACTTGACTCGTAAAATTTCAAATAAATATAGAAATATTTTGATATTAAATACTATTTTTGACGTATATGATTTCGAATTATTCAATTTATCTCTAGGAATGATCGTGAAAACTAGCTAAAATAAATTTAAAAAATAAAAGAAAAATGTATAAAAATATTTGCCGGCATCGCGCCTCGAACTGAAGACCTGCAAAATGAAGCGCTACACTAAGCCGATCCAGGCAACAAGCCTCGTAACCTTAGAGCTTCTGAATTGTATAAGAATCTCATTACGAATGTCCAGTAAATTTTAAATACGGTGTCAATCTTTTCTAAAAGCACAATGCTAAGAATACGAATGAATTCTGCGCATGTGCGTGAACTTGACTCGTAAAATTTCGAATAAATATAGAAATATTTTGATATTAAATACTATTTTTGACGTATATGATTTCGAATTATTCAATTTATCTCTAGGTTTGATCGTGAAAACTAGCTAAAATAAATTTAAAAAATAAAAGAAAAATGTATAAAAATATTTGCCGGCATCGCGCCTCGAACTGAAGACCTGCAAAACGAAGCGCTACACTAAGCCGATCCAGGCAACAAGCCTCGTAACCTTAGAGCTTCTGAATTGTATAAGAATCTCATTACGAATGTCCAGTAAATTTTAAATACGGTGTCAATCTGGTCTATAAGCACAATGCTAAGAATACGAATGAATTCTGCGCATGTGCGTGAACTTGATTCGTAAAATTTCGAATAAATATAGAAATATTTTGATATTAAATACTATTTTTGACGTATATGATTTAGAATTATTCAATTTATCTCTAAGAATGATGAAGAAAACTGGCTATAATAAATTAACAATTATCTATCTATACTTATAATAAAGCTCAATGTGTGTGTGTGTGTGTGTGTTGGCGTTCTACAGGCCAGGTCATTTGACATAAAGCTACCAAATTTGGTACATGTATACCTTAGAGGTCGGCAATGTGCAGCTGGGGTCCCTTTTTTTGAAATTTTAATTAGAGTTTTAATTATTAATTAAAAACTAACTTTCCCGCCAAAAAATCTTCCATTTTCCCCACCGCCCACTTTTCCGCCAAATGAGTAAGGCTTTAGTTTTTTTTTCTCCCAACAGTAATAAGGCTAGGGTTAACATTTTACGGCGGATTATTTCAAACGATTCTGTTTATTTTTTTTAATGTTTTATGCATTTAAAATTAAACATTGTTAATTAATCCATGTTTCAGGTTCATTCTGAAGTACTTTTGAATTAAAATAACATAGAATAAAGGAAATTAAAAATGTATAATCTGCATAGCGTTACCCCAACTGGCGTAGAAAAATTCACGCATTTGCGTTACCGTAAAAGGCGAAGAAAATTCACTCATGCGCACTGCGTTCTGATTGTTGGCAGGGCAACCATTATCAACGGACGATTTAAATTACTTTTAGGTTAGTTGTATGCTTTTGTAAGTAAATTGTATTTATGTTAGTAATATATTTTTTGTATATGCTTATAGTTTTAAGTACATCGTTTTTTAAGTAGTTTTTTTAAACCTGTTTTCAATGATTTAAATTATTTTTAGGTTAGTTGCATGCTTTTGTAATTAATTGTATTTGTTATGTTAGTTATATAATTTTTTTAATATATGCTTATAGTTTTAAGTACATCGTTTTTTAAGTAGTTTTTTTAAACCTGTTTTCGACCGATTATTTTAAACGATTCATTTTATTTTCTTAGTGTTTGATGCATTTAAAATGAAACATTGTTAATGAATCGATCCGTTCATGATGAATTTGAGAAAATTTTGTTGACAAATTCTTGAGATATTACATAAATTAAGAAAGATATTCTTTAGTGCCCATAAAGTTTAAACGCTCAGTGACTCTATTATCAGTAATCATATTATTAAAAAAATGCTTTGTTTCAGCAAAAAAATATTATTATATTAATTGCACATTAATCCTTTACACTTTAATTTAAAGCATAAATTCTACGACTGGTAACAGAAAATTAGAGAGATACATATCACGTTATGACTGAAGGCCTTTATAATATTATGAGTAAATTATATGACTATCAAAATTTGAAGTTTTAAAATATTTTGCTGAAGAATCTATTAAAGTTGGAATTGCATAAAATATTTAATTATTAAAATTTTAACGAACATTAAGATTGGCGAACCGGCTGGTCGCCAAAGGCGGCTAGTACTTATAATAAAGCTCAATGTGTGTGTGTGTGTGTGTGTGTGTGTGTGTGTGTGTGTGTGTGTGTGTGTGTGTGTGTGTGTGTGTGTGTGTGTGTGTTGGCGCTCTACAGGCCAGACCGTTTGACATACAGCTACCAAATTTGGTACATGTATACCTTGGAGGTTGGGAATGTGCACCTGGGGTTTCTTTTTTCGAATTTTAAATTAGAATTTTAATTATTAATTAAAAACTAACTTTCCCGCCAAAAAAATCTTCCATTATCCCCAGCGCCAAACGAGAAAGGCTTCAGTTTTTTTTTCTCCCAACAGTAATGAGGCTAGTGTTAAAATTTTTCGGCTGATTATTTCAATCGGTTCTGTTTATTTTCTTAATGTTTGATGCATTTAAAATAAAACATTGTTAATGAATCAATCTTTCAGATTCATTCTGAAGTACTTTTGAATTAAAATAAAACAGAATAAAGGAAATTAAAAATTTCTAATCCGCATAGCGTTACCCCAATGGCGTAGAAAAAATCACGTATTTGCGTTACGTAACCGGCGAAAAAAATTTACGCATGCGCATTCTGTTCTGATTGTTGCCATGACAACGTTATCAATGATGATTTAAATTATTTTTGGGAAGTTGCATGCTTTTGTAAGTAAATTGTATTTATGTTAGTTATATATTTTTTGTATATACTTATAGTTTTAAGTACATCGTTTTTTAAGTAGTTTTTTTTAACCTGTTTTCGACCGATTATTTTAAACGATTCATTTTATTTTCTTAGTGTTTGATGCATTTAAAATTAAACATTGTTAATTAATAGATCTGTTCATGATGAATCTGAGAAAATTTTGTTGACAAATTCTTGAGATATTACATAAATTAAGAGAGATATTCTTTAGTGCCCATAAAGTTTAAACGCTCAGTGACTCTATTATCAGTAATCATATTATTAAAAAAAATGCTTTGTTTCAGCAAAAAAATATTATTATATTAATTGCAGATTAATCCTTTACACTTTAATTTAAAGCATAAATTCTACGAGGGGTAACAGAAAATTAGAGAGATACATATCACGTTATGACTGAAGGCCTTTATAATATTATGAGTAAATTATATGACTATCAAAATTTGAAGTTTTAAAATATTTTGCTGAAGAATCTATTAAAGTTGGAATTGCGTAAAATATGTAATGGTACGACCGGAGTTTAACCCCCTGCTTTTAAAAATCGCCAACAACGGCCTTGCGAAATTTTCAAAAGCAAAGGAGCAGATGTTTAATCATAGTGCATAATAAAGATTGCCAGCTTTGGCGCGTTATCGCAACTTGGTGAAGAAGGGGGTTAAACTCCGGTTCAAGCTATTTAATTATTAAAATTTAAACGAACATTAAGATTGGCGAACCGGCTGGTCGCCAAAGGCGGTTAGTATGTATATAAAAATATTTGTCGGCTTCAAGTATGAATTCTGCGCATGTGCGTAAACTTGAATCGTTAAATTTCGAATAAATATAGAAATATTTTGATATTAAATACTATTTCTGACGTATATGACTTCGAATTATTCAATTTATCTCTAGGAATAATCGTGAAAACTAGATAAAATAAATTTAAAAAATAAATGAAAAATATATAAAAATATTTTTCGGCTTCGAGCCTCGAAGTTAAGACCTGCGAAACTAAGCGGAACACTCTGCCGATCCAGCCACCAAGCATCGTAGCCTGAAAGCTTCTGAAGGGTCTAAGAATCTCATTACGAATGTCCAGTAAAATTTTAAGTACGGTGTCAATCTGGTCTAAAAGCACAATGCTAAGAATACGAATGAATTCTGCGCATGTGCGCGAAATTGACTCGTAAAAATTCGAATAAATATAGAAATATTTTGATATTAAATACTATTTTTGACGTATAAGATTTAGAATTATTCAATTTATCTCTAGGAATGATGGAGAAAACTAGCTAAAATAAATTTAAAAAATAAAAGTTAAATATATAAAAATATTGTCGGCTTCGAGAATCGAACTGAAGACCTGCAAAACTAAGCAGACCACTCTGCGGATCCAGCTAAAAACCCTCGTAACCCGTGGGGTTCTGAAGGGTCTAAGAGTCTCATTACGACTGTCCAGTAAAATTTTAAATACGGTGTCAATCTGGTCTAAAAGCACAACGCTAAGAATACGAATGAATTCTTCGCATGTGAGTGAACTTGACTCGTAAAATTTCGAATAAATATAGAAATATTTTTATATTAAATACTATTTTTGACGTATATGATTTCGAATTATTCAATTTATCTCTAAGAATGATCGTGAAAACTAGCTAAAATAAATTTAAAAAATAAAAGAAAAATATATAAAATACTTGTCGGCTTCGAGCCTCGAACTGAAGACCTGCAAAACTAAGCGGAACCGCTACCGATCCAGCCACCAACCTTCGTAACCTTAGAGCTTCTGAAGGGTATACGAATCTTATTACGAATGTCCAGTAAAATTTTAAATACGGTGTCAATCTGGTCTAAAAGCACAATGCTAAGAATACGAATGAATTCTGCGCATGTGCGTGATCTTGACTCGTAAAATTTCGAATAAATATAGAAATATTTTGATGTTAAATACTATTTTTGACTTATATGATTTATAATTATTCAATTTATCTCTTGGAATGATGAAGAAAACTGTCTAAAATAAATTAGAAATTCTATATATATAAAAATGTATGTCGGCTTCGAGTATCGAACTGAAGACCTGCAAAACTAAGCGCTACACTCTGACGATGCAGCTACCAAGCCTCGTAGCCCGTGGGATTCTGAAGGGTCTAAGAGTCTTATTACGACTGTCCAGTAAAATTTTAAATACGGTGTCAATCTGGTCTAAAAGCACAATGCTAAGAATACGAATGAATTCTGCGCATGTGCGTGAACTTCACTCGTAAAATTTCGAATAAATATAGAAATTTTTTGATATTAAATACTATTTTTGACGTATATGATTTCGAATTATTCAATTTATCTCTAGGAATGATCGTGAAAACTAGCTAAAATAAATTAAAAAAATAAAATAAAAATATATAAAATACTTGTCGGCTTCGAGACTCGAACTGAAGACCTGCAAAACTAAGCGCTACACTAAGCCGATCCAGCCACCAAGCCTCGTAACCTTAGAGCTTCTGAAGGGTATAAGAATCTCATTACGAATGTCCAGTAAAATTTTAAATACTGTGTCAATCTGGTCTAAAAGCACAATGCTAAGAATACGAATGAATTCTGCGCATGTGCGTGAACTTCACTCGTAAAATTTCGAATAAATATAGAAATATTTTGATATTAAATACTATATTTGACTTATATGATTTATAATTATTCAATTTATGTCTTGGAATGATGAAGAAAACTGTCTGAAATAAATTAAAAATTCTATATATATAAAAATGTATGTCGGCTTTGAGTATCGAACTGAAAACCTGTAAAACTAAGCGCTACACTAAGCCGATCCAGCCACCAAGCCTCGTAACCTTAAAGCTTCTGAAGGGTATAAGAGTCTTATTACGACTGTCCAGTAAAATTTTAAATACGGTGTCAATCTGCAGCACAATGCTATCTAAAAGCACAATGCTAAGAGAAAAATGTCAATCTAAAAGCACAATGCTAAAAGCACAATGTCAATCTAAAAGCACAATGCTAAGAATACGAATGAATTCTGCGCATGTGCGTGACCTTGACTCGTAAAATTTCGAATAAATATGAAATATTTTGATATTAAATACTATTTTTGACTTATATGATTTATAATTATTCAATTTATCTCTTGGAATGATGAAGAAAACTGTCTAAAATAAATTAAAAATTCTATATATATAAAAATGTATGTCGGCTTCGTGTATCGAACTGAAGACCTGCAAAACTAATCGCTACAGTCTGACGATCCAGCTACCAAGCCTCGTAACCCGTGGGGTTCTGAAGGGTCTAAGAGTCTCATTACGACTGTCCAGTAAAATTTTAAATACGGTGTCAATCTGGTCTAAAAGCACAACGCTAAGAATACGAATGAATTCTGCGCATGTGCGTGAACTTGACTCGTAAAATTTCGAATAAATATAGAAATATTTTGATATTAAATACTATTTTTGACTTATATGATTTATAATGATTCAATTTATCTCTTGGAATGATGAAGAAAACTGTCTGAAATAAATTAAAAAATATATATATATAAAAATGTATGTCGGCTTCGAGTATCGAATTGAAGACCTGCAAAACTAAGCGCTACACTCTGACGATGCAGCTACCAAGCCTCGTAACCCGTGGGCTTCTGAAGGGTCTAAGAGTCTTATTACGACTGTCCAGTAAAATTTTAAATACGGTGTCAATCTGGTCTAAAAGCACAATGCTAAGAATACGAATGAATTCTGCGCATGTGCATTAACTTCACTCGTAAAATTTCGAATAAATATAGAAATTTTTTGATATTAAATACTATTTTTGACGTATATGATTTCGAATTATTCAATTTATCTCTAGGAATGATCGTGAAAACTAGCTAAAATAAATTAAAAAAATAAAATAAAAACATATAAAATACTTGTCGGCTTCGAGACTCGAACTGAAGACCTGCAAAACTAAGCGCTACACTAAGCCGATCCAGCCACCAAGCCTCGTAACCTTAGAGCTTCTGAAGGGTATAAGAATCTCATTACGAATGTCCAGTAAAATTTTAAATACGGTGTCAATCTGGTCTAAAAGCACAATGCTAAGAATACGAATGAATTCTGCGCATGTGCGTGAACTTCACTCGTAAAATTTCGAATAAATATAGAAATATTTTGACATTAAATACTATTTTTGACTTATATGATTTATAATTATTCAATTTATCTCTTGGATTGATGAAGAAAACTGTCTGAAATATATTAAAAATTCTATATATATAAAAATGTATGTCGGCTTCGAGTATCGAACTGAAGACCTGCAAAACTAAGCGCTACACTAAGCCGATCCAGTCACCAAGCCTCGCAACCTTAAAGCTTCTGAAGGGTATAAGAATCTCATTACGAATGTCCAGTAAAATTTTAAATACGGTGTCAATCTGGTCTAAAAGCACAATGCTAAGAATACGAATGAATTCTGCGCATGTGCGTGATCTTGACTCGTAAAATTTCGAATAAATATAGAAATATTTTGATATTAAATACAATTTTTGACGTATATGATTTCGAATTATTCAATTTATCTCTAAGAATGATCGTGAAAACTAGCTAAAATAAATTTAAAAAATAAAAGAAAAATATATAAAATACTTGTCGGCTTCGAGCCTCGAACTGCAGACCTGCAAAACAAAGCGGAACGCGCTGCCGATCCAGCCACCAAGCTTCGTAACCTTAGAGCTTCTGAAGGGTATACGAATCTCATTACGAATGTCCAGTAAAATTTTAAATACGGTGTCAATCTGGTCTAAAAGCACAACGCTAAGAATACGAATGAATTCTGCGCATGTGCGTGAACTTGACTCGTAAAATTTCGAATAAATATAGAAATATTTTGATATTAAATACTATTTTTGACTTATATGATTTATAATGTTTCAATTTATCTCTTGGAATGATGAAGAAAACTGTCTGAAATAAATTAAAAATTGTATATATATAAAAATGTATGTCGGCTTCGAGTATCGAACTGAAGACCTGCAAAACTAAGCGCTACACTAAGCCGATCCAGCGACCAAGCCTCGTAACCTTAAAGCTTCTGAAGGGTATAAAAATCTCATTACGAATGTAAAGTAAAATTTTAAATACGGTGTCAATCTGGTCTAAAAGCACAATGCTAAGAATACGAATGAATTCTGCGCATGTGCGTGATCTTGACTCGTAAAATTTCGAATAAATATAGAAATATTTTGATATTAAATACTATTTTTGACTTATATGATTTATAATTATTCAATTTATCTCTTGGAATGATGAAGAAAACTGGCTAAAATAAATTAAAAATTCTATATATATAAAAATGTATGTCGGCTTCGAGTATCGAACTGAAGACCTGCAAAACTAAGCGCTACACTAAGCCGATCCAGCCACCAAGCCTCGTAACCTTAAAGCTTCTGAAGGGTATAAGAATCTCATTACGAATGTCCAGTAAAATTTTAAATACGGGGTCAATCTGGTCTAAAAGCACAACGCTAAGAATACGAATGAATTCTGCGCAAGTGCGTGAACTTGACTCGTAAAATTTCGAATAAATATAGAAATATTTTGATATTAAATACTATTTTTGACTTATATGATTTATAATTATTCAATTTATCTCTTGGAATGATGAAGAATACTGGCTAAAATAAATTAAAAATTATATATATATAAAAAAGTATGTCGGCATCGAGTATCGAACTGAAGACCTCAAAACTAAGCGCTACAGTCTGACGATCCAGCTACCAAGTCTCGTAACCCGTGGGTTTCTGAAGGGTCTAAGAGTCTTATTACGACTAACCAACTAAAATTTTAAATACGGTGTCAATCTGGTCTAAAAGCACAATGCTAAGAATACGAATGAATTCTGCGCATGTGCGTGATCTTGACTCGTAAAATTTCGAATAAATATAGAAATATTTTGATATTAAATACAATTTTTGACGTATATGATTTCGAATTATTCAATTTATCTCTAAGAATGATCGTGAAAACTAGCTAAAATAAATTTAAAAAATAAAAGAAAAATATATAAAATACTTGTCGGCTTCGAGCCTCGAACTGCAGACCTGCAAAACAAAGCGGAACGCGCTGCCGATCCAGCCACCAAGCTTCGTAACCTTAGAGCTTCTGAAAGGTATACGAATCTCATTACGAATGTCCAGTAAAATTTTAAATACGGTGTCAATCTGGTCTAAAAGCACAACGCTAAGAATACGAATGAATTCTGCGCATGTGCGTGAACTTGACTCGTAAAATTTCGAATAAATATAGAAATATTTTGATATTAAATACTATTTTTGACTTATATGATTTATAATGTTTCAATTTATCTCTTGGAATGATGAAGAAAACTGTCTGAAATAAATTAAAAATTGTATATATATAAAAATGTATGTCGGCTTCGAGTATCGAACTGAAGACCTGCAAAACTAAGCGCTACACTAAGCCGATCCAGCGACCAAGCCTCGTAACCTTAAAGCTTCTGAAGGGTATAAGAATCTCATTACGAATGTAAAGTAAAATTTTAAATACGGTGTCAATCTGGTCTAAAAGCACAATCCTAAGAATACGAATGAATTCTGCGCATGTGCGTGAACTTGACTAGTAAAATTTCGAATAAATATAGAAATATTTTGATATTAAATACTATTTTTGACGTATATGATTTCGAATTATTCAATTTATCTCTAGGAATGATCGTGAAAACTAGCTAAAATAAATTTAAAAAATTAAAGAAAAATATATAAAAATATTTGTCGGCATCGAGCCTCGAACTGAAGACCTGCAAAACGAAGCGCTACACTAAGCCGATCCAGGCAACAAGCCTAGTAACCTTAGAGTTTCTGAATTGTATAAGAATCTCATTACGAATGTCCAGTGAAATTTTAAATACGGTGTCAATCTGGTCTAAAAGCACAATCCTAAGAATACGAATGAATTCTGCGCATGTGCGTGAACTTGACTAGTAAAATTTCGAATAAATATAGAAATATTTTGATATTAAATACTATTTTTGACGTATATGATTTCGAATTATTCAATTTATCTCTAGGAATGATCGTGAAAACTAGCTAAAATAAATTTAAAAAATTAAAGAAAAATATATAAAAATATTTGTCGGCATCGAGCCTCGAACTGAAGACCTGCAAAACGAAGCGCTACACTAAGCCGATCCAGGCAACAAGCCTCGTAACCTTAGAGCTTCTGAATTGTATAAGAATCTCATTACGAATGTCCAGTAAATTTTAAATACGGTGTCAATCTTGTTTAAAAGCGCAATCCTAAGAATACGAATGAATTCTGCGCATGTGCGTGAACTTGACTAGTAAAATTTCGAATAAATATAGAAAAGTTTTGATATTAAATACTATTTTTGACGTATATGATTTCGAATTATTCAATTTATCTCTAGGAATGATCGTGAAAACTAGCTAAAATAAATTTAAAAAGTAAAAGAAAAATATATAAATATATTTGTCGGCTTCGAGCCTCGAACTGAAGACCTGCATATCTAAGCGCTACACTATGCCGATCCAGCCACCAAGCCTCGTAACCCGTGGGCGTCTGAAGGGTCTAAGAGTCTCATTGCGACTGTCCAGTAAAATTTTAAATACTTTGTCAATCTGGTCTCAAAGCACAATGCTAAGAATACGAATGAATTCTGCGCATGTGCGTGAACTTGACTCGTAAAATTTCGAATAAATATAGAAATATTTTGATATTAAATACTATTTTTGACGTATATGATTTCGAATTATTCAATTTATCTCTAGGAATGATCGTGAAAACTAGCTAAAATAAATTTAAAAAATTAAAGAAAAATATATAAAAATATTTGTCGGCATCGAGCCTCGAACTGAAGACCTGCAAAACGAAGCGCTACACTAAGCCGATCCAGGCAACAAGCCTCGTAACCTTAGAGTTTCTGAATTGTATAAGAATCTCATTACGAATGTCCAGTGAAATTTTAAATACGGTGTCAATCTGGTCTAAAAGCACAATCCTAAGAATACGAATGAATTCTGCGCATGTGCGTGAACTTGACTAGTAAAATTTCGAATAAATATAGAAATATTTTGATATTAAATACTATTTTTGACGTATATGTTTTCGAATTATTCAATTTATCTCTAGGAATGATCGTGAAAACTAGCTAAAATAAATTTAAAAAATTAAAGAAAAATATATAAAAATATTTGTCGGCATCGAGCCTCGAACTGAAGACCTGCAAAACGAAGCGCTACACTAAGCCGATCCAGGCAACAAGCCTCGTAACCTTAGAGCTTCTGAATTGTATAAGAATCTCATTACGAATGTCCAGTAAATTTTAAATACGGTGTCAATCTTGTTTAAAAGCGCAATCCTAAAAATACGAATGAATTCTGCGCATGTGCGTTAACTTGACTAGTAAAATTTCGAATAAATATAGAAAAGTTTTGATATTAAATACTATTTTTGACGTATATGATTTCGAATTATTCAATTTATCTCTAGGAATGATCGTGAAAACTAGCTAAAATAAATTAAAAAAATAAAAGAAAAATATATAAAAATATTTGTCGGCTTCGAGCCTCGAACTGAAGACCTGCAAAACTAAGCGGAACACTCTGCCGATCCAGCCACCAAGCATCGTAACCTTAGAGCTTCTGAAGGGTATAAGAATCTCATTACGAATGTCCAGTAAAATTTTAAATACGGTGTCAATCTGGTCTAAAAGCACAATGCTAAGAATACGAATGAATTCTTCGCATGTGCGTGAACTTGACTCGTAAAATTTCGAATAAATATAGAAATATTTTGATATTAAATACTATTTTTGACGTATATGATTTCGAATTATTCAATTTATCTCTAGGAATGATCGTGAAAACTAGCTAAAATAAATTTAAAAAATTAAAGAAAAATATATAAAAATTTTTGTCGGCTTCGAGCCTGGAACTGAAGACCTGCAAAACTAAGAGGAACACTCTGCCGATCCAGACAACAAGCATCGTATCCTGAAAGCTAATGAAGGGTCTAAGAATCTCATTACGACTGAACAGTAAAATTTTAAATACCGTGTCAATCTTTTCTAAAAGCACAATGCTAAGAATACAAATGAATTCTGCGCATCTGCGTGAACTTGACTCGTAAAATTTCGAATAAATATAGAAATATTTTGATATTAAATACTATTTTTGACGTATATGATTTAGAATTATTCAATTTATCTCTAAGAATGATGTAGAAAACTGGCTAAAATAAATTAAAAATTATATATATATATAAAAATATTTGTCTGCTTCGAGTATCGAACTGAAGACCTGCAAAACTAAGCGCTACAGTCTCATGATCCAGCTACCAAGTCTCGTAACCCGTGGGGTTCTGAAGGGTCTAAGAGTCTCATTACGACTGTCCAGTAAAATTTTAAATACGGTGTCAATCTGGTCTAAAAGCACAACGCTAAGAATACGAATGAATTCTTCGAATGTGAGTGAACTTGACTCGTAAAATTTCGAATAAATATAGAAATATTTTGATATTAAATACTATTTTTGACGTATATGATTTCGAATTATTCAATTGATCTCTTGGAAGGATGGAGAAAACTAGCTAAGATAAATTGAAAAAATAAAAATATATAAAAATATTTGTCGGCTTCGAGCTTCGAACTGAAGACCTGCAAAACGAAGCGCTACACTATGCCGATCCAGCCACCAAGCCTCGTAACCCGTGGGCTTCTGAAGGGTCTAAGAGTCTCATTGCGACTGTCCAGTAAAATTTTAAATACTGTGTCAATCTGGTCTCAAAGCACAATGCTAAGAATACGAATGAATCCTGCGCATCTGCGTGAACTTGACTCGTAAAATTTCGAATAAATATAGAAATATTTTGATATTAAATACTATTTTTGACGTATATGATTTAGAATTATTCAATTTATCTCTAAGAATGATGTAGAAAACTGGCTAAAATAAATTAAAAATTATATATATATATATAAAATTATTTGTCTGCTTCGAGTATCGAACTGAAGACCTGCAAATCTAAGCGCTACACTATGCCGATCCAGCCACCAAGCCTCGTAACCCGTGGGCGTCTGAAGGGTCTAAGAGTCTCATTGCGACTGTCCAGTAAAATTTTAAATACTTTGTCAATCTGGTCTCAAAGCACAATGCTAAGAATACGAATGAATTCTGCGCATCTGCGTGAACTTGACTAATAAAATATCGAATAAATATAGAAATATTTTGATATTAAATACTATTTTTGACGTATATGTTTTCGAATTATTCAATTTATCTCTAGGAATGATCGTGAAAACTAGCTAAAATAAATTTAAAAAATTAAAGAAAAATATATAAAAATATTTGTCGGCATCGAGCCTCGAACTGAAGACCTGCAAAACGAAGCGCTACACTAAGCCGATCCAGGCAACAAGCCTCGTAACCTTAGAGCTTCTGAATTGTATAAGAATCTCATTACGAATGTCCAGTAAATTTTAAATACGGTGTCAATCTTGTTTAAAAGCGCAATCCTAAAAATACGAATGAATTCTGCGCATGTGCGTTAACTTGACTAGTAAAATTTCGAATAAATATAGAAAAGTTTTGATATTAAATACTATTTTTGACGTATATGATTTCGAATTATTCAATTTATCTCTAGGAATGATCGTGAAAACTAGCTAAAATAAATTTAAAAAATAAAAGAAAAATATATAAAAATATTTGTCGGCTTCGAGCCTCGAACTGAAGACCTGCAAAACTAAGCGGAACACTCTGCCGATCCAGCCACCAAGCATCGTAACCTTAGAGCTTCTGAAGGGTATAAGAATCTCATTACGAATGTCCAGTAAAATTTTAAATACGGTGTCAATCTGGTCTAAAAGCACAATGCTAAGAATACGAATGAATTCTGCGCATGTGCGTGAACTTGACTCGTAAAATTTCGAATAAATATAGAAATATTTTGATATTAAATACTATTTTTGACGTATATGATTTCGAATTATTCAATTTATCTCTAGGAATGATCGTGAAAACTAGCTAAAATAAATTTAAAAAATTAAAGAAAAATATATAAAAATATTTGTCGGCATCGAGCCTCGAACTGAAGACCTGCAAAACGAAGCGCTACACTAAGCCAATCCAGGCAACAAGCCTCGTAACCTTAGAGCTTCTGAATTGTATAAGAATCTCATTACGAATGTCCAGTAAATTTTAAATACGGTGTCAATCTTGTTTAAAAGCGCAATCCTAAGAATACGAATGAATTCTGCGCATTTGCGTGAACTTGACTCGTAAAATTTCAAATAAATATAGAAATATTTTGATATTAAATACTATTTTTGACGTATATGATTTCGAATTATTCAATTTATCTCTAGGAATGATCGTGAAAACTAGCTAAAATAAATTTAAAAAATAAAAGAAAAATGTATAAAAATATTTGCCGGCATCGCGCCTCGAACTGAAGACCTGCAAAATGAAGCGCTACACTAAGCCGATCCAGGCAACAAGCCTCGTAACCTTAGAGCTTCTGAATTGTATAAGAATCTCATTACGAATGTCCAGTAAATTTTAAATACGGTGTCAATCTTTTCTAAAAGCACAATGCTAAGAATACGAATGAATTCTGCGCATGTGCGTGAACTTGACTCGTAAAATTTCGAATAAATATAGAAATATTTTGATATTAAATACTATTTTTGACGTATATGATTTCGAATTATTCAATTTATCTCTAGGTTTGATCGTGAAAACTAGCTAAAATAAATTTAAAAAATAAAAGAAAAATGTATAAAAATATTTGCCGGCATCGCGCCTCGAACTGAAGACCTGCAAAACGAAGCGCTACACTAAGCCGATCCAGGCAACAAGCCTCGTAACCTTAGAGCTTCTGAATTGTATAAGAATCTCATTACGAATGTCCAGTAAATTTTAAATACGGTGTCAATCTGGTCTATAAGCACAATGCTAAGAATACGAATGAATTCTGCGCATGTGCGTGAACTTGATTCGTAAAATTTCGAATAAATATAGAAATATTTTGATATTAAATACTATTTTTGACGTATATGATTTAGAATTATTCAATTTATCTCTAAGAATGATGAAGAAAACTGGCTATAATAAATTAACAATTATCTATCTATACTTATAATAAAGCTCAATGTGTGTGTGTGTGTGTGTGTTGGCGTTCTACAGGCCAGGTCATTTGACATAAAGCTACCAAATTTGGTACATGTATACCTTAGAGGTCGGCAATGTGCAGCTGGGGTCCCTTTTTTTGAAATTTTAATTAGAGTTTTAATTATTAATTAAAAACTAACTTTCCCGCCAAAAAATCTTCCATTTTCCCCACCGCCCACTTTTCCGCCAAATGAGTAAGGCTTTAGTTTTTTTTTCTCCCAACAGTAATAAGGCTAGGGTTAACATTTTACGGCGGATTATTTCAAACGATTCTGTTTATTTTTTTTAATGTTTTATGCATTTAAAATTAAACATTGTTAATTAATCCATGTTTCAGGTTCATTCTGAAGTACTTTTGAATTAAAATAACACAGAATAAAGGAAATTAAAAATGTATAATCTGCATAGCGTTACCCCAACTGGCGTAGAAAAATTCACGCATTTGCGTTACCGTAAAAGGCGAAGAAAATTCACTCATGCGCACTGCGTTCTGATTGTTGGCAGGGCAACCATTATCAACGGACGATTTAAATTACTTTTAGGTTAGTTGTATGCTTTTGTAAGTAAATTGTATTTATGTTAGTAATATATTTTTTGTATATGCTTATAGTTTTAAGTACATCGTTTTTTAAGTAGTTTTTTTAAACCTGTTTTCAATGATTTAAATTATTTTTAGGTTAGTTGCATGCTTTTGTAATTAATTGTATTTGTTATGTTAGTTATATAATTTTTTTAATATATGCTTATAGTTTTAAGTACATCGTTTTTTAAGTAGTTTTTTTAAACCTGTTTTCGACCGATTATTTTAAACGATTCATTTTATTTTCTTAGTGTTTGATGCATTTAAAATGAAACATTGTTAATGAATCGATCCGTTCATGATGAATTTGAGAAAATTTTGTTGACAAATTCTTGAGATATTACATAAATTAAGAAAGATATTCTTTAGTGCCCATAAAGTTTAAACGCTCAGTGACTCTATTATCAGTAATCATATTATTAAAAAAATGCTTTGTTTCAGCAAAAAAATATTATTATATTAATTGCACATTAATCCTTTACACTTTAATTTAAAGCATAAATTCTACGACTGGTAACAGAAAATTAGAGAGATACATATCACGTTATGACTGAAGGCCTTTATAATATTATGAGTAAATTATATGACTATCAAAATTTGAAGTTTTAAAATATTTTGCTGAAGAATCTATTAAAGTTGGAATTGCATAAAATATTTAATTATTAAAATTTTAACGAACATTAAGATTGGCGAACCGGCTGGTCGCCAAAGGCGGCTAGTACTTATAATAAAGCTCAATGTGTGTGTGTGTGTGTGTGTGTGTGTTGGCGCTCTACAGGCCAGACCGTTTGACATACAGCTACCAAATTTGGTACATGTATACCTTGGAGGTTGGGAATGTGCACCTGGGGTTTCTTTTTTCGAATTTTAAATTAGAATTTTAATTATTAATTAAAAACTAACTTTCCCGCCAAAAAAATCTTCCATTATCCCCAGCGCCAAACGAGAAAGGCTTCAGTTTTTTTTTCTCCCAACAGTAATGAGGCTAGTGTTAAAATTTTTCGGCTGATTATTTCAATCGGTTCTGTTTATTTTCTTAATGTTTGATGCATTTAAAATAAAACATTGTTAATGAATCAATCTTTCAGATTCATTCTGAAGTACTTTTGAATTAAAATAAAACAGAATAAAGGAAATTAAAAATTTCTAATCCGCATAGCGTTACCCCAATGGCGTAGAAAAAATCACGTATTTGCGTTACGTAACCGGCGAAAAAAATTTACGCATGCGCATTCTGTTCTGATTGTTGCCATGACAACGTTATCAATGATGATTTAAATTATTTTTGGGAAGTTGCATGCTTTTGTAAGTAAATTGTATTTATGTTAGTTATATATTTTTTGTATATACTTATAGTTTTAAGTACATCGTTTTTTAAGTAGTTTTTTTTAACCTGTTTTCGACCGATTATTTTAAACGATTCATTTTATTTTCTTAGTGTTTGATGCATTTAAAATTAAACATTGTTAATTAATAGATCTGTTCATGATGAATCTGAGAAAATTTTGTTGACAAATTCTTGAGATATTACATAAATTAAGAGAGATATTCTTTAGTGCCCATAAAGTTTAAACGCTCAGTGACTCTATTATCAGTAATCATATTATTAAAAAAAATGCTTTGTTTCAGCAAAAAAATATTATTATATTAATTGCAGATTAATCCTTTACACTTTAATTTAAAGCATAAATTCTACGAGGGGTAACAGAAAATTAGAGAGATACATATCACGTTATGACTGAAGGCCTTTATAATATTATGAGTAAATTATATGACTATCAAAATTTGAAGTTTTAAAATATTTTGCTGAAGAATCTATTAAAGTTGGAATTGCGTAAAATATGTAATGGTACGACCGGAGTTTAACCCCCTGCTTTTAAAAATCGCCAACAACGGCCTTGCGAAATTTTCAAAAGCAAAGGAGCAGATGTTTAATCATAGTGCATAATAAAGATTGCCAGCTTTGGCGCGTTATCGCAACTTGGTGAAGAAGGGGGTTAAACTCCGGTTCAAGCTATTTAATTATTAAAATTTAAACGAACATTAAGATTGGCGAACCGGCTGGTCGCCAAAGGCGGTTAGTATGTATATAAAAATATTTGTCGGCTTCAAGTATGAATTCTGCGCATGTGCGTAAACTTGAATCGTTAAATTTCGAATAAATATAGAAATATTTTGATATTAAATACTATTTCTGACGTATATGACTTCGAATTATTCAATTTATCTCTAGGAATAATCGTGAAAACTAGATAAAATAAATTTAAAAAATAAATGAAAAATATATAAAAATATTTTTCGGCTTCGAGCCTCGAAGTTAAGACCTGCGAAACTAAGCGGAACACTCTGCCGATCCAGCCACCAAGCATCGTAGCCTGAAAGCTTCTGAAGGGTCTAAGAATCTCATTACGAATGTCCAGTAAAATTTTAAATACGGTGTCAATCTGGTCTAAAAGCACAATGCTAAGAATACGAATGAATTCTGCGCATGTGCGCGAAATTGACTCGTAAAAATTCGAATAAATATAGAAATATTTTGATATTAAATACTATTTTTGACGTATAAGATTTAGAATTATTCAATTTATCTCTAGGAATGATGGAGAAAACTAGCTAAAATAAATTTAAAAAATAAAAGTTAAATATATAAAAATATTGTCGGCTTCGAGAATCGAACTGAAGACCTGCAAAACTAAGCAGACCACTCTGTGGATCCAGCTAAAAACCCTCGTAACCCGTGGGGTTCTGAAGGGTCTAAGAGTCTCATTACGACTGTCCAGTAAAATTTTAAATACGGTGTCAATCTGGTCTAAAAGCACAACGCTAAGAATACGAATGAATTCTTCGCATGTGAGTGAACTTGACTCGTAAAATTTCGAATAAATATAGAAATATTTTTATATTAAATACTATTTTTGACGTATATGATTTCGAATTATTCAATTTATCTCTAAGAATGATCGTGAAAACTAGCTAAAATAAATTTAAAAAATAAAAGAAAAATATATAAAATACTTGTCGGCTTCGAGCCTCGAACTGAAGACCTGCAAAACTAAGCGGAACCGCTACCGATCCAGCCACCAACCTTCGTAACCTTAGAGCTTCTGAAGGGTATACGAATCTTATTACGAATGTCCAGTAAAATTTTAAATACGGTGTCAATCTGGTCTAAAAGCACAATGCTAAGAATACGAATGAATTCTGCGCATGTGCGTGATCTTGACTCGTAAAATTTCGAATAAATATAGAAATATTTTGATGTTAAATACTATTTTTGACTTATATGATTTATAATTATTCAATTTATCTCTTGGAATGATGAAGAAAACTGTCTAAAATAAATTAGAAATTCTATATATATAAAAATGTATGTCGGCTTCGAGTATCGAACTGAAGACCTGCAAAACTAAGCGCTACACTCTGACGATGCAGCTACCAAGCCTCGTAGCCCGTGGGATTCTGAAGGGTCTAAGAGTCTTATTACGACTGTCCAGTAAAATTTTAAATACGGTGTCAATCTGGTCTAAAAGCACAATGCTAAGAATACGAATGAATTCTGCGCATGTGCGTGAACTTCACTCGTAAAATTTCGAATAAATATAGAATTTTTTTGATATTAAATACTATTTTTGACGTATATGATTTCGAATTATTCAATTTATCTCTAGGAATGATCGTGAAAACTAGCTAAAATAAATTAAAAAAATAAAATAAAAATATATAAAATACTTGTCGGCTTCGAGACTCGAACTGAAGACCTGCAAAACTAAGCGCTACACTAAGCCGATCCAGCCACCAAGCCTCGTAACCTTAGAGCTTCTGAAGGGTATAAGAATCTCATTACGAATGTCCAGTAAAATTTTAAATACGGTGTCAATCTGGTCTAAAAGCACAACGCTAAGAATACGAATGAATTCTTCGCATGTGAGTGAACTTGACTCGTAAAATTTCGAATAAATATAGAAATATTTTGATATTAAATACTATTTTTGACGTATATGATTTCGAATTATTCAATTGATCTCTTGGAAGGATGGAGAAAACTAGCTAAGATAAATTGAAAAAATAAAAATATATAAAAATATTTGTCGGCTTCGAGCTTCGAACTGAAGACCTGCAAAACGAAGCGCTACACTATGCCGATCCAGCCACCAAGCCTCGTAACCCGTGGGCTTCTGAAGGGTCTAAGAGTCTCATTGCGACTGTCCAGTAAAATTTTAAATACTGTGTCAATCTGGTCTCAAAGCACAATGCTAAGAATACGAATGAATCCTGCGCATCTGCGTGAACTTGACTCGTAAAATTTCGAATAAATATAGAAATATTTTGATATTAAATACTATTTTTGACGTATATGATTTAGAATTATTCAATTTATCTCTAAGAATGATGTAGAAAACTGGCTAAAATAAATTAAAAATTATATATATATATATAAAATTATTTGTCTGCTTCGAGTATCGAACTGAAGACCTGCAAATCTAAGCGCTACACTATGCCGATCCAGCCACCAAGCCTCGTAACCCGTGGGCGTCTGAAGGGTCTAAGAGTCTCATTGCGACTGTCCAGTAAAATTTTAAATACTTTGTCAATCTGGTCTCAAAGCACAATGCTAAGAATACGAATGAATTCTGCGCATCTGCGTGAACTTGACTAATAAAATATCGAATAAATATAGAAATATTTTGATATTAAATACTATTTTTGACGTATATGTTTTCGAATTATTCAATTTATCTCTAGGAATGATCGTGAAAACTAGCTAAAATAAATTTAAAAAATTAAAGAAAAATATATAAAAATATTTGTCGGCATCGAGCCTCGAACTGAAGACCTGCAAAACGAAGCGCTACACTAAGCCGATCCAGGCAACAAGCCTCGTAACCTTAGAGCTTCTGAATTGTATAAGAATCTCATTACGAATGTCCAGTAAATTTTAAATACGGTGTCAATCTTGTTTAAAAGCGCAATCCTAAAAATACGAATGAATTCTGCGCATGTGCGTTAACTTGACTAGTAAAATTTCGAATAAATATAGAAAAGTTTTGATATTAAATACTATTTTTGACGTATATGATTTCGAATTATTCAATTTATCTCTAGGAATGATCGTGAAAACTAGCTAAAATAAATTTAAAAAATAAAAGAAAAATATATAAAAATATTTGTCGGCTTCGAGCCTCGAACTGAAGACCTGCAAAACTAAGCGGAACACTCTGCCGATCCAGCCACCAAGCATCGTAACCTTAGAGCTTCTGAAGGGTATAAGAATCTCATTACGAATGTCCAGTAAAATTTTAAATACGGTGTCAATCTGGTCTAAAAGCACAATGCTAAGAATACGAATGAATTCTGCGCATGTGCGTGAACTTGACTCGTAAAATTTCGAATAAATATAGAAATATTTTGATATTAAATACTATTTTTGACGTATATGATTTCGAATTATTCAATTTATCTCTAGGAATGATCGTGAAAACTAGCTAAAATAAATTTAAAAAATTAAAGAAAAATATATAAAAATATTTGTCGGCATCGAGCCTCGAACTGAAGACCTGCAAAACGAAGCGCTACACTAAGCCAATCCAGGCAACAAGCCTCGTAACCTTAGAGCTTCTGAATTGTATAAGAATCTCATTACGAATGTCCAGTAAATTTTAAATACGGTGTCAATCTTGTTTAAAAGCGCAATCCTAAGAATACGAATGAATTCTGCGCATGTGCGTGAAGTTGACTCGTAAAATTTCGAATAAATATAGAAAAATTTTGATATTAAATACTATTTTTGACGTATATGATTTCGATATATTCAATTTATCTCTAGGAATGATCGTGAAAACTAGCTAAAATAAATTTAAAAAATTAAAGAAAAATATATAAATATTTTTGTCGGCTTCGAGCCTGGAACTGAAGACCTGCAAAACTAAGAGGAACACTCTGCCGATCCAGACACCAAGCATCGTATCCTGAAAGCTAATGAAGGGTCTAAGAATCTCATTACGACTGAACAGTAAAATTTTAAATACCGTGTCAATCTTTTCTAAAAGCACAATGCTATGAATACGAATGAATTCTGCGCATTTGCGTGAACTTGACTCGTAAAATTTCAAATAAATATAGAAATATTTTGATATTAAATACTATTTTTGACGTATATGATTTCGAATTATTCAATTTATCTCTAGGAATGATCGTGAAAACTAGCTAAAATAAATTTAAAAAATAAAAGAAAAATGTATAAAAATATTTGCCGGCATCGCGCCTCGAACTGAAGACCTGCAAAATGAAGCGCTACACTAAGCCGATCCAGGCAACAAGCCTCGTAACCTTAGAGCTTCTGAATTGTATAAGAATCTCATTACGAATGTCCAGTAAATTTTAAATACGGTGTCAATCTTTTCTAAAAGCACAATGCTAAGAATACGAATGAATTCTGCGCATGTGCGTGAACTTGACTCGTAAAATTTCGAATAAATATAGAAATATTTTGATATTAAATACTATTTTTGACGTATATGATTTCGAATTATTCAATTTATCTCTAGGTTTGATCGTGAAAACTAGCTAAAATAAATTTAAAAAATAAAAGAAAAATGTATAAAAATATTTGCCGGCATCGCGCCTCGAACTGAAGACCTGCAAAACGAAGCGCTACACTAAGCCGATCCAGGCAACAAGCCTCGTAACCTTAGAGCTTCTGAATTGTATAAGAATCTCATTACGAATGTCCAGTAAATTTTAAATACGGTGTCAATCTGGTCTATAAGCACAATGCTAAGAATACGAATGAATTCTGCGCATGTGCGTGAACTTGATTCGTAAAATTTCGAATAAATATAGAAATATTTTGATATTAAATACTATTTTTGACGTATATGATTTAGAATTATTCAATTTATCTCTAAGAATGATGAAGAAAACTGGCTATAATAAATTAACAATTATCTATCTATACTTATAATAAAGCTCAATGTGTGTGTGTGTGTGTGTGTTGGCGTTCTACAGGCCAGGTCATTTGACATAAAGCTACCAAATTTGGTACATGTATACCTTAGAGGTCGGCAATGTGCAGCTGGGGTCCCTTTTTTTGAAATTTTAATTAGAGTTTTAATTATTAATTAAAAACTAACTTTCCCGCCAAAAAATCTTCCATTTTCCCCACCGCCCACTTTTCCGCCAAATGAGTAAGGCTTTAGTTTTTTTTTCTCCCAACAGTAATAAGGCTAGGGTTAACATTTTACGGCGGATTATTTCAAACGATTCTGTTTATTTTTTTTAATGTTTTATGCATTTAAAATTAAACATTGTTAATTAATCCATGTTTCAGGTTCATTCTGAAGTACTTTTGAATTAAAATAACACAGAATAAAGGAAATTAAAAATGTATAATCTGCATAGCGTTACCCCAACTGGCGTAGAAAAATTCACGCATTTGCGTTACCGTAAAAGGCGAAGAAAATTCACTCATGCGCACTGCGTTCTGATTGTTGGCAGGGCAACCATTATCAACGGACGATTTAAATTACTTTTAGGTTAGTTGTATGCTTTTGTAAGTAAATTGTATTTATGTTAGTAATATATTTTTTGTATATGCTTATAGTTTTAAGTACATCGTTTTTTAAGTAGTTTTTTTAAACCTGTTTTCAATGATTTAAATTATTTTTAGGTTAGTTGCATGCTTTTGTAATTAATTGTATTTGTTATGTTAGTTATATAATTTTTTTAATATATGCTTATAGTTTTAAGTACATCGTTTTTTAAGTAGTTTTTTTAAACCTGTTTTCGACCGATTATTTTAAACGATTCATTTTATTTTCTTAGTGTTTGATGCATTTAAAATGAAACATTGTTAATGAATCGATCCGTTCATGATGAATTTGAGAAAATTTTGTTGACAAATTCTTGAGATATTACATAAATTAAGAAAGATATTCTTTAGTGCCCATAAAGTTTAAACGCTCAGTGACTCTATTATCAGTAATCATATTATTAAAAAAATGCTTTGTTTCAGCAAAAAAATATTATTATATTAATTGCACATTAATCCTTTACACTTTAATTTAAAGCATAAATTCTACGACTGGTAACAGAAAATTAGAGAGATACATATCACGTTATGACTGAAGGCCTTTATAATATTATGAGTAAATTATATGACTATCAAAATTTGAAGTTTTAAAATATTTTGCTGAAGAATCTATTAAAGTTGGAATTGCATAAAATATTTAATTATTAAAATTTTAACGAACATTAAGATTGGCGAACCGGCTGGTCGCCAAAGGCGGCTAGTACTTATAATAAAGCTCAATGTGTGTGTGTGTGTGTGTGTGTGTGTTGGCGCTCTACAGGCCAGACCGTTTGACATACAGCTACCAAATTTGGTACATGTATACCTTGGAGGTTGGGAATGTGCACCTGGGGTTTCTTTTTTCGAATTTTAAATTAGAATTTTAATTATTAATTAAAAACTAACTTTCCCGCCAAAAAAATCTTCCATTATCCCCAGCGCCAAACGAGAAAGGCTTCAGTTTTTTTTTCTCCCAACAGTAATGAGGCTAGTGTTAAAATTTTTCGGCTGATTATTTCAATCGGTTCTGTTTATTTTCTTAATGTTTGATGCATTTAAAATAAAACATTGTTAATGAATCAATCTTTCAGATTCATTCTGAAGTACTTTTGAATTAAAATAAAACAGAATAAAGGAAATTAAAAATTTCTAATCCGCATAGCGTTACCCCAATGGCGTAGAAAAAATCACGTATTTGCGTTACGTAACCGGCGAAAAAAATTTACGCATGCGCATTCTGTTCTGATTGTTGCCATGACAACGTTATCAATGATGATTTAAATTATTTTTGGGAAGTTGCATGCTTTTGTAAGTAAATTGTATTTATGTTAGTTATATATTTTTTGTATATACTTATAGTTTTAAGTACATCGTTTTTTAAGTAGTTTTTTTTAACCTGTTTTCGACCGATTATTTTAAACGATTCATTTTATTTTCTTAGTGTTTGATGCATTTAAAATTAAACATTGTTAATTAATAGATCTGTTCATGATGAATCTGAGAAAATTTTGTTGACAAATTCTTGAGATATTACATAAATTAAGAGAGATATTCTTTAGTGCCCATAAAGTTTAAACGCTCAGTGACTCTATTATCAGTAATCATATTATTAAAAAAAATGCTTTGTTTCAGCAAAAAAATATTATTATATTAATTGCAGATTAATCCTTTACACTTTAATTTAAAGCATAAATTCTACGAGGGGTAACAGAAAATTAGAGAGATACATATCACGTTATGACTGAAGGCCTTTATAATATTATGAGTAAATTATATGACTATCAAAATTTGAAGTTTTAAAATATTTTGCTGAAGAATCTATTAAAGTTGGAATTGCGTAAAATATGTAATGGTACGACCGGAGTTTAACCCCCTGCTTTTAAAAATCGCCAACAACGGCCTTGCGAAATTTTCAAAAGCAAAGGAGCAGATGTTTAATCATAGTGCATAATAAAGATTGCCAGCTTTGGCGCGTTATCGCAACTTGGTGAAGAAGGGGGTTAAACTCCGGTTCAAGCTATTTAATTATTAAAATTTAAACGAACATTAAGATTGGCGAACCGGCTGGTCGCCAAAGGCGGTTAGTATGTATATAAAAATATTTGTCGGCTTCAAGTATGAATTCTGCGCATGTGCGTAAACTTGAATCGTTAAATTTCGAATAAATATAGAAATATTTTGATATTAAATACTATTTCTGACGTATATGACTTCGAATTATTCAATTTATCTCTAGGAATAATCGTGAAAACTAGATAAAATAAATTTAAAAAATAAATGAAAAATATATAAAAATATTTTTCGGCTTCGAGCCTCGAAGTTAAGACCTGCGAAACTAAGCGGAACACTCTGCCGATCCAGCCACCAAGCATCGTAGCCTGAAAGCTTCTGAAGGGTCTAAGAATCTCATTACGAATGTCCAGTAAAATTTTAAGTACGGTGTCAATCTGGTCTAAAAGCACAATGCTAAGAATACGAATGAATTCTGCGCATGTGCGCGAAATTGACTCGTAAAAATTCGAATAAATATAGAAATATTTTGATATTAAATACTATTTTTGACGTATAAGATTTAGAATTATTCAATTTATCTCTAGGAATGATGGAGAAAACTAGCTAAAATAAATTTAAAAAATAAAAGTTAAATATATAAAAATATTGTCGGCTTCGAGAATCGAACTGAAGACCTGCAAAACTAAGCAGACCACTCTGCGGATCCAGCTAAAAACCCTCGTAACCCGTGGGGTTCTGAAGGGTCTAAGAGTCTCATTACGACTGTCCAGTAAAATTTTAAATACGGTGTCAATCTGGTCTAAAAGCACAACGCTAAGAATACGAATGAATTCTTCGCATGTGAGTGAACTTGACTCGTAAAATTTCGAATAAATATAGAAATATTTTTATATTAAATACTATTTTTGACGTATATGATTTCGAATTATTCAATTTATCTCTAAGAATGATCGTGAAAACTAGCTAAAATAAATTTAAAAAATAAAAGAAAAATATATAAAATACTTGTCGGCTTCGAGCCTCGAACTGAAGACCTGCAAAACTAAGCGGAACCGCTACCGATCCAGCCACCAACCTTCGTAACCTTAGAGCTTCTGAAGGGTATACGAATCTTATTACGAATGTCCAGTAAAATTTTAAATACGGTGTCAATCTGGTCTAAAAGCACAATGCTAAGAATACGAATGAATTCTGCGCATGTGCGTGATCTTGACTCGTAAAATTTCGAATAAATATAGAAATATTTTGATGTTAAATACTATTTTTGACTTATATGATTTATAATTATTCAATTTATCTCTTGGAATGATGAAGAAAACTGTCTAAAATAAATTAGAAATTCTATATATATAAAAATGTATGTCGGCTTCGAGTATCGAACTGAAGACCTGCAAAACTAAGCGCTACACTCTGACGATGCAGCTACCAAGCCTCGTAGCCCGTGGGATTCTGAAGGGTCTAAGAGTCTTATTACGACTGTCCAGTAAAATTTTAAATACGGTGTCAATCTGGTCTAAAAGCACAATGCTAAGAATACGAATGAATTCTGCGCATGTGCGTGAACTTCACTCGTAAAATTTCGAATAAATATAGAAATTTTTTGATATTAAATACTATTTTTGACGTATATGATTTCGAATTATTCAATTTATCTCTAGGAATGATCGTGAAAACTAGCTAAAATAAATTAAAAAAATAAAATAAAAATATATAAAATACTTGTCGGCTTCGAGACTCGAACTGAAGACCTGCAAAACTAAGCGCTACACTAAGCCGATCCAGCCACCAAGCCTCGTAACCTTAGAGCTTCTGAAGGGTATAAGAATCTCATTACGAATGTCCAGTAAAATTTTAAATACTGTGTCAATCTGGTCTAAAAGCACAATGCTAAGAATACGAATGAATTCTGCGCATGTGCGTGAACTTCACTCGTAAAATTTCGAATAAATATAGAAATATTTTGATATTAAATACTATATTTGACTTATATGATTTATAATTATTCAATTTATGTCTTGGAATGATGAAGAAAACTGTCTGAAATAAATTAAAAATTCTATATATATAAAAATGTATGTCGGCTTTGAGTATCGAACTGAAAACCTGTAAAACTAAGCGCTACACTAAGCCGATCCAGCCACCAAGCCTCGTAACCTTAAAGCTTCTGAAGGGTATAAGAGTCTTATTACGACTGTCCAGTAAAATTTTAAATACGGTGTCAATCTGCAGCACAATGCTATCTAAAAGCACAATGCTAAGAGAAAAATGTCAATCTAAAAGCACAATGCTAAAAGCACAATGTCAATCTAAAAGCACAATGCTAAGAATACGAATGAATTCTGCGCATGTGCGTGACCTTGACTCGTAAAATTTCGAATAAATATGAAATATTTTGATATTAAATACTATTTTTGACTTATATGATTTATAATTATTCAATTTATCTCTTGGAATGATGAAGAAAACTGTCTAAAATAAATTAAAAATTCTATATATATAAAAATGTATGTCGGCTTCGAGTATCGAACTGAAGACCTGCAAAACTAATCGCTACAGTCTGACGATCCAGCTACCAAGCCTCGTAACCCGTGGGGTTCTGAAGGGTCTAAGAGTCTCATTACGACTGTCCAGTAAAATTTTAAATACGGTGTCAATCTGGTCTAAAAGCACAATGCTAAGAATACGAATGAATTCTGCGCATGTGCATTAACTTCACTCGTAAAATTTCGAATAAATATAGAAATTTTTTGATATTAAATACTATTTTTGACGTATATGATTTCGAATTATTCAATTTATCTCTAGGAATGATCGTGAAAACTAGCTAAAATAAATTAAAAAAATAAAATAAAAACATATAAAATACTTGTCGGCTTCGAGACTCGAACTGAAGACCTGCAAAACTAAGCGCTACACTAAGCCGATCCAGCCACCAAGCCTCGTAACCTTAGAGCTTCTGAAGGGTATAAGAATCTCATTACGAATGTCCAGTAAAATTTTAAATACGGTGTCAATCTGGTCTAAAAGCACAATGCTAAGAATACGAATGAATTCTGCGCATGTGCGTGAACTTCACTCGTAAAATTTCGAATAAATATAGAAATATTTTGACATTAAATACTATTTTTGACTTATATGATTTATAATTTTTCAATTTATCTCTTGGAATGATGAAGAATACTGGCTAAAATAAATTGAAAATTATATATATATAAAAAAGTATGTCGGCATCGAGTATCGAACTGAAGACCTGCAAAACTAAGCGCTACAGTCTGACGATCCAGCTACCAAGTCTCGTAACCCGTGGGTTTCTGAAGGGTCTAAGAGTCTTATTACGACTAACCAACTAAAATTTTAAATACGGTGTCAATCTGGTCTAAAAGCACAATGCTAAGAATGCGAATGAATTCTGCTCATGTGCGTGAACTTGACTCGTAAAATTTCGAATAAATATAGGAATATTTTATATTAAATACTATTTTTGACGTATATGATTTCGAATTATTCAATTTATCTCTAGGAATGATCGTGAAAACTAGCTAAAATAAATTAAAAAAATAAAAGAAAAATATATAAAATACTTGTCGGCTTCGAGCCTCGAACTGAAGACCTGCAAAACTAAGCGCTACACTAAGCCGATCCAGCCACCAAGCCTCGTAACCTTAGAGCTTCTGAAGGGTATACGAATCTCATTACGAATGTCCAGTAAAATTTTAAATACGGTGTCAATCTGGTCTAAAAGCACAACGCTAAGAATACGAATGAATTCTGCGCATGTGCGTGAACTTGACTCGTAAAATTTCGAATAAATATAGAAATATTTTGATATTAAATACTATTTTTGACTTATATGATTTATAATGTTTCAATTTATCTCTTGGAATGATGAAGAAAACTGTCTGAAATAAATTAAAAATTGTATATATATAAAAATGTATGTCGGCTTCGAGTATCGAACTGAAGACCTGCAAAACTAAGCGCTACACTAAGCCGATCCAGCGACCAAGCCTCGTAACCTTAAAGCTTCTGAAGGGTATAAAAATCTCATTACGAATGTAAAGTAAAATTTTAAATACGGTGTCAATCTGGTCTAAAAGCACAATGCTAAGAATACGAATGAATTCTGCGCATGTGCGTGATCTTGACTCGTAAAATTTCGAATAAATATAGAAATATTTTGATATTAAATACTATTTTTGACTTATATGATTTATAATTATTCAATTTATCTCTTGGAATGATGAAGAAAACTGGCTAAAATAAATTAAAAATTCTATATATATAAAAATGTATGTCGGCTTCGAGTATCGAACTGAAGACCTGCAAAACTAAGCGCTACACTAAGCCGATCCAGCCACCAAGCCTCGTAACCTTAAAGCTTCTGAAGGGTATAAGAATCTCATTACGAATGTCCAGTAAAATTTTAAATACGGTGTCAATCTGGTCTAAAAGCACAATGCTAAGAATACGAATGAATTCTGCGCATGTGCGTGATCTTGACTCGTAAAATTTCGAATAAATATAGAATTATTTTGATATTAAATACTATTTTTGACTTATATGATTTAGAATTATTCAATTTATCTCTTGGAATGATGAAGAATACTGGCTAAAATAAATTAAAAATTCTATATATATAAAAATGTATGTCGGCTTTGAGTATCGAACTGAAAACCTGTAAAACTAAGCGCTACACTAAGCCGATCCAGCCACCAAGCCTCGTAACCTTAAAGCTTCTGAAGGGTATAAGAGTCTTATTACGACTGTCCAGTAAAATTTTAAATACGGTGTCAATCTGCAGCACAATGCTATCTAAAAGCACAATGCTAAGAGAAAAATGTCAATCTAAAAGCACAATGCTAAAAGCACAATGTCAATCTAAAAGCACAATGCTAAGAATACGAATGAATTCTGCGCATGTGCGTGACCTTGACTCGTAAAATTTCGAATAAATATGAAATATTTTGATATTAAATACTATTTTTGACTTATATGATTTATAATTATTCAATTTATCTCTTGGAATGATGAAGAAAACTGTCTAAAATAAATTAAAAATTCTATATATATAAAAATGTATGTCGGCTTCGAGTATCGAACTGAAGACCTGCAAAACTAATCGCTACAGTCTGACGATCCAGCTACCAAGCCTCGTAACCCGTGGGGTTCTGAAGGGTCTAAGAGTCTCATTACGACTGTCCAGTAAAATTTTAAATACGGTGTCAATCTGGTCTAAAAGCACAATGCTAAGAATACGAATGAATTCTGCGCATGTGCATTAACTTCACTCGTAAAATTTCGAATAAATATAGAAATTTTTTGATATTAAATACTATTTTTGACGTATATGATTTCGAATTATTCAATTTATCTCTAGGAATGATCGTGAAAACTAGCTAAAATAAATTAAAAAAATAAAATAAAAACATATAAAATACTTGTCGGCTTCGAGACTCGAACTGAAGACCTGCAAAACTAAGCGCTACACTAAGCCGATCCAGCCACCAAGCCTCGTAACCTTAGAGCTTCTGAAGGGTATAAGAATCTCATTACGAATGTCCAGTAAAATTTTAAATACGGTGTCAATCTGGTCTAAAAGCACAATGCTAAGAATACGAATGAATTCTGCGCATGTGCGTGAACTTCACTCGTAAAATTTCGAATAAATATAGAAATATTTTGACATTAAATACTATTTTTGACTTATATGATTTATAATTTTTCAATTTATCTCTTGGAATGATGAAGAATACTGGCTAAAATAAATTGAAAATTATATATATATAAAAAAGTATGTCGGCATCGAGTATCGAACTGAAGACCTGCAAAACTAAGCGCTACAGTCTGACGATCCAGCTACCAAGTCTCGTAACCCGTGGGTTTCTGAAGGGTCTAAGAGTCTTATTACGACTAACCAACTAAAATTTTAAATACGGTGTCAATCTGGTCTAAAAGCACAATGCTAAGAATGCGAATGAATTCTGCTCATGTGCGTGAACTTGACTCGTAAAATTTCGAATAAATATAGGAATATTTTATATTAAATACTATTTTTGACGTATATGATTTCGAATTATTCAATTTATCTCTAGGAATGATCGTGAAAACTAGCTAAAATAAATTAAAAAAATAAAAGAAAAATATATAAAATACTTGTCGGCTTCGAGCCTCGAACTGAAGACCTGCAAAACTAAGCGCTACACTAAGCCGATCCAGCCACCAAGCCTCGTAACCTTAGAGCTTCTGAAGGGTATACGAATCTCATTACGAATGTCCAGTAAAATTTTAAATACGGTGTCAATCTGGTCTAAAAGCACAACGCTAAGAATACGAATGAATTCTGCGCATGTGCGTGAACTTGACTCGTAAAATTTCGAATAAATATAGAAATATTTTGATATTAAATACTATTTTTGACTTATATGATTTATAATGTTTCAATTTATCTCTTGGAATGATGAAGAAAACTGTCTGAAATAAATTAAAAATTGTATATATATAAAAATGTATGTCGGCTTCGAGTATCGAACTGAAGACCTGCAAAACTAAGCGCTACACTAAGCCGATCCAGCGACCAAGCCTCGTAACCTTAAAGCTTCTGAAGGGTATAAAAATCTCATTACGAATGTAAAGTAAAATTTTAAATACGGTGTCAATCTGGTCTAAAAGCACAATGCTAAGAATACGAATGAATTCTGCGCATGTGCGTGATCTTGACTCGTAAAATTTCGAATAAATATAGAAATATTTTGATATTAAATACTATTTTTGACTTATATGATTTATAATTATTCAATTTATCTCTTGGAATGATGAAGAAAACTGGCTAAAATAAATTAAAAATTCTATATATATAAAAATGTATGTCGGCTTCGAGTATCGAACTGAAGACCTGCAAAACTAAGCGCTACACTAAGCCGATCCAGCCACCAAGCCTCGTAACCTTAAAGCTTCTGAAGGGTATAAGAATCTCATTACGAATGTCCAGTAAAATTTTAAATACGGTGTCAATCTGGTCTAAAAGCACAATGCTAAGAATACGAATGAATTCTGCGCATGTGCGTGATCTTGACTCGTAAAATTTCGAATAAATATAGAATTATTTTGATATTAAATACTATTTTTGACTTATATGATTTAGAATTATTCAATTTATCTCTTGGAATGATGAAGAATACTGGCTAAAATAAATTAAAAATTATATATATATAAAAATGTATGTCGGCTTCGAGTATCGAACTGAAGACCTGCAAAACTAAGCGCTAAACTCTGACGATCCAGCTACCAAGCCTCGTAACCCGTGGGGTTCTGAAGGGCCTAAGAGTCTTATTACGACTGTCCAGTAAAATTTTAACAACGGGGTCAATCTGGTCTAAAAGCACAACGCTAAGAATACGAATGAATTCTGCGCAAGTGCGTGAACTTGACTCGTAAAATTTCGAATAAATATAGAAATATTTTGATATTAAATACTATTTTTGACTTATATGATTTATAATTATTCAATTTATCTCTTGGAATGATGAAGAATACTGGCTAAAATAAATTAAAAATTATATATATATAAAAAAGTATGTCGGCATCGAGTATCGAACTGAAGACCTGCAAAACTAAGCGCTACAGTCTGACGATCCAGCTACCAAGTCTCGTAACCCGTGGGTTTCTGAAGGGTCTAAGAGTCTTATTACGACTAACCAACTAAAATTTTAAATACGGTGTCAATCTGGTCTAAAAGCACAATGCTAAGAATACGAATGAATTCTGCGCATGTGCGTGATCTTGACTCGTAAAATTTCGAATAAATATAGAAATATTTTGATATTAAATACAATTTTTGACGTATATGATTTCGAATTATTCAATTTATCTCTAAGAATGATCGTGAAAACTAGCTAAAATAAATTTAAAAAATAAAAGAAAAATATATAAAATACTTGTCGGCTTCGAGCCTCGAACTGCAGACCTGCAAAACAAAGCGGAACGCGCTGCCGATCCAGCCACCAAGCTTCGTAACCTTAGAGCTTCTGAAGGGTATACGAATCTCATTACGAATGTCCAGTAAAATTTTAAATACGGTGTCAATCTGGTCTAAAAGCACAACGCTAAGAATACGAATGAATTCTGCGCATGTGCGTGAACTTGACTCGTAAAATTTCGAATAAATATAGAAATATTTTGATATTAAATACTATTTTTGACTTATATGATTTATAATGTTTCAATTTATCTCTTGGAATGATGAAGAAAACTGTCTGAAATAAATTAAAAATTGTATATATATAAAAATGTATGTCGGCTTCGAGTATCGAACTGAAGACCTGCAAAACTAAGCGCTACACTAAGCCGATCCAGCGACCAAGCCTCGTAACCTTAAAGCTTCTGAAGGGTATAAGAATCTCATTACGAATGTAAAGTAAAATTTTAAATACGGTGTCAATCTGGTCTAAAAGCACAATGCTAAGAATACGAATGAATTCTGCGCATGTGCGTGATCTTGACTCGTAAAATTTCGAATAAATATAGAAATATTTTGATATTAAATACTATTTTTGACTTATATGATTTATAATTATTCAATTTATCTCTTGGAATGATGAAGAAAACTGGCTAAAATAAATTAAAAATTCTATATATATAAAAATGTATGTCGGCTTCGAGTATCGAACTGAAGACCTGCAAAACTAAGCGCTACACTAAGCCGATCCAGCCACCAAGCCTCGTAACCTTAAAGCTTCTGAAGGGTATAAGAATCTCATTACGAATGTCCAGTAAAATTTTAAATACGGTGTCAATCTGGTCTAAAAGCACAATGCTAAGAATACGAATGAATTCTGCGCATGTGCGTGATCTTGACTCGTAAAATTTCGAATAAATATAGAATTATTTTGATATTAAATACTATTTTTGACTTATATGATTTATAATTATTCAATTTATCTCTTGGAATGATGAAGAATACTAGCTAAAATAAATTAAAAATTATATATATATAAAAATGTATGTCGGCTTCGAGTATCGAACTGAAGACCTGCAAAACTAAGCGCTAAACTCTGACGATCCAGCTACCAAGCCTCGTAACCCGCGGGGTTCTGAAGGGCCTAAGAGTCTTATTACGACTGTCCAGTAAAATTTTAACAACGGGGTCAATCTGGTCTAAAAGCACAACGCTAAGAATACGAATGAATTCTGCGCAAGTGCGTGAACTTGACTCGTAAAATTTCGAATAAATATAGAAATATTTTGATATTAAATACTATTTTTGACTTATATGATTTATAATTTTTCAATTTATCTCTTGGAATGATGAAGAATACTGGCTAAAATAAATTGAAAATTATATATATATAAAAAAGTATGTCGGCATCGAGTATCGAACTGAAGACCTGCAAAACTAAGCGCTACAGTCTGACGATCCAGCTACCAAGTCTCGTAACCCGTGGGTTTCTGAAGGGTCTAAGAGTCTTATTACGACTAACCAACTAAAATTTTAAATACGGTGTCAATCTGGTCTAAAAGCACAATGCTAAGAATACGAATGAATTCTGCTCATGTGCGTGAACTTGACTCGTAAAATTTCGAATAAATATAGGAATATTTTATATTAAATACTATTTTTGACGTATATGATTTCGAATTATTCAATTTATCTCTAGGAATGATCGTGAAAACTAGCTAAAATAAATTAAAAAAATAAAAGAAAAATATATAAAATACTTGTCGGCTTCGAGCCTCGAACTGAAGACCTGCAAAACTAAGCGCTACACTAAGCCGATCCAGCCACCAAGCCTCGTAACCTTAGAGCTTCTGAAGGGTATAAGAATCTCATTACGAATGTCCAGTAAAATTTTAAATACGGTGTCAATCTGGTCTAAAAGCACAATGCTAAGAATACGAATGAATTCTGCGCATGTGCGTGAACTTCACTCGTAAAATTTCGAATAAATATAGAAATATTTTGTTATTAAATACTATTTTTGACTTATATGATTTATAATTATTCAATTTATCTCTTGGAATGATGAAGAAAACTGTCTGAAATAAATTAAAAATTCTATATATATAAAAATGTATGTCGGCTTCGAGTATCGAACTGAAGACCTGCAAAACTAAGCGCTACACTAAGCCGATCCAGCCACCAAGCCTCGTAACCTTAAAGCTTCTGAAGGGTATAAGAATCTCATTACGAATGTAAAGTAAAATTTTAAATACGGTGTCAATCTGGTCTAAAAGCACAATGCTAAGAATACGAATGAATTCTGCGCATGTGCGTGATCTTGACTCGTAAAATTTCGAATAAATATAGAAATATTTTGATATTAAATACTATTTTTGACTTATATGATTTATAATTATTCAATTTATCTCTTGGAATGATGAAGAAAACTGGCTAAAATAAATTAAAAATTCTATATATATAAAAATGTATGTCGGCTTCGAGTATCGAACTGAAGACCTGCAAAACTAAGCGCTACACTAAGCCGATCCAGCCACCAAGCCTCGTAACCTTAAAGCTTCTGAAGGGTATAAGAATCTCATTACGAATGTCCAGTAAAATTTTAAATACGGTGTCAATCTGGTCTAAAAACACAATGCTAAGAATACGAATGAATTCTGCGCATGTGCGTGATCTTGACTCGTAAAATTTCGAATAAATATAGAATTATTTTGATATTAAATACTATTTTTGACTTATATGATTTATAATTATTCAATTTATCTCTTGGAATGATGAAGAATACTGGCTAAAATAAATTAAAAATTATATATATATAAAAATGTATGTCGGCTTCGAGTATCGAACTGAAGACCTGCAAAACAAAGCGGAACGCGCTGCCGATCCAGCCACCAAGCTTCGTAACCTTAGAGCTTCTGAAGGGTATACGAATCTCATTACGAATGTCCAGTAAAATTTTAAATACGGTGTCAATCTGGTCTAAAAGCACAACGCTAAGAATACGAATGAATTCTGCGCATGTGCGTGAACTTGACTCGTAAAATTTCGAATAAATATAGAAATATTTTGATATTAAATACTATTTTTGACTTATATGATTTATAATGTTTCAATTTATCTCTTGGAATGATGAAGGAAACTGTCTGAAATAAATTAAAAATTGTATATATATAAAAATGTATGTCGGCTTCGAGTATCGAACTGAAGACCTGCAAAACTAAGCGCTACACTAAGCCGATCCAGCGACCAAGCCTCGTAACCTTAAAGCTTCTGAAGGGTATAAGAATCTCATTACGAATGTAAAGTAAAATTTTAAATACGGTGTCAATCTGGTCTAAAAGCACAATGCTAAGAATACGAATGAATTCTGCGCATGTGCGTGATCTTGACTCGTAAAATTTCGAATAAATATAGAAATATTTTGATATTAAATACTATTTTTGACTTATATGATTTATAATTATTCAATTTATCTCTTGGAATGATGAAGAAAACTGGCTAAAATAAATTAAAAATTCTATATATATAAAAATGTATGTCGGCTTCGAGTATCGAACTGAAGACCTGCAAAACTAAGCGCTACACTAAGCCGATCCAGCCACCAAGCCTCGTAACCTTAAAGCTTCTGAAGGGTATAAGAATCTCATTACGAATGTCCAGTAAAATTTTAAATACGGTGTCAATCTGGTCTAAAAGCACAATGCTAAGAATACGAATGAATTCTGCGCATGTGCGTGATCTTGACTCGTAAAATTTCGAATAAATATAGAATTATTTTGATATTAAATACTATTTTTGACTTATATGATTTATAATTATTCAATTTATCTCTTGGAATGATGAAGAATACTGGCTAAAATAAATTAAAAATTATATATATATAAAAATGTATGTCGGCTTCGAGTATCGAACTGAAGACCTGCAAAACTAAGCGCTAAACTCTGACGATCCAGCTACCAAGCCTCGTAACCCGCGGGGTTCTGAAGGGCCTAAGAGTCTTATTACGACTGTCCAGTAAAATTTTAACAACGGGGTCAATCTGGTCTAAAAGCACAACGCTAAGAATACGAATGAATTCTGCGCAAGTGCGTGAACTTGACTCGTAAAATTTCGAATAAATATACAAATATTTTGATATTAAATACTATTTTTGACTTATATGATTTATAATTATTCAATTTATCTCTTGGAATGATGAAGAATACTGGCTAAAATAAATTGAAAATTATATATATATAAAAAAGTATGTCGGCATCGAGTATCGAACTGAAGACCTGCAAAACTAAGCGCTGCAGTCTGACGATCCAGCTACCAAGTCTCGTAACCCGTGGGTTTCTGAAGGGTCTAAGAGTCTTATTACGACTAACCAACTAAAATTTTAAATACGGTGTCAATCTGGTCTAAAAGCACAATGCTAAGAATACGAATGAATTCTGCTCATGTGCGTGAACTTGACTCGTAAAATTTCGAATAAATATAGGAATATTTTATATTAAATACTATTTTTGACGAATATGATTTCGAATTATTCAATTTATCTCTAGGAATGATCGTGAAAACTAGCTAAAATAAATTAAAAAAATAAAAGAAAAATATATAAAATACTTGTCGGCTTCGAGCCTCGAACTGAAGACCTGCAAAACTAAGCGCTACACTAAGCCGATCCAGCCACCAAGCCTCGTAACCTTAAAGCTTCTGAAGGGTATAAGAATCTCATTACGAATGTCCAGTAAAATTTTAAATACGGTGTCAATCTGGTCTAAAAGCACAATGCTAAGAATACGAATGAATTCTGCGCATGTGCGTGATCTTGACTCGTAAAATTTCGAATAAATATAGAAATATTTTGATATTAAATACTATTTTTGACTTATATGATTTATAATTATTCAATTTATCTCTTGGAATGATGAAGAATACTGGCTAAAATAAATTAAAAATTATATATATATAAAAATGTATGTCGGCTTCGAGTATCGAACTGAAGACCTGCAAGACTAAGCGCTAAACTCTGACGATCCAGCTACCAAGCCTCGTAACCCGTGGGGTTCTGAAGGACCTAGAGTCTTATTACGACTGTCCAGTAAAATTTTAAATACGGTGTCAATCTGGTCTAATAGCACAACGCTAAGAATACGAATGAATTCTGCGCATGTGCGTGAACTTGACTCGTAAAATTTCGAATAAATATAGAAATATTTTGACATTAAATACTATTTTTGACTTATATGATTTATAATGATTCAATTTATCTCTTGGAATGATGAAGAAAACTGTCTGAAATAAATTAAAAATTATATATATATAAAAATGTATGTCGGCTTCGAGTATCGAACTGAAGACCTGCAAAACTAAGCGCTACACTAAGCCGATCCAGCCACCAAGCCTCGTAACCTTAAAGCTTCTGAAGGGTATAAGAATCAAATTACAAATGTAAAGTAAAATTTTAAATACGGTGTCAATCTGGTCTAAAAGCACAATGCTAAGAATACGAATGAATTCTGCGCATGTGCGTGATCTTGACTCGTAAAATTTCGAATAAATATAGAAATATTTTGATATTAAATACTATTTTTGACATATATGATTTATAATTATTCAATTTATCTCTTGGAATGATGAAGAATACTGGCTAAAATAAATTAAAAATTATATATATATAAAAATGTATGTCGGCTTCGAGTATCGAACTGAAGACCTGCAGAACTAAGCGGAACACTCTGCCGATCCGGCCACCAAGCCTCGTAACCTTAGAGCTTCTGAGAATCTCATTACGAATGTCCAGTAAAATTTTAAATACGGTGTCAATCTAGTCTAAAAGCACAATGCTAAGAATACGAATGAACTTTCCGCATGTGCGTGAAGTTGACTCGTAAAATTTCGAATAAATATAGAAATATTTTGATATTAAATACTATTTTTGACTTATATGATTGAGAATTATTCAATTTATCTCTTGGAATGATGAAGAAAACTGGCAAAAATAAATTAAAATTTATATATATATAAAAATGTATGTAGGCTTCGAGTATCGAACTGAAGACCTGCAAAACTAAGCGCTACACTAAGCCGATCCAGCCACCAAGATTCGTAACCTTAGAGCTTCTGAAGGGTATAAGAATCTCATTACGAATGTCCAGTAAAATTTTAAATACGTTGTCAATCTGGAGTAAAAGCACATTGCTAAGAATACGAATGAATTCTGCGCATGTGCGTGAACTTGACTCGTAAAATTTCGAATAAATATAGAAATATTTTGATATTAAAAACTATTTTTGACGAATATGATTTGGAATTATTCAATTTATCTCTATTAATGATCGTGAAAACTAGCTAAAATAAATTAAAAAAAGAAAAGAAAAATATATAAAATACTTGTCGGCTTCGAGCCTGGAACTGAAGACCTGCAAAACTAAGCGGAACACTCTGTCGATCCAGCTACCAAGCATCGTAACCTTAGAGCTTCTGAAGGGTATAAGAATCTCATTACGAATGTCCAGTAAAACTTTAAATACGGGGTCAATCTGGTCTAAAAGCACAATGCTAAGAATACGAATGAATTCTACGCATGTGCGTGAACTTGACTCGTAAAATTTCGAATAAATATAGAAATATTTTGATATGAAATACTATTTTTGACGAATATGATTTATACTTATTCAATTTATCTCTTGGAATGATGAAGAAAACTGGCTAAAATAAATTAAAAATTATATATATATAAAAATGTATGTCGGCTTCGAGTATCGAACCGAAGACCTGCAAAACTAAGCGCTACACTCTGACGATCCAGCTACAAAGCCTCGTAACCCGTTGTCTTCTGAAGGGTCTAAGAGTCTCATTAGGACTGTCCATTAAAATTTTAAATACGGTGTCAATCTGGTCTAAAAGCACAATGCTAAGAATACGAATGAATTCTGCGCATGTGCGTGAACTTGACTCGTAAAATGTCGAATAAATATAGAAATATTTTGATATTAAAAACTGATTTTGACGAATATGATTTGGAATTATTCAATTTATCTCTAGGAATGATGGAGAAAATTAGCTAAAATAAATTTAAAAAATAACAGAAAAATATATAAAAATATTTGTCGGCTTCGAGTTTCGAACTGAAGACCTGCAAAACTAAGCGCTACACTAAGCCGATCCAGCCACCAAGCCTCGTAACCTTAGAGCTTCTGAAGGGTATAAGAATCTCATTACAAATGTCCAGTAAAATTTTAAAAACGGTGTCAATCTGTTATAAAAGAACAATGCTAAGAATACGAATGAATTCTGCGCATGTGCGTGAACTTGACTCGTAAAAGTTCGAATAAATATAGAAATATTTTTATATTAAATACTATTTTTGACGTATATGATTTAGAATAATTCAATTTAT